>NC_139680.1:99034213-99634213 GCF_964106915.1 Podarcis gaigeae
CCACTAGCCTGTTAGGCAAATATTGATAGCTGCCCTTACTCCACTCCATTCAATGTGTTCTTTACAAGTATTGTAGTGTATGCCATGAGCGGAGCACTAGATTTAAAATAGTTTGGTGCCGATTTAGACCCATTTCCATATTCCTCCTCAGCTCTGCATGTACTTCAAGATGCTATTGTTTTTAGAAATTATAACTGTTACACTCTGAAGACTAAAATAATTGAGCTTATGGGAAATCTGTTTTATTAGGTTCCTGATCAATATGGGACAATCAGAGCTGTAGCAGAAGGCAAAGCTGACCAATTTCTACTTGGCACTTCGCGGAATTTTATTTTGCGGGGAACATTTAATGACGGTTTTCAAGTGGAAGTACAGGTGAGTTCACTTCGCCCCCTTTCCCACCCGCCCGCTACTTCAACTGCGCCATTGAGATTTAATCGGTTTGGTACAGGTTATAGAGGGACACGGGTGGAGCTGTGGGTTAAACCACTGAGCCTAGGACTTGCCGATCAGAAGGTTGGCGGTCGAATCCCTGCGACGGGGTGAGCTCCCGTTTCTCGGTCCCTGCTCCTGCCAACCTAGCAGTTCGAAAGCATGTCAAAGTGCAAGTAGATAAATAGGTACCACTCTGGTGGGAAGGTAAACGGCGTTTCCGTGCGCTGCTCTGGTTCGCCAGAAGTGGCTTAGTCATGCTGGCCACATGACCCAGAAGCTGTACGCTGGCTCCCTCGGCCAATAAAGCGAGATGAGCACCGCAACCCCGGAGTCGGTCAGGACTGGACCTAAAGGTAAAGGGGTCCCTTTACCTTTACCTTTACAGGTTATGGATAGCTGTCCAGTAATTCAGGTTTGCTTTGCTTACATTGTAGGGGCACACAGATGAGCTCTGGGGCCTGGCGACACATCCCTTTAAAGATCTCTTCTTAACGTGTGCTCAAGATGGGCACGTTTGTATGTGGAACTCAGCGGACCACACACTTGAATGGACCAGGTTGGTGGAGGTATGCGAGCTTCTTTTTCTGAAGTTGTCAGCTGTAATCGTAGGATGCTTCCCTTCCTACACAAGTAGAGCTTCCTCTTAGGGGTGGAGCCGGCCTGTACTACTACATCTCATAACAAGCAATGGCAATGCCTTTGCAGTGTCAGGGGCGGGGCATAGCTCAGAAGTAGAGCACATGTGCTTTGTCATTGGTGTGGAGGAGGGTTGGCACTGTTTTTGTACGCATGTTATTAAGAAGAATAGAAAAGTGTGGCGTTAATATAGTCTGGTTAGTAGGCATCTGAACATGGAGTCTCAGGATTGTAGACATAGACCTATTGGAATTATTGGACAGAACTAACTTCAGGTCATTAGTTTCATTGGGTCTGCTCTGGGTAAGGGTTAGCTGAAGGCAACCCTAAGTTTCTTCTTCATTTTGCATTTACTTACGGTTCCCCTTCATTGTAGCTAGTTAGCTTGGCATCTTCCTTGCACTGCACACATATACTATGCTTTAGTAATCAGGGACAGTGGAAACGCTCTTGCATTGTCCCCTTTAAAATTAGGCATGAGGTAGGGGTGGTGCTGTGGGTTAAACCACAGAGCCTAGGACTTGCCGATCAGAAGGTCAGCGGTTCGAATCCCCATGACGGGGTGAGCTCCCATTGCTCGGTCCCTGCTCCTGCCAACCCAGCACTTTGAAAGCACGTCAAAGTGCAAGTAGATAAATAGGTACCGCTCTGGCAGGAAGGTAAACGTCGTTTCCGTGCGCTGCTCTGGTTCGCCAGAAGCGGATTAGTCATGCTGGTCACATGACCTGGAAGCTGTACACCGGCTCCCTCGGCCAATAAAGCGAGATGAGCGCCGCAACCCCAGAGTCGGTCATGACTGGACCTAATGGTCAGGGGTCCCTTTACCTTTACCTGATTAAGATTTCTAGCCCTCCAGATGTTGCTGAACTACAGCTGCTACCATCCCTGACCATGCTGGCTGAGCTGATGGGTTGATACCCAACAACAGATGGAGGACTACAGGTTCCCCATCCCCAAACTATATTCTTCTATTGAATCTCTTACCATGGAGAGTTGGAGTACAGATCTTTCCATTTCATCAGGGTACCAGAGTGACTAATTTATTCGGAAATGTTATTTTTGCGGGAAAGAGTTAATTGATTCAAATCTTACTACGAGGACAATAAATATTGCAGCAATCACTGACCATCTTGCTTCATAAGTTAGGACTGTGGTGCTTGCGCCATTTTCCTTTTTTTCAGTCCAGGTGAAGCAGTTTGGCATATATGTTGTTTTTGTGTGAATGTTAACTAGGTTTCAGCCTAAATCGTAAGACCAAAATGTGTCTTTCAGGAACCAGGACATTGTGCTGACTTCCATCCAAGTGGAACAGTGGTAGCGATAGGAACACACTCAGGAAGGTAAATGCTTTTGTGCCTCTGCTCAAGCGAAGCAAATGCGATTATTATATCTCAGGAAATTGTTCTGGTAATTTGTTTGTTTCACCCCAATGTCTTCTCCTTTCCCTACATATCAGGTATGTAACCTCCTCTGGGGAGGTGGGGGGGAAGAGAACATAAAAATATAATGGTGACACATTAACACGTTTATATATTTTTTGAAGCCAGTGGAGTTTATCGTTACACAAGCGAAACAAAGTTGACCTACTCCAGTTAGAGATCTCGTGTATTCATATTTTCATCCTTTGTTTTTTCATGGTAGTAAAATGCAAACGTCTTTTGGAATAATAAGGAAAACTCCTTAGATCAGATGTTCTCCCAAACAGGACTCTGTTTTTCATACTCAGTTTTGCTGAAACATAAGAAAATTTTGTCTTCTCTGTAGGCTGGAGGAACTGAATACTTGGGAGGGGGTAGGAAGGGCTTTATTGTGATGATCAGCACAGTGATATGTTACAGTGCAATCCCATTCAAATTTTGTTAAGAGGGAGCCAATGAACCTTGCAAAAAAACAACAACACCACCTATATATGTTGTCTTTTTACCCTGTTTCAGCCCTCCAGGCTTTTATGATGCTTGCTCTGCATTCAAACAGCCAAACATCCATCAACTGCTTAACAATTGAGTCATCAATTCTACAAAGCCAAGCACAAGAGATTTTTTTTCCCCCAGAGAGTTGCGATTTCGTTATTGCTTGGAGAATTATGGAGTGGCTTTTTTTTTCTTCTTCTTTTTCTTATACCAATCAAAAGTATTAATGTTTACTTTGCAGCCAAGCCCAACATTTCACAGCCTGCTACAACTTTACTGGGCTAGTTTACCATCTGCTTGCTGCCTACGTTTTCACTTGGAAATGAGAGATCCTCGAGGAATGTATATTTTCTCCAAAGCAAAACCCAGCTGTAGTAATAAAAAGCTCCAACGGAGCTTTGCATGTGAACTGCTGGATTTTCATATACAGGAAATTCATTTCACAGAGTCGTGGTCTGTATAAGCAGACACCTTCCATGCATGTATCAAGTGAATGAAAGAGCACCAGTCTTCGTTAAAAGTAGGAGCTTTGGGGCATTCATTGTCTCGAATGTGGACAGTGCCAGACATGTAGCCCAAGTTGTAAGTTTTAACAGGGCTGACCAGGGGTCTAAGGGATTGCTGGTTTTCTTTTTAAATTAATCTCATGGGGTTACTCTCTTATCCTTCTATCCCATCCACTTCTTTAAAAGGTTTGTGACAGCACATGCACACACTATTCATAAAAAAAGTTTGCAAACAATACTGCCTCAAATGAACTTAACACCCAAATTTGCTCTCTGCTTGCTTATTACAGGAACACATAGCTGCTTCTTTCAGTGTCTTGATTGAAATTAATTATCTGGCAGCTAAGATCCCGGGAGCTGTGCTAGAAATTGCACCCATATAACTAGTTAATACTCTGTGCTGTCCTAGGGGTAACATCAAGAGCACAATAGCGGTGTAAGCAAAAAAGAAAGAGCTCCATACTTTAAAGCAAAACACCCATAGAGTCCCTGGCAACTTCATCTGTGCCCAACAGTCATAATGTAGATTCATGTTAATGCTTCTCCATTAGCTATGCCTATGTATGGATGGCACTAATCAACATGCTACATTGATGGGAGCAACATAGTCAATGTCCTCTCTGGCTAGCAACAAAATGCAAACTTATATGTTTGGGGTAAAGATCACGGACGTGCTCCCATGTCTGTGCAAATGCACATGTAAACCCTTACCTTGCATATGTGTCCACGGGAGTGAACTGCACAGAGGTTATGGTAATGGGCATGGTTACTTCAGAAACACCAATTATTTCCTCGCTTACTTTGGTGAATTGTCAAGAACCTACAGGTGCCAATAGAAATGAATACAAAATCTTTATTTGCACACAGTGGCAGTAAAATAGCAAGCTTGGAGCTGTAGTGCAGAAATATAAATTAGCGGGATAGATGGATAGGTACCACAAGTTGCACAGAATAACCAAGCCCTGCTGTTCCTTGTGCCCTTGCCTTAGGCATTTGACTGAAGTGCCCAGAGGCAAAGCAGTAGGTTGGCTTCACCCAAACCCGGTTGCTCTGTATTCCTTGAGACTCAAGCAGTGCAGACTCTAAAATTCTGGAGAACCAGACTCTAAAATTCTGGAGCAGATACTGCAAAATCCAAAGATTTGCATTGGCTGCATTCAAGCCATCAAGATCTCAGCTTAATAAGCAAAGATACGGACAAGTTTTATGCACCCATATGCAGATACTTTGCATGACCAGTGAAGCAAGCCAGGAAGCTACGGTTCACCATAGCTTCCTATTGCATCTGAACTGGGAAACTAATATTAATGGCTTCTAAACCAGCTGGAATATGAAATCATTGTGTAAAGGTTGGCTTCCAGAAATCCTGGTTTGTTTCGAAACTATTCACTTCAATTCACCGTTGGGATGTAACATGAAGATATGGTTAACTCTGGTTCCTGGCTTGTTTACTCATGTAAAGTGAAGAATGAAGCGGTTGTGTGCAGCTGCCTGAAGCTCCTGTACATCTTGACTATCGGAACCAAGCCACTGATTGTGCAAAGTAACACAAGCTTCCTATATCAGTGGCTTCTCGTGGACCCACCGATGAGCATGCACAGCTCCTTAAACTATAATGGATATGCCATTCCATTCACTGATGAATGCAGATCTGCACATCCCTGCCTTCCTTTGCTTAGATATGTAAAATTAATGCTTAGGGTCCTGGATTGGCCTGTTCCTCTGGCCCCCCCAAAAAACTTCTTTAAAATCTGTAGCATTAAGTTGTCATCCGTGACAATTTGTAGAATCAATTTTAGGAAAGGACACAGTTTTCCTCTTCCTGGTACCCTTTGCTAGATTCTCTCTTCATTAAGTTCACTTTTTTAAATACTTGCTGCATTATTTAAAGTGAATAAGAGATCCCAAGTAGATGACAAGCTGCATGTATGGTGGTTTTGTGTGCCTTCGATAAAGAATTAGCACCTTCCCTACTTTAGATCTGTCGGGATTTAACACAAATAGCAGAAGCAAACACCAGCAATTTCAGTGGCATTAAAAAAAAAAAGCTTGAATGTTATTCAACACCAAAGCAGCAGGCTGAAACATGTCGGTCATCCAGCTGCAGTACAAAATTGGCTGTAGGTGAAACCCACATTTTTGTGTTGCCCCCTGTGATATTATTGAAAGTGGTTTCTGCTGCTGTCCAATGAAAATATTTCAGCCATTTTTTTCCACTGGTTCCATCCATCTTGCACACAGCATATTCACAAGCTGTGGTGGTATGCTGAGCTGCTTCATGTTTTATGTCTTTCATGTGGTCCCTTAACCACAAATTGGGTCCAAGCCATTTTGAATAGGCCATTTTCCAGATATCTGGTTTTCAGACTTGGGAGTGCTTTTTGAAAATAACGAGGGATGACTTCTTCTTGAGAACTTAACTATGTAGCCTTGCCCGTGATGTGGATTTTAAAATGTCAAGATGAATTTTGTTTTGCTGTCCCATGTTTTTAATTTTGTGCACCCTATTTATAGATGGCAGTCTGGTAGCTTAAGTAAAATGGCCCCAGCTGCCTCTGGCCCAAGAAAAATTCAGCATCCTTGCAGATTTAAGAGCACTGCATTTACAATGTTCAACCTTTGTGGACTGCAAATTTAGTGCGTCCCAGTGCATGCAAATGGGATGTTAACGATTACTTTTACAGATAGGTAGCCGTGTTGGTCTGCCATAGTCAAAACAAAAAATTTTTTTCCTTCCAGTAGCACCTTAAAGACCAACTAAGTTAGTTCTTGGTATGAGCTTTCGTGTGCATGCACACTTCTTCAGATACCAGTTATCTGAAGAAGTGTGCATGCACACGAAAGCTCATACCAAGAACTAACTTAGTTGGTCTTTAAGGTGCTACTGGAAGGAAAAAATTTTTTTTGTTTTAACGATTACTTGTAATTGGTCTCCTTGTTGGCAACCTGTTCATGAGCGGCAGCATACCGGGATACAGTTTTCTTCACACAACAGGTGGAGAAAATCAATCCATATGGATTTAAGTTGAGTGCTGTGTTATTCCATCATAATAACACAGCGCGCCGGTTCTCTGAAACCATACCTTTTTTGTAGAACAAAGCTGTAAAATTAGCTTTTTGCATTATTCCAGAAGCCTATCTTCTTTACGTACCTCTTCTTCTGAGGGTCATAACTAAAGTTTTGCAGAGCTTAGTCACAAAGAGAAGTGTTTTTCCTTTTTTTCCATTCTTGGGGTGCTTTCCCCCTCTCAGGCATGGTTTCAGACTTGTTACTATTATCATGCAGATATTGCAGGTGGGACTAAGGTGAAATTCGAGCTGCAACTTGCATTCTTGAGCCACTACACATTGCCAGCTTCCACGCTGTCTGCTGCAGTTGAGAGTTTTGTTTGCTCAACTTGAGCATGACAGGCCACTGGCAGGTTGAGTCAATCATGTTCCTTCGTGTTCCTTTGGAACTATGAAGAGTATTCAGTTTTCCATGCATGCTTTAAATGTAACAATGTGTGCTGTAGAATCACAGTTCTATATATTTTATGTTGTGTTCATAGAAGAGATTCCAAGGGTCCATGGGTCAGGAAAATTACCACGCTTTGCGCCAGTGTCTCCAGTGCTGATTGCATGGCGGGCCGGAGGGCAGGGGAGCGCGTGCCCATACACATGCACACAGGCTATTTCCAGCGCACTTCCAGGTCGGAGGAGCACCAGAAATAGCTTGTGCGCATGTGAACGGGCCTCCTCTGACCCGGATGTGCACCGGAAATAATGCTTGCACATGCACACAAGCTATTTCCGGTGCTCCTCCGACCCGGAAGTGGGCAGCCGCACAGTACAGCGCCGGTAAGAGCAGGCGGCGGCAGCGGGCGGTGGGGGTTGCCGTGGGCCGGATAAACGAGTCCCTCAGACCTTATCCAGTCCACAGGCCTTAGTTTGGGGACCCCTAATCTAGTCCAACCTGCTTTAATGCATATACAGCATTTGTATACGACCCTTTAATGCAAAGTTATTGGGGCAGTTTACAACAGATAAGTAAAAAATAATTAAAAACAGAGTTAGACCTCAAACCATTGAAAAAGAAGTATTATTATTTATTGAATTTATATACTGCCCTATACCCGAAGTTCTCAGGGTGGTTCACAGAACAAAATCAAAATATAAAGCCACAAAATATATAATCAAAATAAAAACAACAAGCCAATAAACCCCCCCTCCCCAAAATAGCCCACATTTTAAAAGGGCATAGGATGTTAGTCAAATCAATCAAAGGCCTGGTTAAAAAGGAATGTTTTTGCCTGGCACCTAAAGGTATATAATGAAGGTGCCAGGTCAACTTCCTTGGGGAGAGCATTCCACAAATGGGAAGCCACTGCAGAGAAGGCCCCTTCTCGTGTTGCTGTCCTCTGGACCTCTTGTATTAACATTAATACAATGGAATGGAACTTTCCACACGTTCCCAAAGTTATAAACCGGTTTCAAAAACAGAGGCCTAGACTACCTAAGTCATGTAAAAGTCCTGACCGAACAGAAAGGTCTTCACTTCATGCTGAAAAGACCACAAAGATGGTGGCAGGCAAACCTCCCCAGAAAGACTAAAAATGTGTCATATTCAGAAAAACATATCACAAATATATGCATGTACCACACACACACATATTAGCAAAAAAAAAATATTTTTCAGCATCGCATGTCTCTAGGAATGTAACGTCAGAGGGATGTGATCATAGCCCATAGAGCCTTAAAAAAAAATTGGTCATAGCTTTTGCTAGAATGTTTCCCTTCTGTTTCTTCTTAACAGGTGGTTTGTTCTAGATGCCGAAACAAGAGATTTGGTTTCTATACATACAGATGGCAATGAGCAGCTTTCGGTGATGCGCTACACAGTAGGTAGGCAGAACTGCACTGAATTTCAGTGTTTGCATCCTTCCAAACACACGTTTAGATTTCTCGTTTAAAAAACAAACAAACAAGGTAACATTACATAGGTCTTAGTATGGCTTTAACACTCATGTCAGATTACGTTCCAGCATTAACAAAGTAGATCATTTGTAAAGCAGGTGCAGAAATGAAGGATTTCACTTGTGTTTTGGCTGCACCTGAATCAACAGTGTTGTTTGCCAGCTTCTCTCCATGAATAGCAGGCTAAATAAAGCATTTTGAGATGTTAATTCAGATGGAAAATATAACCCACCAGGTATATAAGCAATGGCAGGCCTACAAAAATGGGACAATTTGTTATGGAGTTATGATCCAAGCATGTAAAACAGCTGCTGAATGGTTCAACCTCAGCAGTACAATAATCTTTGTGTATTGCTAAGTTGTTTATGCCCTTAATATTTTAAGTCTCTGATATAATTTGATGTACTTACCTATTTTCATATTGCTGGGAAATGACTTGGGATGGCTTCAATAATCCATGACAGCTCCCCCCCCCCCCCTTAGGAAGCAGCACAGTTCTTATTAGTTGCCATTTCCTATTTTTTGCAAAATATTTTAGGGGGAAGGAGAACCAATGGAAGTTTTTGCTCTGCTGCTTTCATGCCAGGTGCCCCATTGATTTGCCAGGCATGTAGGCCATTTGTTTCGAGCCTGACCCTGGATAGCTCATTCATGTCCTCAAGTGGGGCCCTGCTAATACTGAGAGCAGCGTTCAAAACTCCCATTGTTCTAGGCGCGTTTTGCGACAGGAAATTTTATCAGTTCGAGCAGTTTCTGAGCTCTGGGCTCAGTCCTGTGCCTAAGATTCCAAATTGAAACTGCCACTGCTGGAAGGAATGGAGGACCTTTTTCTGCCTCCCCACTTCCAGCTACTCTCTGAAGACTGGGAAAGAGACCCTCTTAAGAATATTAGGGGGGCGGTCAGGGAAAGGACTAGACCATGTGAAAACTGAACATTATATTTTAGCTGTAGTTCATTCATTTTCAGCTTTGTATTACTGTTATAAGAAAAGCACGCCTAGACACTCCATTGCAGCACCCATAACCTCGGCTTAAGGGGCCATTTAGCTCCTAGCTTTCCTATCTCACTTTCTAACACTGACTGAGAGTAGCCTGCACAGGAGGTCTTTCATGCTGTAGCGGAAACCAGGAGTTCCTTGTCTGAAAAGGAACTTTTTTCTGTGTCATAGTGTGCCAAGCATAGAGGCTACATTTGCGAGGAGAGGTATACTGGAGCTCGACTAGATGCAACTCTGCATGTTGTAAGATTTTGGCTGAGATTCTCTGTGGGAGGCAGTCAACATAAAGTCTCTTCTTTTCCCCCCTGAGCCTGTCAAATTGTCGCTTTACACGGACAGCTCTTCCATTCCTGCTGTGTGAATCAGCTTACTTGGAAATCATTATCATTTGCAAACACTTCAGAAGACTCTTTTGTCATGTTCCAAGCCCATAGCATGGCTAATTGTGCTTTAAATTAAGGCGTTCAGATGGACAAATATTTTCACAATCCAGTACTGAGTTCTCAGTTAGCACAGGTGCTTCTTGAGCTGAATGCAAAGTGTGAAAAAATGCCTGCATTCTGCAGGAACACCCAGCTATGCTAGTCTTAGTCCAAATAGCCTTTCTGCATGTATAGAGTTTTTATGCATGGAATATTTTTTTTAAAAAAAAAAAAGTTCAGTAAATCTGTATCCCACCTTTCCAAAGTTTTTTGAGACTGCTTACAGAAATCATCATAAACCTTCCACAGAGCCTTAAACAACACCTGAGCAACATAACAGGAGGTTTTTTAAATAAGAAAAGAAAAGGAGGGGAGCCCAGATTTCTATTGGCTAACCAGGCTTAAATTAGCAGGGAATGGTCAGAAAACCTCTGCTTTGGAGAGGCAGACTCACACATGGACTGCAACGACTCTTGGTTTGCTACAAGACATACACTCAGTAGCTTTGCCAGCCAATCCTGATTCTGGTGCATTTGCCTACCACGTACATACTTTTAATTGAATGCTAAAAAGCAAAAGCAAAACCTGATTCTTTCATAGTTTTTTGCACTATGGCCAGATTGTGGTTCCTGAAAGTAGGTGGGGGCGGGGAACCAATGTGGGTTGATGGAACGGGGAATGCTGAAAACTGGGTGCCTCCATCTGAATTTGCCCACTTCTACCCAGCGCGGGTGGCACTGTGGGTTAAACCACAGAGCCTAGGACTTGCTGATCAGAAGGTTGGCAGTTCGAATCCCCGTGACGGGGTGAGCTCCCGTTGCACGGTCCCAGCTCCTGCCAACCTAGCAGTTCGAAAGCACCTCAAAGTGCAAGTAGATAAATAGGTACCACTCCTATGGTAAACGGCATTTCCGTACGGTGCTCTGGTTCCCCAGAAGCGGCTTAGTCATGCTGGCCACATGACCCGGAAGCTGTACGCCAGCTCCCTCAGCCAGTAAAGCGAGATGAGCGCCGCAACCCCAGAATCGGCCACGACTGGACCTAATGGTCAGGGGTCCCTTTACCTTTACCCAGGCTCCAGAAATGGCTTTCAGGAGTTGCAGGGGAAGGAATTAGGAAAATTGCTATCTGCAATCTTCCTTCTCCTTGCAGTTCTCTGGGGCCAGTTTGGTAATGGATTATGAGAGGCTATCCTGTATGCCAGGGACAGGAAATGCGTGGTCCTCCAGATGTTATCGGACTCCCAACTCCCATCAGCCTTGGCAAATGTGGCCGGTTGTGAGGGGATGATGGGGCTTGGGTCTCCAACAACATCTGGTTTCCTATCCCTGCTGTTTGCATCATGTGGTGTTTTCAGTCCTCCTTCATCACCAACAGCGAGGCCATCCCATGAGCTCTGGATGATGTTATACAGGGAGGGAGTTGTTCAGCACATCTGGAATATGTTTGGTATGCCAGTCGGCAGTGGATATCACAACATAGAGTTTGTTTCTGATTTTCATTGCAGATGGCACCTTACTTGCAGTGGGATCCCACGATAACTTCATTTACCTCTACACAGTGACGGAAAATGGAAGGAAGTACAGTAGATATGGAAAGTGCACTGTAAGTTCCTATGCAAGATGAATTGGTTACAGTAAAAGGATTTTGCATGCAACATAATGGCAACCAGTGTGGAATTTTTCACATAATGATCAGGAACCCTAATAATGCCTTTAAAAACTGTGGTGGGGTAGCATGTATCTCTAGAGCAGGCATGGCTAACCTGCAACACATGAGCCCCCATAATAGTTTCTTCTGCCCCCACAAAAACCCCAAATTGTCACTTAGGCAAATTCCATTTTATTGTATTTGTTTTTTAAGTCTGGCTGCTCCCATAAGTCCTCACTGTGGTACTGTGATGCCCAAAAGTTTTTTTGTGAGTCACAATCCACACCCCACACAATTTCAACAGGCAGGGAGCAAACAGCCCTCACACTACTGGTAAATGTCAACAAAGTTTGTAGGAGGAACTGATGTTGTGCACCCACATCCAAAACCATAACATGATCCATTGCAGCACGCTAACTTCAGGATTTGTGTTGGTTTTTAAAAGGCAATGAAAAATTGGGGTTTTCCCACCCGCTCTTTCCCTTCATACGTTGCTGCAGAAGCATAGCAATTCAGCTGTGATCATATTAGAAAGCGGGAAGCATGTGGTTGGGGTCAGTGGCACGGGTCCTTCCCTCCCATGCAATATGGGCTCTTTTAAGTGCATTAACTGTTAGGAACATGGGTGTCAGAGATTACAGTTAACTCTGGATCAGTGACTACCAGTTACAAAGATGAAATGCCATGTGAATTTTAAGGGAAGGAGTGTCACTCAAGGGTAGGAAAACTTTATAAGACAGAGCAAGACTTTGATCCATCTAGCTCAGTTTTGTCTGCAATGACTGCAAGCAGCTCTGCAGGGTCTTGGACAAGGTCTTACCTGGCCCTGTCTGTACATGCAGGAGACTGAACCTGCAGCATTCTGCATGCAAAGCTTTAGCATTGAGCTGCAGCCTCTCCCCTGAGATTCTGAAGAGCCTTAGTTAGTCAGAGTAAGGAATACCAAATTGCTTTCTTCAGCGATGAAGCACAAGGCAGCATGCATATGGTTCCAATCTGTGTCGTCTCCCACTAAGTAGACCCAGACCTGCTTAGCTTCGGCAAGGTTCCTGCACCATGTGCCTTCAGACCATCCTCTGGGACCAGGGCTCCAGCTTGTAAAAAATGCAGGCTTCCACTAAGTTACACAGGAAATGCACATAACCTTTTCACTCACGCTGCTTTCAATGGTTGATGCGGACTTTTATCGCACAGCATTTATTCCAGAGCGCGAGGATTGTGTATCTGTAGAATCTATTGCCCCCTTGTGGGGAATTTCTAATTTAACATAATTATTTGTGAAAAGAACCGATGGTTGTTAAACATTCAAACGATGCATCGCAGGCGCATCTGTTACAGAATTCCAGGTTTTCTTTCCCCTGGTTGTTTGGTTAGTTTTTGGTCATTTTTAATCCTATGTTACCCTTGCAGTGCTGTATTGGGTGTACTTATGTAGATGCTATTTCCAAGAGAAACAAGAGTCAAAACTGGTAGGCTGACACTAGATCACAGTGACATTGTTTAGGACATTAAGAAAGGTCATGAAACAGTATAGCAGGTCACACTGGCACCTCTGGCTACAACCACTTTGACATGGTGGGAACTAGAAGGGGTGGCTGGTGTGTGTCAGGAATTGGCGCTCATTCTCTGCCAGACTGCTTTGGCTGTTATTTTTCCTCCATGGTCCCAGCCTCCAAATGCTACAGCTCCCATCAGCCCTAATATGCATGGCCATTGGCCAAGGATCATGTGAGTTGTAGATTGGCAACATCTGGCGGGCCAAACATTGCCAGCACCTGACTAAAAAGGAAGCCAGAGAAGGATGCCGGTGGACTTATCAAACAGATGCCTGGCATTTCTTGACAGTCTTTCATACAAAAGTCTCCACTGCTGATCCTGCTTTAGGGTTGCCGTTGTTTTAATACTTGCTAATACTTTCCCAAGCCTTGTCCCTTCTGTGACCCCTTTCCCCAGTATCTGCCTTGAATTCCTTCCCAGCCTGGTCTCTACGGCTGCTGCCCCCTCCTGCCTTTCTGCCCTGTTATTGTTGCAGCCAAAACATACCTCCCAGACTCTGAGCCTTCTGATGTTGCTCACATGTGCTGTGGCCTGCCTGAGGCTGCAAACACAGCAAAATTATCAAGTAGCTGGCCAGTGGCCCATATTCAGCTTCGCTGGCTAAGTGTTGTGCTGCCTTGCTTTAGATACGGGATACTCTTATTTTGCCTAACTCCTTACACATGATCTTGTGCAGGCAATCCTCTTCAGGGGCCCTTGTTCCAACACATGGAATTAGGGCCAAGCTTTGCCACACAATGTCATGGGTGGGGCGATCTGTGCACCTTGGAAAAGGGCTGCAGCCCAGTGGCAGAACGCATGCTTTGCATGCAAGCAGGTCCTAAATTTAGGTTCCCTGGCATCTCCAGGTAGGGGCTGGGAGAGACACCTTTCTGAAACCTTGGGGAGCCACTGCTAGTTGGTGTGGGCAGTGCTGAGATAGATGGACCAAAGGTCTGACTTGTTAAAGGCAGCTTCCCATGTTCTATGCTTTGGACAATCAGACCAATGGAGAGCCATTTCTGACACTACAATTCCTATTAAAAGCTCTGAATTGCTTGGCTCTTGATTTCTCTGCCAGTTCATAAAAAAGGTGTGCATTATGTTCTTCCCAGTTTAAATGAATTAAAAGGCTCCTGGAATTTCAGTTTCCATTATTTCACTTGCTAGTTCTGAGAGTGTTTTCTTGTTCAGAGGGATTGTTTTGGGTGCATATTTTGAATATTGAATCATGGTAAAATTGCCTCAGCTTAGCTCATCCCTGCTTTGGTTGTTTGTTCTGTAATATGATGATTCCAAACACTGATCAGAATAGGTTTGGTCTGTGTGTTTAGGGCTCTTTTGTGCGCCTCGTGTTTGGGTACCAACGAGCTCAACATTCCCACCGCCCAGGAGAAGGAAATGCAAAATGCAATGCACTGTGCTATCCCGCTTGAAAATGGGGGCATTGGAGTGGAAGTTTGAAGATTTCTGTGTTTCGAACCGAAAGGAGTCCAGAAAATATGTAGATCAATGTGATAACTCCCTTGCAATCTCGGATATCTAAATGAAAACTGGTGTGCTTATTCAGAATAAAATTTTGCATTCCATGTTCAAACCTGAGGTCAGCCCATACAGATGATGTCCAGATGGCAGGGAGGACGTCAGGGCTCTCTAACACTGTGCCATGCTTACAGTAGTACATAATTCATATTTCTAGCACCAGAAGGAGACATGGCCTTTGTGCATTAAGCTGTATCTTCTGTGTACAAGGACAGCATTGTATCCATACACTGCCTTCAGATATTACCGTCACACTGTGTGCAGCAGGCACCTGTGTGTAGATGCATATGTCCGTTGATGTGTACTATGTAACAAGATGACACTGTATCCCTGTGGTTGCTGCAGAAACTTTTAGCAAACTATTAGCAAAGTCTTGCCAGTGTGGTGTAGTGGTTAAGATAGGTAGATTCGTAATCTGGGGAACCACTCCTCCACATGCAGCTGCTGGGTGACCTTGGGCCAGTCACACTTCTTTGAAGTCTCTCAGCCCCACTCACCTCACAGAGTGTTTGTTGTGCTGGAGGAAGGGAAAGGAGAACGTTAGCCGCTTTGAGACTCCTGAAGTCTCCTTTCTCTTTGAGACTCCTTCTTTCCTTCTCCTTCTCTCTTTGAGACTCCTGAAGCGGAATATCAAATCCAAACTCCTCCTCCTACTCCTACTCCTACTCCTCTTCTTCTCTTCTTCTTCTTCTTCTTCACATTGTGGAGTCCTAATTATTTTGTGTTTGATGAAATGGCTTCATTCTGTTTAGAGTCTGTATGGATGGTTTTATTGTTCTTAAGAGTTTGTGCTTTGGCGTTACTGTGTGCTGTCAATGGCTTTATACCATGAAGTGGTCTCTAAATAGGTATGATAATGCAATATATGCAGAGTGAGAGGCATGTTCTGGAATTTTTATGGGCGTGTGGAGGGGGCAGGGCTGCATGCAGAATTCCTGCGCCAGCATTCTTGCATGTGCTGCGTACCTCTGCTTATCCCCATCCTTTACGCAGTAAGGAAAGACTTCAGAGTGCTTCTGCTCATATATATACAATGGTACCTTGGGTTACATATGCTTCAGGTTACATGCGCTTCAGGTTACAGACTCTGCTAACCCAGAAATATTACCTCAGGTTAAGAACTTTGCTTCAGGATGAGAACAGAAATTGTGCTCCAGCGGCGCGGCAGCAGCAGGAGGCCCCATTAGCTAAAGTTGTGCTTCAGGTTAAGAACAGTTTCAGGTTAAGAACGGACCTCCGGAATAAATTAAGTACTTAACCTGAGGTACCACTGTACTTGAGTGTGAGTAAGCTTGTCTGGCCGTTCCACATAAATCACTCTAACAACTCTTAACTCCTAACATTTTCTTTCTCTCTCTCTCTCTCTCTCTCCTTCTCATATCCAAGAAGACTGTCGTTAGCGATGAGAAAGGGAGCTTCCCTGTTCACTCACTCAGTTTTACTAGCCAAAGGTGCCAGTAGTGATTACTCTCACTATGTGAACTGTAGATCAGAAGCGAAGTGTAATATGTCTCTCACTGTGGTCGCTGCTGAGGGGAGGTTTTTTCCTTTCAAATGGAATGCAAAACTCTGCTATTTCAACTATTGAAGCAATGTGGTGTCCAGACCTCTCCCATCGCAGTTGCTGGCTCAAAGGGATTTTCCGACTCAAAAGCGCCCCTTCCCAATTGCCCCCCCCCACCCATTCTCTGCCTCCCCTCGGAATGTTTACAGCTGCCAAATGTCTGGCAGGATGTAGTAAACGGTGGTCCCAACTCTCTCCCCGCACCTCCCCCCATGTCAGTTCTAGCTTCCAGCATCTTGAAGATTCAGGATGAGGAGAAGGAGCGGGGGAAGGGAGAGAAAGAGAGAGCTTTTGCTTTTTAACCCTGGCGCATGTCTTCCAAACCAATTGAGGACATCTTTAAAAGCTAGTTCAAATAAACCAGTTGCTTATTTCCCCCCTCTACCTGACAGATCTCCCTGCATTTTGAATCACATGAGGAAATCTTGGTTGTGAACCAGCCTATACGTAGATGAATCTCACAGCAACAATTTCCACTTGAACTGCAGCTGGAGTAATTGCAGAAATGGCTGCTGCAATGTGTAAATGGCTGCTCAGATGTGTAACACCAGACCATGGATTGGCAAAATGTGGATGAGTGACATAATGTGGATGAGCCCTGAGTTTCCCTTCTTGCTCCCTATTTAGTAGTAAATTATAATCTGTCATTGCATGAGAACCAGGCAAATTATGTTTTGCTGAAATGTTAACCTGCTGGCAAATTACGGTTTGATACTGGTGGAATCTACCCCACTGTGAAAATGCTTTTTTTAAAAAACGTTTTGAAATAGATATTGAATTTGCCATAGCTCACCATCGCCATCTAGTGTAATATTTCTATATTGCACTTTACAACACACTTAGAACGTTTTATTTGCAGCTGTATAGCTGAGTCCGCTGAGTCAGAAGTAAGAAGGGCAATCAGAGATGCAGGACGACGAGGAGGGACAACCTAAGCACATGGCTAAACCATGGTCTGAACCTACTTATAGCTCAGGTCAAGGGGAGACTTCAAAGCAGCAAAAGCTAAACCTGCTGTAGACGAAAGCTGCTGTTCTTTCTCTCACCATTTGCCAGATACAAGTTTAGCTTCAGACACTACAAACAGTCCTTTGTTACATTGCATTCCTGCATATCTTCTAGCATCCCATCAGCTTGCTTTTGTTGAAGATTTGGTGAAATTTTAACACAGCATAAAATCCAGTTATCTATAATAACCAGGCAGAAGAACTTAAGCATTTGTATCTGTGGAGTGCAATCAGCAGGCCCTATGCAGTTCAATTCATGGGCTTCTACGTGCATTCCATCAAAATGAATGGGTTCTCTGCAGCGATAGAACTTGGTAAATTACTCCTACAGTCAGTCGTGACGTTTTGCTTCTATGAACTTCTCAAAGGGGGATTAAACAGCGAAGCAGGCGGAAATACTTCTTTCTGCTGATCGGAATTTTGATAGCTTGCTTGTTTTCTCTTTTTTTGGTGTTTGTGTGTGTTTTAGGGACATTCCAGCTATATTACGCACCTTGACTGGTCCCCAGAAAATAAGTATATAATGTCAAACTCGGGAGACTATGAAATACTATACTGTGAGTACAAAGCTGTAATTACCTCCAGCCTACAGGAGTGCCTGAACATTCATAATGGGAGGCAGTGGGGCGGGAAGGTGGAGGGAGAGAGGTGGTGGGGAGAGCTGATGGAAGTCAAGCTCTTGGTGCAAAACGCTTGCTGACAGGGGATACTGGCGTGACCTTCTGTAACCTGACCTTCTGATATTATTCAGAGCTGCTTCTTGCTAACAGAGCTTCCAAATATAGCTTACATCTCTGCAGGGACATCAATCAGTTTAACAGTTTATAGGGGAGAGTGGTGCTGGTGTGTGATGTGTCACGAAGCAGGTTTTCGGCTTCAAAAACAACACACACCCTTGCCTCATTAGAGCCCTGTGTCACTTACTGGTGCAGACACCTGCTGGCATTTTAAAACTTCACTTTAGCAATGGAATAATGCTACTTGGCATTTATTTAGCATTCTTTCCTTAGCACGCCACGTGCTTCGTGGCCCTTCGGCCTGCCCAAAGGCAGGACACTGGCAGAGTGTAGCAGCTTGCTGGGTCTCTGTTAACTTCCTGCATTTCCAAAAATGGGGTGAAGTTGAACACTTGGGGACCCTGGTACTTGGCTGGTAGCTGCATGTAGCTTTGTATACATTCTCTCCCTAATATTTGGTATAGCCCTGCTGGTTAAGCCAGTGTTTATATATCCATGTGAGAAAGACAGGCTTGCCTTAGGCCAGGTGCGGGAGACTTGTGGCCTTGCAGATGTTGCTGAACTCCCAAAACCAGCACAGCCAGTGGTTTCAGGGACAGGAGTTGTACTCCAGCAGCATCAAGAGACCCATGAGTTCTCAGTTCATACCCTTAAAGCTATAGAAATGCTAGAAGATGCACTTGGATGCTTGTTCAAAGAAAGAAAGAAAAAGTAACACTCTTAATGTCAGAAACAGCTAAAACAAATGCCGCTTATGTGATTCCAATAAGAGTTGGGCATTTTTTTTGAAGGGGACATTCCAGCCGGCTGCAAACTAATGAGGAATCGTTCTGAGTGTAAGGATATCGATTGGACAACGTACACTTGTGTGCTGGGATTTCAGGTGTTTGGTGAGTAGCAAAGAAGACCCTTCATGCATTTTAAATCAGGGGTGCTCCGGAAAGCTAAGCCAAGTGTTAACTGTGAAGCACTTTCTTAGCTCTACTATTTAAGCAAGGATGCAGCTTTTCAACAGAGGCTAATGTTGCAAAAAAGAAGTGTCTGTGTGAAGAAAATGGCCTCTCCCACCCTCTTTTTCAAGAAGCTGCTTCCGAAATTGGTAGTGGAAGGGGTAGGTTGCTCGACTTTTTCTTTGCACACAGTGATTTAAGCCATATTCCTCACTCTTCAGCCACTTTCCCTTGCAGGATTCCATTCTGTGCATCATCTAAACAGTGCCTCTGTCTCCAGAACTGCCTTGCTCACTCATGTGACTAATCAGCAAAGATTTCTTCAAGCAGGTGACAACCCTAATTTGTTGGCTTTCCTCTATTGAAGGAGTGTGGCCTGAAGGATCAGACGGGACAGACATAAATGCTCTTATCAGGTCCCACAACAGGAAGGTGATCGCAGTTGCTGATGACTTTTGTAAAGTCCATCTATTTCAGTATCCCTGCTCCAAGGCAAAGGTATGTCTAGATGACACATTTTTAGGGGCAAGGGTGATACATGCATGTGTGGAACCATTTGTGTGCTCATACTGGAGTGGTAGTAAACTTGTTCCAGTATCACATCTAAAGGCTCACCAACTCCCCCTGCTCCCTTCCTCCCCACTCACAGAAATATTCTCTTGCTCCCAGGGTCATTGGTGCAAGTGGATTTTTGCCCCCCCCAACCCAGTTTTTGATTGGGATGCAAGCGGTTTTTGCTGGGGGTGGGGAAGAGATCCATTGGGCTTCATGGGAGAAGTGGGAGGGGATTGTTTCAACATTGCTTCCCCAAATCACTGGTTTAGAGTGCCCATGAAAAATAATACAGTGTGATTAAAGTCTAAACCTGTCATCCAAAATGAAAAATCCCCCTTGCCTCTCAACCCACGACCCCCTGGAGCTCAGAGTATTAACTTTTTTGGCCTTACTTTTTAAAAAGCAGCATTTTGGGGGTACCTAAGTCCACAGACTCAGGAATCTAGGGAGTCCAGCTTGAGATTCCTTGTTAATAGCACCATCCAACTCAAGACTATGAAAATCTCCCCTGAATCACCCCTACTTTCCTTCTAAATTGGGAGATTCTTAGATTGGCCTTGTAAGAAGCATATTTTTGTTCCTGGGTATATTCGCAGTGTTGAAATGCTGGCATGAAGCTGCTATTCCAATTGGTCTTCTGATCCTCATCAAGTAGCACAGACTGTCATTTCCTGGTTTGTTTCAACAGGCACCAAGTCATAAATACAGCGCCCACAGCAGCCACGTGACTAACGTCAGCTTCACTCACAACGACAGCCACTTGATTTCAACTGGAGGCAAAGACATGAGTATCATCCAATGGAGACTTGTGGAGAAAGTAACTCTGCCACACAACGACATCACGGTAGATATGGGCACGGCCAAAGTGCCCGCTAGTGCCAGCGAAAGCTTTGTGCAGCCGAGTACCCCCGTTCCCCTCGCTCAGCCGTTGGACGGAATGGCAGCCAACGAAAATGCAACGGACGGTTCCCCAACGTCCTCGGAGAGTAATCTGGAGCAGACTGTGGAAGCCAATGAAGAGCAAAGCGAGGAGCAAAGTGAGGGGAGCAGTCTGGATCCAGGAGAGCCAAATGGTGAAGAACCATCCAATGAAACAAGCGAGGAGCAGAGCGAATCCACTATTACGGAAGACCAGCAGGAAACCTCTCCGTTGTCTTAACAGCTGCAAGTTCAAGATGGTCTTTTTAGAAGAAAAGAAAATCCCCTCAGTGTGCATACTTTTGTAAAAGGGAGTAGGGTTCAAGAAGGGGAGAGGGAAGGGGAAGCATCTCCAGTCTAGGAGCAACCCAAGTTGTTGGGTTTCAGTTGACGACCTTTAGTCCGATCTTCTGTTTTCAATGCATGGAACTATTGTAAGGACCCGTATTGGCAGTTCCGTTCAAGAGCTGGTCAGGATAGTAGGATGTAAACATAGATTAAATGTAATTCTGAAATTGCCGTCGGAAAGAGGCATGGTGCAACTGGCCTGGGGCTAGAGGAGAAGGGGGAATTAGCTCCAGCTGTATGCTGAGGGGCGGAGGGAAGCCTCCTGTGAAATAACTTTTTAACACCAACCAGAAGGACTAAGTCATACCTTCTGCATAATGCAACCCGGGTGCCGCAAAGCCAATAAAACGGCAAGCTCTTGATGGGAGCTCTTCCTTCTTTTTTTATATTAAAAAGAGAGGAAGAAGCGAAGAGGACAACACGATCGCGCATCATGCCCTCTGCCTTCTTTGTTAACACCTATGCAATTTTCTAACACTACTAATTCCTACTAGCCACCTGGGTGCTGCTAGCTAGCTCTAAGGCAACTCATATTAACGAACACTTCTCCTTCCCCGACAGTGGATTTTAAGTTGGGTCTTTTAAGACAACCACCTTCACGTAGTTTTTCTAATTGACAGGCACCGTAGGACGTCTTTTCCAGGGAGCTACTTGCCTAGACATATTGAAACTCAAGAACACCTACTGTGACCTTGATGTGAACTGACTTGATTGCATGATGACACAAGTTCAGATTCTCAAGTTAAACTTGGCCTTCAGACGATACAGCTCATTCTCTCGCGAAGAGGCTCAATGTTAGAGGAATATCATTGTTATGAAATCTGGTGCTTGGGATTAACATAACAAATCAATTGCTTACAAAAACCGTCATAATCAGAAAAATTCAAATGGGGTTTTTTACAGCCTCCTTTTTTAATTTCTCTAATGTAAATGTCACATTAACTTGGATTATGTAGGATATTTTTGGATTTTTTCTCTTCTGCGTGCTACAGTTTTTTTGTGCTTGTTTTATTCCTCTTGCCCAGTTGCTGTAAATCTTGCAGCTCTGAGGCGGCTGGACCCTGGCCAGTTATGGGATACCATGGCATTTTATTATGCATTTGGAAAAGTACCATTTAAAAAAAAAAAATACACAAAAAAATCCTGTCGGCTAAGTTTTTCTTAATTACCTAGAGTTTCCTACATTTAAAAAAAAAAGTTTTCTGGAAAAAAAAAATCCTAGTTGTTTTATGTTTTGATTTAATAGGATCTTCTTTTTTATTGTGCTGATATCTTAGAGTTTAGTTTTTAGAATTGTTTTTAGAAACTTTGGATGAGTTTGTTAAGTCTTAAGTGTGCAAGCGTTTACGTGATTGTGCCATTCCAAAGTGCATCTGAACTGTCATTCCCTTCTAGTATCTTCTCAGGAGTAATTACTACAGATCAGGTATCTATTCATCATTGGTAACATTGAGAACTCGAACTCCCAAAGGACACTTGTATGTATCCATATACATATATAGATAGATATATCTCCTCTTTGTTTACATCCATTCCGGAAAACCTCAAAATAATTCTCTTCAAACGGGAGAGAAGCGTGGATTCCAAGCAACCCATTTATCTGTTCATTTTATTTTAAAACTGTGCTGTTAAATAGTAATGGTGTTGGAGAACTCTTGTGTGTGATTAGCTGCTTTGCCAAATAATGTCAGTGGGCAAGGCAGACGATTGCAGATGATTGTGTCAAGGTGTAATGCACAGATGGAGAACCTGGGCTGCTCCAGCTGGTTCTTGGACTTTCCCATCAGCTCCAGCCAACATGGCCAGTAGCCAGGGATGATGGGAATTGTAGTTCAACCATGTGTGAATGGCCACAGGTTTCCCATCCTAGTGTAATGGATTCCTTTAAAAGGAATACACTTATGGTGAAAAAGTACTACGTAGTAATGTTTTTTTCAAAGCTTATTGGACGCATAACTCTCTTTTTCATCCTCGATGAATACCATGAAACAATGCATTTCATTTTGAAAATATCTATTACCTGGGGGTTGCCATGTAAAATGAGAGAGTTAACGTGATTTTTTTTCTCTCATGCTGTAGTCTAAAGGAGGGTTGTTGTTTTTCTATTATGCAAAAAAAAAAAAAAAGCCTTACAGCTTTCGATTGCTGGCAACTACTGTTTAATGGATAATTTAATCTGTGATAATGGATGGAAATGGGTGGGATTATGTTAACTGTAGATGTTCTAGGGGGAAATTGTGAATGAAATATGATTTAAAGAGTGTCATGTGAAGATGTTTGAGCCATTTCTATCATGCATTCCTGTCTCATGGCAGAAAAAAATTTGAAGATTTAAAAAATAATAAAAGAATCAAAATAACGTGGTACCTTTTTCTCTTTGGGGCTGCACCTTGCACGTGTTTTTAAGTACCCATCTTCTGCTCACCTGAATTGTTGGTTCCAGTTTAGGTGGGCTAGCTGTGCAACCATTGCACAGAGAGAGCCTTCATCCTTTTATCCCCATACTAATTCACAGGCATCAGGAGAAGAAGTGCAAGTCTTCCACAGACTCTTCTTTGGAATGGCCAAAGTGAATGTTAGTGGTATGGAATCACTGCTCTGTGTAGATTGCTGTAGGTGGAGAGGCATTTTTGGGATAGCTTCACCCAAGCAACCAGCTTTTAACTCTGGAGCAAGCCAGAAGGAATGTCAAAAAAGGGACTAGGAAACAATTGGCTGGGATGTGCCCAATAAATTTTGCATGTAAAACCCTTTTTCAGAGCAACCGTATAAGCTTACATCTTAAGACAACTTTTTGAAAAGAAGACATTATTGTGCATAGTTTACACCTCATTTGGTGTGGTTGTTTTGTTTTATTTGAATCGAGTGATGTGTTTTTTAACATTAGGAGCAATATATCAGTGATTTATCTAATTGGCTTGTTCAGAATTGTTGCCCAATGGAGCCCAGTTTCACTAAAATTAGTATGACATGAGCTTTTAGAACTAGATAGCATTCCTACTGCATTTGTTCTAGAGCATGGATGGGGGATTTTGTGTACCCATCTCACCCAAAGGTGCTTTTGGACTCCAGTTCCCATGAGCCACAACCAGCCTGGTCTTTCAGTGGCGATTTAGTTGTGTTGGACTAGACCCAAGGTCCATGTAGTTCCGCCAGATGCTTGTGGAATTTCAGATTCATCTGGAAATGGCCACTTCTTGGCATTTTGGTAAAGGGATGTTTACAGGCTCTTGAACATGGAAGCCCCATCCCTTGTGATTATAACTTAATGTACCAAAAGATACGATTGCATCTGCTTTTTTTTTAGAACAAAGTGCTTTGAAAACAATGGCTTCTTGGCATTGGAGGAGTTAAAAGCTGCATGGAAAACAGAATTTAATTGCTTGATGTTTGCTCGTTCACATTCCAAGCGAGATTGAGGAGACTTCATTGTTTCAGTCTTTTATTTGTGACAGATGTTTTGCTTGGGCTTTAATCATTAAAGAATGGGGAAGCTGCAGAACGGATTATGGCATTCTGAAGAATAAGCGCTTTCCACGATCCAATCTACTTTTTATATGGGGGAAAGGCAAGCATTTGCTCACAGATAAGGGGTTCCCGGGGTCCTTTATCTCAGGCACTCTCTTTGGTCCTCTGGCCAAGTTTATTGCTAAGCTGCACCCATCCTTGGTGCTGATGTTCTCCTTCCACTCAACTGTGTTTGTTTGCACAAACACTGCACAATGCCATTCACATGTTTCTAGAATGGACCGGGCATTAGCCTTCAATTGTTTAATCTGGTGTATACTTCCGCTGTATCTGGAGGTTTTACTAAGTTCTATTGCAATAGAGTGGAAAAGTGGGGAGGGGGGCAAGAAGAGAGCTGCATTTAGGAACAGACAGGAAATGAGTGTTGGGGTTTAAGGAAGAATGTTTCACCACCTGGTGCTCTAACATAATGATGACAACATGGACCCATAAAGGTGAAACAATAGATGAAAGAGAAGCTTGTGTTACTCAAGGTGGGAGATGATCAAGACATGAACTAGAGCAGGCATAGGCAAACTTGGCCCTCCAGATGTTCTGAGACTACAATTCCCATCATCCCTAGCCACTGGTCCTGTTAGCTAGGGATGATGGGAGTTGTAGTCCCAAAACATCTGGAGGTCCGAGTTTGCTTATGCCTGAACTAGAGACAGGACCAGCTGAGCCATTCGGCAAAATAATTGCATCAGGCAGTGTGGGGGGCAGTTATTGTTTCCTGGGACCCCAGTCAGGTATCTCGTCTGCCACCACCTCTCTCGTTTCCCTTGCTCCTAACATTTTGCTGCTGCCTTAGCATGCCTCCATTTTCTCTCTGGGGAAGGGAAGGGGGCCTTTAAAAATGGTTAAGCGGTTTGAAAAGCGAGTGTCTAACCACCTTGGAAAATTGCGGGTGGTGCAGGCACTCTCCCCTGCCACTTCCCCCAGAATGCCTCTCTCTGAGGATTGACTCTCTTTTTCTCATAGCAAGGCCGGAGAGGAAGGAGAGGCATGTTTTTGCCACATCAGCAGCAGAAGCAAAACTTAAAAAGGGATGTGAGAGAGAGCAAGGGAGGGCAGCTGTCCCTCTCGCCTCAGGTGGTGCCTTGTCTCAGGCCCTGACTGGAATTTTTGCCTAATTGCCAGAAGAAAAGTAGTGGGTGGGTGTGTTTGAGATGCTGCAAAGGGAGAAGCAACTTCATCTTGGTTAGTGCTCAGCTTTCAGGCTTCAGTTCTCTGAAACTGTAAACAACGAACAGTTGGGTTTTATTTACATAATGCGGCAACAAAGGAACATGAAGTGCTTTTCATTCCACTTGGTTGGAGAACTCCATTTCCAGTACACGCACTCTCCATTTTGGAGTCTCTGTCGACTGCAGCAAGAACACTTGCTGAGATAAGTTTGGAACAAGATCAGCTTTGCGGCTTCTGCAGACTCTCTTCCTGGTTTCCAGCAGCAGTATTTTAAATACTCTCAATATGCCAATTTCTAAAGAAAATGAAATTTTCAGAAAATTTGCTGTTTCTGTCTGTTATTCTCTCACTAAGTGCAAAAAAAGGAGAATACTGCCAAGTTTTTCATCAATGACTAATAATGTTAGTGGTCTCAGGAGAAGCCTGTCTGTAGACAGCATGGTGCCCTAGGAATTACCTTCAGCTTTCCCACATATATCCCTTGTCTTCTATCATTTTATGGGTCAGAAAAACTCCAAAAACAAAGTGAGCCATGTGGACACGACGTTTGTGAAGTGGCATAACATACAAGCTGAGTCCCATACAGTTTGACTTCTGTGGGGAAACTACACCTCTTGAACAACGTATGAATGTGGAGATGCTGCTGCGATAGTACCTCATGAATGCAGAAATATTACTACTAGTAACAGTAGTATTAGCTGCCCTTCATCGTGAGATCCCAGGGCAAGTTTAAACAATTTTTAGCAATACAATATTTAAAACGTACAACAATTGAGAATAGGGTGGGTACTAAAATATATATCTCAGATAAAATGGCAGGGAAACAAAAGTATGTTTTCAGCATCTGATGAAAGCTACATAATGAAGATGGCAGACACACCTCTGTGGAGAGGGACACTTAGGAGCTGCCTCAGAGTATGCTCTTTCCTGGGTTGCCATCACACA
Source organism: Podarcis gaigeae (assembly GCF_964106915.1). Lineage (NCBI taxonomy): Eukaryota > Metazoa > Chordata > Lepidosauria > Squamata > Lacertidae > Podarcis > Podarcis gaigeae. The sequence continues at coordinate 99,060,524 of NC_139680.1, forward strand.
CGGATCCTGCAAACGTCTGAAGATGGTGGAGCTTTCAAGGGGTCTGCCTCTGTCAATCTTAACACGTGAGGAGGTCTGTAGGCAAGGAGTCACAGTCACTGAGGTATTTGGGCCCTGAGTCCTTTAGAACCTTAAACACAAACATGAGCACCTCGAATAGGGCACAGAAACAAACTGGCAAGTGATGCAGCTCTTCCCAGCCAGTAATCTGGCCAGCTCATTTTGGACTAGTTGAAGTTGAGTCCTCTTCAAAGGCAGCCCCACATTGCAATAAATCCAGTCTGGAAGCAGAGTGGTTGGTAGGTTAACTTGGCCATTAGGTAAGTGTTTCCTGCATATTTCAGGAAGTGGGAAGAAACAGTGGGTGGCCATTTTGTGGTTCCTCTAAGCACCACTGTTCTCGGCACTTAGAAGAGGTTAACTTGTTCACTGTCCTTTCCGAGGCTCGTGCATGGACCAAATGAAATAATCTTTTGTTTTCCAACTATATCAGTAGTGGACTCTGGTGCTGAGATGTGAGGGCTAAAGGCCATGTAGCCACTCTCAAGCTTATGGAGTCCCTGGTGTGCCTGGAGAAGACTTGTTGATGGTGTGATCTGACTCAGGAACAACACAACCTTCCCCAAATTGCTTCAGTCCACCTTGTAATGTGGGGTTCACACACAGCTGATACCCAACCATTAGTATTTCACCAACGTAAAATATGTCAAATGCCCTCTCCCTTCTCTTCCTACAGCAAGATGTGCTCTGTACGCAGCACTACAGGGTGGGCTCCCTGCACTTAGAATATTCCATCAGTTCAGAAAGAAGCTGCTCCAGAGAGATTGGGAAGGCCTGTAGAGCTTGATAACTTACAGGCCTGCTTTTAACTCTTAGCAGGACTCAAGCACAAGGGAAAGAGGATTTTGCCTTCTTCAAAGGACAACATCCAGCCCCATCCAGAACATGCAGCTAGCAGATCTTCTGGGCACAAAAACCCCAGCACCACCACCCACAAAAGGGGCCTGTCTTCCCAGGGTTTAAACTCTGCTTATTGGCCCTCATCCACTGCATAAAGGTGCTGTTCCAGGGCTTGTACAGCCTATCCTAATTCAGATGTTATGGGGAAGTATGAGCTGCATGTCAGCATGCTGACGGCCCTGTGCTCCAAAACTCCTAAGGCCAAACCTGGGCTAAACACAGATAGGCGTGAATCTAGATAATCCAGTGCCATCCAGGAACACTTACATTTGCTCCTCCATAACTATTCCCCCTAAAAGCAGTATTGGTGGTAGGTGGCTTGCACACAATAATACAGACCACAGCTAGATACATATTTATTTATTTTATATCCGGCTATAGAGAGCTTGTAGAGAAAATTCGTCTGCAATGCCCCATAACCTATAGTCCTTTTATGAAGATAGGGGTTGTTTTCTTTATTGCTCTGCAATTTTGCACAATTCTGAACAGGAGACAAGCTCGGACTATGCTCTACTACCCATACTTTATATGCACATGTTTTCATTACAGATTTTCCATGCCAGGTCTTGTCCTGAAATTCATATTTTACTACATATAATAAAGAGTGAGAATGAAAATCAGATGCTCGGTGCGATTGCTGCAGGTTTTTTGATCGACTCGGCGTTGGCGTTTCATAACTCCACATTGATTTGTTGTTCGCTGCGCCTACAACTTGCCTGGCGCTGGAGGCCTATAATTCCCCACCCGAAGAGAGGATGTTTGGGAGTGCTACCATTTGCCATATTGATTCCATATGAAGAACATAACAAAATGGTCTCTTCAGAGTCTGCTCACTGGCAGTATTAGTGAATTCAGATTTCATCAGCCTTCTCCTTTGACTTTACCAAGTCATGGACAGAGAGGTGGGAAGAAGATGGATCTTGATTTAAAGGAGTGAAAGAAATGCCAGCTCCCAAATCATTAATTGGTGAACAATAATACTAAAGGCAGCAACTGTTCTTTTGAATAAGGGCAAATGCAAGCTGCAGTTAAATCCAGCAAGTCTAGCCGTATTCAGGCATTACACTCGCAAGTAAGTGCAACACAAGTTCTGGGCTTGAACATGTGAGCTCTGCCATCCCAGCAGTTGGTCCCTTACCTTTCCTGCCCCGACCTGGCCACAGTGATCCATGCGACAGTCACCTCCAGGCTTGACTACTGTAATTCGCTCTACGGCTGCCCTTGAAGCTGTCCCAGAAACTCCAGCGGGTGCAGAATGCTGCAGCGAGGCTCCTCACGGGGTCTCTGCCATGGGAGCGTATTCTGGAGTACAGAGCCAGATTTAAGGTGCTGCTTTTGACCTTTAAAGCCCTTCACGGCCTAGAACCCTCGTACCTACGGGACCGCCTCTTCCGGTATGCCCCACGGAGAGCCTCAAGGTTCATAAATAGCAACGCCCTAGTGGTCCCAGGCCCTAAGGAAGTTAGATTAGCTTCAACCAGAGCCAGGGCCTTTTCAGCACTAGCGCCTGGTGGAACACTCTGTCTCATGAGACCAGGGCCCTGCAGAATCTGATTTCTTTCCGCAAGGCCTGTAAGACAGAGTTGTTCCGCCTGGCCTTTGGCTTGGAGCCAATTTGATTCCCTCCCCCTCTTTCTTTTTTCTTTTTCCTTTCTCCTCCTGTGATGAGGCTGCATTTTAATATTTTAAATGTTGTATTTTAATCTTGTTTTTAAGTTGTATTCATTCAACTTGTTTTTATTATTGCTTGTTAGCCACCCTGAGCCCAGCCTTGGCTGGGGAGGGCGGGGTATAAATAAAAATTATTATTATTATTATTATTATTATTATTATTATTATTATTATTATTTTCCCTGTTGCTCTCTATGAGCTGGAAGAGGACACACTGCATTTGTTGGAGAACTGTATTGCAATGTTCAGATAAGTGCATCGCAACATTCAGATAAGTGCAAATTTTGAAGGATCCATTTTCTGATTCTGTAGAGGAAAACCAATCTTCAGTAACTATTTTGGGGTTGCAAAACAGCTGAAGAAATATATTACTGAGAGGTGCAGACAGGAAACAAGCAGTGTGTCCTGCTTAAGCAAGTCCTCTGAGGAAGCAGGCATTTTTACATTTATTTTTATACTTGTGCATTGTTCTGCTACAGATAAGGAATTTAGGCAGGCCATTTCAAAGAACAAAGATGTTCTGAGCTCATCAGATAAAGCTTATCTTGCAGTTTTGTTCTCTGCAGTTACATTCCAAAAATTTGCTTGCTGTAAAAAGTTCAGAGAACATTGCATTTCCTTCATCATGTGTGCGTCCCCTTCCCCCCTTCCCTTCCATTCATCACTTGTCAGCAAATTTAAGCAGAAAGATTCCAGGCTTAAGATTTGAGACCTGGGGTCTTTTACTCCTGCACTTCTCGTAATTGCGCCGTAGAGTGCAAATGTGATAAATTTGGCTTTGAACGCGATATGAATCCAATTTTCCACATCTAGGATTTCAGTAGCCCAGCAATGAAAAAAGTGGGGGGTGGGGTGGATCCATATTTGCGGTATAAGAATTTATGGACTTTGACTACTGTAGGGGGAAAAAATAACACCTCAGTTTCATGACTCCAGAGGGATGGGAGATCCAGAACACATCTGGAGGGATTTTCTTTCTTAGGCTTCGGACTTAGATGGCCAACATTCACCATACATGACAGGTTGGGATATATGGATGTCCTGAATTGTATTGGCCTATTACCATTTCCCCTCTTACTAGTTATTTATTGTTTGCTCACTTTGTATACAGTATGATGTAATACAGTGGTATCTTGGGTTACATATGCTTCAGGTTACATACGCTTCAGGTTACAGACTCCGCTAACCCAGAAATGGTACCTCGGGTTAAGAACTTTGCTTCAGGATGAGAACAGAAATCATGCTCCGGCGCGGCGGCGGCAGGAGGCCCCATTAGCTAAACTGGTGCTTCAGGTTAAGAACAGTTTCAGGTTAAGAACGGACCTCCGGAATGAATTAAGTACTTAACCCGAGGTACCACTGTACCCTGTTACTGCAACTCTGGGTTGTTAGTAATGGTCATTACGTTAGAATAACATAGATAGATGATAGATGATAGATAGATAGATAGATAGATAGATATAGATAGATAGATAGATAGATAGATAGATAGATAGATAGATAGATAGATACAGGTAGGTAGCCGTGCTGGCCTGCCGTAGTTGAAACAAAATAAAAAAAATTCCTTCCAGTAGCACCTTAGAGACCAACTGAGTTTGTTATTAATATGAGCTTTTGTGTGCCTGCACACGAAAGCTCATACCAATAACAAACTTAGTTGGTCTCTAAGGTTCTACTGGAAGGAATTTATATATATATTTAAATCCCCCATCCCTCCATTCAGAACACACAATAGCACTAATGCAGCTTCCCAAGGCAAAGATCCCACATGCTCAGCAGGACATCACCCAAGCTTATCTGTGCACCCTCTCCAGCTGCAACAGCTGAAATCCTCACAACCCTCTATGATTCTTTAATGCTCAGCAGCAGATTTCCTCCACTTGCTGTTGGCTCTTGAATGCTAGTGCCCAACAACTTCAACATGTGGAAGCTGAATGGATGTGCTTATTTGGGGAGATCCTTTTTTTTGTAAACATTGGTTGGCTGGCGAACTGCATCGCAAAATTCGAAGAAGTGCAAATTTCAAAGCTGTATTTTGGTTATCGTACTGTTTCAGAAAATGTGATTTTTAATAAATTCCGCTTTAAATGGATACTGGACTGGATTTCCCCACCATCCCTAGTCATGACTAACTGGTTGGGTTATGCATAAGGATGTCACTCAGTTTTCCTCCCCTTGGCATAGGAGAGCATTATGGTTCCAGAAGTTTCGCCTAGCTCAGATTGCAACCCAAACTGGAAAAGACCTCCTCAGTCCTCCTTACCTGGCTGTTGCTCCAGAGAAGAGGCAGGCAGGGAAGAGTTTCCCCTTCAAAGAATTCCCCCGTCCAACACTTTTATGGCAGCTCAAGCTGATAGTCATCATGGCTTTTTCATTAAAAGGGGGGGGGGCTTCCTTTTTCAATAAAGCCCTATGAAAGTATTTATTTTCCTCAGCAATGCTGGAGGGTTGACAGCTGCCCCCTTGATCCTTCTCTTTTAGGAAGTGAATTGCGAACGGTCTGGGGATTGCTTGCTGGCGTTCGTGTCCAGCTGTTATTTGGGAGACCTTTCAAAGCTCAAAGGCCGCAGGGCCTGGTGGTTGGTTTCATTCTGATCTTGTGTGTGTTTTTTCTTCCTTGACTGTGACCTTAAAAAAGGCAAGAAACCAGCTGTTTACCAGCCTTAAAATGGTGTGCATTTGTGTGTGAAAGGCAGAGCAGAGAGCTCAAGCCTTCCCAGGGTACCTCATTTGAAACGTGCAGGCTTAAAAAAGAATTGGGTCACTTCTGACTGCTACCATCTGGCCCACTTCTCTCAAAGATTACCCTGGAATGCATTTCACATGTGCGTTTGGAACAAGAGTATACCCTGCCAAAAGCCAAAATACTTTGCAGCTGAGTGTTGCCTGGAAGTCTAAATATTCCAAATGCAAGAACCAAGAGCACAGCATTTCTGCATGAGCCTCACTGGGATCCAAAGCACTTCTCATTGGTTTCCTTTTTTTACAAGTCAGAGATAAATCCCCTTTTCTTACCTCTCTCCACTCCCCCCACCCAGTAAAATATACTCCCTTAAAATGCAGAAGAATAACTGATGCAAGTTTTAGTGAAATGGCTGTGGAACTGATGGGCTGCTTCCAGACAGCCTGTTTATTGAGCATTCATCCTGATTCATTTGCTGGAAGGTTAGATGGTGTTGGCTATATGTAAGGAGTATTTCTTATTTGCTTGTGGGGAGGTTAGAGCAAGTGTTGTCCCAGGTTTTCCAGTACAGTGGTACCTCGGGTTAAGAACTTAATTTGTTCCAGAGGTCCATTCTTAACCTGAAACTGTTCTTAACCTGAGGTACCACTTTAGCTAATGGGGCCTCCCTCTGCTGCTGTGCCACCGTCGCTGCACAATTTCTGTTCTCATTCTGAAGCAAAGTTCTTAACCCAACGTACTGTTTCTGGGTTAGCGGAGTCTGTAACCTGAAGCGTCTGTAACCTGAAGCATCTGTAACCTGAGGTACCACTGTACGTTCCCACCTCAGTTTCCTTATTTGGCAGGAAAGTCTGACCTTTTGGGGAAACAAGTTTTTTGCATGAGACCACCTGATCATCTATAATTGTGCAACCTGAATTTGCTGGTATGTGGATCCCACCTGAAAACAGTGGCACTCTGAAAGCACCCCAGAAAATGGTTGCTTGCACAGAAAAGGACATGAGGACAAAATGGAGTCCTTTTCAGGCATAGGGACACAGGGGGCGGTTTGGTTTCTAAACCACCAAGCCCCTTGGGCTTGCCGATCGTAAGGTCAGCAGTTCAAATCTGCAAGAGAGAATGAGCTCCCATTGCTCTGTCCCAGCTCCTGTCATCCTAGCAGTTTAAAAGCACACCAGCACAAGTGGATAAATAAGTACGACTGCAACGGGAAGGTAAACAGCATTTCCGTGTGCTCTGGCTTCCATCACTGTGTTCAGTTGCAGCAGAAACAGTTTAATCATGCTGGCCACCTGATCCCAAAAGCTGTCTGTGGACAAATGTTGGCTCCCTCGGCCTGAAAGTGGAGATGAGCACCATACCCCATAGTCAAATTCGACAGGGTCTTTTACCTCTTCAGACATTTCTTTTGATTGTCCCACAAACGACATGCTCTACTTCCCTGACACCTCACCATCACCACTGCAATTATCTGCAGCAAGGGAGCATATTCTCAATGTTTTGGGTCCAGGGGTGCCAACTTGAATAAAATATGGGGGTAAGCCCCCCACCCTACATAATTGAGCACAGTGCCACACACACACCATTTGAATGGCAATGCCCATCAATGTTGGGGTGGCCCAGCCTCTTCAAATATTTTTTGGGGGGGCGGCGAAGGGACCTCAGCTCCTAGGAGTTGGCTCCAATGGTTGGGTCCTTGCATGGTGTAGAATCCTTGAAAATCAAGGCCCTATATTGCTCAAAGATACCTGAGGCAAAAAACAAGATAGACACTACACTTGAAATGCCTAAAAAATAATAATCTCTGAGTTTTCTAAAAGGGAGAAAGCAATGGGGACATCAGCTCTGTGGGCTAAGGCTGCAATCCTATATACTCATGTCTGCACAGACATGTAGAATTGCACCATAAACCATGGAACATTAATTTAATACTTACAATAGAGACAGTGTGGTGTAGTTGTTAGAGTAGTACTGGGCTAGGACCTGGAGACCAGGGTTTAAATCCAGACTTACTCAGGAAGCTCATTTGAGCCGTTCTCCCTCAGCCTAATTTACCTCACTGGGTTGTGGTGAGGATAAAACTAGAGAGAAGGAGAACTGTATGTGCCACCTTTAGATACTTGGAGGAATAGGGAGGATATGAATGTAGTAATAATAATAATAAGTAAAATATCTCCTCACACATTCAAGCTTAATTTTAAAAGTTTAAATATTGTTTCCATAATTCTGAGTGCTGGACAGGTCTTTGGGCTCCTAACATAAGGATATGAATAATTATTCATATAATAATAATTATAATCTGCTTACACCGGCATGGAGCAGTGCTCAGATTGCTGGATTTGGAATGGCAGGTTCCAGGTTCAAATCTCAGCTACGATAAAGCTTCCTGGATGCCCTTGGTTGCCCCAATCCCTGTTGCTGATCCCAACATACTTCAAAGAGTTTTTGCACTCCTCAAATTCTTTTTTATGACATGACTTTCTGTCAGCTTGCATTTCTTTCGCTTGTGTTCTTTTCTGTTCTCATTTGGACAAGGGTTCCATGTTCTAGAGGAAGCCTTCTTTGACTCTCTTGGGAAGGGAAACCCATAGTGTACAAGTAGAATGCATTTTTTTAATGCCCAGATTTAAACCTAAATACTTTCAGAAGAGGCCCTTTGTCTATGTCATTACAATGATTTTCTCATTTCCACTGTGTCACATAAAACAGGGCCATCGCTGTGCCATGACCTAGAAGCTATGATTGCATATTAAGCGGGCCATTTTGCAATTGGAGCCTCACTGCAAATGTAAGGTAGGTAATAGCTTCAAGAATAGGCTTTTTAAATAATAATAATAATAATAATAATAATAATAATAATACGCGTCAGTGTGCTAAACCTTAACTCCAAAAGCAACTAAGCACTAGATGGAGCTCTGCTGTAAGCTAAGAGTTACAGCCGTCTTTTCAGTGAAGTGAATTTGCAAAACAGTGACTGGATTCGGAATTGCGCTTGCAAAAGAGTCCTTGAATATGAGGCTCAGAATTGACGATGGTGATGATTTTGTGTTTATATGCACAGCATAATAAAAATACAGTAGCTACATCATTTAAAAACTACGCAGCTAAAACAGCATTGCACAGTAAGCACGGCACTGCCTAAAACTGCTAGATCCGAGGCAGATTTATTTCCCCAAAGCCTGGAGTGATTGTTGCTTGAGCCGAAGATGGTATTTGCTTTTGTCAATTTGTCTTGCTCAATCATTGAGTCTGTCATTCTTTTTCTGTGTTCAAAGTGCCGTGTGATTCTTACCTGTTTTAAAGTATCATTTCTCAAGGCTGCAAAAGTCTTTACAGATAAACAGGGCACAGATCTCTCTCTGTGTGTATTGAAATGAATGGGTGAAGTAGCTGGCCTACTTGATCCTATTAAGCCATTTTCTGTTCAGTTGTGGCTCCCCATTTGTGGAGCACTCTCCCCAATGAGATCTGCCAGATGCCATTGCTGACATCTTCTCAATGCCAAATAAAAACTGATAGTCCCACTTTCCAGGCTTTTGATGGACTATGATGTTTGTTGTTAATTGCTTCCTGGTGAAGCTTTCTGCCACTCCTTGTGATTTTTTTTTTTTTAAATGAATTGCTTGGTGTTTTTTTTATGTAAACGTGTTTACATTTTTATTTTTTTTACTTATGTCTCTCCTTTTACATCTATGAACATAAGAGGCTGCTGGATCAGACCAGTGACCTGCATCCTGTTCTCACAGTGGCCAACCAGAAGTCTGTAGGAAACCAGTAAGATGGATCTGAGAAAGAGAGCCCTCTCCCTTTCTCTGGTTTCCAGCAACGGATATTCAGAAGCCATCTTCAAGCATCCTTGTTATGTACTGAAGTTCTCACCCTGGCCACCAGGGGTATTGTGTACAGTGGTACCTCGGGTTAAGAACTTAATTTGTTCTGGAGGTCCGTTCTTAACCTGAAACTGTTCTTAACCTGAGGTACCACTTTAGCTAATGGGGTCTCCCGCTGCCACCATGCCACTGGCATGCAATTTCTGTTCTCATCCTGAAGCAAAGTTCTTAACCTGAGGTACTATTTCTGGGTTAGTGGAGTCTGTAACCTGAAGCGTCTGTAACCCGAGGTACCACTGTATATAGTTTTCACTCAGGTCCACGTAAGTTAATTTAGGCGGGAAACCCTGGGTTGTTTTTACAATGTTGACAGCCGGTTGCCTATAAAAGCAGGCTGACTGAGCTGTTCAGTTCAGTTCAGTTCAGTTCCAGCTTACTATAAAGAACCACTTGGAGAAATCTCTGTGTCGTCTGCTATGTCCACTCACAACTTAACAATCCTTAAGGGCTGCCACATGGAAGAGGGAGCATGCTTGTTTTCTTCTGCTCTGGAGGGTAGGACTCGAACCAATGGCTTCAAGTTACAAAAAATGAGATTCTGACTAAAGATTTGGAAAAACTTTCTGACAGTAAGAGCTGTTTGGCAGTGGAAGAGACTCCCGCGAGAGGTGGTGAACTCTCCTTCCTTGGAGGCTTTTAAGCAGAGGCTGGATGGCCATCTGTCATGGATGCTTTAGCTGAGATTCCTGCATTGCAGGGGGCTGGACTAGTGTGCTGGTCCCGGGGGGAGGTTACCATGGGGCGAGGTCCAGGACCTGAGTCGAGGGTCGGCAGACAGTCCTCCACGGGCGAAGCGGGGTCCAAAGCGAGGAGCCGGGCAAGGACAGGAACTCTGGAGGAACAGGACTGGGTGCTGGCCGAAACAGCTCTTCAACGACGTTGCTCCCACAACCTGGGACCAGGCTGACTGGTCTTTATCTTCTCTGAGGCCAGGGGCAGTCCCGGCCCCCAGGAGACCCGCCTCTCCTGGCCTTAAGGCAAGCACTCCTCCTGGGAGAAACCAGTTCCCTCCACCTCTCTGCCCTGAGCCTCTGCAGTTCAGGAGGGGCTGGAGGGTTACTGGACCCAGGGGGAGACTCACCTTCCCCTGACAGAGCTGTGTCCTCAACCACCTCCGGAGCCAGAGTGGATTCACCTGGTGCCTGCTCCTGAGGATCCGGCACAGGTGCAGGCGCTTCAGAATCAAGGCCTTGCCCCAGTTCAGCCGGCCCTGGAGGCGGGGACTCCTGCGCAGGCTGGGATTCCTCCGGTTCAGCTTCTGAATCGGATTCCCAGGCCATCACAACTAGATGACCCTTGGATCCCTTCCAACTCTAAGATTCTATTATTCTAGAATCTTAGGTATATGGAGGCAGAGCACAGTCATCATGGCTATTAGGCATGGACAGTCTTTTTCTCCAATCCTTGGTGGCCATCCTGCAGGAGTGAGTTCTTTTGCACATTTTTCGAGATCTTTTTTGTAACAAGTAACTAACAAGTTCAAAAAGAAGAAGGAATGGTGATAATTAAACAATTGTAGTTTCAACATCCGTAAAATTGGAGCATTTGGCTTCATACACTTACCATTCTACTTCCAAGGAGGTTCCACTTTCTTGGTTTTTGTTTAGTTTTGAAGCGTTCTGGCTTTATTTTACTGCCAATAGGAGTAAATATTTCATTGCAGCTATTCAAAGTTGCCCATCAGCTTGGTAATTCCGAAGCTGCTATCATTTATTCATACCGCTATCAAGCTGGTACAAGAATAATACGTTATTGTGATAGGTTAATATAATAGCTACAAAAAGAGGCATTAGAATTAATGCTTAATGGGAAATTGAGATAGGAATGAAGGAAACCCTGTCAGATGAAAGTGTTTTTGTTTGGCCAGTTGCTCCTTAACAGATTGTGGAAGGAGTCTCTCATTTGAACATGATTATGTTATGCTGAATATACTCCAAGCCCCTGGACAGGCCCGGAGCTCACTCTTGTTGCCAGCATGCAAAATGATTAAAAGCTTTTAATGCAAGGCCTGGGAATCGCTCATCTGCAAAAGCACATTGCCAAATGAAGACCATAATTCAACCAAAATAGTTGGAATTCAAATGTATAAAGAGAAGAGAAATGTATCATTAGCTCGGAAGAATGTGCTCTAAATCCAGAACACATTACTGTGCCAGGACAGTATTTCATTGTTTGGTGAGTTGTTGCATGCGCATATTCCGCTCTTGAGTGGGTAAAGGGCTCAGTGCCTCAAATAATAATAATACGGAGAATGATCCCTGACTCCCAGGAGCCTCCAATGACACAGCTGGATCCAGAAGCATCCTCAGACTGTGAACTTGCTCCTTTGGGGGAAGAGGAACCCCATCCAGAGTAAACAGTTGATCAATTTTTCAGACATGGAAACCACTCGCCCATAATACCTCTCTCTTGCATCAAAAAGCATTTAAAACCAGCAGTTGAAAGCAGTTTGGCCTGACAGAGACCCAAGTGATCAGCACCATCTGCGCCTTAATTTTCAAATGCCTGTCTGAATAAGGTCTTAGCCTGTCAGTGGAAGGGTAACAAAGAGGGAACCAGTCTAACCTCTCTTGGGAGGGAATTCCATAATATGGGAGCAGCCACAGAAAGGCTCTGTCTTTTGTGTCACCACGAACTGTGCCTCTGGTGTTGATGGAACAGAGAGAAAGTGCTCACCCAAGAATATTGGCACCTGGGCAGGTTCAACAAAGTCCTTTATTTGAGTTTACAGACACCTACTGCCATTGAACTAGCAGTGAGATATTGCATCTATTAGACAAGAAGTAGATTATTTCATCCAGATCATCCTCATCTGCCAGCCTAACTACCAGGAATATCTTTCAAGGCAAGCTGTTATATCACAACTGAGAATGGCAATGACGTTCATGTTCAACCCCTCCAGATCCGCAAATAAATAAATGTGAATCTAGAAGAATTTTACCTGAAATAGTAATGCTACGAAGGCCTTTAGGAAGTAGGGCGATGTCAGATCATACAAGTTGCTCATGAGATGCTGTAAAGAAATGGGAGGGGGGGAATGGTGAGAATAATGGTTTCTGGATTGATTCTGCATCTTGGCAAACTTAGAATTCAAAGAGCCTGCTTTCAATATATTTATGCACCTGATCCAAGCTCTATTTTTTAGAATTAGAAAATCAATACCAAATGCCTGGTTTTTTATTTCACCATGAGGCATCCAGCTATTCTGCTTTTTATTGTATCCTGGCGCCAATATGCAGTCCATCCATATCCATTTAAAATATTAAAGCAAACATGCCATGAAGATGCACATCACAACAGGGCATGAGTTCCACATTCAGATATTTTCCAGTATTTAAAGATCCTCTGACTTGGGAAACTTCCCAGTTTCATCCCCATAAGTTAGCTGAAAAGCATTTTCCCAGCATATGCCTTAAGACCTGGGATGACCAAGTTAGATTCTTGCTTACTTGGAAATCCAGCATGGTTTGTGAGTGCATAAGAAACTGCAGAGTCAGATCACTAGTCCATCTTTTGTCTTTTCTGGTTGGCTAGTGGTTCTCCAGGATTTCATCTAGGTTTTCCTCTCAGACCTACCTGGAGAGGCCAGAGATCGAACCTGGACCTCTGTGTATGCAAAGCAGATGCTCAACCACTGAGCTACAGCCCTTCTGACTGGAAAAGAAAATGCGTATTTTGTTGACACTGTCATCGCCCATTTTGGTCTTCATCTTCAAGCTGTTAGAGTTTCACTTGTGGGTGGGCTCCAAAGATAATCACACTTGATGTCACAAACAAACATTGTATATGGCTTTTGCCTGTGACACACCATCCCATCTCTCTAACCCTAACTGAGCTGTAGGCTGCAACAAGACCCTAGCTTGCATCCAACACTGCCATTGTGAGAACGTAACAAACCTCTGCTCACATAATAGGACTTTCTTTCTCACCCCACGTGTGGAATCTGCTACTGAGAGTTGGGGGATACTGGGAGCGATGGGAGTTGTCATGGCAAAGGCTGAATTATAGGTTTTAATGGAAAACTATATTCCTCAGGATTCCTCGTGGCAATGGATGTGTCACGCCATACATTTAAAGCACTATGATACCACTTTAAACAGCGGTGACGTCTTCCCCCAAAGAATTATGGGAGCTGTGGTTTGTTAAGGGTTGTTAGCAGATCTCTTTTCCCCTCACAGAAATGTGATTCCCAGAGTTCCTTGTGAAGAGGGATTGATTGTTAAGCCACTCTGAGGACTGTAGCTGTTAGTTTACAAGCCCCCTCCAGAGAGGCTGGCCCCTCTCACTGCTCTCGGAGCTTGCTTACCGGTAACCTCCTCTGACTGACATCCCAGACAGACCAGGGAGATTTTGATAGGCGACATTTTCCCAGCATGGGTAAATGCACACCCCCTCCTCCTGCTTCTTCCCTAGCAGGGAAAGGCGACAGTCAGAAACGTTTATTTACATTCTTTTATTTCTGACTACAGCACTAGAGAAAAACATGTCCGTTCAATTCAGTTCTTCTAGCAAGTCTGACAAACTTCCTGTACATACGCAAACGGAAGGTTTCAAATTACACTCTTCACAGAGCTCTGAGAAGCCTGTGAACTTCTTTCTCACAGCTAGCCGCATCTTGTGATGTCAACAAGCTGGCTGGTTGCAGCTGCAATGTTCTCATATACTGACAGTAGCTCTGTGAGGGAGCCTCATAACAACTCTCAGCACCCTTAACAAACTAAAGCTCTCATAATTCTTTGGGGGAAGCCATCACTGTTAAAAGTGGTATCCTAGTGCTTTGAACAGGGAGAAATGTAAAGTATTGCACTTGGGCAAAAAAAAATGAGAGGCACAAATACAAGATGGGTGACACCTGGCTTGAGAGCAGTACATGTGAAAAGGATCTAGGAGTCTTGGTTGACCACAAACTTGACATGAGCCAACAGTGTGGCAGCTAAAAAAGCCAATGCAATTCTGGGCTGCATCAATAGGAGTATAGCATCTAGATCAAGGGAAGTAATAGTGCCACTGTATTCTGCTCTGGTCAGACCTCACCTGGAGTACTGTGTCCAGTTCTGGGCACCACAGTTCAAGAAGGACACTGACAAACTGGAACGTGTCCAGAGGAGGGCAACCAAAATGGTCAAAGGCCTGGAAACGATGCCTTATGAGGAACGGCTAAGGGAGCTGGGCATGTTTAGCCTGGAGAAGAGGAGGTTAAGGGGTGATATGATAGCCATGTTCAAATATATAAAAGGATGTCACATAGAGGAGGGAGAAAGGTTGTTTTCTGCTGCTCCAGAGAAGCGGACACGGAGCAATGGATGCAAACTACAAGAAAGAAGATTCCACCTAAACATTAGGAAGAACTTCCTGACAGTAAGAGCTGTTTGACAGTGGAATTTGCTGCCAAGGAGTGTGGTAGAGTCTCCTTCTTTGGAGGTCTTTAAGCAGAGGCTTGACAACCATATGTCAGGAGTGCTCTGATGGTGTGTCCTGCTTGGCAGGGGGTTGGACTCGATGGCCCTTGTGGTCTCTTCCAACTCTATGATTCTATGAACATGTGGTATGAATATGGCCTAGGTTTGCACAGAGGCTTCCATAGCTACTGGGGAGCAAGGAAAATTATGGGTGACATTTCTGCCTCTGTCAGCCTTTCATTGGTAGTTCGTAACCTCTCCTCCTTCCTAACAAAATAAGTTTGAAAAGAGAGTTAGCTGGGTGGGGGCAGAGACATGGTTCACCATTTAATGCTCTCAGCTGCTGCAATTTTTAAATTGGACCATAACCGTCTAATGTAATTTGCTGCTGCTTCATGAGCAGCTGTTTGTATTCACAACTCTGCATAATAATCTGCCTTGGTTTTATGGTAGCCTTCAGTATCTGGCAGCTCTCCTTGCTTGGTCTGCCTGCGCTCCTCATCACACCAGACCACATTAAATATCGAGCTATTCAAGAAATCTGCTAGCTCAGGCTTTTGTTTCAGAATCCAGGCTTCACATGCTGCAATCCACCCCATACATCAAAAGCATGATTATACTGCTTTAACCATCAAGGTTACCCCCAGAGTATTCTGGGAGTTGTTAGCAGACCTCTGTTCCCCTCACAGAGCTACAACTTCCCAGTGTTCCCTGGGAAGAGGGATAGATCGATAAGCCATTCTACACTTCCAAGAATGCTTTGGAGGACACCATGACTCGTAAAGTGGTGTAATGCAGAATTCAATACAGTGGTACCTTCGTTGTCAAACACCTTTGTTGTCAAACAAATCGGCTCCTGAACATCGCAAACTCGGAAGTGAGTTTTCCAGTTTGTGAATGTTTTTCGGAAGCCGGATGTCCAACGTGACTTCCACTTGAGCGCAGGAAGCTCCTGCAGCCAATCGGAAGCCGTGCTTTGGTTTTCGAACCATTCCGGGAGTCGAACGGACTCCCAGAACAGATTAAGTTCAAGAACCAAGGTACCACTGCGTATGCTTTGGATGTGGTCCTGGCGTCCTTCAGACGTGTTTTACTGTATTGATTTTGTTCATTGTTTTGATATGTCTGGCTGCATTATGTATAGTGTAAATCACTTGGAGACTGCTCATTAAAAAGCAATATAGGTAAAGGTAAAGGGACCCCTGACCATTAGGTCCGATCGTGGCCGACTCTGGGGTTGTGGCCCTCATCTCGCTTTATTGGCCGAGGGAGCCAGCGTACAGGGTCATGTGGCCAGCATGACTAAGCCACTTCTGGCAAACCAGAGCAGCACACGGAAATACCGTTTACCTTCCTACCAGAGTGGTACCTATTTATCTACTTGCACTTTGACGTGCTTTCAAACTGCTAGGTTGGCAGGAGCAGGAACCGAGCAATGGGAGCTCACCCCGTCACGGGGATTCGAACCGCCGACCTTCTGATCGGCAAGTCCTAGGCTCTGTGGTTTAACCCACAGCGCCACCTGTGTCCCTAAAAAGCAATATACACATAGAAAAATATAATAATAGAATCGTAGAGTTGGAAGGGAACCTGAGGGTGGTCTAGCCCAACTCCCTGCAATGCGGGAATCTCAGCTAAGTCAGCCATGACAGATTGCCATCCAACCTCTGCTTAAAAACCTCCAAGGAAGGAGAGTCCTCCTTGCAATGACACACATGATCTTTCCCTGAAATGCTTGCAAAGACCTGCATAACATGACATAACATGAAATCCACTTTCTCTTTTCTCTAAAAGAAGGGTTGCCAATGGGTACCCTCCAGGTGTTGTGGACTACAACTTCAATCAGCCCCAGCCAGTTGATCTAAAGGTTAGGGATGATGGGAACTGTAGTCCATAACATAGTCCTGCTTTGGGGAGCCTTTGGTGTTCCAGATATGGCTGAACTACAGTTCTCCCCGTCCCTGGCCATTGCCCATGCTGGCTGATGGGAGCTGTAGTTCAGCGACATCTGAGGGCCAAAGGTTCCCCACAGCTGTGCTACTTTATTAACTGCCCTAGGAATGTGAATCTATGTTGATGATGATATAAATGTTGAAAATACAAATAAATATATAAGTAGCAAAGCTTCTATGACTTTGGATATTACCATTTCAATCAGTTCCTATTCAGTAGTTTTGCAGGTTTTCTGCCTCTGTTTTCTCGATAAGCACCTTTTTTTAAAAAAAAAAACCTTAAAGGAATATGAAAGTACAATAAATAAGCATGCCTATTTAATTAACTTATATAAATTACCATGAAATTTCTTTTAGTTTTATTTATAAACAGTTACCGGAACTGCTGAGGAATGGATTTTAATTTCCGTAGCTCGGCATGATATATCTGAAATACTCAGAGAACAAACACCATGCACCCTTCTGGAAAAAAAATTAGTATAAATCAGGTCCATTGAGCAGGAAATTCTTAATTAACAACACAACCACCACCAAAATGCACCCACCCACTTTGACCTGATATCCTAAAACTCTAAGGGTAGCATAGGAAATGCTGCGCATTTGGAAACTGGTCAGAATATATATTATTTTGCTTCCATTCCTCTATATGAAGGAAGCAGGTGAGTGGGCGGGTATAAAAGGACAATAATTTTAGTGAGTTTGCGGGCATTTTCAGATGGTCAGTATTTTCAGGTGGCAAATTCAGGTTGTGCAGTTATAGTTGTTGCAATCAACCTGCTTCCCCCAGAAGAGTGGTCCTTTTGCAATAAGGAAAGTGGGGGGGGAAATTCTCTGGAAAGTGTGGCACAACACTTCTGATGGTGCAACCAGCCTGCAAACAAATAAGAATGACAGCTCATTGAAAAGCCAACATTGTGTTGTTGCAAAACTGTGCCACCCTGACGCAAGAGGGCAACTGATATCAGCAGGTTGGGAAGTTGTTGTTGAAAAAAGTTAAGGGAGAAGGGGGCCCCAGAATAATAGAATCATAGAATTGTATGCTTGTAATGGATCTTAAGGGTAACTTTGTCCAACTCCTTGCAATGCAGCAATCACAGCTAAATAATTTTGTTTGTTTGTTTGTTTTTGTTTGTTTGTTTGTTTTCTCCTTCTTGGAGGCTAGGACCTGAACCAATGGCTTCAAGTTACAAGAAAGGAGATTCAAACTAAACATCAGGAAGAACTTTATGACGGTAAGAGCTGTCTGATAGTGGAATAGACTTCAGTGGAAAGTGGTGGACTTCCTTGGAGGTTTTTAAGCAGAGGTTGGATGGTCATCTATCATGGATGCTTTAGCTGAGATTCCTGCATTGCAGAGAGTTGGACTGGATGACCCCCGGGGTCTCTTCCAACTCTACAATTCTGTGATTCTATGAATCTTTGGCAGATGGCCATCCAACCTCTGTTTAACAACTTCCAAGGAAGCAGAGTCCACCACCTTCTGAGTTCGTTCAGTAATCAGTCCAATGAAAACTGAACGTTGGCCATGAGGTTCTGACAGACTGATGGGGAGACAAGGATGGAAAACTGGGTGAGGCAGGAGGGAATGGAATTGAGTTGTGAAATCCTGAACAGGGATCACTCCACATTTACTTGTGGCCTTAATGACAGAAGGGGTCTTAGCCAGTAAGTGAAATCTTGCCATAGCACTGGAGTGACAATACAAATGGGTTTGGAAGGAGTGGCCAGACAGATTCATTTCACCAGTCAGCCAACCCCTGTGGTTTAATTTATGCAGAGCCTTGGCTTTTAAGTGATCTGAAGGCTTGTCCCATTTAAAGAAAGAAAGAATGGAACACACAATGACACAAGAGAGGCCTCCCTTTTGAGAACTTAATTCACATTTTGTGAACGTTCCAGCGGTGGTGATAAATAGTGTTGAGAATCATGTGCTTACCTTTGTGTGCAGTTCCATACAGTGATCGATGTACTGTAGCCGGTTATCATTTTTCCTTCGCTTAATAGCCTGCAAAAACAAACACGCACGGAACATAAATCAACATGACTCATGATGTACTTGTTGAGCCACTTATTTCCTTGAATGGTTTTTCGGTGCCAAAAACCTTTTGATCTCCTTTGGCAGAGAAGTTTCCGCAACACGGCAGGGCTCGAGCAAGCCAAGTAGGGTAAGAGATAAACGGACTCCTCGCCTAATCTGGATGTCAGGTTTCCTTGCTTGCATTTTTTCCAGGAGCATGTGTTGTGATATGGGCTGGGAATGTCTGGTCGAGCATATTTTCAGTGGTCAGGCATGTTCTGATTTTCCTGCAGTTCAAAACCTTATTCAGGCTACCAGCTTTTGCAAATGCAAGACCACAGTCCATTTACTTATGCAATCCATCCATCCATCCATCTTTATTCCAATTGAAACTTCCTCCCAAAAGAGCCCAGGGAGGGGCGAAATACAATATTATTGATAAAGCAACATCATTGAAACACTACAAAGTTGAAACAGTTCTACTACATTTCATAAAATACACAATTCTAGATGCTGAATAGACTGCTCAAAACAATCCAGGGTGCAATTCTATACTTCTTTAACAGTGGAGCTCCTATTGCAATTTAGCTGTTGCTGGACTACAACATTTTCTAAATGCTTGATGCTTTATCGTGTTTTTAATATTCTGTTGGGAGCCACCCAGAGCGGCCAGGGCAACCCTGTGCTGGCTATTTGCACATTAGTTGCCCTGCAGAGAGCTTGCTGGGGAGACCACACATTACAAGGAACACAAAATAACTTTAGCTAGGTTTTAATAACAAAAACAAAAACTCCTTTTACACTAAATATATCAACAAGCATGACCCAACCACTAACCCATCCCCCAGGGGACTGGGAGAGCTAGGTGCTGCTCTTTATATACTATACCCAATTGCTGACACAGCTTAATTAACACAACTTAGCAGCACCTGCTATACTGTTTCACAGCTGTAAAACTAGGTCACGTTATATGCTCTGGCCTTTAAAAAAAATACACATCTTGTGAAACAATAATGAACCTTCAAATTTAAAGAGACCATTCAACACCCTGTTGTTGTTGTTGTTGCTGCTGCTGCTGCTGCTGTTACTATTATTATTACAACTCCCAGCAGGCATGGCCCTTAGCCATGTTGACTGGGGCTGATGGGAGATGGAGTACAACAATATCTGGAGGTCCATGGGCACCACCAGTCATACCCTGTCTGAGGGTATCAGTGGCTGAGGTGGAGCAAAAGGGATCAGGTGGCCTTTGAGGTACTTTTGAACCCAAATTGTTTAGGGCTTTGTAAATTAAAACAAGAACCTTGAAACTGACCCACTGACAAATCAGCAACCTGTGCAGCTGTCTAACAGCAGAGTTGCCAGAGATCTGCTCCCTTGAGCAGTCTGGCCTCTGCATTCTGCACCAGCTTCAGCTTCCAGCCCAGATACAAGGTCAGACCTGTATAAAGTGTGTCCTAGTAATTCTTTTGCATTGTTCTACTGAATTTAGACTGGGCTTTCTTTTAATGAGATCCCCCTTGAGCACTGATGTATTTGTGGAAAATGCAGTCCATGTGAGAGAGGACTTTGTATACTTCTTTGTTTTTCTGTTTTTACTTTTGTTTAGATTAGTATGGTGTTTTTTATTATAATGTATTATGAAAGTCTTAATAAAATCTTATTTTTAAAAAAGATGCAAGACAGAAATGAATTGACTATGACATCTGTAAATTTCATTGTTTTGATGTATTTTTATATAAACCAAGCTGGGAACATGTCTGAACGGGAGTTGACACTGGTGATAAATAACAGATATTCTTGTGCTTGTGGATGAAATAGCTTGTGTGTGTGTTCAATGAAATTGAACATCAACAGCGGGCACTAAAACTAGGAAGTGACTGCTTTGAGTTAGTTCGAACCAGGTAGAAGAGTGTGAACAGAAGGGTTTTTGGATCTCTCAGCTATGTCTGCTCCTTGAAGATTAAATGTAAGCCCCTGGTAACTCTCAGAACTGTCTTGTAATCAGGAACGGATTTGAACTTAAACTGAGGGCACAGCAAAGAATTTAGCAGAATGATTACTGCATGTAGGTCATGACCACCCTTGGATTATCTACAGGCAGCAGGAGGGAGAAGAGGGGGAACATCAATCGGGGTTTAAAGATTGGAGGCACCACTTTTATCAGGAGATCCTTCCCTCTAGCGTGGCACTTTACTTTAAGCAAGGAGTGAGTCCAATCTTAACAAGAAGTCATTGATTTTGTGGGGTTTTGAGCAAGTACAGCTATTTTCAGTTTTATCTTCATGCGAAGGTGACTGAGCAGTGCACACTGCAACTTTTACTACAGAGAGCTGAGTTCCAAAGCTTCCTTTTTTTTCTATAAAAGAAGACGGGCAAACCCACAGCATGTCTGACTGCACTCGTTTCTTCCACGTTAGAATCTGAGCACACACGACTCTACCTCACTTAGCACAGCCACAACATCGCTACACAAGCAGTCCATATTCTTCATATGACAAAACTGTATTCTTCCCAAGTTATTATTTTAATCAGAGAAATTGCTTGAAAGAGAGAGAGGACAATCTTCAGGAATCAACGTCCTTGCCTAGGGCCAGAACTGGTCTGATCTCTATAAGGGATAAACCAGGATTAAATTCATGGAGATATCATAGGCCCCGGCTGTTCATTTTTGAGGTTAAATATCTGACCTTGTCATGTTGCAATCTTGTTTTGGGGAGACATGCCAGGTTGTGCTTGGTTTTTTGCTTTGGGGACACTTCTTATTTCAAACCTCTTCTCAAGGTCTCCAGAACAGGGGTGGGGAACCTGTGGCTCTCCACATACACTTGGACTCCAATTCCCATCAGCCTCAGTAAGTGTGGCCAATGGTGAGGGGTGCAGGGAGTTGTAGTCCTCACAACATCTAGAGGGGCCACTGTTGGATGCAGGCATAGCTATGTTTAGAATAGACCCAGTGAAATAAAGGCAACTTAAATCAGTTATGATGTAAATCACAGAATCATAGATTCATAGAATTGGAAGGGAGGATGAGGAATCTTTCACCCAACATGGTGCTTGAACCCACAGCCCTGAGGTTAAAAGTCTCATGCTCCACCAACTGAGCTATGGTTGCAACAGCCCTGCTCAAAGGGGTGGCAAAATCTGAATTGTATCTTGTGTGTGTTGGCTCCCTTGTTATACTAGGTCAGACTTTTGTGTCCATTGAGCTCTGACCCCACCAGACTCATAACATAATGTATTCTTTATATACACCTATTGGTGTGCTTGGTGTTTGTGCTTTACTGAGTATAGTCGTACCTTGGAAGTCAAACGGAATCCATTCTGGAAGTCCGTTCGACTTCCCAAACGTTCAGAAACCAATGTGTGGCTTCTGATTGACTGCAGGAAGCTCCTGCAGCCAATCGGAAGCCGTGGAAGCCCCGTCGGACGTTCGGCTTCCAAAAATAGTTCACAGTCACTTCTGGGTTTGCAGAGTTTGGGAGCCAAAATGTTCAAGAACTAAGCTGTTCGAAAACCAAGGTACGACTGTATGTGAGGAGCTTGCGAATGAAGAAAGTGGAAGCAGGGGCAAACAGAGAGGCAATAGCTTATTGTTTCAGTTAACTGGGCTTATAGCTTTGTTATAGGCTCAAGTTACCGTCGGACATGGGAATGTGAGGATTGTACCAAAGGCCTCTCAGGAAAGGTGTGTTTTGAGGAGGGGTGGATTTGAAGGTAGTAAGAGAGGCAACATCACATAAGTGTTGGCCACCCTTGCAGTAATGGTTCCTGATCCACCAGTTAACATGTGCTGGGTTCCATTTTATACTTTGCACAGTGGCAGTATTGTAGCCAATGAGGTTAATCTGAGGCGTGATTATTGCTAATTAAAAACTTTTCCCATAAACAAGTCTTCTTGTTGACATGAGTTGTACTTCTAGTCCACAACAAACAACTAATTGTGTTCCCCTTGATTGTTGAATTGGGGCACACAGGGTAAGGCAGTCCTTAATGTATCCTGGGCCTAAGTTATTTGGGGCTTTGTACACAACTACAAGACCTGTGAATTTGGCTCAGTAGCAGACATGAAGACATGGCACTGCTTTGCCCCAGGAGCAGCTAGATAACTCCAGCACCTTTCTGAATTAATGATGGGTGAATGCACAAGCAATTTTTCTGAACTAATGAATATGAGTTTCTTAAGAAACAAATTTCCCATGGCACAACTTCCAGTTACCTTTTGTTCTGATCAGCAAATTCCCTGGCGCTTGCAAAATGATTGCATACTGATCTATCCTTTTTTCTTTTTTCTTTTTGGCATGGAAAATTCTAATTTAGTTGTCACCATAACTTTCTGTTGTCACAAAAAAATTACACAAAGGAATATATTTATTGTTTCCCACTTAACAGCAGAAGAAATTATGTCTTCAGCAAAACAGCGCAGAAGCTTTCTTTCATCTTCATGCTCATTAGAGTTCAAAGGAGGGGAGGAAAGATAATTTTCAATGAAGATGGGACAACTGGGATGACATTGGCAGGGCTGCACAGGGGGAAAACCATTAAACCTGTGGGGACTTGGATGTCGTCACTGTCAAAAGGGGTCACAGTTTTGGGACAGCAAATCCCCAGCTGCCTTTCTAGAGAACAATTGTGGAGCAAAAGGTTTGAACCAGGCCAGAACCTGTAATAGGTTCATCTTAAGAATGAAAAAAAAAAGCCTGCTAGATCAGGCCAGTGTCCCATCTAGTCCCAGACCCACCAAGTGTCCCTGTTTTCCAGGGACGTCCCTGATTTAGAGAAGCCATCACGGTTTCTGATTTGATCCTGGAATGTCCCACTTTTCCTTAGGATGCCCCTATTTTCATTGGAGAAACGTTGGAGGGTATGAAGTCCAGCATCCTGTTATCACAGTGGCCAGCCAGATGCCTGTGGTATGCTCATAAGCAGGATCTGAGCACAGCAGCACTCTCTCTGCCTGCCGTTTCCAGCAACTGGTATTATTTGGTAGCAAGAACATCATTTCCCATGTTTTACTAATAATATTTAATACAATTAAGGCTTCAGTCATAAAGCCAGCCAGATGTGGCATGAGTGCCACTCAGCAAGTTGGAGGGCAGCTATGCCCCTGACAGCTCCTCAATATGCCCCTGAAAACTATGGGCACAGATGTTTCTCAATTTGATCTTTTTGTATGCTTTTGTAATATTTTATGCATTTTATGCATCATGAGTTGCCATTATTTTAGTTTAGTAATTCTTTATTGTAATTGTTAAGTGTAAACGGTTTAATGGTTATTTGCTGATGTTTAATTTTACTGTTTACTGTTTTTTTCTTTTGGATTATTGAACATTGCTTTATTTGCTGTAAATTGTTTATTTTAAAGTTATGTTTTTATTATGACTTTTTTATTGGATCAGATTGTTATTAGGTGTGTGATCTTTGCTGTCTACTTTGTTGTTTCTTCGGTTGGGATGCGGGTGGCGCTGTGGGTAAAAGCCTCAGCACCTAGGGCTTGCCGATCGAAAGGTCGGCGGTTCGAATCCCCGCGGCGGGGTGCGCTCCCGCTGCTCGGTCCCAGCGCCTGCCAACCTAGCAGTTCGAAAGCACCTCCGGGTGCAAGTAGATAAATAGGGACCGCTTACCAGCGGGAAGGTAAACGGCGTTTCCGTGTGCGGCTCTGGCTCGCCAGAGCAGCGATGTCACGCTGGCCACGTGACCCGGAAGTGTCTCCGGACAGCGCTGGCCCCTGGCCTCGTGAGTGAGATGGGCGCACAACCCCAGAGTCTGGCAAGACTGGCCCGTATGGGCAGGGGTACCTTTACCTTTTACCTTGTTGTTTCTTCAGCTTGCAAACAGCCTTGTGTAGAGTAATATAGAAAGGCAGTATACAAATTAAAAGTGAAATGAAATGTGTTCACAGGATTCCAGTCCTTGTTCCTCTGACATTACTCCAGAAGAAGCCCTCAGCTGTGCCAACCCTGGAGCTGCTGCAGTTAATTCCCTCCCATTCACTGCAACTTTCCCCCAACCTCAGCATGCCAGCAGAACCTAAGAAGGTGCTGAAGCTCTGTAGATGATCTCACACTTTTGCAAGGGCCCCCGGTTCAATCCTTGACATTTCAAGGCAGGGCTAGTGAAAGACCAGAGAGCTGCTGCCAGCCAGTGTCACCAATACTGAGTTAGATGGACGAATGGTCTGACTTGGTCTAAGGCTGCTTCCTATGTTCCTCCACCGTAGAAGCTCACTCCCAGCCCCCACAGGATTGATCTGCCTATTACTTTAAGCACAGTCAGTGATAGAATCATAGAATTGTTGGTGACCCACAACCCTGAGATTAAGCCCACAACCCTGAGATTAAGAGTTTTGTGCTCTACCTACTGAGCTAACCTGGGACACCTGTGTCTAGTTTCTTTCTTTCTTTCTTTCTTTTTTATTAAATTTCATTTAACAATAATTATTACAAAATACAAGCAAAATACTGCAAATACATACATACATACATACATACATATTTCAGTTAAGCGCACGTATATAAAAAAGAGCAAAAAAGAAAAAAGGAAGAAAAGAAAAAAGGAAAAGGAAAAATTGGAAGAAGAAAAATTGGAAGAAATTCTTCCAAATTTATTCTACAAATATCTCAATAATAAAATTTCATTGATGTACTTCCATCACTTACACTGCACTTCCTATATACATTTTGAGCAAAATTGTATCTGTTATTCCATATTTTCCCCATACAATCTCATACAAATATTCTAATCAATAAGTTTTCTTAATCTTTCATAAATCTATTCTAAACACAACCAATACCTTACACTTAATCTTTGTCTACATAAATAAGTTGGAAGGGACCAAGAGGGTTGTCTAGTCCAGCCCTCTGCAATGCAGGAATCTTTTGCCCAACATGGGACTCAAACCCACAACCCTGAGATGAAGAGTTTCGTGCTCTACCTTCTGAGCTAACCTGGGACACCTGTGTCTAGTTTCTGATGGCTCTGCAATGACTTCCTGCCCTGTTAGAACCACAGAGTTGGGAGTTCACTGAGTCCATCCCCTGGTTGACGCAGGAAATCTGCTGCTTTTGCATCCCTGAGAGGTGGTCATCCACCCCAGCCTCTGCTTAATATTGTACACTATTCAAAGCTGATATGCTATCGGTCAGAGGAAAGGCTGCATGGGGAAAGAACTCTTCATCTTGCTGGGGGAAAGCTGCGTTTATTCAGATGACTTCAAAGGCTAATGATCCTGTGAGTGGAACAAAATCAATATATGGTACATGTCTATGCTGCAAACAAAGGGTGGGAGTTGAAGCAAGTCTCCCAAGGCCTTAATTATTCATAATGTTTGCAGGACTGATTCAAAGGAGATAATTGAGCGAGGCAAGGCCTAATGGATATTGCAGGAGGGAATCTGTGGCCTGCAAAACTTTGGCTGGAGTTTCTATAAATACTGGTGTAATTAAACTGGCACAGGTGAAGTTACCGGCCGTACAGCACAATATGTTCTTGACTTGTCTCCAAAGGAAAGACTTCCCCAAACTGATGTGCTGCAGAGATTGCAACTACCATCATCCCTGACCATCCCTGACTCTGCTGCCTGGGGCTGATGGGAGTTAAGAAGAGGAGAAGAGTCCTGCAGGATCAGGCCCAACTCAGCCAGCATCCTGCCCAACCAGATGCTTACGGGAAGCCTGCAAGCAGCACCTGAGTGCAACAGCACTCTCCCATACCCTCCAAGTCTCAATTTCCCAGGGTCAGTCTCGGAATTACAGAAGCCACCCTTGCTTCTGATTGGACCCCAAACAGTCCTACTTAGCCTTCCATAGGATGTCCCTATTTTCATTGGAGAAATGCTGGAGGGGATGCTTTCCCCATCAACTAGGATTCAGAGGCATACTTCCTCCAACAGTTGAGGTAGAACAGAGGAATCACAGGAGTGCTCTTGTCTTCGGGTCCTGTTTGCAGGGCTCCCACAGGATGCTAGACAAGATGGTCCACTGGGTTCTTCTAACATTCTTCTGATATGTTCATCTGAAATATTTCCTACCACCGAATGAACACCATGCCTCCCCAATTCTCCAATGTCAAACGTGGTGGTGTGATTTGTATGTTTGTGTTTGGGCATTTCTCTTAGCCTTAGCATAGCTTTGTACAAATATTTAGCAACAGCCTTTATCTTAAAATGACCCAGCGGTCAGTGTATGAGATGTAGCAAAAGTGGTCTGCCCCGGAAGGGCTGTAGCTGTGCAAGGTTGTTTACTTGCTGCTTGGAGGTGGGGGTGGAGCTCTTTAGGAATCTTCAGACACCAGTTTGTAATTGCTGGAGGTGTTAATTAGCCAAGCAGGTGATCTTGTTAGACAGAGAGCTCTGTAACCCTGGTAATTTCCACAGCATAATGAATCACACGGCTCTGTTCAGGGACTCTCTGACATATAAACCCGAGTTGGGAAGCTGCAATATTTTGCCATTGTGGTTTCTCATCCCACACCTTGGGTATCTCATATGAAAATCCATTTCTCCTGCATCCATTACTGTATTTGCATGAGAATCTACCAGATAATCTACCAAGGAAACCCTTCAAAATGTCTTGGTGCAAAGCTGAACAAGATGAGTATGCTGCAGTGGTTAAAATTTTGGACTAGGACCTGGGAGACCAGGGTTCAAATTCCCACTCAGCAATGAACCATCTGCAACTTTTCAATTTGAGACAGAAATGGATGGAATCTGCAGCCAATCTCACCTTTTCTGAGAACACGAATCCTGCAAAATTTCAAAAGGAAAGCTGCAGTTGATTTTCCCACAAGGGCAATTGTTATTGTTTTACGGTGAGTAAAAAAAGAATAATGTAATTTTCGCTAGTGTTTCATGGACAATTAATCTGAAAATGGCAGACATATATGAGAGATACCCCAGGGTAATAAACCTACCAAATTTCAAAGAAATTGGCCCAGGGAGGAGAAGAATTAACAGGGATTTGCTTTTTGGGCAAAATAACTCCCTCTGATGATGAGCTTAACTTGCAAACCATAACAGACCTCATCTTCCATCTTCTCCCGAGTCTAGTGTTTGCTCTCTCCTTCCCCCCACCCATCATCCCACCCTGGCTTTATTGGGTTAGGGCAGGGGTTGGCAAAGTTTACCAGCCATGGGTCGGATCACGCTCACAGAGATCGTCCGTGATCCAGACTGGTGCTGTGCGACGCCGGAAATTGCGTCTATGCATGTCCATGGGGCTGGAAATTTCTTCTGCGCATGCCCGGACACTGAAAATTATGCCTGCACAGATGCGATTTCCAGTATCTGCACATGCGCAGATGACATTTCCGGTTTAGTGCAGTGGGCAGGGGACTTGCTGAGCAGGCGGCTCGGTTCAGGGGCAGCTCGTGGGCCAGTAAAATGGTCTTCGTGGGCCACACCTGGCCCATGGGCCGTGCGTTGCCAACCCCTGGGTTAGGGTAAGTTTAGAGACATTCCTTTTGCTTTCAGTCCGTTTTTGTATTTAGAATATTTCTTTTAGGTCTGCATCCCTGAGATGCCACAAAGTACTGCTGTCACCCCCACTTTGAATCATGCAGCCTTTTACAGATTCCACTTGGTTTTCTGATGAGCCAAAACCTCCTCTTCCCCTATTATGCTCTCTGGTTTGCCTCAGAGTTCAGGATCCATCTTTATCCAATGCCCACCCCAGACTTAACACCCCTCCCTGTCAGTAGATGCATTCAGGTATCACCTAAGTCACACCTAGCTTGGTCCTAAAATAGGTTGCATTTTTGCTTTTTTAAACAGATTGGTATAATTTGTAAAAAACACACACCCTAAGAGCTATAATCTGAATTTGACAAGTATCAGAATAGTTTTGCACAATCTTGCTTAAGTTGTTTTTGCATTGATCCTGCAGAATAACTTGTTAAATTTTAAACACGCTGCTTACAAAATGATATCTTCTGAATCAGTGAGGAGGAACACTAAATGTGACAGCAACATTTACATTCCATTAGTGATGATGAGCTGCAAATCGAACTGGAGGTGTTGTTGTGCCAGTATGCAGAAGCCGCAGTGTGAACATATTAATCTTTGTCTTGTTAACCCAATCTTTAAACGAGTTTTTAATGTTTAGGGTTTATGTCATTCTTAGGCTACCCCTAAACATAGTCCTGTTTTTCTGAGGAAAGCATTTCAGGTCTTCCTTCATAGATTTGTGGAAGGGATGTGGGTGGCGCTGTGGTTTAAACCACTAAGTTTCTTTGGCTTGCTGATCATAAGGTCGGCAGTTTGAATCTGTGCGACGGGGTGTTCTCCCATTGCTCTGTCCCAGCTTCTTTCAACCTAGAAATTTGAAAGCATACCAGCATGAGTAGATAAATAGGTACCACTGCAGTGGGAAGGTAAATGGTGTTTCCATACCCTCTGGCACTTGCCATGGTGTTTCGTGCACCAGAAGCATTTTAGTCATGCTGGCCACATGACCCGAGAATGCTGTCTGCAGACAAATGCCAGCTCCCTCGGCCTGAAAGATGAGATGAGCGCCGTGCCCCATAGTAAAATTTGACTGCACTTAACCATCCAGGGGTCCTTTTCCTTTACCACTGATTTGCATAGAGGATTCCCTAACCATGGCCTTAAGGAAAGGACAACAGATGGTACTTAGAGAAGAGACAACGAGGTCTCTTATTGCCCATTTGCTAAATTTATGCTGTCAGGGATTCTTTTCATCTTTGAAGTATCTGCTGAGGAACCCCCTGTACACTGCAGAACATTTTGGCACATATTCTGTGGTGCAGAGTCGGTTCATGCAGAGGAAGCAAGCAGTGTCCACTCTGAATCAAGTCAAAGCAGACAAGATCAGGACCTTGGATAGCACTGCTGGCTGAAGCATCCTCTTTCTCTGCCAGCTGCTGGGAATGTTGTCTTTGCAGGGAGCTGGGGATAACAGAAGCCTAACAGAGACCTGGAGGGTCACAGGTGCTGTCTCCTTTGCTGAAGGTGGTTGAAGGACCATTGACTTATTGTGTTGTCTTTGACTTCTGCGTGACCAGAGGTGTTTGCCATACAGTGAAGTCTTCAGAGAAAGAATCAGAATCAGAATTGTGGAGTTGGAAGAGACCACAACAGTCATCTAGCCCAACCCCTGGAATGCAGGAATCTTTTTGCCCACCGTGGAGCTTGATCCCACAACTCTGAGATTAAGAGTCTCATGCTCTACCAACTGAGCTATTCCAGGCGATGATGGGCTTCATCCTATTCCACACTGAGAGCCAGTGTGGTGTAGTGGTTAAGAGTGGTAGTCATGTAATCTGGGGAACCAGGTTCGCGTCTCCGCTCCTCCACATGCAGCTGCTGGGTGACCTTGGGCTAGTCACATTTCTCTGAAGTCTCTCAGCCCCACTCACCTCACAGAGTGTTTGTTGTGGGGGAGGAAGGGAAAGGAGAATGTTAGCCGCTTTGAGACACTCCTGAAGGGGAGTGAAAGGTGGAATATCAAATCCAAACTCTTCTTCCTCTTCTTCTTCTATTCATGAAAGGTCCTCAGATAAGGTTCCTAGTTCTCTCCTTAAGGATACAGGCTGAATATCATCCTAATCAGAGTCTTCTGTGCTTGTTTCAGATAATTGCACATCACTGTCCGGAAGGTAACATATCCTCCCATTTCAATCTATGATGAACCAGATGCTCATTCTCTTGTCAGTTTAGTTGCGTCTCCCTGGTCTGATTGTGATTTCTCAGGGCAGTGAGTTGCAACATCTGTTTCACCTGTTTTGCTCAGATGGGGTCCCTTAGAGACAGCGATGAGTTCTTTAGAGGATTCAGCTGGCAGGATGCTTCAGTGCTGAGAGACCTCATGTGACCTCCCTTCTTGAGTTCTTTCAGGCTGCACAAGAGACAGAGTTCACAGGATCTGCACATAATTAAAAAAAAATTATGTCATTTCTATGCAGTCAGATTCCATCCATTTGTGTCTCCGTGACTTTGGCAGAACTGTAATAGTTATTTTATTGCATTCATGGGCCACCCTGCCTCCAAGGAACTTAAGGTAGGATTCGTGGCTTTTCCTTCCCTCCACCTCCAGTCGCATTTAATCCTCACACAAACCCTGCAAAGTAAGTTAGAGGTAGTAAGCGAGCTGCCTAAGGTCACCCAGTGAGCTTTACAACAGAGTGGGAATTTGAACCCACTCAAAGGCTGCATACACACTATATATTTAGGACATGTTTAAAGCACATTGCTCTCCTCCCCCCACCCCAAAATCATGAGAACTGTGATTTACCCCTCACAGAGATACAATTCCAGCCCACTTAAAAAACAGCGGTTCCCATAATTCTTTGGGAGGTCCTTTAAACGTTTGGTGTGGCACACAGGCACATTGTAGCATCTCCAAGAACAGAGCACATTCTACCCAGCAACAATTCTGTGATCCCGATCACACTGTATTCTTAGAACTGGAACACAGAGCGGAAAGTCAATTTAATTTTAGCCTGGAAGTGCCCACAATGACTTTGATGGTGAATGATTCTCTTTCTGCGGCTCACAGCTGCTCTCTAACTAGCACATGAGTTGCAAGTAAAAGAACTTTCTGTCCTGCTATTATGCTGTGTAACTGATCAGAGTCTTACGCGATGATGAAGAACTATAAATGTCACATTTTTGGTGGCAAGCAAGGGTTTCATGGGCTGTATTGCAGAATTAGTCTACGTGTGCAATTAATATCATGTGGACGAGGAAGTAGAATCAGGGAGAAGCACATTCACCCTCCTCCTTCAACCACCAGCATCTTCCACATAACGTAAGAACATAATACAAGCCCTGCTGGATCAAGCCAGTGGCCCATCTAGTCCAGCGTCCTGTTCTCTCGTGGCCAAACAGATGCTTAAGGGAACCCACAAGCAGGACCTGGAATGCTGACCCTCACTTCCTCTTCTACACAATGTTGATTTCATGGAAAAAGGAATGCCTGCAGAGGGCTGTGGCCTACCAGGATTCCAGTCAAACAAGCCAACACTGTTGATTAAACCTTCAACTGCAGATCTTAACTAGAGCCTGATTCACACAGGCCTTTATATAACTTGTAGCATAACTTGATAGTTATCAGCTGAATGTGTGAACTTAGCTAAATGTGTAGACTGAATTGAGATGCCATTGTACCTGAGGTAATATGGAGAGTGTTCTCTCTCTGGTGTTTTAACTGAGATGGCCCTTTTGCATATGTAATAATAATAAAATAATAATAATAAATTTTTATTTATATCCCGCCCACCCCAGCCGAAGCCGGGCTCAGGGCGGCTAACAACAATAAAATAAGACAACATTTTAAAATCATTTCAATAAAAAATTACTTCAAATCAAATTGATGGCAACCATTGGGTAGAGTTCTGTGAAGATTGCCAAAGGAGGGAGTCAGGCTGTGCCCTGGCCAAAGGCTTGGCGGAACAGCTCTGTCTTGCAGGTCCTGCAGAAAGATGTCAAGTCCCGCAGGGCCCTAATCTCTTGTGGCAGCATGTAACTCAGCATGTAGTTTTTAAGTCATCATGGGATGAACAGTTATGCATGAACTTAGCTCAATGGACTTCAGGGCCAATGGGATTGTGAAGGAAACAGGAAGTTCAAGTGCCTCCTATTTCCTGTTCCTAACTCCATGGGTCACTCTTCCTCTTCCCAGAAAATGTGAAACCTCTCCCCCACATCAGGTGCTTCCAAACCTTCCAGGTGAGTAAATGAAGATATTATGTGTTTCAGGCATAGTGTAGTGGAGAAACAGGAACCACAAAGCAGCATCACCACTTCAAAACACATCATCATCTTATTCTCAAAGCACAGGTATAGGGAAGGTGAAGTGAGTTTGAACACCCAAGTTTGTTTGCTGTGGGTTTGGGTTTTTGTTTTTGTTTTTAAAGAGAGACGGTGGGAGCTGTGCTATAAAACTCCGAGCCTTACAATAGCCAAATTCCCTTCAGCTTGATTTAGAATGTAAAGCTCTTTCTTCGTGAGAGTTCAGGAAAAGTGTGTCTGTTTTCTGAAAGATTTCTTTTGGCTCAAGAAATTGGCAAATGCTTTGCCATTCCAGCTGGGGAAGAATTTTGAAGGAAAAGACATTCAATTCATAATACACCTGAATATTGTAAACTGCACAAGTGCATATTTCTCTGAGCACATGACTACAAATTTCAATGGCAACGCTTTCTGGAATCTGGGTGCTTTTAAAGTAAGGGACTTAGGTACATGGGTGCTTTCAAAGTTAACCCATGGCCGGAATGGCGAAGCTGTGAGCCTTCAGAAATTGACGCCAACTCTCAACATCTCTGACCATTGGCCATACCAGCTGTGACGGATGGGTGTTGGAGTCCCATCAACATCCCGAAGGACACAAGTCCCCCTTCCTGACTTAGGGGGAGTGAAAACAAATTCAGTGAAGTTTCTGTTGCATCAGGAAAGAATGAAGAAAAATGTCCCTGCAATAAGTCAAATCAGCCTGCTGGTGAATTTAAAGAGAAATTGTGGAATGAATTGTAAAGCGCATCTTGTGATTTAGAAAAATGCTGCCTTGGCTTTTGTTCCTCATGACTGGGGATGATAAAGCTCACGGAAACATATTTTAAGTGTTCAGTGGACCTTAAATAATCTAATATTATCCCTCACTGAGTCTATGCTCTAATCCACAGTTTCGATAACTCGTGGGTGGAACAGATCTTTTCCATCTGTTTTGCTTATGTGATTACAAATATTGGCCAGGATCCAAAGAGGTTTCAGCTAGCAGGAAATGATGTGCAGCAGAGCTGAAATTAATATTCAGACTTTTGCCATTTTTTCCCATTGGTTTTATTTAGAATGCAAACTTTATAAATCTAAAAATTCAGGTCAGAAATGGAATTTCTAACTGAAATTCAAGATCCTTAGACTTGTAGGAATCTCTTGGTTGAATGACAACAAACATACCATCTGCTGCTGGAGACAGGTGAATATTAATGAATATTCTCATTCTAATTGCCATATTGTAAAATAGAATATCATATTTGTTCTGTTTGTAGTCCAGCCTATTCCAAAGGCTTGGAAAGGACAACAATTTTAATTGTGCACCTGCCCTCACACATGGATAATTAATAGCTAACCTAAAATGCTTGTTTTGAAACACTGTATTTTAAAATTTTCTAACCCGCCTTTCAGGGCACACTGACCTCAAAAGGTGGTTTACACAAAGTTAAAATTCAGCAGCGATATACACCCATCAACTCCACTGATCTATAAGCAGCAGCAAATAACTAACAGCACAGCTTGTTATTAGCAATCAAATGCAATGGAAGAAAAATGTCTAAGCTCTCTTGAAAACTGACAACAGTGGGACCATTGCATGAGGTCATGGCAACCAAAATGGCCACTGTTCTCATGCAATAAAAATGGAGATGTCCCGCATTTTCCAAAGCACTTGCAAGACTTTTAAAAACTAGAGTTCCAGGCTTTGGGGTGGGGGTTAGGAAGCAGTATGCTTTAAATGATGGTGTGGATGTGACCAAAATCTCTTTGAGACTTTCTACTCTTAACTTCCGAAGCCTTGATCAAGCAGCCCTTTGCAGTGTGGTATCCCAATAATCCCATCTGTGCTTAATAAAGCAAAATTTAGGAAATTCCATCAACAGATGTTGCCCTATGCTTTGGAAAGCAACATGTGCCAATCCAGTAATATTATTAAACATGAACAACATTTACTAATTAGCCCTTAACTGCATATTTAAAAGGGGCCTATGCAACATGCATTGTTGTCAGTGATGTTAGTTTTGTTCCTTTCTCTTTAGCTAACAGATAAAGGGTTTTTCCTTCAGTGAAGGCTGATCTGCATTTTGATTGCACCACTCCAGTTGATGAATAAGGCTGCCTCTTAACAAACATCAATTCAAGGTCTAGGCTAGCTGACCCCCCCCCCCCGGAAATCCCTTGGGAGCTCTTTAGGTTAGGGAAGTTGATTAATGTGTTGGGGAAATTAATAGATGAAAGGGAACTGAATTAATAATAAATTAAAAATTTTAAAAATGTCCAATGGCACCTTAGAGACCAAACTTGAGTCTCATGGACTACAAGAAGATCAAACCTCTCCATTCTTAAGGAAATCAGCCCTGAGTGCTCACTGGAAGGACAGATCCTGAAGCTGACGCTCCAATACTTTGGCCACCTCATGAGAAGAGGAGACTCCTGGAAAAGACCCTGATGCTGGGAAAGATTGAGGGCACAAGGAGAAGGGGATGACAGAGGACGAGATAGTTGGACAGTGTTCTCGAAGCTACTAACATGAGTTTGACTAAACTGCGGGAGGCAGTGGAAGACAGGAGTTCCTGGCATGCTCTGGCCCATGGGGTCACAAAGAGTCAGACACAACTAAATGACTAAACAACAACAAAAGGTGCCACTGGACAATTTTTTAATTTATTTCGACTGCATCAGACCAACATGGCTACCTACCTGAATCTTGAATTAATAATAGTCAGCAGCAAGCAAATTACTGCAAACTGGAGGATTGGATGAAGAAGGTTAAATTATGAGAAATAGCACGATTAGATGAAGAAGTTCAGTTGTGTACAGATCTGATCACAAGGAATCATTGAATCATAGAATTGTAGTGTTGGAAGGGATCCTGAGGATCATCTAGTCCAACCCCCTGCAATGCAGGAATATGCAACTGCCCCATATGGGGGTCAAACCTTGGTGTTATCAGCACCACATTCTAATCCATTGAGCTCTCCCTCTGAGTTCAGGGAGGGTGGGAGGGAGGAACAAGCTCCTATCAGCATTGATATAGTGGGCTTTAAAGGGGGAAAGGCTGTAGCTCAGTGGTAGAGTATCTGCTTTGCATGCAGAAGGTCCCAAGTTCAATCCTCAGGTAGGGCTGGAAGAGATTCCCTGTGTCAGGAATAGGTCAGCAATAAAGCACCAGGTGTCAATGAAGTTAACTCTTTACCCAAAGAAACAAAAACAGTGCAGGCCTCGAGAGCACAGCAACTCCACCCAGTAGGCCTTTCCCCAATGCAGAAGTGGCAAGGACTGAAGGTCCCCACTTTCCCACCACTCTCTAAGGCCCCTCCTCCAGTGCTTCCTCCAGCAGCCAAAGGCTCTGCCATCTGGTCTCTTTGTTCTGCCCTCTTCACTCCTCTGTGCATTCTGGGAGACTAGGGGGGAGGGAAACTGGTCATAGCAGGAGCGGGAGACACCCTGGCTTCTTCAGCAGCCTCTCATCTCTGTCTCCTCTCCTGCCTCTGATTCTGGACTGCTCTCTGGCCCAACCCCTTCCTGCTCACTAAACCCTGTTGCCTCTTCAACTTCTGACACCTCCTCCTCTCAGTTTGCCCCCTCCCTTGTCTCCCTCGTGACCACTCATCATTGCCCCACAAGCAACCCCCTGGCTCTGATTCTTCTTTCCCTGGGGGTTCCCTTGGAGGTTCCCCAGCTGGGGCCTCCCACCACCCTTCTGCATTCAGCCAGGCCACGAAACCCTGTCTGTAAACCCTGGAATGCCACAGTCAGTCAACATAGACAATACGGAACTAGACGGAGCAATATTTTGACTCTGCAAGGTGTCTTCCTGTGCTCCTGTTCCCGTGTCACTGCTAAAAGGTGAATCCCAACCCTGAGACATGGCTGGCAAATTTCTCCCTCCCCCACCTTGAGAAAATGTCCCCACCCCACCCCAATTTCTGTGCCCACAAATAGGATGGAGAATGTTGAGAGGTCATTATCCCACGTTTCTAGCTGGTATTGACATCGAGTTTTACAGAGATGTTTTAATGGGTTTTGAATTTTAGCAGAAGGATAAAATAAGACACTTTGTCTTTTCCTATTGTGAGGTTTATAATTCCACAATGACTAATGATTAAGACAGCTGGGATTCATGCAAAAGATAAAGCATATAGCCAGATGATAACATTTTTTCCATTCTCAGAGAAAGCTTATGTGGTGATTCTTGAGGAAATCGCTGTCTGAAATCATTGGATGGCTCCCCAGCCCTCTCTGCACTAGAATGAAATATATTATAGTAATCGTTAATGTTTAACAAGTCCCTTTTGTACAGTAAAATAATTCCAGGCATACATATGTGGCATAGGAGAAATGAGGTGCCAAAATATCTTCTTCCTTCTATTCAGTCTGATCATAATAATACTCTGGTGATTTTGTGCACAATATTCCGTCCCAAAGTGTAGAAATCCCACTGGGTGCAAAATGTAAAACAGGTCAATTTTGTGTGGTTTAGGACTTTAATTGGAGAGAACAATCAATAATATATTGAGTTATCATCCAAAAGCTGTTTGAATAGATTCATTATCCCTTTGTTGCTACTGTTTTTCTCCCTCTTCTCCTTCCCCTAGACCAGGGGTCGGCAACCTGCGGCTCCGGAGCCGCATGCGGCTCTTTAACGCCTTTGCCGCGGCTCCGGGGTGGAGGCGAGGGGAGGAGGCGCATTTTCCTTTGTTCCCGCCCCAAGCCTCGCGCGCCCGACGGGAGCTCCTGCCGGGCGCGCAAGGCTTGCAGACACTCGCCCGAAGCACAGGGAGCCCTCCGGAGGGCTCCCTGTGCTTCGGGCAACAGGCTGCCGCCCCAAGCCTCGCGCGCCCGACGGGAGCTCCTGCCGGGCGCGCAAGGCTTGCAGACACTCGCCCGAAGCACAGGGAGCCCTCCGGAGGGCTCCCTGTGCTTCGGGCAACAGGCTGCCGCCCCAAGCCTCGCGCGCCCGACGGGAGCTCCTGCCAGGCGCGCAAGGCTTGCAGACACTCGCCCGAAGCACGGGGAGCCCTCCGGAGGGCTCCCTGTGCTTTGGGCGGCAGGCTGCCGCTCCAAGCCTCGCGCGCCCGACGGGAGCTCCTGCCAGGCGCGCAAGGCTTGCAGACACTCGCCCGAAGCACGGGGAGCCCTCCGGAGGGCTCCGCGTGCTTCGGGCGGCAGGCTGCCGCCCCAAGCCTCGCGCGCCCGACGGGAGCTCCTGCCGGGCGCGCAAGGCTTGCAGACACTCGCCGGAAGCACGGGGAGCCCTCCGGAGGGCTCCGCGTGCTTCGGGCGGCAGGCTGCCGCCCCAAGCCTCGCGCGCCGGAGGGGAGCTCCTGCCTGGCGCGCAAGGCTTGCAGACACTCGCCCGAAGCACGGGGAGCCCTCCGGAGGGCTCCCTGTGCTTCGGGCGGCAGGCTGCCGCCCCAAGCCTCGCGCGCCCGACGGGAGCTCCTGCCGGGCGCGCAAGGCTTGCAGACACTCGCCCGAAGCACGGGGAGCCCTCCGGAGGGCTCCCTGTGCTTCGGGCAACAGGCTGCCGCCCCAAGCCTCGCGCGCCCGACGGGAGCTCCTGCCGGGCGCGCAAGGCTTGCAGACACTCGCCCGAAGCACGGGGAGCCCTCCGGAAGGCTCCCTGTGCTTCGGGCGGCAGGCTGCCGCCCCAAGCCTCGCGCGCCCGACGGGAGCTCCTGCCGGGCGCGCAAGGCTTGCAGACACTCGCCCGAAGCACGGGGAGCCCTCCGGAGGGCTCCCTGTGCTTCGGGCGGCAGGCTGCTGCCCCAAGCCTCGCGTGCCCGACGGGAGCTCCTGCCGGGCGCGCAAGGCTTGCAGACACTCGCCCGAAGCACGGGGAGCCCTCCGGAGGGCTCCCTGTGCTTCGGGCGGCAGGCTGCCGCCCCAAGCCTCGCGCGCCCGACAGGAGCTCCTGCCGGGCGCGCAAGGCTTGCAGACACTCGCCCGAAGCACGGGGAGCCTTCCGGAGGGCTCCCTGTGCTTCGGGCGGCAGGCTGCCGCCCCAAGCCTCGCGCGCCCGACGGGAGCTCCTGCCGGGCGCGCAAGGCTTGCAGACACTCGCCCGAAGCACGGGGAGCCTTCCGGAGGGCTCCCTGTGCTTCGGGCAGCAGGCTGCCGCCCCAAGCCTCGCGCGCCCGACGGGAGCTCCTGCCGGGCGCGCAAGGCTTGCAGACACTCGCCCGAAGCACGGGGAGCCCTCCGGAGGGCTCCCTGTGCTTCGGGCGGCAGGCTGTCGCCCCAAGCCTCGCGCGCCCGACGGGAGCTCCTGCCAGGCGCGCAAGGCTTGCAGACACTCGCCCGAAGCACGGGGAGCCCTCCGGAGGGCTCCCTGTGCTTCGGGCAACAGGCTGCCGCCCCAACAGGCTGCCGCTGGCTGATTTGCTGCTATTGCTTTGCAATTTGCAGCTACTGTTTTGAAGGGGAGTGAAGAACACACACTCAAAAAAAGGTAACTTGTTAATATAACGTTTATTTCTATGAGGAGGAGTAATTCTGAGGGGTCAAACAAAAAATAATTAAAAAGTGTCAAAAAAGTTATTTTTATAATGACGAGGATAACATTGGGCTAAGAAACAATGTATGCAGTGTTATATTTGTTTTAAATGTCGCAATGGTTTTGCGGCTCCCAGTTGTTGTTTTTTCTTCGGAAACGGGTCCAAGTGGCTCTTTTTGTCTTAAAGGTTGCAGACCCCTGCCCTAGACCAACATGGATTTAGTTTGAATATATTAAAAATGAGGAACCTTTTTCATCCCAAGGGTTTAATGAAAAGAAAAGAGTGATTATTGTATAATAGTTCAAGGACACAGCCAGGTAAAAGCACTCAAGGAGGACACTGAACAAGACCAGTGAGCAGGTGTGGTCTGAGGAGAGTCCCAGTGACCAGACAGAAAGGCATTTGGGCTGAGGTTCACCACTGCATATATATATATATATATATATATATATATATATATATATATATATATATTTGCTTTCGTAGATTTTCACGGGTACAGG
This sequence comes from Podarcis gaigeae, assembly GCF_964106915.1. Taxonomy (NCBI): domain Eukaryota; kingdom Metazoa; phylum Chordata; class Lepidosauria; order Squamata; family Lacertidae; genus Podarcis; species Podarcis gaigeae. The sequence continues at coordinate 99,099,825 of NC_139680.1, forward strand.
AATGCAGGTTTTGGTGTCCTCGGGTGTCTTCCCGTGTAAAAGTTGGGGTGTCTAGGCGACGTTTCGACGAGGTCTCACTCGTCATCTTCAGGCTGGTGCTTTCGGCTTCTTGTTACTGGAACAGAGCGGGATCTCAATGTTTGAGTTCCTATAAATACTGTAGAGGGGGTGTGGTGTCTAGCCTCCAATGTTCTGGGCAGAGAGGAAGTTCCCAGGCTAGTGTGCCTTTTCTTCTTTTGTTCCTTAATTACTTGAGAGATACCTTGAGTGATTTCTTGAGTGATATCCTGAGTACCACTTAGGTGGGTCATTAGGTGTGGATTAGTTGCTAAAGTCTTTGTGTCTTGACCTCTTGAACTTTGTGAAGAGTTTTCCTGAGAAGATGGCTGTATTGCACTTAGTTGTGCTTTGGCTTGGCTTCGTGTATAGGGGCGAGCTGTGGTTTTGTGGCTTGTGTCAGCCAGATCTGTGTAGGGATTGCAGGGGGGTGCAGCATCCGGAGGTGCCACCATGGATTGGCTACTGGATGGTGTCAGTAATTCATCTGTGGAGAGGGTCTGGGTTTGGGTCTGGTGTGGTTGATTGGTGTTGGCGTTCTGTGTGCCTCTGGATCTGGTGTCAGTTTTTGTGGGGAGGGCTAATTTCCAGATGTCTGGCAAGCGGGATGTGTCGTCACGCTTGTTCATGTTGTGAGGGTGTTTCTCTATCTCGATGGCTTCCATGATTATTCTCTTGTGGTGATGTTCCGTGTTAAAGAGCAATTTGGAATCTGCAAAATTAATTTCGTGTCCTGTTTCTTTCATGTGTTGGAAAAGAGAGGAAGTTTTTTCTTCTTTTTTGACGGCATTCTTGTGTTCTGCGATACGTGCATTTATTCGTCTGTTTGTTTGTCCAATGTACGTGGCTGGGCAGACTTTGCAGGAAGCCATCGAGATAGAGAAACACCCTCACAACATGAACAAGCGTGACGACACATCCCGCTTGCCAGACATCTGGAAATTAGCCCTCCCCACAAAAACTGACACCAGATCCAGAGGCACACAGAACGCCAACACCAATCAACCACACCAGACCCAAACCCAGACCCTCTCCACAGATGAATTACTGACACCATCCAGTAGCCAATCCATGGTGGCACCTCCGGATGCTGCACCCCCCTGCAATCCCTACACAGATCTGGCTGACACAAGCCACAAAACCACAGCTCGCCCCTATACACGAAGCCAAGCCAAAGCACAACTAAGTGCAATACAGCCATCTTCTCAGGAAAACTCTTCACAAAGTTCAAGAGGTCAAGACACAAAGACTTTAGCAACTAATCCACACCTAATGACCCACCTAAGTGGTACTCAGGATATCACTCAAGAAATCACTCAAGGTATCTCTCAAGTAATTAAGGAACAAAAGAAGAAAAGGCACACTAGCCTGGGAACTTCCTCTCTGCCCAGAACATTGGAGGCTAGACACCACACCCCCTCTACAGTATTTATAGGAACTCAAACATTGAGATCCCGCTCTGTTCCAGTAACAAGAAGCCGAAAGCACCAGCCTGAAGATGACGAGTGAGACCTCGTCGAAACGTCGCCTAGACACCCCAACTTTTACACGGGAAGACACCCGAGGACACCAAAACCTGCATATATATATATATATATATATATATATGAGACTGCCTATAAAAACTGCTTTTGTTTTGATAGTAGGTTGAAAAGGGAGATAAAAGCTGCAGCATCAACTACAGACAGTAAATCACTAGGCTTCAAATGTACCTTACAGACTACAGAAATAGCATTGACATGTCTGTGTTATAAACAGACTCTATATCTACCTTTGGGGACCAGTAGCTACATTTGAAATTTTGAAGACCAGACACAAAATGGCTGCCATGGAGGGGGGAACATGACATGAAATGGCTGCTCTAAGTGTTCCACCAGATTCTCCAAGGCAGATTTGGGGAGGGTGTGGAGCACGTGTTGGGAGAGAATGGGGGGGGGGGGAGTTCCGTTGCAGAAGTGTAAATCCTTGAAATGATGGGACAAGTTAGTTAGATGCTGCCCTGTTGCTTTCTATATCTCAGCAGTGGTAAACCTCAGTCCAGATGCCTTTGATATATTCAAACTAAATCCATTTACTATGATTTAAATAAAAATCCAATGCTTTTCACCATACTGAGAAAGACTAGGACCAGGTGACCTGTAAAAGTAAAAAAGGGTAAAAGACCCCTGGACGGTTAAGTCCAGTCAAAGTCGACTATGGGGTGCTCATCTCACTTTTCAGGCATGACTAAACCGCTTCTGGTGCAACAGGACACCTTGACAAGTGCCAGAACGCACAGAAACACCATTTACCTTCCCACCGCAGCGGTACCTATTAATCTACTTGCACTGGCGTGCTTTTGAACTGCTAGATTGGCAGGAGCTGGGACAGAGCAATGGGAACTCACTCCGTCATGGGGATTTGAACCGCCAACCTTCTGATCAGCAAGCCCAAGAGGCTCAGTAGTTTAGACCACAGCATCCCTCGCGTCCACAGGTCACCTGTGCGCTGCGAAGTCAGCTGTCCAGGTGCTGTTAACTCTTGATGTGCAATTTCAAGACACCTCCTGCTCACCTTCTCATGGTTATCATTAAACTGGACTTGGACTGGAGAGCCACCTAAACAGAGGGTGCCTTCCAGTAGAGAACTGTCCTCTTTAACATAGGACACACAGCTCGTCACTATTTCTGTGGGACAGGAGCCTGTGAGATTTTATCAACAGAACACAGCCAGTACTCGGTGTCTTCTGGTGAAGGGTTTTTATCTTGAGGCTTGCGAGTAACTCCAGCTGACACATCTCTCAGCTGAAAGTGATGGATGGATTGGTTGGACCTCAAGGGATTCATTTTGTGCACTCACTCATACATCTCTGAAAGTCAATCACACAGGGCAGGTGGCCTGAAGAACTAAGGAAAAAATTAATCGAGTTTCATAAAGCCTTCCATTTAAATATTCATATAATGAAGGTCTAAAGAAGGCTTTTCCCCACTGGAAAGACAGAAGCCAACAAGCTCCTTTTGATTAAAATCAATGCCTTCAATTTTAACCCGATAACATTTCTCCCTTCATCTGCCTCCATGTAGTGAGCAGAAGGTCTAACTTTGGGGAAATGAGGGAAAGATTAATATGCAGGCATGCTGATAATATTCAAATTAGTGTTTCAGCATAGCATTTCCCAATAGGAAAAATAAATTATTCCCTCCCCGCAATGTTTTAGATTCCTACATATTTGGGCTCATGACCCTCTCCAAAGGATATGAAGATATACAATGTTATCTCCTAAATTTTGCCATTCAGTACTGATATATAGAGGGACACAAGTGGCGCTGTGGGTTAAACCACAGAGCCTAGGACTTGCCGATCAGAAGGTCGGCGGTTCGAATCCCCGTGATGGGGTGAGCTCCCGTTGCTCGGTCCCTGCTCCTGCCAACCTAGCAGTTCGAAAGCACGCCAGTGCAAGTAGTAGTACTTTGCTACCTTCCGGCAGGAAGGTAAACGGTGTTTCCAGGTGCTGCTCTGGTTCGCCAGAAGTGGCCTAGTCATGCTGGCCACATGACCCGGAAGCTGTATGCCGGCTCCCTCGGCCAATAAAGCAAGATGAGCGTCGCAACCCCAGAATCAGTCACGACAGGACCTAATGGTCAGGGGTCCCTTTACCTTTACCTTACTGATATATATACTCAAACAAAAAGGGTTCAGTTTGTCAATGGAAGTCTTCTTCAACCTGGTGCCCTCCCAATGTTTTGGACGACAACTGCAATCATCCCCGGCCAACACAGTCATGCTCCATTCAGAATCACGGGGTTGGACTAGATGACTCTTGTGGTCCCTTCTAACTCTACAAATTCGATTATTGTATGAACTCGTCTAATCCTCTCTTAAGGACATCTAGGTTGGTGGCCATCACTACTTCTTGTGGGAGTGAGCTCCACAGTTTAACCAGGAGTGGCCTGAGATGTTTTGGCACCTGCTGCCATGTAGAGGGGGTGTGCAGGAGCCTCTGTAAGGGCTTCCCCTCAAGGAAAAACCCTTGCAAACCTTGCCACCCTGCTCGACTGTGGGAGGAAGATTTGGATGAGTGCAATGCTGTGCACTCAAATGCCACCCTCTCGCTGAGACTCTTGGTATTATGCAAGGCATCAATGCTCGTTTATTTCTGCCCCTATGGGCAGGGCAAGGGAAACCAGCCAGCAACACTTACCTGGTTGCTTCTTAGGCAGCGGCAAAAGCAGTGAGGAGTGTGGGGAGCCGGCGGAGGGTACTGCCGCTCACATTTCCACCGCCTGAGGCAGCTGATTCACCCTGTCTCATGGGTAAACCAGCTCTGTTGATCTTTTATCTGTTCAAGGACTCTTCTCCCCCAATTGATAGTTATTAAAAAATCTTTAAACATGATGTGAACTGTAACTAGACAGCCCTTCAAATAGATGGATCCTTCAAACAGAAGTAGAAGGGGAGTTTGGATTTGATATCCCGCTTTATCACTACCCTAAGGAGTCTCAAAGCGGCTAACATTCTCCTTTCCCTTCCTCCCCCACAACAAACACTCTGTGATGTGAGTGAGGCTGAGAGACTTCAGAGAAGTGTGACTGGCCCAAGGTCACCCAGCAGCTGCATGTGGAGGAGCGGGGAATCAAACCCAGTTCCCCAGATTACGAGTCCACCGCTCTTAACCACTAGACCACACTGGCTCTTGTCCTCTGTAAACTGGGATCCATGTCTACCCCAGTCCATCCCCAGAGCTCCCTTCTCCCTTCTCCCTTCATGGAAAGACTGATAGGGAGAGGGGTCACCAGCAGGAAATTCCTGCCTGTGGAACAGCATAAGAAAGGAGGATTGAGAGTGATGAAGAAGCTGGCTAGATTGGGTCCACTATTTGTTAACAGGCTTTTAAAAGTCCATTGAGTTTAATAGAATTGGAATTGCAGCCAGATAGACTTTTGCAAATTTGCGCAAGTCATCCCAATTTAATCTGCCGCTTAAATCTTTTCAACTTTTTCATTCTGGGGCAATGCTTTCACAAAGGTTAGCGCTGCTTTGCAAACACATCTCCAAAAGCTGCCCAGAAATTCTACGCCTGCAAAGCTCTTTTTCAAACACATGCAAAAACCTGACAGTAATAATGAGAGGATCCCCTAAGAGCCAAGCGGTAAATCTCCTTCACACACATTTCCAATACTGAGGACCAATGTTGCGTGGAAAAGAACAAAAATCTATTTTCTTTCCATAAATCCTAAGTGGTGGAAACGTTGCCAGGAAGACTTCGCGACTTGTCAGGCTGCATTCTGGAACATGTCTGTATTACAAACTCAGGGTCTCTGAGTCAGCTTTCAACAAATTCAACCAGAGGAATGAGAAGTACTGCTGGTAAATATATGCACACTGGAAGTAGATGGCTGGGCTATACAACAAATTTTGTGGGGACTGGGGACAAGGCTATACATGTATGGCTGCCATCTTGCTGAAACTAACAATGAAGGGTCTTTTACTTGAGGGACAAGGGACGTGGGTGGCGCTGTGGGTTAAACCACAGAGCCTAGGATTTGCCGATCAGATCAGAAGGTTGGCTGTTCGAATCCCCGGTTTGAATGGGTGAGCTCCCATTGTTCAGTCCCTGCTCCTGCCAACCTAGCAGTTTGAAAGCACGTCAAAGTGCAAGTAGATAAATAGGTACCGCTCTGGTAAGGTAAACGGCATTTCCGTGGGCTGCTCTGTTTTGCCAGAAGCGGCTTAGTCATGCTGGCCACATGACCCGGAAGCTGTATGCCGGCTTCCTCGGCCAATAAAGCGAGATGAGCGCCACAACCCCAGAGTCGGCCATGACTGGACCTAATGGTCAGGGGTCCCTTTACCTTTACCTTTTACTTGAGGGACAGGCTACACCCCACCCCGTGACAAAGTTCCTCCCAACACTTGCAGAAGCAATTTTCAGTGTCTGAGCATGCGCAGAAGCGATTTCCAGCATCGCGCTGCGATGGTCCAGCCCACAGAGCATCTCTGTGGGAGTGATCTGGCCCATGCCCAGTAAGCCCCTGTTCTAGATGTTGTACTCTAACACAGCATGAGCACCAGTCAGAGATGATGTAAGTTGTAGTTCAAGAACAACTGGAAAGCCACAGATTCCCAACTTGTTTTATTTCCTCTCTGTAGAGTTACATCCCTGTGCAATATACTCGATAATCCTGAATATAAATTTTACCTTCAGTTGGAAACATTACTAAATATGTAGGTTCATTTAAATGACCAATATTAGATTAGTGGCATACTTTTTGCAAGCACAGAAGGGTTAAAGTCACATCTACATGTACACGGTGGTGTTGCCCTTAAATTATTTGCAGTTTTTTACCGTGGGTGGCAGGGACGCAGGTGGCGCTGTGGGTTAAAGCCTCAGCGCCTAGGACTTGCTGATCGAAAGGTCGGCGGTTCGAATCCCTGCAGCGGGGTGCGCTCCCGCTGCTCGGTCCCAGCGCCTGCCAACCTAGCAGTTTGAAAGCACCTCCGGGTGCAAGTAGATAAATAGGGACCGCTTACCAGCGGGAAGGTAAACGGCGTTTCCGTGTGCGGCTCTGGCTCGCCAGAGCAGCGATGTCACGCTGGCCACGTGACCCGGAAGTGTCTCCAGACAGCGCTGGCCCCTGGCCTCTTAAGTGAGATGGGCGCACAACCCCAGAGTCTGTCAAGACTGGCCCGTACGGGCAGGGGTACCTTTACCTTTACCTTTTACCGTGGGTGGCGCTGTGGGTAAAAGCCTCAGCGCCTAGGGCTTGCCGATCGAAAGGTCGGCGGTTCGAATCCCCGCGGCGGGGTGCGCTCCCGTTGCTCGGTCCCAGCGCCTGCCAACCTAGCAGTTCGAAAGCACCCCCAGGTGCAAGTAGATAAATAGGGACCGCTTACTAGCGGGAAGGTAAACGGCGTTTCCGTGTGCAGCTCTGGCTCGCCAGAGCAGCTTTGTCACACTGGCCACGTGACCTGGAAGTGTCTTTGGACAGCGCTGGCCCCTGGCCTCTTAAGTGAGATGGGTGCACAACCCTAGAGTCTGTTAAGACTGGCCCGTACGGGCAGGGATACCTTTTATCTTACTGACACACTGCAAAGATTTCAGCGCACTGAGTAGGGGAGAGAAACTGTCCTTCCTAGGAGGAGATCAAACTATCAGAACTGTCACAAAGCAATCAGTAGCCCATGTTAAAAAGTGATATGCTAGAATTCCATATAGTACAGAAAGTGTACTAAAGTGTAATCTTTATTAGACCTCAGAGTATCAGTAGATACCAATTTCCACATAGGTAGGTTATATATCTTGAACTCATTTTTTTAAAAAATACAGGCAACACAAGACACAACCTGCCAAGAGAAGAAGAGAGATACAAGGTCACACGGCCCCTGCTTGTGCCACAGGCATTTTGACTACTTCAAGGACTTTCCTTGTCACCCCTTAATTATAGTTTAGAGCAGGCCATTGGGGGCATCATCAGTATGTAGGTCATCACAGCTTCCCCGTAGTAGCTTGAAGCTCTCATCTGCACTTTATTGGTTCCTCTGACACATGAAAAAACCATCGATCTTCAAAGCTGAAGCTGGCATTTTAGAACAGCCTTGCCTGACAGACATAACACCCAATTTAAGTGTCAAGCTGAAGTTGGGTGGGCAGTGCAGCTCTCCTAATGAAAACTTAAGGCATCTTATAATTATGTTGCTGGTTATGTTTATATCCCCACTCTCCTCTGTGGAGGCCAGGGCAGAGTGTATGACTCTTCTCCTCCCATTTTTTTTTTAAAATCCTTTTGTCATTGGCAACCCCATGGTAGGTTATACGGATTGATTGAGTTTGGCTCAAGGTCACCAACAGTGTCGTGAACTCTCCACGTGGAGATTCGAAGCGGCATTTCCCTAGGTCCTGACGTGATATTCTACCACTTGCAAAAGTCACTTCCTCCCATCTAAACCTCCTCACATATTAAGCTCTTCTCTAGGGGGTTCCTGCTTAGGCTGCATTCCCATTTATATTCTCTGTTTCCCTAATTTTCGTATTACAGTGGTACCTCGGGTTAAGAACTTAATTCGTTCTGGAGGTCCGTTCTTAACCTGAAACTGTTCTTAACCTGAGGTACCACTTTAGCTAATGGGGCCTCCTGCTGCCGCTGCGTTGCCAGAGCACGATTTCTGTTCTCATCCTGAAGTAAAGTTCTTAACCCGAGGTACTATTTCTGGGTTACTGGAGTCTGTAACCTGAAGCATCTGTAACCCAAGGTAACACTGTATATTTGAGCTTTCACACGCCATAAAAGCCACTTTTAGAAGACTAAAGGAATGCAGTACATATTTAGCATTCCTTTGTGTATTCATTTGATTTCAAGTGGGGAAAGGCCCTTAACTCAGAAAATCAGAGGAGTAGGGTGTCAAGATTAGGGGCAGTATACCAGCATACAGTTATTTCCTGCTGTTCTCCACCTGGTCCATCTAGCTCAGTATTGTCTACATTGACCACCAGCAGCTATTTCAGACAGGGACTCTCTTCCAGCAATACCTGGAGATGCTGGGGATTGAACCTAGGACCTTTGGCATGCTAAGCAGATGCTCTGCCACTGAGCTACAGCCATTTCCTATAGCTGCCTCATGCATTCACTGTGATCAAAAGGAGGGATCAAAACCTGCCCTGGAAACAAGGCCAGAGAGCTGCATGTAAATCCTTTAAAACAAGTCAACAGTCAAAGATTGCAAAATCCCCAACAACACTTGTCTTAGACACACTTAAGGAGCATGAAGTCATGTGGTTTCCGTTTTAGTGCTTGGAACCTGAAAGAGAAACCATGTTTAACTACATGCCTGCTCTGCATCCACTTAGTGTTTATCTGCTGTTCTGACATTTGCTCCTTCTGCACCTTGCAACAAGTTTTCCACTCTGCGTTCTTTTGAACAATGCATTTTCTGCATTGTTCTACACTTACCAGATACATTCTTTTCCCCCCTTCCTCTTTTTTTATAAGATTTTATTAAGATTTTTTATAATACAATAAAAAACAAAATAGGAAGGAAGGAAGGAAGGAAGGAAGGAAGGAAGGAAGGAAGGAAGGAAGGAAGGAAGGAAGGAAGGGAAAGTCCTCTCTCACAGGTAGATCCTAACCTTTGTTTCACACAAAAGTTCTCACCTGAGAGCTTCCCTTTCTTCTCCCTGCCTCCAGCCCTGGTAGATCTCCCCTTCACTGCCTCTCACACAGGGCCCTTCATCAACCAGCCATTACTTTCATATGCAAGCAAATAAGAAGAAGAAAAAGTATCAGAGAGATAAAAGTGATTAAGGAATGAGAAAATAGTAAAGGAATAAAAAAAGGAAGGAAGACAAAGAAAAAGAAATTACAAGTGGTACCTTAGGTTACAGATGCTTCAGGTTACAGACTCCGCTAACCCAGAAATAGTACCTCGGGTTAAGAACTTTGCTTCAGGATGAGAACAGAAATCGTGCAGCTGTGGTGCAGCGGCAGCAGGAGGCCCCATTAGCTAAAGTGGTGCTTCAGGTTAAAGAACCATTTCAGGTTAAGAACGGACCTCCGGAACGAATTAAGTACTTAACCCGAGGTACTACTGTAATTCATTCTGAGCCCCCAGATGTTCTCCCAGCATGGCCAACCAGCACGATGGAAGTTGTAGTCCAATAGGCTCCCCATTTCTGGACTCCTACAACATCTGGTGGGACGGAAGTTCTCCATCCTTGCTAAAGTGCCTACAGAACCATACAAAAAAAGGTTCTTGATTTCAACTCATCTGATCAAGCTAAATTGCAATGCCAGTAGCCTGCTGGGGAAAAAAATGGAATAATCAAAGGAAAATGGTGGTTTTCTGATCCCCAGACAAAAAGACATGGTGAGTGGCAATGCCTTCAAAACATTTTAACTTCTGGAGTTAATTTCATGCAAACAAATTTTTGAAGAATTCTTTTTTCTTGTTGGCTTATTTATATTCTGCATTTTGCACTTTATTATTTTAATCATAGCTGTTCAGTCAGAGATGTCAAGTGCCATATGCTACCCAGATCAAAAGGTTTTTGATCTCTGTAGGTACCAGAACCTTGAGCGATGGCATTTTGTTAACGGGGAGCTGATGGAGACACTGACAGGCTTTCTAAGTAGTTGGAGGCAGACCGGCTGACGTCATGATGGATGGCAGATCTGCCAAATGATATTCCTGAAGGAGAAAAGATCCTGGGAAGATTGAAAAGGTAATGAGCCCTACTTGCCCTTTTGCTCTCCTTGCTCTTTGTGACGCTTGGCATCAGTCACAGGGCAGATGGAGCCGACAAAAATAATGTCTAGATTAAGCTACTTAAGTGAATATCAGGGTCACAGATGCTGCTAAGTTGATCTCACTTTCTTACCCCTTACCACCACCTCCCCCTGAAGTATAACTTTCACAATCTTCCTTACTTTGCTGGAGGCGCTGTTCAGAGCCAGACCAAACTTTTGACAGTCTCCAGAGTTTACGGTACTTGTCTAAAGAAAGGGAGAGATGCTATACGATATGTGTGAGAGACCTAGCAGGATTAGGGCTCAGGTTCATTGTTAGAGTCATATAGGTTTGCCACCTTTGGTCGAGCAAAATAAAGGACAAGTCAGGCAAAATACGGTGTGTGTGTGTGTGTGTGTGTGTGTGTGTGTGTGTGTGTACTAAGAATTACTTTACCTGGTGCAGAAATGACTTCAAAGCAGGTCCATAAAAACTTTCTCTCACTCGCTCTCTGATTCTGAGTCTCTGTCTCCAACCCACCCGGCTCTGACTGCGCCAAAACTCTCTTTCTCAAAGGCGCAAGGAGATAGGATAATATTATATTAAGGATGGAATAACAAATAAAGTGAGCAACACAACAAGAACAAAAATAATAGTAGGCAAAGAAGATCACACACGGGTGGAGGGAAGTAGTGGGTTGTGGGGGAGGGAGGTGAAGGGATTAATTGAAATTGTTAAAGATTGGTATAAGATTTAAGAGATTTAAATTTCCATAAAGGTTCTATAAGGAAAGCAGAAAGCAGCAAGAAATATCAAGTAAAGGTTTTGGAAAGGAGATCAGTGTAAAGGAAAACATGAGACTTATGGTTTTGCTATATATGATTTTATTTTGGAGTTGTCTGTTGTAAAGAATGTATATTATGTGAAAATAATAAAAATAAAAATAAACAAGTCTCTTTCTCAATCCCCCTGCTCTCCACTGGACAGGCCAGGCACCTGCAAACCCCCCTCTTTCACTCTCTTAGTCTCACCCACCCTCTGCCCACGCATAAACTCTCTCTCCTTCACCGGACCAGGCTCCTGCAAACCCAGAATAATTACTCCTTTTAATTGGCAGTGAGGTCCTAAGTGAACTGCTGCCCACCAACAGCACCACTCACCCCTGCCCATGCAACAGTTGTTGAAACCCACCATGTAATCTTTCTGACCACCCATTGGGACTGAATGTCAGCAGGTGCTCACCGGCTCCCGCTCTTTCCCATCCAGCCATAGAGGCATTATTACTGATGCCTCTTCTGAGCAGTCGATAGAAAGAAACATCTTTGCTGTTAGGACTCAGGAGCACACCAGGTAGCTCTGGGAAAGAGAAGTAGAGAATGCATTCACAGGACTGGTGTGGGAGACACAGAGAAGGAAGAGGAGGAGGATTAAGAAAAAAGGGCCAGGGCCTTTTGCGGGGTGTGTGGGGAGATGGAAAGTGTAGTTTTCAAGATCTCTCAGCTCAACTAAGCTTGAGAAGAAGACGCAGGTACATGTTACTCATGTTACTGAAGTCCACCAGACAAACTTTTGCAAAATGAATTGTGATTTTTCTTGAAATACTGGTCATCAGGATAAATAATACTGCACAATTATTATTACTATGTTACATCTCGCAAGCATAGGCCAAAAGAAAGAAAAAAAAGAGCTGGAATTCTAATCTATCCGTGCTGTGGTCCTATATAACTGGGTTAGAAGAAAGAGCTACAATACCACTGGCCATAACAGCTGAGCAGATTAAAAACCTTTGCATCTCATCTTATTGGCTTCATTAGAGAGGGGCTCGTACTTTTAAGTTGCTTTCCTTGATTGATAACGGTCCCTAAAGCAGCATCTACTGTGTAAACAAAACTGTGGATAACTTTGTAAGTGTTATCAATATTTCAACAATTTTCACATTAATAGGGATGTTAAATAAAATTTTGCTTGGGTGCCTCAGGTAATGGTTACAAAATAGGACCGCGGATTAAGGATAAATTATGCCAGCAGAAGTTATTCCAGCTTCCTATAGTTTCTGCATGTGTACACAATTTTTCTCAGCACATTCACTCTATAATTTAACACTGTTGCCACTAGGGGGCAGAATATATATATGATCAATATGGGGAGGGTGGGGGAAGAAAATGTTGGGATTTATTTATTTGTGCAGGATAATTCAGTCTAATAAGTCAAAGGGGAGAAATGTTTCGCAGGCAGCTGATGCCTCTTCTGAACAGTCGATAGAAAGAAACGTCTTTGTTGTTAGGACTCAGGAGCACACCAGGTGGGAGGCCATGGAAGGCAAAAAGCCTTGAATCATTCTGTGCCACATTTGCACCATACAAATCTGACTATGGGGTGCAGCACTCATCTCCACTTTCAGGCTGAAGGAACTGTCATCTGTCCACAGACAGCTTTCCGGGTCATGTGGCCAGCAGGACTAAAGCGTTTCTAGTACAATGGAACACCCGGACAGAAACCAGAGCGCACGGAAACGCCATTTACCTTCCCGCTGCAGCAGTACCTATTTATATACTTGCACTGGTGTGCTTTTGAACTGCTAGGTAGGCAGGAGCTGGGACAAAGTGACGGGAGCTCACCCCATCGTGAAGATTCAAACTGCTGACCTTACGATCAGCAAGCTCAAGAGACTCAGTGGTTTAGACCACAATGCCACTCGCGTCCCTAGCAGCTATTGTTGTAAAACACACATACACTCTAAAGACTGGTTCTGTTCCACTTTGGTAACCTATGGAAACTCTGACTGAGTGGGTTAACCTGATAGTGTGGAAAGGATCTAGTCAAGCTCTGAAGTACAATGATACCTCTGGTTAAGAACGTAATTCGTTCTGGAAGTCCATTCTTAACCTGAAACTGTTCTTAATCTGAGGTACCACTTTAGCTAATGGGGCCTCCTGCTGCCATCACACCGCCACTGCATGATTTCTGTTCTCATTCTGAAGTAAAGTTCTTAACCTGGGGTACTTTTTCTGGGTTAGCGGAGTCTGTAACCTGAAGCGTCTGTAACCTGAAGCATCTGTAACTCAAGGTACCACTGTACTGTATGTGTAATCATTTATTTATTTATTTATTTATTTATTTATTTATTTATTTGCTGTTTACTGCTTGTGTTTCCTTTATGTTGCAGCCTGATTTTCCCCCTAGTTTTTTAAATTGATTTTCAACATTTATCACAAAAATAACATAACAAAACACACAACAAAGAAAAACACACTGCAACAATAAACTAAACACAAAGGAAAATTATTTTTTCAAATACCTAATTCTCATTACATTGATAACTGACTTCCTCAAATCCCCTCTAACTGAATTTCACCATATCACCTATATAACAGTTCTCCAAATTCGTATTTCTAATAATATTAACTCCTTCATTTACTAACCTCTTCTCCTTTATTGATACTCTAACCCTTAATATTTACTACCACGTATTCTTATTCTACCCCTAAGCCTATTTGTTACTTCCAAGAATTTTCTTATATCACTGTGTTGCAGCCTGATTTTTAAAGCATTTTCATATATGTCATGCAATGTAATGTGATACTGATGCAGTGCAATTGATCTGCACCAGACTTTTCACTGAATATGGTGCCAGGCTGAAGCACAGCCCATGTATTCTATGGGCATATCTGAGGATTGGCAGAAGCCTGGTTTTATCATCCTTAAAACAGTACCAGATATGATTATTTCTGTTTACTAGACCAAAGTCACGGCGGGTGGAGGACAGCATCCTTTTCTTTCCGTAAATCATTTACAGCCACAACTTGGAATTCAATGTATAAGGAGGTTTTGCTACATCTTCCCCATGGTGTCTCTCCAAATGTAAACCCCTGCTCCGTAAGGATTTAATATAATTGCTTTTGTGAGAGATGTTAGCATTACATCCTGGTCCGGCAGATAAGATGTTTAAAAACATGCCAGCTTTTCGTTTAAGGATTTGCTGAAATTACTGTAATAAACCTGTTTCCGTGTGGCTGGAGAGAGCTTATCAGAAGTGGGGGGGGGGGGCAGGGGAGAAGCTGTTGCTATAAATGTGACCTCTCATTCCAGCACCTGTGACCCCTATCAAGCTCCATCTATTTGTGAGGCTATTCCTGACAGACAGCTCCATGGTGGAATCGATTGGTTCAGCATTTACGGGTATGGCTTTTAATAACATTTCAGGGTATATGAAAGCAAGGGCTGGGGGGTGTCATGGTGTAAACAAGGCAGCTTGAAACCACCTTGGCCTGGGCAGAGTGGGAAAAGCTCCATGTTCGTTTACTGTTTTTATTCTGTGTCACTAGTGAGAAAGGTGACACCCATCGAGCAAATTCTGCATTAAGAGCTGAAGAGTTTGGAGCTGCGTCAACCAAGCAGAAATGCATATTGGAGAGGTGGCTGTGGATCATAGCTGTCAACGTTTCCCATTTTTTAAGGGAAATTCCCTTATTCCGAATAGGATTCCTCGCAAGAAAAGGGAAAAGTTGACAGCTATGCTGTGGAAGGTGGAGTCTTTTAGCAAGGCTAGAACTTGTGGAGATCTGAAAAAGCTGAATGGTGGAAGTTTCAGTCAGGGCAGATCAAAGAAAGCACTCCTTCATGCAGTGTATGCGCCTCCACATTCAGAGACCGTTTGCTTCAGAATGCCAGATGTTGACAACCACAGGAGGGAAGAGTGGTTTAGTGCTTAGGTCCTGCTTGATGGCTTCCCGCAGGCATCTGGGCAGCCAGGAGATGGGAACAGGATGCTGGACTAGATAGGCCATTGACCTGATCCAGCCAGCTTATACTTTGCTTATTCCATTGGAATGCAAGAAGATAATCCATATGCACAATGAAGCATACATGGGTCTCCCCCAGTGATGAGGAGCAGAGACAACTGCCTTACACCAAGTCAATGAATCTATCTCAATACCATCAGCAATGACTGGTGATATTCTGGGAATGTTGTAGATACTAGGAGAGGATATATTGATTTAATAGTATCCTTCCTAACTCATGTTTGTGAGTCAGCAGCAGAGTAGAGTGGTACCTCCGGTTATAGACACTTCAGGTTACAGACACTTCAGGTTACAGACTCCACTAACCCAGAAATATTACCTCGGGTTAAGAACTTTGCTTCAGGATGAGAACAGAAATCGCGCGGCAGCAGTGGGAGGCCCCATTAGCTAAAGTGGTACCTCAGGTTAAGAACAGTTTCAGGTTAAGAACAGACCTCCAGAACGAATTAAGTTCTTAACCCGAGGTACCACTGTATACAATACAGTGGTCCCTCTAGTTGCGGACATGATCTGTTCTGGGGTGCCATTCACACCCCGAAAAGTCCACAAGTAGAGCGGCACTTCTGCACAAGCGTGGAGTGCGATAGAGCACTTCTGCACATGTGTGAAGTGTGCAGAACGCTTCTGTGGACGCACGCGCGGCAAAACCCAGAAGTATACACTTCCGGGTTTGCCACATTCGCAAGCCGAAAAGACGCAACATGAACCTAAAGCAACACGAGGTATGACTGTATATAGCAGGGAGCTAGTTGGCAGATTCGTTTGAATCTCTTTACTTGAGCAACCCAATCTGGCTTTGTCCAGATTGGGTTCTGTTCCTGGTAAGTCCCCCTTTATCCCTCCTAAAAATAATAAAGACACAAGAAGCTTCTTTTAAAGGTAATAAGAAGTTTACTCACATTCAGTTCACAGTATGATCCCTGAAGGCAGGCTCTAGCTTGTAGTTACAGATACAGTGTGGCTTACATCCTTGTAAGGATGGGCCCATGTGCTGCTGGCAGGGAGCCAGCAGTGCAGTCCAAGAGAAGAAATGGCACCAAGAGGAAGAAGAAGAACAAGAACAAGAGGAAGATGGCTGTGTGACCAGCCCCTTTTATGGGGTCTCCCAGGGTCACGTCTACCTAACTGGTCACATGCAGGGGAAGGAAGCTCCAGACCAGGTGTGACAGGAAGTCCTCCTGGCTGTGGAGCAACACCCCCCTGCGTTTCCACTCTGGGCAAACAGGAAGTGTTGTACTTTGCTGCTTATGTTACATCCCACAGATATTTCTCAAGGGTTTGAGATAGGGATTCTCTTTCAGAAAGACCTGGAGATGCTGGGGATTGAACAAGAGAACTTCTGCATGCAAAAGAGATACTCTACCACTGAATGACAGTGGCTTTTCCTAGGGGGGTTAGATAGCACAGAGTCTAGATAGGGCCTGGAAATTGGCATGCAAGGAAGTGAAGTGGAGTCTATGAACTGGATTCCTGATATAGAGAAACATCATTGGTTACTATGACTAAACAGGCTCCGACATAGAGTTCCTAATGGTTTTGCATACACACTGCCTAGTTTCAGTAATACTCTAGCATCAAACGGTCCCAGACCACAGAAAATTAGGCTTCAGAAGGAAACATGTTTTAACAGAGCAATCCTGCAATATGTTTACTCAGAAGTAAGTGTCATTGGGTTCAATGGGCCTTTCTCCCAGTTGGCCGCTTTTGCAGCCTAATTTGGAAATACAGACCATAAATGTTTTATTTCTGTTACTTCAAAGTGTGTATTATAACTATAATCTATAAATTTAAAACATTTTTATTAACCTTAATACTGACTTTATATTACTTATTCTTTGTCGCTCAATTTTTCTTATATTTCAAGTACATGCTCTAAAATAAGAACCAAAAAGACGATTATAGTTCTTGTAATAGCTATAATTATAGCATAATTATTTCTGATGGACTTCTACAATATAATATGATTCATTAATTTTCTGTAATGTGATGACTTAAAGAAATAAATATATTCAAACATGATACCAAAGGCTGCTAATTAGGTTTGAATTTTCTTCCGCTTTTTCTTTGGTGGAGTAGAAATTGAAAACAATACTCGTGCCTAATATTTATATTGTTTGCAATTCATTCATGGCTTAATAATGGATTGCATCTTTATTGGCAATTAAAACAACTAACTGAAAATACGTATGGACCAAGAGAGAAGGCTATTTTTAAAAAAGTTGATTATGCCTAGGAAAGGAAAAAATAAGGAATTCTTACTATGAGGTGGGCCTTCTCGGAGGGCGCCTTCCCTGTGGAACACCCTCCCTTCAGATATCAAGGAGATAAAAAACTACACAACTTTTAAAAAACATCTGAAGGCAGTCCTGTATTGGGAAGTTTTTAATGCTTGATGCTTTATTATGTTTTTATATATGCTGTAAGCCACCCAGAGTGGCTGGGGAAATCCAACCAGATGGGTGGGGTATAAATAAATTAATAATAATAATAATAATAATAATAATAATAATAATAATAATAATAAACAACTGCTGCCTCTTATGTTGTTTTTGCTGCATTTGCAGCACTGAAATGACCTCCCCAGAGAGCAAGCCTGAGCAGCGTGTATGGAGGTCCTTGCCTGCCCAGATGACAAGACCTGATTCTTGACGTCACTGATGTGGTCCAAAGGAAAGCAGAGCAATACATTTGGCACCAGCTTGACTGCTGGAGTTCCTGGAGGGAGGCATACAAGAATCCGTCCAACCACCATAGACCTCCCCTCTGGATTTGTGTAGGGTTTTCTCCTTAGCCTTTTCTTCTCCCAAAGTCATCCCACAAGATGTCATTATAATTGTCCTCATGTTGGAGATACACATCAGAAAAGGCATAGAGCAGGGATGGGGAACCTGTGGCCCTCCACAGCAGGCACCCCCAAACTCAGCCCTCCAATTGTTTTGGGACTACAACTCGCATCACCCCTAGCTAACAGGACCAGGGGTCAGGGATGCTGGGAGTTGTAGTCCCAAAACAGCTGGAGGGCCGAGTTTGGGGATGCCTGTACTACAGCATCCCATCACCCCATCTGCCATGCTGCCTGTGGTCCATCAGTTTCCTAAGGGTCACAAACAGGGGTGCCCAGGTAAGGCCTGCCCTGCATAATTGATCACATGATGCAGTGCACACACTCCATTTGAAAGCCCCTCAAATGTTTTATTGCGGGGGCTGAAGCCCCCACGGCTCCAAGTAGTTGGCTCCTATGGCCACAAGCAACTCATCCCCTTGTCATAGAATTCTACCCAATATTGATCCAGAGCAGATTCCAATGTATAGTTAGCAGAGTAAAAACTTAAACACGTTGCAGGATTCCCCAAAAAATAGACCAGAGGCTATTGTATTTCATCCAGCAGAGCTTTACTGCTACTGAGCATAATGGTCACAAATCCAATACATTCAGAACTGGCACTGTCCATAAGAAATCCAGTTGTGGCAGACTTAACTTAAACTTACAATAACTTATAATAATGAGTTTAATCCTTAACACTAAGCATACTATGTGCAGAACACCACACCAGAAGGAAAAGAGATAGAAAGTGTGAAACCCAGGCTCCTTCTGGCCCTACTTTTATAGCATGACCTTGACAGAAAAGATAACAGAAACAGTTTAAACCAGCTGTTCTCAGCTTCTCTGAAGGAATAACCCAAACACCTTGAAACTTCTACTTGTTTCTTTCACACAGAGAAGCTTCTTGAATTAATTAGAATAGGAAAGAACTCTACACATCAGATCAATACTTTCTGTACTAAGAAATGCAAACTGACAACCCTGGCATAAAGGCTTGTCTAAGGCCTCCTAGGCATCCCCAGACAGAGAGAAGAGATTTGAAGTGGGGACTGCCTAGTTTAACATATGCAGCATAACCTCAAATGCATGTCCTCTCAGAAATATGCCCTATTGGCTTCATAGGGACTTATCCATCTGTTAAGGGTCTACAGGACTGCAGGCTTCACCACTGCACTGACTCTTACTTTTATTAGTATTAACGGGGCAAATCAGCCTGCACATTTATGTGATTTATTTGTACACAGCATGGGAAAGGATTTGATGTAGGGATTAAGCAAATTAGCAATGCTCCTGATATAGAACTTGAAAAACAGATTGAAAATTATGATATGTCCCTTTGAGACCAAAGGCACTTTGTCTAAATATATGATGTATCTGACAGCTAAGGGTAATTTTTCTCCCAGTTTCTTTAGTTTTTCCATTGGCATTGCTCTCTTATTAAGGGAACAAAAAGAGCCAGCTTTTACTTCTACTTAGAATATGCTGGAATACGGCATTGTGATAAATGGGCCTAGGAAAAGAGACCCAGAATTTAACTCGGTATAAAGCGAACCCAGCTTTGCCCAGGCCCGTTTTGTGCAGGTAAGTAAGTGTCAGTTACAAGCCAACAATAGATACTTACTGGTTTAAACTTAACCCTCCACATAATCTCACATACACAGTAAACGTTTATACATTGTGCCTCTAAAACAAACTCTGCCCCAATAAACATTTTCAGAGGTGATTTCTCCATAGGCTGGTCGTGGTAATTCAAAATAATCCCTAGATTCTGATATCTTTTATTTTCTAGTTCTAAACTACAGCACCACCCCAGCAACAAACAACATACCATCAAAGACAGTATCTCAAAAAAGAAGAGTTTTCAACCTTTTTTTATTAACAAGAATTATAATAATAAAAATGAATAGATATTTTTCGTATTTGAACCATTTAATTTTTCTGACTCTTTCCTTTTTCTGCTCTTTTGGAGGTGGCAGCCATTTTGTGTGGATCATGGCCTGGTATGGTAATCTCTGTGGCGCGACTGGCCTGTTGTTTCCTGCTCTGAGACGCCACAACCTTGGTGAGGGCTGGATTTAGGTCTGATGAGACCAATAGCCTTTTTTAACTTCTTTATAGCTACTGAAGGTAATGGGGTCCTTTATATGTCCAGCTGTCCTTTGTCAACAACAAATTGTCACTGTTTTGTGTGTTGAATATATGCCATATGGTAATTTATGGACCTAATAGTGTAGCCTTATAAGGCTTTGCCCTCAGGTGGGAAAAATATTGCGCCCGGGAAAGGGAAGTGGGAGTCAACAGACACTCAAGGAATAATTTCGGAGAAAAGGCTTTTATTTCTACCATCCGTGAACTGGTAGAAGGAGCAAGTGTGATAACTCACAAAAAGTATGCACAGGTTCACAGTCATGTGCACAGAGCATATATACCCCTTCTAGTTCCCTCCCCCTTTCTCCTCCTTCTTCCAGAGTCCTGCCCATGAGTTCCTCTGAGCATGAACAGAAAGCTCCCCTGTCTTGGGACTCTTTTGGACTCTTGGCATCCTTCCCAGGAAAGGGGGGGGGTGAGAGCCAAGGGGTCGAGGAGCCCTGGTGGTTCAGCATGTCCAAGATGTTGCAACCGAATGAGATAAGATTCAGTTCTCAGGCCTGAGTATTCCTGGCACTGACAGAGTCTATTCATTAGCCTTTAAAAGTAACATTTTGCCTATGCACATCATCTTGGAGAAAAAGCAGAGGAAAGCTTTAGCTGTGGATTTTTAGAAGACAAAAGGAATTTTGGACAGTTTTGAGGCCTGGGGTGATTATTGAGGGGGGGTGACTTCGGGCCTAGGTGGGGTCACCTGTCCTCACCTTCCTTCAATAGGTATCTAAAGTCATTTGCCTATAACAAAATATGTATATGTACATCCGGATATTTTTTCCCCCTTTCAATTTTGTTGGGGCCCCCAAGAGAGTGGGGCCCTAAGCTATAGCTTGTTTAGCTTATAAGTAAATCCGGCACTGACTGAGGCCACATCCACACAATGCATTTCAACACTGTCTTACCACTTTACTGTCTTACCACTGACTTACCTGCAAAGGATCCTGGGAAGTATCCCTATTTCCCTCACAGAGCTACAATTCCCACAGCCAAACCCTCAACCTAGGAAACTCTGGGAATCGTAGCTCTATGGTAGGAATAGAGGTCTACTAACAACTCTTAAGTTCCCTTAAACTGAATTGTTTGGGGGAAGACATGATTGATAAAGTGAAATAGTGCTTTAAATATATGGTGCAGATATGGCCTGAAATTGTTCTTCTTTACTAATTTAGTCATGTCCTGGAACAGTCTGGAAATTTCTTTTGTTAGACTACCAAATCTTTGAACAACATTGAGAACTTTCATAAGTTGCTTAATTTATCCTGAGTCCCTTTGACACAAGCACCACCCATAATAATGGGAATCAGATAAAGCAAACAAATAATTAAGCAGACAAAACAGGAAAGTGAGTCATTTCAAGAGATAAATTTCAGATGGAAATTTCAGAGTCTGTTTCCCATGCCTGCTAATATTTCTGTGAAGGTGCTCTCATTATCTCTCGGGGGAGGGGAAACCACGAGTTACATTTAAATGGATTTTATTTCAAAAGTAAGATGCTTCATGGAAAGAGAATGCAATTTGATCATTTCAAACAAGCACTCCAGATAACTCTCTCAAAAGCTACAGATAATGAGGTTTTAAAATGTTTATCTTTTCATGACATGATGTTAATTTTAATTTTTGAAGACAATTAAATTAACGCCGTAAAAATATCCTGTGCTGCAGGAATCATAGTAGGACGAGTTCCTAAATGGTACGCTATTTTGTGACAAATGGCTGATGGCTATCAAAGTAGACGGAGCAGATGGGTTTATTAGGATGGGGAAAATGTAACTCTCTCAAGAAGCGAGTGTAGGATTTCCCCTCCTGCTTGCAGAATTTGCTCTGCTCACCGAACCTTCATTTCTCTACTGACACACCTACCTGGTTTAAAGCCCAGTATAGATTTTCACCTCTCTATTCCCTTTGCTGCATTTGCTGGCTTTTCAAACCTTTGTTCTTCCCAAGTACCTGGGAAGTTTATCTGCTTCAACATTTATTTGGTGTTATATTTTTATATGTATTTTTAAATAATAATAATAATTACAAATATATGAATTTGACAAAGATGTACATCTATAATAAAGACTGCAATATGTAAGATCGCAGAAACTTTTTCTTTTTTATAATAAAAATTTTGCCTACACCTATTTATACCATTCTAACAAAGGTGTAGCTTTTTTTAACACACACACATACTTTCAACTTGAAGCTCTGTGCAAGGGGGAGTGGGAAAGACGTGACTTTGTGATCAAGGACCAGCCAATCAGCTGTCTGTACAGGGTGATGGGAAATGGCTAGGTAATCCTTCACAAGGGCCAGCCAATTAGCATTTTGCCAGCCTGACTTCTCCTGGGAACAGAAAGAGACAGTTGCTCCCGAGCTCATTTGAGTTGATATGCCTTTCCCCAACTCCGAAGTGACATGATAAAAGTTTGTAAAATTATGCCTGGCATGGAGAAAGTGGGTAGAATAAAGATTTCCTTCTCCCTCTCCATAACACTAGAAGCGGACCTTAGGGCAGGTTAACAACAACAACAACAATGGGAGAAAGTGCCTCCTGATTCTACCTTGAAAATTCCTCACCCCCAGCTAGGAATATATTTGTAGGAGGGAATCAACAGGCAAGGGAAAACCTTAAGCCCCCTCCCCTATTTGCTATTTCTTCCCTGCAAGCCCCCCAGCCCAGCCCAGCCCACTCCATCATGCATTTGCTTTACAAGGGAAACATGTAGCTGAGAACGCTCTACTCCTTTCTCAAAGTGAAGTTCTAAGAATCTTCCTACAGGCACCTCCAATCAATTCAAGTAGCTTCGCTTCCATTTTTCCCCCTAGGCTGACATATCAGAGAGCCTCCTCAATTTGTTAATCCCGCTTCATTGACTTTGTAAGTACAATTGCCCGGCCCCATGTTTTGCTTCTGAAATGTAGCTGTAAGCAGGATTTGTGCTGCTGTACAGGCGATATCTCTTTGGACAGGAGAGGCAGCTGTGTAACGGAGATGTCTTTAAGCAGCTTCTCAGTTGTGCATTCCCTATCAGCGCACCACCTTGCTTGCAGCAATGTATATATATATTTTGCTTCATTGTCTCAGTTCCGAACTGCATGTTTCATTGGAGATTTGTGATTGCAACTCCCCATGTAATGTTCTTCTTTGGGAAGCAACTAAAGGGATCTGTGTCATTTGAATCCATTGCAGGCTGTTCCATTAAGGCAAATGAGTCACTGTTGCACTATCCTCAGTCTGCCTTCAACCAGCCCTCACCTGCCTGCCTTCTTAATAATAATAAATAATAATAATAATAATAATAATAATACAGTGGGCGTTATTGTTACCATGTTATGCATTTTTTTGTTTTTATATTGTAAACCACCCTGCGATCCTTGGATGGAGTGGTTTAGAAACATCATCATCATCGAGTTTTCCTTATTCAGGGGATGGCACCGCCTTTTAGCTTCCTCCTCCTTAGTCACAATGGTTGTCCTTGAAGAACTCGGTGGTGCCAAGGATGGAGACAAAAAGGAGAGTTTGTTGGCTTCACCTATCACTGCTCCCCTCAGGTATGGTGAAATCTATCATAGTTTTGAGTTTACCCCAGGGGTTGGCAAGGCTTACTATGCATGGGCTGGATCACTCCCGCAAAGATCCTCCATGGGCCGGGCCAGCGCAGCGCGATGTTGGAAATCGCGTCTGAGCATGTTTGCAGCACCGGAAATCGCTTCTGTGCATGCCCAGATGCTGAAAATTGCGCCTGCGCAGAACTGGTTTTCGGTGTCTGGCCATGGATAGAAGCGATTTCCAGTGCCACAGGCATGTGCAGACGCGATTTCCAGTATCTGCGCATACGCAAAAGCAATTTCCGGAACCATGGAGCATCAGTTTAGTGCAGTGCGCGGGGACTCGCCGAGCGGACAGCTCGGTTCAGGGGCATCTCGGGGGCCAGTTAAACGGCCTCTGTGGGCTGCTTCTGGCCCATGGGCCGCAGGTTGGGGACCCCTGGTCTATCCTATGGTCGGTGTTGAAGTAAGATTTCACAGGTGGTCCCACCTGATTAGCTTCTCCATATGGAATGCAGCAGATCTTGTCCTTTGCTCCAGGCAGCAAAGGATCTTGAGCTTGCTATGACTAACATTTATTGTGGCATAAGTTTTCAGGGACTGCAGCAGGGGTGGGGAACCTGCGGCCTGCCAGATGTTGGATGGACTCCAACTCCCATCAGTCCCTGCCAGAATGGCTGGTGATCAGGGAATATGCTAGTAGACTAGCAACATCTTCAGGACCACAAGTTAGCCACCTCTGGGCTAAAGCAAGGGTGACTAACCTCTGGCCCTCCAGGTTTGTTGAACATAAACTCTAGCCATATAGTCAATGATGACTGGGGGGTTTGTCCAGCAACATCTGGAAGACCAAAAGTTAGCCACTGCTGGACTAGACCACTTCATCAGAGGTATATTGTTTTATCCTCAGTTGCCAATAATAGGCACGAATAGAGAAACAACAGCAGGCCCCCAAACCATGATATGTATGAAGTACAGCAAGTGACATTTCCAAGCGAGTGTATACAAGAGAGACGCATGGTGGCCATTTTGCAAAAGCAGTAGCACAATTTTCAGAGCTTTGCTATGCCAATTTGACACTCTGCTCTAACGCTCTGAATGAATTTACAAGGAAAAATTTGTAAAGAGAAAAGAAACCTTGCGTGAAGTGCTAGATCCTAAGAGCAAAACTCCTGATCTCAGAGAAGCTATAAAGGTGTAATTTCATCAAACCAACAGTCATATAACCTCTTGACCTAATTGTTTCTAAAAACAACTCCTTAGACACATGAGAAAATTGATTTCTTCCCAGGCCTTTATATAGGGCACATTTTCTAATGAAGATTAACTGCAACGGGTTTCTCGGGTTAATATCCGAAGCTAGCAGAAGCCGACTGGGAGGGGAAGCTCCTGGCGGTTAATTTCTGTATCTAGAGGCTCCCATGTTGCAGGTTTCATGTTCATACAGCTGAACGACCCCAGATAATCTAATGCTTCTTTAAACATTCATGCAAAGTGTTAGCAATAATGACATCCTTGCAGCCAAGCTGATAACACATAACCCTCCTGCCAAGTTTGCCCTGGGGGTCTTTTGTATTAACTTCTCTAAACATCCAGATGAAAAGAAGAATTTCATTATTCAGGCAACAGAAGCAATGAGTCCCATTCTCAGCCTTCTAGGCTTGCACCCCAAGCACCTTCACAGAAGATTAAGTCCCGTTGAGCTCAGTGGGTCTTCTGAATAAACATGATTAGGATCCTCCTATACTTCAGAATAGAATGCATCGGCTGTGTATCTGTTTTAACGCAACCCGCTTCCCTAGGCATCCTTTGGACTTGACCCATTAAAGACATTCCTTAATTCGGAAGAACAACAATGAACCTTGTGACACCTTAAGGCGGGGTTGCCAGCCTTTGGTTGGACATGCAGCAGCAGGAATAATTCAGCTGGTAATTTACCGTATTTTTCGCCCTATAGGACGCTCTTTTTCCCCTCCAAAAATGAAGGGGAAATGTGTGTGCGTCCTATGAGGTGAATGCAGGCTTTCATTCTCCAGGCTTCAGGAAGCTCTCCGCAAGCCTTGGGAGCCCGCGGGAGTGCCTGTCGGGCTCCCTAGGCTTGCGGATAGCAGCCTGCATCTCAAAGCCTGGGGCGCGCTGCACAGCGCGCCCCGGGCTTTGGTTCCCCGACCTGCTTTGGGCTTCAAGCAGATATCCGCAAGGCGTGGGAGCCTGGCAGGAAGTCACGCCGGTCTCCCAAGGCTTGCAGAGAGCTGCCTGTTCTGGGGGCTGGGGTCGGGGGAAGCTCACCCCAGTCACTACAGGGGTGTGTGTGTGTCACATAGCACAGAATAGCAACCGCATCTAAAAGAGCTGAAGAAGAGAGAGAACCACAAAATGATGTGTGCATCCCTCCATCATCTCCTCCCCCCATCAATGGGGAGGCGGAAGGCCCCTGCCTCAGCCACTACTATACTTGCTTAGAGAGAAGCTCTTCCCCTCTGTTCAGAATTGAAGGGAGGAAAGTGTCCAATCCTAGCATCCAGTAACATATGAGCACAAACAAGGGTGACCAGGAGATGCCAATGGAAGCAGTGCACACTAATGACTGTGGGCCTGTTGACAACCCCTCCCTTGAATACTAGCACATTTATTATGTCATAAGCTTTCCTGGACTACAGTCCATGCCACCATGAAAACTTACGCCATAATAAATATGCTATTCTTTGAAGTGCCACAAGATTCTCTGTTATTCATGCTCCAACAGACTGACATGGCTGCCCCTCTGGAAATCCTTAATTGGTGCCTATTCTTCCAGCAGCGTCTCCTCCCGTCCTTCCAGGAGCAAACAATTCGCACAGCAAAATAAAGCATCTTTGGCCCCTGTAAATCAATAAGCAAAAAAGACACTTCTGACAGATATGTGATCCATTTACTTTTTAAATGTCTTTTCACCACAGCATAACAACTTCAAGGATGACAGCATACAAATAACAAGCCTGCTATTAATTAGGGGGAAAGTGTTGTAAAACTAAAGGAGTCTTGCTTAAATTTGTTTTTTAATTAAAAAGGACAGTAACAGAGAAATGGGCAATCTATGATAAACATACAAACTCGAGAAAAGATGGACAAGGGAATAAACACTGATGCTAACCGTTGAGAGGAAGTAGGACATAAACCAATAAGGTAAAATACAAAGCAAAGGAAAAAATGGTTCAGCCCCAAGACATCAGTACTTCCAATAAAACCATGTTTTATGGGGATCTAAAATTGCTTAAATTGTTTTGACTGGACACATTTGTAGGGCAGATTCATGCATTTTAGAGGGTGCTTCTGGGTGGCTGTTTACTGAAGAATTGATGTGCAGCATCCACATGACATCATCCTCATCAAAATGCCATCCCATGTTATTTCCCCATTCCATCGTGTTTTACTGTTTTTGAGAGGGAGGGATGGGTAGAAAATGGTAAATCTGAATTAAATAGGGAAGTAATAGGGGGCAGTGTTTGGATGAGGAGGAGCCTCAAAGAGTCCTCAATAAGCTACCTTGCAAAAGTACCAAGAGACAGAACTTCATTTGCTTTCCTCTGCCTTTCTGTTTTTGAATCACCACTCGCTGTCAAGGACTGCTTCCTAAAGTTTCTTGACTCCCCGATGTTGATTTTCTGATATTTGTTATTGTTGTTAGGTCCAGTCGCAGGCGACTCTGGGGTTGTGGCACTCATTTCGCTTTATTGGCTGAGGGAGCCGGCATACAGCTTCCGGGTCATGAGGCCAGCATGACTAAGCCGCTTCTGGTGAACCAGATCAGCACACAGAAACGCCATTTACCTTCCCGCTGGAGCGGTACCTATTTATCTACTTGCACTTGACATGCTTTCGAATTGCTAGGTTGGCAGGAGCAGGGACCAAGCAACGGGAGCTCACCCCGTTGCAGGGATTCAAACCGCCGACCTTCTGATCGGCAAGTCCTAGGCTCTGTGGTTTAGACCACAGCACCACCCGCGTCCCGTTGTTGTTGTTACAATATGGCTAACCTCTCCCCCCCCCCACAATTTATTCTCCTCCCATTATATTTGCAACCTCTAACCCTTATGTTTTGGATGCCAATCAAAACACTTTTTGTTACCCCGGCAATCCAATTCCCATCAGCAAACTGATTTAGAGGCCTTAAGCAGTGATGATAGATACACCAGCGACAAGCTTGCTAGGCCAGAAATCTCCCCCTGCCACCATACATCTGCAGAAAGCTCATGGGATTGACTGTTAAACCACTGTCACTCTGTGAGGGGAATAGGGTCTCTCCTAACCACTTTCAGCACTCATAACAAACTACAACCCCCAGAGTTTTTTGCGGGGGAAGCCACGGCTGTTTATAACGGTAAAGGGCTTTACCTTATGGTGTGGATGTGGGCTATGTTTCAGTGTGTGTGTGTGTGTGTGCGCGCGCTTGCTTGCTTTAATTTCCAATTTTATCTTGAACTTCCTTAGTATTAATTGGAATATTTTGTAGGTTTATGCATAGGAGGAATGTTAGTATTTGCATGCTATGGTTCAGTGTAAGGTCTCCCCACAACCACCTTTAAAATGAAATAAATAAATAAATATCAGCCCTTCAGACAAGATCCATTAACTAGAGCTGTGAGGGACCTGAACCTGGGACCCTCTGCATTCAAAGCACGTACTCTACAGCTGAGCTATGGTTCCTTCCCATCAATGCATTCAGCTCTCTGAGTCATCAATATGTGAGCCATCTTCTCCTCTGACCTGGCAGCTGCCTTTAGTACTATCAATCATTTAATTCCCTTCGCCGCCTTATGCTTCCATTACATCTTCTCTTTGTTTTATAACTGCTTTTTAGTGCCTCTTCATTACTCTCTGAAGGGATCCTGCACTGCTCAGTCCTTCATCCAGCGCTTCCTTCACTTTCCTTTGCTTATCCTGTTCTTCTGGAGCTGGAGTCTAGAGAGGATGTGGTAGAGATTACCAGACCCTTGCCCCAAACCAGGCCAAGCAAGGCATTTGCAGGACAAAGCAAGAGTTGATACCAAGGAGCAAGCCAGAAGAAGACAAGACCCAAATTAAGAACTCAGAGGCAAAGGCAGGGCAGATGTTAAGAACAATGAGCAAAACCAGAAGCCAAGGAACATTCCAGAACAAGGAAGACCTTGTTGTTCAGGCAACAGCACAACCTAAGCAGACATAGGCCTTCCTGTCCAGGAGGGTACAGTGGACAGCTTATGTGGATACAGCCAATCTAGACCTTAGAGTATCAGAGACCAACATTCCATCTCTCAGTTTTGTGACTCACCCCACACAGATCCAAAGGTTCCATGTCTGAACGCCAGTATTTCCTGATGTGGCCTGTGTCCCCAACAATTATCACACCCAAAGAGGTAAGATGCTACCTGGCTTGCCACTTCAGCAGTGAAGAAGAAGAAGAGGAGTTTGGATTTGATATCCCGCCTTTCACTCCCTTTAAGGAGTCTCAAAGCGGCTAACATTCTCCTTTCCCTTCCTCCCCCACAACAAACACTCTGTGAGGTGAGTGGGGCTGAGAGACTTCAAAGAAGTGTGACTGGCCCAAGGTCACCCAGCAGCTGCATGTGGAGGAGCGGAGACACGAACCCGGTTCCCCAGATTATGAGACTACCGCTCTTAACCACTACACCACACTGGCTCTCAGGTGGTGCAGAACTGCGCGTCATTCCCCCACCCTTTGAACTCTGGCCTTTGCCACCAAAAGTGGACGGAAAGGTGGCTAATGCCCTGGTGGGTCTTCTTCCTACTATGAAACTAATAATTTATTGGCAGTTATAAACTGAATGTATGAGCAATGCTGATGTTTTTGTCATGAACTCAGATAAATCTTTCCTTAAGCCAGTTCCCCCCCCCTCCATTTCAGTTCTGAGAGACTGTGCTGGTCCGCTGACCTTCCAGTTCAGCTTTTTAAAATTGCCCATAAAGAAACTTACCTCCATGTGCTGACACAGTGGGATTTCCCTGCTCACTAGAAATAAATCTACCAAGTTGTATTTAATATTTAAAGCTCTCCCGGGTTGTAACTCCATTGTGCTGGCAGGGGGAAGCTACCACTCAAACTCCTACGCCGATCAATAAAATATTGGGAACAGAATTTATGAGCAGGAGCTTCTTGCCAGTTGCACTTTATGAAGATTTAAACTGGCTCTGCTCTCTCCAAAGGCAGTTCTTTCCTTCCTATGGGTTTAATGACCTCATCACCACTATCAGCAAAAGGGGGAAGCCACTTTATTTATCTGCATTAAATATCTGCCTCAGAGTAAAGGTAGCTTGAAATAAAAGAGACTTTTAGGCTGCAGTGGAGGGGGAACATAAAACACCAATATATTTTAATCACGGTCATTACTGTGATTTCTACGACTGCTGCAATTGCTTGTTTAGAGCCTGCTACAATATGCTCCCAGCTTTATGTAAAATGGAAACGATCTTGTTCCCTCCCAGCAGGCTTACAATCAATGGCTGTGAGCATCTTTTTAGAACATTGGAGGTGTTATTGCAGAGCAGTTGTTGCTGCTGCCCATGTTTCCTGAGGTCAGATCTCTGTGAGAACTAGGGATGGGGAAGGGATTCAGTTCATTTTGCTTTTAAAGGTGAATGTATGAAATTTGCACTTTCCAAAACAATACGTGAACCAGAACACGGCCATCACTCAAAATTCAGATGTCTTCGGGTCTTGCAACACAGTTCTCCAGCCAAGTAATGTGTAACAAAATGCATATACTAGGGTGGTGTGTACATAAAACATGCACATATTAGGGCAAATAGTGCAAAACATGGGCATTAGGGGGAATTGCTTTGCAGAAATACAGTAGTTATATTAGGCAAAGATTCAAACAAGGATGTGTATCTTAGGATAAATTCATGCAGAAAAATGTTGGTCGGTTTTCTTGGGGGCTTTTTTTAAAGCATCAACAAATGTGCAAATGTAGAGAACAGAATGTATGAGTAGAAAAAAGGGGTAAGAGGTAGAGGGGAACCACCTGACATTTTTGCTCATCCCTAGTGGGAACACATGCCTAAGCTGCATCTAGATGGGCTTACTGCATTATTTTTCCTTTTGGAGGGGTTCACCCAATCCACATTATGCCCCCCCCATCTGAATGTGGCCCCTGGAATGTTGGGCAAATTGCAATCCATCCTTCAGTCAGAAATATGTTCCCCAGCCAAGAAATAAATGGTGACCAGTATACTTTCTTCACCCCTATTCCAGGTGCAGTTTGTAATGATTTTCTTTTTTATATAACAGAAAGAATTGGTGCACAGCCGCTATTCTCTCGAAACACTTCAAAAAGAAGAAGAAATATATAAAAACCTATTAGAACCGAAAGTTCCACACTGGTTATCACCGTTAGAGGTTATGAGTGTAAAGAAAGTAAATATGAGGGGTAAATGGATCACATACGGCGAAATGATAATTAAAGAAGGAGCAAAATGGAAAATAAAACCATATGAACAAGTTAAAGAACATGTATATGAGTGGTTGCACTATTTCCAGGTAAATGAAATTCCCTGACAGTCCCTGACAGAAATGTTTAAAAAAGATATTAAAGAAAGGGGGTATGTTGAAAAAGACTCAAAGTTTCAGACAGAGGTGATAAATAATAATTGTAAAATCTTGTCAAAAATGTATAAAATATTGTTGGAATGGAATACCAAAGATGAGGAAGTTAAATCGGTAATGATACAATGGGCCAGAGATTTTGGATATAATATTCAGTTTGAGGACTGGGAAAAACTGTGGAAAGAGAATTTAAGATTTACTTCATGCACAGTACTTAAAGAAAATGTCATGAAAATGTTTTATAGATGGTACATCACACCGGTAAAACTGTCAAAAATGTATAAGACATGCAACAAATGTTGGAAATGTAAAGAAAAAGAAGGTACGTTTTACCATATGTGGTGGGAATGTAAAAAAGTGAAGGGTTTCTGGGAGATGATCTATAATGAAATGAAAAAGATGTTAAAATATACATTTGTAAAGAAACCACAGACCTTTCTTTTAGGAATTACGGGGAATGAAATTAGAAGAAAAGACTGTAAACTTTTCCAATATGCAGCCACAGCAGCAGGAATTCTACTGGCCCAGAAATGGAAACAAGAGGAGATACCGACAATAGAAGACTGGAGAATGAAGCTGACTGACTATGCAGAACTGGACAGATTAACCGGAAAAATTAGATATCTTCAAGACCAAAAGTTCATCGAGGACTGGGGGAAATTTGTTGAATATCTGAAAAGAACATGTGATGTGCAAACAACACTGGTGGGATTTCAAGAAGCACTGTGAAAACAGAGATATATTGTTAAAAAAACAAACAGGAGTGGGAGGGAAGTTTAATGGCAATGTAAACAGAGTAATGCGTAAACTGAGAAGTAAATATGGATGATTGTCAGAGAATCCGAAGGAAGTCTAAAAAGTAACAAATTTGTGAAAATCTGTGAAAATTTGGCATAATTGTATTTTTTTGTATTGGAAAATAATAAAAATTATATTAAAAAGAAGAAGAAGAAGAAATAAGGATTCATCAACAAGTCCTGATGTATAACATATGTACCCTCTCCACTTCTTGTCCAAAAGTACTTGTTTTTCTTTAAATGTTCCATGGTAGTAGGTCAAGAATGTGTGCATATCTGGCAATTCATCAGGGAGCTCATCGGAAAGAAAACAGCTAGAATAACAATAAATGATACCCTGCTCTTACACAACAGTGTACCATCACTGAAAGAAATATTTATCATTTTTTTATTTTTATTTTTTTATAATATTTTTTATTAGTTTTATAAAATACAGAAAAAAGAATAAAGAGCATATTATAAGAGTAGAAAAAGAAGATTACAAATTTTCTTGTTCTTTTTTCCATATCTACTGGACTTCCCCGCGTCCTCCCAACCCTGCATTCTCTGTGATACATAACATCAGCAATTTGTTAACTTGTTTCAATACTTGTTGTATCTTTCATTTTATCATGTTACCCAATTTCAAATGTATTATAACCCAAATCATGTACATTTTCATTTTAACACAATAAAGTTGTTTCATTATTCTATCTCTGACTTCTTGTACCTTAATTTCCATTTCTTTAGTTTAACATTACTGAAGCTAGAATTTCCTAAAAGGTGCGTTTTTTTAACATTCATACAACTTATAATGTTTTTCCAGATAGTCCTTAAATTTTTTCCAGTCCTCCTCGATTGTTTCTTCTCCCAAGTCTCGGATTCTGCCAGTCATTTCGGCCAATTCCATGTAGTCCATCAACTGCGTTTATATTTATCATTTTTTTAAATGAACTTTTATTTGAAGTATCCACACTTCTCTTCTCCAGTGCATTAAAGAATTCTTTCTTTCTTTCTTTTTTTTAAAAAAATGTTATAAGTGAAACTACCGGTAATATTTTTTTTTCTGTTTCCTTCTTTCTTTTTTGACCATGGGTATGGTGCTAGATGCATTAAAGTTACAATACAAGTGGAGTACAAAACTCCTGCAAGGCAGGGAGCAGGTCTTCCAGGTCTCACAGCAAGATGGTCTTTAGGCTTTTGTCATCAAAGATCTTTATTAAAACATTTTATATACTATCAAGATGGTGTCTCGGGGGTTTCTAGTCATTGATCCTCAGGGTTCAATTTTATCTCCCATCCTGTTTAGCATCTACATGAAACCACTGAGTGGGGTTATCTGGAGTTTTGGGGCACATTATCAGCAAAACGCTGATGCCACACAGCTCTAGTTCTCCTTTACATCTGCAGGTAAGGCAGTGGAAGTGCTGGACCAGTGTCTTGCCTCGGTAATGGACTGGGTGAGAGCCAACAAACTGGAGTCCAATCCAGATAAGACAGAGGAACTTTTAGTGTTCCCCAAACAGCATGGGTGGTAGATTGCTTGCTCTTGATGGGGCTACACTTCCTCTGAAAGGGCAGGTACTTGAGAGTACTTCTGGGTCCATTGCTCAAGGTTCAGGTGGCCTCAGTGGCACAACATTCCTTCCATCACAGACTACTTGGTGTGGCAGCTATATCAACTGAACATGCCCAAGCATCAGCACTTGACCTGAAGGAATTGGTGACAACAATTTCAAAGGAAAAAGCACTCAAAGTGAGAATTTGATGTGTCTGGAATTGAAACTTTTAAGAGACTAAGAATTGTAACATCACCTTTCACAAGATTATTCGAAATGATTTCTGTGCTGAAATATTCTTTTGTATTTGAGAAAGGTGATCAAAGACTGTTGCATTACTTGTCATTCCTGTTTAAAATACATTTAGCAATTTCAAGTTTTGTGCTTTTCATTTTTCCTAAAACACGTCAGATTTTGAAAACTGTATTTTTTTGTGGGGGCAGTGGCGTAGCGTGGGGGGTGCAGGGGGGGCCGGCTGCATCGGGCGCAACATCTGGGGGTTAGGGTTAGGGGGCGCAAATCCACGGGTTAGGGGGCGCAAATCCACGGGTTGGGGGTGCAAATTACTTGCCTTGCCCCGGGTGCTGACAACCCACGCTACACCACTGTGTGGGGGGAGTGCGATTAGTTAGCCTTGCAAAATAGCCTGGGACCAGCACTGCCCTTGTATATGAACACACAGTCATCCATTTCATTCCGTCTCTCTTAGGAGACAGAAACGTTCGATTTGGGTGCCTGTTTGCTGTTCTGAGCCTGATCCATATATTTACTCCTAAGTGTCTGGACAAGCACTCCATCTGCAAGGTTTCCCAATTCATCAAGACAGGGAAAGCAGAAGAGAGGGAAAGATTGAAGCAGAGTCTCTCTATTTGATTCTCACTCAGACTTCTGGAATTCTACAGAAGCTATTTTCAGAATATCTATAACAGGGAGATGAATTGCCACTATGAACAGTGAGCCAGAAAAACCTGCTGATGAGTTAGTCATATGAAAAGTTGAAATATTTATTACATATGTTTATTAAAATTTTATTGGGGAGGATTTTTACTGCTGAGGGCTGACGAATGGGGAAATGGTGGAATAATAACATTTTTAGAAATAAAGAAATGGCACCAATCTATATTCAGTGCTTTTGTCTGAAGATACTCAGCAGTACAGAGTGCCAGCACCTCATCATGCTCTCATCTCTTTATAGGAGGACTCGGTTGGGCTTTCTGTTGTGCAAGCATGCATAGGATTGCACTGTTAATGTCTATAGGGTAGAAGCTGAAAGGAAGATTTGTGCGAAAGAGTTACAGAAAGGAGGTGGTCCTTGCCTGGGCTGCAGACCATAAGGCAGAAGCAAGGCTGAAGACTGGGCAGCTGGGAGACAGAGCTGTGCCTGATTTCTGTTGGAATCCAAAGCTGTGGTTATGGGAGAAGCAAAAACATATTAGGGTGTTAATGCTGTGAACTCCTCCATCATAGGCTCAGGTTGTATACAGTGGTACCTCGGGTTACAGACGCTTCAGGTTACAGACGTTTCAGGTTACAGACTCCGCTAACCCAGAAATAGTACCTTGAGTTAAGAACTTTACTTCAGGATGAAAACAGAAATCATGTGCTGGCGGTGCAGTGGCAGCAGGAGGCCCCATTAGCTAAAGTGGTACCTCAGGTTAATAACAGTTTCAGGTTAAGAATGGACCTCCGGAATGAATTAAGTTCTTAACCTGAGGTACCACTGTATATGTGTAAATAAACCATATATCATAAAGACACCACACTCTCTACCTATCCCCTGGAATCCCGCTTGGAGTCTGGGGTGGCGTGTTGACAGTATATTTGCACTCTCTTTTACAATGAGCCAGCAGAGACTGGGCTTATCCTACAACATGGGTAGTCAAACTAAGGCCCGGGGGCTGGATGTGGCCCAATCGCCTTCTAAATCTGGCCCACAGATGGTCTGGGAATCAGCATGTTTTTACATGAGTAGAATGTGTGCTTTTATTTTAAATTCATCTCTGGGTTATTTGTGGGGCATAGGAATTCATTCATCCCCCCCCAAAAAAAAATAGTCCGGCAAGGTCTAAAATATAGTCCACAAGGTCTAAGGGACAGCGGAACAGCCCCCTGCTGAAAAGCCCCCATGTCTACACCATTTACATGCTGAATCAGCCAATGAAATGGCCTGTGGGTGATTCTAATTCCAGTGCAAGTCTCCACGGTTTCAGGCACAATTCTTCCCCAGCCTAACCTGGACTTTCTGTGAACATGGGATTTTCTGCCTTGAACACATGTGCTCTACCACAGCCCTGTGGCCCATCCCAAAGCATTATCCCCATGATTCTCAGGGAATTGTGCTGATGTTTTGGGAGAGACATGTGTAAACAATGCTACCTCATTCTGTCGAAAGAGAGACCATTGGGAATCCTCATTATCTAAGCTGAGGCTGTTTTGACATGATATTGTCACCAAGTCTTGATGTGCAAAGACAATCCTCCTGGCCTTGCTTCCTGCTCCCTTCCTCAGTTCAGCCAAATGACAGCATCTGGCCCAAATTCCTCTCCTAATGGGCTCCACAGTTGGGATCTATTTTGTGATGGAGAAACATCGCTAGATAGAAATCTGCAAACAAATAAATGAGAGGCAGGAGCAGCTGCACCCCAGGTCAAATAATGTTTAGGAAATACTGAGCTAATAAATTAGTATGAAGAGAGCAAGCGGTATTCCCAGATGGTAGGAAGCAAATTGAGACAAGCCAGGCTATAATTAGCTAAGTTGTGGTGGGATTTTCTTTAATAACGATGCTATGGCATCTTCTGTTATCGTCAGATATGTGCCTGTTGTTGACTTCTCATAATAGACCCACTACAATCCAAGGAAGTATAATGAACACTTGCTTGGCAATGAATGCCTAGCAAAATAAACAAAGGCTGTATACTCCGGGAAACATAAGTAAGTAGTGGTAGGCAACTTTAGACTGCTGCTAATCTTCTTTTCCGGGACGCGGGTGGCACTGTGGGTTAAACCACAGAGCCTAGGACTTGCCGATTAGAAGGTTGGCGGTTTGAATCCCTGCAATGGGGTGAGCTCCCATTGCTTGGTCCCTGCTCCTGCCAACCTAGCAGTTCAAAAGAACGTCAAAGTGCAAGAGATAAATAGGTACCGCTCCGGCAGAAAGGTAAATGGCGTTTCCGTGCACTGCTCTGGTTCGCCAGAAGCGGCTTAGTTATGCTGGCCACATGACCCGGAAGCTGTACGCCGGTTCCCTCGGCCAGTAAAGTGAGATGAGCACTGCAACCCCAGAGTCGGTCATGACTGGACCTAATGGTCAGGGGTCCCTTTACCTTTACCTTTAATCTTCTTTTAACCAGAATATCCTACAAAGGTGAAGCTCATGGCCCATGAGCATCTGCTATATGTAGGTTTTCAAGGTAGTGAAAACCTTGCATTACAGGTAAGGATTGGGATAAATTAGATTTGGAGCACATTTTTATATGAACCTATCTAATTCGCACTTTCTGAAGCACTGAGGTCATACCCACACCATTCATTTAAAGCACTCTTATGCCACTTTAAGAGTCATGGTTTCCCCTAATAACTGTGGGAACTGTAGAGTTGTTAGGAGACCCTTAACAAACCACAACTCCCATGATTCTTCGCAGAAAGCAAGGGCTCTTAAAAGTGGTATAAAAGTGCTAGTAAATGGATGGTGTGTTGTTATTTTTTTCTTGTTATTTTGCCATGAGGGAATCTCTATCTTAGATGTCCAAATAACTTGACCAGCTTTGGGAACTTGACTTGGGGTGGAGGTAAATAATCTGCTCCTCTGACTTGGACAGCAAAATATGCTGAGTCTGCCTTGCCCTCTCACACATGCCTACCTGCTATGTGTCTCAGGAGGGGAGATGAGGGTAGGGACTTCCTTCCTGGAGTAATAGGAGAGTGGATTTTCATAGGAAAGGGTTAAATGGAGATTCCTGCTTTGCAGGGGGTTCGATTAGAAGACCTTCAAGGCCTCTTGCAACTCTACAATTCTATGATGCTAAAGCCACATCTAGTTTGGTCCCTAAGGCCATAAGTAGGAGCTGAATATTTTTGTTAAGAGAACAGTAATTCTTTCCAATTTTAATTCAATGACGTTTTCAGCTAAGAGCTGGTCCCTGCTGCTTCCAATAACTTGGACTGAAAGGCAGCCTTGAGAAGAATTGTGCAAAGAGTCACATTATTCACTATCACGCAACACTTCTGTGTTGCCCCAGAGACTAAGAAGCAACTATTACTCTGGTACTTGAGGCCATACATTTTTCAAGGCAAGGAAATGCACAATTTTACATGGAGGAAATCTCACAGTGCCGCATATAATATTTATTACATTTAAAAACAAGACATCTATATTGACAGTGAGCAAAGTAGGTGAATGCAAATGGAAGTATCCAAATGAATAGAGCGCATTTTTTAAAAAAAGCCCAAAATAAAACTATCTGAAAACGTAGCAAAGTACTTCCACATGCCGTGTCCTTGGTGGCTGCCAGCCTGTTTCGGCTTTGTATATTTGCAAGATGAAAAGAGCTTCCAAATGATCCAATGGATTATCTGGAAGCTGCAGAAAAGTTGGTAGGTGGCCCCAGTGAATGCAGGGCTGCAAGGCTACAGGGAGATTTGTTTAAGTTACAATACAGGCTTTCACAAGGCCAAGCGGTATATAAGCAAGGTGGTTTGAATCAAATGGTTGCTTGAGGGTGAGAGGTCCATTCATGTGAGATCCCTCTGCTTGATTGCAGGTGATTCCCCGCTCTCTCATGGGGTACGGATGGGATTCAGGGAACTTCAAGTGACCCTATGTGCCTATTTAGTCTCCTGTTCAGGCACTGATGATGGGCAACATCAAGACTCTCTCTTCTTATGGTTCTTTATCTTTGAGCAGGACTTGGGCCAGACAGACCTTCAAAGAGAGGACTACTGTAAAGCAGGACTGGTGGCCTCCCTGTTTGTGGAGCTATATTGCTCCTTGTGGTCAGTGGATAGAGTTGTCCCATCAGTCATTGGGATTTGGATGACGCCCTTGAATAACTTCTTTCAGCACTCAAGGTCTGTGGTAGGATCACAACCCTAAAAGCAAATTTCAGGATACATGCATACACACACACACAGCTCTCTACAGTTGTTCTGTAATAACAGAGTCAAAGGGTTCCAAACACTGTAGTTATATCCTTGTTGCCCACACTACAGAGGCCGAACAGCACTTAATTTGTGGTAACAAGACCACAGGGGTGGATTTAGGGCTGTGTGGGTGGTGCTGAGTCAAGGGGGCACAATCTCAAAGCCCAGTAAGTGAGGCTCTGGGCTTGGAAAGGAGGTGTGGGGCTCTGATAGGATCCTAGAGTCTTCCCTCCACTCTCCCAAAGCACTAGTTAGTGCTCTCTGAGCTGAGAGGGCTCTAGGAACCATTGTGCCTCCTTCCCAAAGCTGGGCGCCTTCTTATCTCCCTTTGGAAGACAGCACAAGGCCTGCAGAGGACCCTGCAAATTCCGGGCTCCACAGAGAGCCATGGCACTCAAGTCCACCACTGAAGACCACATTCCATTGGTGCTCAGGTTGCCTGGGAAGCCATTTTGAAGCTACAAATAATAAATGATGTTTACTGTGGAGATTCAGAACTGTGAACAAATACGGTACTTTTTTTAAAAAGGGGGAAAGCATTCTATACATACATACACATATGCCCCTTTCATTTTGGTTACTTTACACCATAAATAGTTTCCATGGGAACATTATTCTCACTTTCGGTGAGACTTCATTTTGCAATGAAATTATAGGAGGCAGTAAAATCCAGTGATTAATGTTTTCATCAAAGCATGGAGTGTTGCCTGCAATTGGCCCCATATCACTGAGATGAAGCCAAGGTGGTACCAAGCAATCAAGGCAGCAATGGGGAGGATGTCACACATGGAGGCACAGTTTGTGCAAAATCAATTCCACAGAGATGTTAATCTTTTGCTTAAGAGCCAGGACGTCAATCGATCAGGCCTTGGCTTCTCTATGGGAGTTACAGCTGCTTGGCACAATATCTACAGTTTTTCAGGAGAAGGCTGTCTTGTTGATGGCAAATGGCAGTGTAGAAAGGGGTGGGATTATGTGTTAGCTGGGCACCATTTGAAATATCTCTGATCAACCCCTCCAAAATTGTATCAAGGAAGAGCACCTGGTGACTAGTTGTTCCAGTAGAGGCAAGGGATGAAATTAATAATTGCTTCTTGAAGTCTAGTGAGAATAGTCATTCTCTTAGACATCTTAGACATCAAGATGTGAAGATATAAAAGACATGAATCAGTGGAACGGAGGGGGGGGTGCAATTAATTTTGCAAGGTTTTCGAAGACTTCATGTTAGAAATGAATTTTGTAAACTCATGTTTAATAAGGCTGCAAACCTAACCATGACTACTCTGAAGTCCCATTTAATTACTCCCAGGTAGGATGATGCTGATGTCATTAGGTGATTGAAGGTGCATGCATACTCCATCTGTTTTTTTCCACCCACCCCATGAGGCCTGCCTGTGGGGCCATTTCCCGAGTGGCGAAGAGGCATCCCCCTGGCTGTTCCTCTTAACACCTTCTGTGTGGCAAGCACAGCACATGGTCCATGGGTTAGGGGAACACAATACCTGCCTTGCCCCAGCTGCTGGCAACCCATGCTACACCACAGTCCAATGGTGATTTGCCTTACTGGAAACTTGTCCCAGTTCGGGCACCCATTTTTTGCCAATCCCCACTACCTGCTGTATCACACCATATTATATCATGTTCTGTTCTGCCCCTAAACCTCCAGGAATAACATTTTGGAGGGGAGGAGGAATTTAAGTTGATTGCAGGGATTTAAGGTGAGGAAGGATAAGGGACAATCAGGAGTTTTGACTTGTGTGAGTGGAAACACATTAAGACAAACCCACCACCCAGTGTCTTAAGATGTGCTTACAGTTGCCTTTTGCTGACACTTTATGATGACAAATGCCATCAAAATGTCTTCCTGATGCAATGCCACCACTTCCATGTTCTATGATTGCATCCCCAAGGTCAACCAAAAGGGATGGACGTTCCAAACTGATATCCAGCATCCTTTGATATCTGTGAAATCCAGAGGTAGGCTATTAAGTTTCAAAAACAAGAATGAAATAAAATAAACCTATCTTGACCAGCTCTTGAAAGCTTACTCTTTCAAACTAGACTCTTCGGATAAATGGTTGTGTCTGGAAAAGATGCTTCCTCTCTTGAATGATAAGGTAAGGAAATTTTCTCCCCAGATGATGACATTATGTATGAGCATTATCTCTTTTTATTCTAATAAGGTGGTGGTGAAATAAAACATAGTTACATATAATATCTCAATCTACTTCAAAAGCTGTGGGGATTCATGAGCTGGCATTTCAAAACTGTGTGGGAACTGTTCTAAAGATGAGAGGTTGCCTGGCACAGGATGGCTTAATGTCCTACACAATCTTCGCAGTTTTGCGTGTACACAGTTGAAAAGTGCCATCATCATTTTTATCTGCAGTTGATATTGGATGCCATGCAGCTGCCATTGCAGCACTTGAATTCTGGAGCAGAATATTATAGCCTAAATTATGGGGTTAAGAGCCTGGCATCTGCGGAATCATTGGCAAAGGGTCCTGGAAGGCAGAAAACTCCCTGCATTTCCCAAGCCTTCGGGCTTTGGAGAAGCCTGCTTCCAACTGCTGAAGCTTTAAAAGATTGGCTAAAAAACCCAAACAAATGGTGCCTGGATTTCCCTCCCCCCGCCCACTGGCTTTGGGCAGGTTTGTGTGGGCGATCTGGAAGAGGTTTGAAGATCTCTGCCTAGGCCGGTTGTTCCAAGCAGAGAAAATTAGCTAATGCACTAACTAATGATCAGAGGCGTACATAGGGTTCCTTGCACCCTTGGCAAAGAGCTATATCAGGACCCCGGCCCTGAAAAAGAAAATCATTTTACCAAATGCCTTTGGGCTGCAGTGCAAGGACGGGAAGCTTCTTCTGCATTGGATCTCGCTGCGACAGTGACGGGACATTGCCACACACATTTACACCATACATACCATGGTGTAATAAAATCATAGAATTGTAGAGTTGGAAGGGAACAAGAGAGTAATCTAGTCCAACCCCCTGCAATGCATGAATCTTTTGCCCAACATGAAGCTCAAACCCACAACCCTGAGGTTAAGAGTCTCATGCTCTACCAACTGAGCTTTCCAGGTGGTTTTTGTGGTCCTCTGCCAGGACCTGTGCCCCCGACAGGCGCTGGTTTTACCAAGTTCAGGTATACCTCTGTTAATGGATAACCAGACAGAGAAGTACTAAACCCCCCTCCAATTTAATAACTTTCTGTTTCCATCAAGTATGATCACTTTGCTTATATTCCAAGAGGGAGAACCAAAGCTAATTATTTGACAACATCAAAGAACCCCCCATTTCTATCTGCCATTTCCAACCCAAGAAGAGATTAAAACTCCCATATGGCTTTCGACATTTCTCCCGCTGCAGCGAAAGGAACCTGATCCTTTTGATAGCAAGCTTTGTTGTAAAGGGAGACATCAAGGATGCCCTTCTTTTTAGTCTCCCATCAACTTTCTCTGATGTGTTTCAGCATTTCTTTAATAAAGCATGTGGGGGGGGGCACTCATTTGACTAGGTCACGTTGAAGGAGCGCATCCAAGTTCCATTAAAAAAATTAAAGCCACTAACTAAGGTGTTGAAAAGATCTATCCTTTATATCAGAGGAAGGAAAGCTTGTATCCAATCCAGAGTCGTAATCAGAGTAGATTCATTGAAGTTAATGGACCAAACTCTGGGAAAGTGCAGGAACCTTGCAGTCTCTTGCTACTCAGAAATTAGGGATTTGCACACATAGGAGCCAGCTCCTAGGGGCTGATAGGTCTTTGTCCCCCCCCCCCTTTTTGAGGGGGCTGCCAAGTTGGTGGGCATTGCCATTCAAATGGTGTGTGTGCCCCACATCATGTGATTGATTGTGCAGGGCAGGTTGTCTTTGCCCCTTCCCCCAATATTTTATTTAAGATGGCACCCCTGTTGGCACAGCACATGTTTAGGAGATTGGGAGAAACCTGTGAGCTCACAAACCTGCCCTTCATCTCTCCTCCCCTCCTTCCTCTGTTTGCCCAGCCATGACTGTCCCAAATCAACAACACATGGGAAGTGCCTGTGTCCAAAAGTCAAAATGCACAATTTGCTTTATTGCTTCCATCTCTGGGCTGAAAACATGTGTTTTCCTTGAGAACCCCCGGTGCAACTGGTGGAAACCCACCCAGTGCATATAACTTCTGTGCCCTGCAGAACCCTAAAAATTTAACACGCACAATGAGATCCCTGCTTCATATTCACGTTGAAGGGATGAGTGGGTGGATGACTGTGCAATGTTAAAACCCAGACTTGAGTGCCAAGGACAAAAAGAAAAAGGAGCAAGGGGAAGAACGAATTGATCTTGAAATCATCGTCTAGGCAATACCTTATTATGTTTAAAGATTAAGAGCAGTCGGGAGCAAAGGGGGTTGGGAGAGGCTTATATGCCAAGATTAATAGGCAGCTGTGTGAAAAATATTATGGGGATGCATTGAAGACTAGCAGGCATAGACATGTGCATGAAATGTG
The DNA here is from genome assembly GCF_964106915.1 of Podarcis gaigeae. Taxonomy (NCBI): domain Eukaryota; kingdom Metazoa; phylum Chordata; class Lepidosauria; order Squamata; family Lacertidae; genus Podarcis; species Podarcis gaigeae. The sequence continues at coordinate 99,142,940 of NC_139680.1, forward strand.
CCGGGTGTACCCCAGCACATCCTAATATTTAAAAAATATTAGGTTTGTGATTAGGAGGAGATAGTACGGAACACCAACCTGGCTCCCTCAGCTGCTGTGGGGAAGCAGCGATAGGGTGAAGCAGACAGAGAGAGATGCAGGCAGAATAAAAAGGCTGCAATGGACCTGCAGCTTCTGCTTGCATCTGTCTCTGGAAGTGGCAGTGGGGTGTTTGGCTCCGGAAATGACAGTAAAAGAAGAGCTAAGTGTTACCCACTCTCCAGTTATAGTCACTCTATGTGCTTTATGATTGAGCATTCAATAAATGTTTGCCTTTAAATAAATAAAAAATTCTGGGTGTGCACCCTAATGAATGTGCTGAGCACACTTATGCCAACAGGGACTCCCATCAGGACATGAGTCCTAACTCATATTCTACTGAGGTGACATAGAAGTCACTTCCCTGTGAGCTGGCAGAATCAGCTGGATATCTTTATCCTGGGGAAGAGAAGATTAATGGGAGGAGACAAGATCTTGGGCTGTCATGCAGAAGGTGGAACAGATATAGGCTGCATTGACACCATACATTCAAGGCACATTTAAAGCACATTATTTCCACCCAAAAAACTCCTGGGAACTGGTGTTTCTTAAGGGTACTGGGAATTGTAGCTCTGGGGTGGTAAACTACACTTCTCAGGATTCCTTGGAGGAGCTATGTGCTTTAAATGTGCTTTGAATGCATGGTGTGTAAGCAGAGGACAGAAATGAGAAGCAATGGGTTGAATTTGCAGAGAAGCAAAATTTAGCCAGGGATGTGGGTGGCGCTGTGGTCTAAACCACAGAGCCTAGGGCTTGCCGATTGGTAGGTCGGTGGTTCGAATCCCCACAATGGGGTGAGCTCCCATTGCTCAGTCCCAGCTCCTACCCACCTAGCAGTTCAAAAGCACCTCAAAGTGCAAGTAGATAAATAGGTACCACTCCGGTGGGAAGGTAAACGGTGTTTCTGTGTGCTGCTCTGGTTCGCCAGAAGTGGCTTAGTTATGCTGGCCACATGATCCAGAAAGCTGTCTGTGGACAAACGCCGGCTCCCTCGGCCTATAGAGTGAGATGAGCGTGCAACCCCAGAGTCGTCCGCAACTGGACCTAATGGTCAGGGGTACCGTTACCTTTTTATAATTTAGCTAAATGTTAGGAGAACATTCCTAATGGCAGGAAATGTTCAATATTGGCATATACCGCCTTAAGAGCTGCTGGGCTTTCCTTCACTGGGGACAGACTAGACGGTCTCCTGTCAAGGATGCTGTAGGGTTGCTGTAGGGTTGCATCCTGCATTGTAGATCATACAATGAGCTGGTGGTTGGACTGGATGACTTCTAAGATCCCTCTTAACTCTGTTATTCTATGGTCAAAACATCTGTAGAGAAAAAACATGTGCATTGCATAAAGGATGTGATTTATTCCCATGCCAACGCTGATGTCCTTCAGGAGAGCAGGAAGCAATTATCAATTTGAAGGATGCAAACAGGAACAGTCTGCCCAGTTCAAATACAGACAGATTCTCATGAAGCCGTCAAATGGGAAGCCATTCCAAAACACCTGCTTCTGATTAAAATCTTAACTAGCATGCTGTTGTGCACACACGCCCCACTTCCCTGAGTGTCGACAAGGTCCAGGAGTAGAGCTAGCTAGATTTTGTTTTGGAAGAGGATGAGAGCGATTCCAACAGGACTTTGCTTCAGTGTTTGAGCAGCCTTTCAAACACTGGTGTTGGGAAATGGTTGACTAATAGCAGAAGTCCTTCTTGGAGACCATGCCAAACTAGACACAACTGCTTTGGCCTTCTGTGGAAATTTCAAAACAATAAATAGATATCACAAGTGAGACAAGCCAAATAGGGAATGTGGTGTGGGCTCCTTACTGGAACCAGCGCTTCCTGTTGGCACCAATAGCAGGACCAGACTGGTGACCATTAGAATCACAGGAAGGGGACATGACTAGCACACACTCCTGTCCCCATTCTGCAGCTCTTATTCAACCCAGACCCCCAACTCAAGCTGCTTATTGGAAAGAAAGAAAGAAAGAAAGAAAGAAAGAAAGAAAGAAAGAAAGAAAGAAAGAAATTTTAATATTTGAGTTCAAATTGGTCCTTGAAAGAGCATTTTGCTGTACTGATGAGTACGTAGCTTGTGTCTCCTCTAAGCTTAGCTTGCTCTCACTCATGTGTTGCCCTTCTTTGCATGCTACCAATGGACACCAGGTTGTGGCTAACATCCACAGTGTCAGCCCAGAGCAGTCTGATTGGCTCAAGGATGGTGCATCATGAATGCTAGTAGCCTAGGCTGCCTAAGGCTCCATCTCTACTATACATTTAAAGCAGTATCAAGCCACTTTGAATAGTCTTGGCTTCCCCCAAAGAATTCTGGGGACAGAAGTTTGTTAAGGGTTTGTTAAGACTCCTATTTTCCTTACAGGGCTACAATTCCCAGAGTGATTTAAGCCAATCTTTCTTTCCCTAGAATTTTGGGAATTTATGAGGGAGAATAGGGTGGGGGACCCCTAAAATTCTCTGCACCCTTTAAAATTACAGTTCCCAGGATTTTGGGGAGAGCATGACTGTTAAAACAATATACACTTTTTAAAGTGGACTGCAAATCCCATGATACTTGGTCGTTGGCTATGTTGGCTGCAGTTCTTGGGTGTTGTAGTCAAACAACATCTGGAGGGCACAACGTTGCCTATCTCTGTCTTAGTATAAAGTAAGGTAGGAAGTAGAATAGGAGGTCTGTTTTAACCCTCTTATGCTTTGGGGAATGCTTTAAATGTATAATGCAGATGGGACTTAACATGCAGAAAAGGATATGGAGGCAAATAGCCTATATATCATAAAACCCACCTAAAGCAGGCCTGCTTAATGCAATGTTCCAGTTTCCAGTTTTCCAGAGTCCTGTTCCAATGGTCACACTTTTACTTTTCTTTTTAAAAAAACCCTGCCATTTTAACACAGGAAAGCAAAACTAATAAGAAACAGTAAGATCTAAAAGGTTGAGACAATTGCCTTACATGCCGTGGAGAAATTCAGTGGGGAAATGAGTTTGCTATGAATGATAGGGAAAGAGATAATTTTTATATATCTTGAAAATTATAGGGTATTACACACTGGTACAAATCTTATATAGATTGGTTAAAGCTAGCTGCAGCTGCTTCCTTTGGCTAGTGAGGATATATATATATATATATATATATATATATATATATATATATATAGCCAGGCAAAGCACTATTTTAATAAAGTGCTTATAATCTTCTCTGCACTTCAACTTAATGACATTTTGCCTTGCTTAAGCTCAGGGTTAAGAGCCATCCTGCAGCATAATTGGCCATAAAAGAGGCATTCAGATGCTCTCATCTTCCTTTCTGCTCAAAGACTGGAGAGTTCATGCTGTGCTCTGCTTTACTGGAGCCCTGACACAGTGAGACTCTTATCAAAGGGAGCGTACAACCTTTGTGTATGGGCAGGGGCACAGTTGTATTTCTTGTATCGATTGGCTTCCTCTTTTATTTGTATGCTTGTTAGCTGCTTTGAACACATTCATTTGTTTGTTTGTTTGTTTGTTTGTTTGTTTGTCCAGCCTTCTGAGGTGTGGCAGGTTGGATACGAAAGAGAGCCTTTCCAGTTATGAATTCTGACTTTTAGAAGCTAGAATGTTAAGAGACAGGAGGACCATTGGAGGTGATTTGGGTCACATTCACACCCTACATTTAAAGCCCTGTGATACCACATTAAACGTTTGCAGATTCCCACCCACCTCCCCAAAACAGAATTCCGAGAGCTGTAGCTTCTTAAGGGTCTGAGAGTTGTTGGTAGATGCCTATTCTCTTTGTTGTTGTTGTTGTTGTTTAGTCGTGTCTGGCTCTTTGTGACCCCATGGACCAGAGCACGCCAGGCACTCCTGTCTTCCACTGCCTCCCGCAGCTTGGTCAAACTCATGCTGGTAGCTTCAAGAACACTGTGCAACCATCTCGTCCTCTGCCGTCCCCTTCTCCTTGTGCCCTCCATCTTTCCCAACATCAGGGTCCCTTTACAGAGCTTCAATTCCCCAAGTTCCCTGTAAAGAGGGATTGATCGCTAAACCATTCTTTTTAAACCAGGCATCAGGGGAGCAAGGAGCATTGCAATCCTATGGGTTCACAGTCTCTCCTGCCATCCTGTCTCTAAGACCTTATTTGGACCCCTGCCTCTTGCAACACACTGACAGCAGCTTAGCCTTTGTGGTGGAGCTGACCATCTTCTCTGCCCACATTAGTCTACAAAACATAGAATTAATCCCTATAAGAACCAGTTATTTCATTAAGAATTTCTGGCTTTTTGTACCAGCTGAGTGTTATTATATAACCATTCTCTCTAGCTTTTTGAACATCCAGAAAAAGTAGCGCCACATGCTTAAATGTATCCCCATATATCAAAAGCAACCACGTTAACTGTTTCCTTTTCCCACTCTTGGCATCCATCCCCTTTTGTGGAACCGATTGTGCTCTGATTTTGTAATTTTAACAGGCTGCTTTATATTCTCATAGTAGATTTAGCATCTCAGAAATTAACTATTCATAAGTGATATGCTCTGTAATGCATGGAAATTAATAAAACAGAAACCCGTCCAGAATTACAGATAACAATCTGTGATTTTCCACAAGGATGTGGGATTTAAAGTATTTTTTATGGAACCTTGACAGGTATTCACAGGAGAAGGCTGTGCGTTTGGATCTGCTGAGATTGAAAAATACCTTTCGGTTAGGGTTCCTCCCCGTCCCCAGGTCTCTCTAGTGCTTACGACAAATGCAATGGCACTGTTTCTTAATACAGAGTACCAGAGGTTTGTTTGCTCTGTATAATAATACAGCAGTAAAATGGACTTTTAAATAAGGAGAGTGAATGAGTGCTTTTAAGACAGAATCATCTCAGTGTGACTTGCAGCACTAAGTCCATCTCTACTTTGGATGAATTCTTTCTAGCCTCATCTCAACTTTGAAAATCTTTTTGATGGGGGGGGGGAATTCCTCCTTTAAAAAAGAAAATACACCTGCATTAGAAGCCACTTCACTGCTGCCAGAACAGCACTTAAAAACTTAATAATCCCTCTGATACTGGATGTAGGATGGCTTCTTGGGTGTTGGAGGGTATTAGTGCTAGTATAAGAGTCCCAGGCTTTTATGGAACTCGTGAGTTAGCTGCTGAATTGGACAAGGCCAGCAGCAAGAGCCAGAGGCATTTGGCTTTGTAAAGCTTTTTGGCAAATGTCTTGGTGAAGCCATCTTACCTTCAGGGATCAGGTGACTCCAATGGTGCTTAGCCAATGTGCTTCCAGCAATAACAGGGGGTGGGTGGTGAATTTCAGTTTGGCTTGCAGTGAGCCCCAATCTCCACTGCAAGCCAGACTAGAAGTGATGCCTATCACATCACTGGGAATCATGCCTTTTTCTCTTTTCAAAGATAATATCATGCCCAGGGAAGCAGGGATTTTCACTAGAACTGCAGAACTTTGGAACAGCACATTTTGGCACACACTCCCACTTTTCCAAAGTTCTGAGAAGGTATTGTAATTTAGATCTTGTAATTTCCTCCTGACTCTTTGCCTTTTGCGTCATGTATTTCAGATTGTAAGCCTGAAAGTAAAGGTAAAGGTACCCCTGCCCGTACGGGCCAGTCGTGTCCGACTCTAGGGTTGCGTGCTCATCTCGCTCTAGAGGCCGGGAGCCGGCACCGTCCGAAGACACTTCCGGGTCACGTGGCCAGTATGACGAAGCTGCAGCTGGCGAGCCAGCACCAGCGCAGCACACAGAAACGCTGTTTACCTTCCCGCTATAAAGCGGTCCCTATGTATCTACTTGCACTTAAGAGTCCTTTCGAACTGCTAAGTGGGCAGGAGCTGGGACCAAACAACGGGAGCTCACCCCGCCATGGGGATTCGAACCGCCGACCATACGATCGGCAAGTCCTAGGCACTGAGGTTTTACCCACAGTGCCACCTGCGTCAAGCCTGAAAGTAGGGATTGACTTAATGTTTCTTTTAAATCTGTAGGCTGTTCTGGGAGCTTCCCATGTTGGAAGAGCAGCATGAAAATTTACAGTGTTACCTCGGGTTAAGTACTTAATTCATTCTGGAGGTCCATACTTAACCTGAAACTGTTCTTAACCTGAAGCACCACTTTAGCTAATGGGGCCTCCTGCTGCCGCCGCACTGCCGGAGCACGATTTCTGTTCTCATCTTGAAGCAAAGTTCTTAACCTGAAGCACTATTTCTGGTTTAGCGGAGTCTGTAACCTGAAGCGTATGTAACCTGAAGCATATGTAACCCGAGGTACCACTGTATTTGGATAGACAGATTACAAGGGAAGCTCCCATTGGCACTAACGGGAAATTTCCCTGCAGGTAGGCCTGGTTGAAGACATTTTGGCTCCTGAGGCGAACCACAAAATGGCACCCGTTTCCCTGCCTGGGAAGAAATGGTAAGGGAAGATCTCTATCAGAAACTAGTGGGGAGGAATGATGTTCTATATTGGGATTGGTTGCCCCCGTGGATCCTGCCGCCTGAGGCAGTCACCTTGCCTTACCTCATGGGTGGGCCAGTCCTTCTTCCAGGGTTAATAACAGGCAAGGGGGAGGTGGATTTTTATTGGGGCCACCACAGGGAGTTGGAGAGAATTAAACCTCCACCTCCACATGCCATGTTCCTTGTTCTTATGCAATAATAAATTCCTAGAGAAAGGTAATGGGGACCAATCATACATGCACTGTGTCCCATGACTTTTCTTGTGGAAAGCTCAAACCTAGCATTGCCTTTTGTGAAAAAGTAACGACTGCTAACTACAAACATCCTGTGTTGTCAGGGCTAGATATGGAAAGCCATGTTTCTGTGTCTGACTGCTGTATGTGGTGGCCCATCAGGCCTGCAGTAAACTGGGTTCCCTGGTACTACAGTGACTCTGGCCACCCAACCCGGCCCTCAGCATCTGATTCAGCCTGCGATTTTGCCTTTGATACAGACTCCTCCTTGGCGGCTCAGGTCTGAATTTTTGTGACTTCCACAGTGGGCCACAAATGCAGAACTTGGAAGTCAGTGAAATTCAACATTCATAGCAAGTTCTTCATGACCAACTTCAAAGTATGTGGGGTATATAACGGACAGGCGTCTGCCAATGTATTTATACCAGAACTCATAGGATGAATTCAGAGTTAAATAATTGTAGGTTTTCACGAATGATTTGTTAGAGACAGCCTAGGTAAAGGTAAAGGGACCCCGACTGTCAGGTTCAGTCATGGACGACTCTTGAGTTGCAGCGCTCATCTCGCTTTATTGGCTGAGGGAGCCAGCATACAGCTTCCGGGTCATGTGGCCAACATGATTAAGCCGCTTCTGGCAAACCAGAGCAGCACACAGAAATGCCATTTACCTTCCCACCAGAGTGGTACCTATTTATCTACTTGCATTTTAACATGCTTTCAAACTGCTAGGTTGGCAGGAACTGGGACCAAGCAATGGGAGCTCACCCCATTGCGGGGATTCGAACTGCCAACCTTCTGATCGGCAAGCCCTAGGCACTGTGGTTTAGACCACAGCGCCACCCATGTCCCTTATAGAGATAGCCTACTGGATTTAAATAAGGTACTTCATAAATTAATTAACAAATAATTTTCACTTTCTAGTTTTTAGATTACAGGTAACATTTGGAAGAAAAAAATAGAAGCAATTACAACTTGTAGAATGGTTTTTTTTAGTATTATTATTATTATTTATTTATTTTGACAATTTATACAGTATACACAAGCATAGTAGACCTTCATCATGGTGTTGGTTATTAGCATCACATTCATCATATGACAAACTCTAAAATTCAAACTATAAATCTGTTTTAGAATTATTATTTTTTCCCCAGAGCGGCTTTCTTTTGCATGTGTGTTTATTTTAATCTCAGTATTTAATCTTCTGTCAAGGAACATTATTTTGTAGTACACTTTTAAAAACATGAACAGGCTGTGGAAATCAATATATTTAAAAGATATCAAATATATAAATCAACCAGTTCTTCGTATCAGAAGTCTCTGTTATCAGGGCGAGACTGCCTGACAGGAAGCAGTTTATTACCTAATCTAGCTTTGAAATTAATCCCATTCCTAGTTATTTTGTCACTGTGTCTTCACTTCAGTGCCCTTATTCCTTGGCAGCAATGTGGCACAGAGGATAAAGTCCATCAATTTTTCAATTTCAGGAAAGGTAGGCTCTGTTCTCTGGACTGTGTTTATTCAGACATTATATTTTGTAATAGGTTGACAAAGCAATTAGTTATAAGAGCAGCACTAGTAGCTTTTGTTACCTGAAAACTTGTCCAGTATTTTAGAACATGGTGGTTACATTCACATCATACATTTTAAACACTATGATAGCAGTTTAAACAGTCATGGCTTCTCCTATAGAATTCTGGGAGATGTAATTTGTTAAGGGTGCTGGGAGTTGTTAGGAAATCCCCCTAGTCCCCTCAGAGAGCTACAGTTCTCAGAGTGGTTTAACAGTCAATCCCTCTTCACAGGGAACTCTGGGAATTGTAGTTGTGTTAGGGGAATAGAGGTCTCCTAAGAACTCTTGCACCATCACAAGTGGAGAAAGTGCTCAGGTCCTGCTATGGGCTTCCCATGGGTATCTAGCTGGCCACTGAGAACATGACATTGGACTAGGTTGGCCTTGGGCATGATCCAGCAGGGCTGTTATGTTCATCCATTATAGAATCATAGAATTGGAAGGGATCCCCACGGGTCATCTAGCACAACTCCCTGCAATGCAGGAAACTCAACTAAAGCATCCATGACAGATAGCATGAATTATAAAGTTTCCTGCGTACTCGTTTCATAATAGACTTCAAGAAGGTGCACCTAGAGTTCCTAAGTAGTATTCCATCCTTACACTGCTCAGAACTAGACATGTTCCGCTTTATCAAGGCTGTTTTGTCATGTGCCTTAAGATACTGTTCAGGGAATACTTCTTTTCTTCGTCTATCCTATTTACTTCTTTTTACTTGCAAAATATTGGATTCCTATCAGGAAAAGATAAGGAGCAATGCCATTGTTTGCTTCTGCCATGCATCCTAATCTTTTGGGGACTTCCAAAACTTGTGGATTGTGCTTTGTGGCTGGGGAATATAAGCACTCATTCTAAAGGCTACTTCATTTTCCGCTCCAGTAATTCAAACTGTGGCATATTTTTCAACAGAAAAATAAATAAAGCCTTTTCATAGGAAAAAAATGATTTGTAGACTCCCTTAGGGATCAGTTGTATACCCTATTTCATTAAAAAAAATTGATATGGGAGAAGTATGAATATATACATGACCAGCTTGGAATTAATTTTAGTACAGGATTACACCATTATGCATCTTCTATATTAGTCTAGTGCAGCTCTGCCTCCTCTCAGAAGACCTCAGATGGGTACAGCTTCCTCTTCAAGCAACAATTTGCCATTGCTTGGCAAGCAGGGCCCACTGGGAGCTGTCCAGGGTCCTGATTTCTGTTTCACGAGACCTTACCTTGACTTCACTTGACTGAATTTGACTAGACTTGACCTGCCTACAAGGGACTTGGTCTGACTTTGCTCACTTCCCATGCAAGACTCAGGTCCCAACAGAGCAGAGTACTGTGCCTGCTCCTCTGCACTACCTATGCTGCATGGTGGAAAGATGCACTCCCTGTGTTCAGTCCATCTGTATTGTCTTGTGAAAGGTTCTTAATAAAGCCAAATAATAGTAGTAATAATAATGCATTGGGGAAGGAATCTTGTTGCATCCTTCAAGCCTGAAGGAGCAGCCAAGAGCCAGTTCTAGTTTGTGGGTTCCATGTGTAACCATATTAATGTGAGCATTAAACGCCCGTTTGCAGATAGTAAACTCAGTCCTTTACAGCAGAATGCAGGAGAAGCAACTGTGGTTGGAATAGTAACATCAGGGGTTTTATTTATAAAGCAAATAACAAAACAACAAGACGGCTCTCACACCCATCTTCTTCAGCAGAGGAGCAGAGCAGAGAGCAGAGAGGGAGGAGACATTTAAATAGTTCCCATACTCATACATCAATTAAGTAATTAAAGGCAACCACAACAGTATGCAATGTGAGTATGAGACATTACAATACTAACAATTAGGAGGACTCAAGCCATTAGTTTAGCTGTCCTTCATCTAAATCTGTGTTGCACATGAAAGTTGGCAACATCAATTCCACCATGTGGGAATCCCTTGCAGATGCCTGGAGACAGTGTGTGGAGACAGTCAGATTGTGCATTCATAGCAGTGACCAAAGAATGACCACTGGAAGGCGCATAGAGAGAAGAAACCCCATGGTGCATCTGCAGGAGCAGAACCAGACGCCTTCATCTGCCCCAGGTCCTCCCAATAGCCACATCTCACTTTGGAGGGGCTACACTGATGCATAAAAATCACACCAAACTGGCACTGACTCTTTTAAGATAATTTGATCATCTGTTGTGATCTAATCTGGCTCAGTATTAGTTATTCTGTCATTGTGCCTGTAATTGGAATATGTTGTGTTTGTCTACTGGGAGTTGTCTGCTGACTGACAGTAAGTCTCCAGGGTTTCAGGCAGGAGTGTCTCCCTGGAGATGCCAGGGAATGAATTTGGGACCTTTTAAGAACATAGGAAGCTGCCTTACACTGAATCGAGCCATTGGTGTCTATAGCTCAGGATTTGTCAACATTGACTTCTGACACTCCACAGTTTCTGGCAGGGGTCTCTCTCTCTTTCTCAACCCTATCTGAAGATTCCAGGGATTGTACTCGGGATGTTCTGCACAGAAAGCACATGATGATCAGTAGATCATCTCAGCTGTGGACTTTAAGGAAAGCGAAGGCCATTTCTTCAATCTGATCATTCAAGGGCACACTTGCAAGTGCACACGATTTTAACTTGGCAGCCAGTCAAATTCTTACTTCCCAATTGAGCCAGAAATACCACATGATTGGGGCAATGTGTCCTTTGGTTTGTTTATTCCAGGTTTTATGGTAACATACCCCAAAGCACTGCATCTATTATTTCCCCCAAAATTGTTTACAGAGTTCTTAGAGCAGCCAGTGAGGAGGCCACTGTCATGAGAACAGCATTGTGCTGGGCTTGGCACCGAAACTGACTAGCAGATTTTGTTGGTTAGAACTTGGCAAATCTGTGATGTTTGCATGTTTTGCTCCCTCTGGATGAGGCTTCTGGCTGCTGTTGTGCCTGATGAAGCGACTGATAAAAACGTGACATTGGAGCAGGGACGCTTCAGAAGTTTGCATAATTCATGTTCCCCCTGCTGAGAACTTTCCCATGAAGCCAGGCCAGGGATAGAGATGAGAGACAAAATGAGGAGCTCAGTGGAAAGCCTGGAGGAAAAACAAATGACACTGCAGAAGATTGGAAAAGCTCACCGATGACAATCTGGACAAAATGGCAGGATTAGCCACACACTACAGAGGAGACTGCAGGCAGACAAATAAATGTGATCTCTTTGATAAAATCAACTTTCTAGAACCATTTGCTTGAGAAAGTACTGATGGGTCTATAACATATTTATGATGGGTTGGATCCAGACTTTGCCATCCATGAGCAGAAGGGCTGCTTCTGTCAACAGAAGGCTTTTGATCCAACAGAAAGGTTCCACTGGTGGATTGGGGAAGGAGGCTTTTACTGATTCCTTTTGCCTTTGTGGCCTCCACTGCCACCTCCTGTACTGTTCCACAGGATTCCCCAACCCTCTGGAATAAAAGAGGATACAAGAGCCTATAGGGGATGGGAGAACTGGCAAAAGTCAGCCCCACCACCTCTGTTGGTTGGACCAATAACTAGATCTAACCTACTAATAATTTATTCCTTACTGTTATCATTAGTATTGTTTTTATTAAATTGCATTTATATCCTACCTTTCTTCCACCATGAAAAGCAAGGCAATGTCCCTTAGGATTTACAGACAGTCTCTCCTCAAGGCATCATCAACCTGATTCAAATCTGCTTAGTTTCACCAAGTTTGATGTATCCCATGGAAGCCAACATGCTGTCCTCCAGATGTTGTTTAGACTAATTCCCATCATCCTGTACAACATTGGCCATGCTATTACTGTTATGATCTGCTGTGAACAGTGATAAGGACAAATAGAACCTATTCCTGAGGCAGGGTGGACTAAAGTAGAGATAGAGGAACTCTTTTTTATCAGTGTAATGGGCAAAATTGTCTATTGGATCATAATGCTGGTACATGAGTTCTGCCATGTGCATGCCACTTATTGAATTTCCCTCTTAGCACTGCAGTTCCCAACACCAGCCATAGCAGGGAGCTCTTTAGACATTGCACACCGCCAATGGAAACAGACAGAAACAAAAGAGGTCTGAAGCTGTGGACAGGGGACAACAACCACATGCAATTTTTGCAAGAAGAGATGGAGGGAATTGTTCCAAAAAGAAAAAAAAGTTAAGTACCAAACCAAAACCTTTCTTGGGCAGCCTGGTCACACCATCAGAGGTCAACAAGAGTTTCATGAGGAGAAAGCGGGTAACATTAAATACATTCTGTGCATGCTCCTACTAAGCAGCTAACTCAGTAGTTGATGTAGCTTAACAGTGATCAATGAGAGTGATTGAGAGCGATGGGTTAATATGGAAGAATTTTTATGCATGCATCTGAAAGAGAAGCTTGATCAGCTGTTTTGGTTTCTGAAGCTCTAAAAGCAATCTGGAGATGGGAGATGTTTCCAGTAGATGAGATCTATTAATTATACTGCTCACACACGTAGATGGTCATTAGTCAGGAGAAAATGTTTCCGTCCCTGTAATTTACAGAGAATGGCCATCAAACAATGTGTCATCTCATCATCTAAGGCCAAGCTGGCAAGCAGGCATAATACAGAGCTGAGCTCGCAACCAACTAGGACTATATATTTCCCCCCATGGAACCAGAGATTCCACAATCACTGGGGAAATATTATTTATTTATTTACCATATTTGTTTATTTAAAAGCATTTTTATAATGCTTAATATTTCAAAGATATCTAAGTGTGAAGTGGTGTAAAGTATAAATAAAAACACGTCATTAAACGTTAAAATGAAAATGCAGTTTAAAACCAATAAAACAGCAATTTAAAAGTGAATAGAACAGACATCTGAGGATTAAAACTTTTAAAAAATTATTTATATGTTTTTTCAGATGGAAATTTTACAATCCTATATCAAACATAAATCATAAAAACAAGATTCCAAGGAATCTTCTGGACTTCCATCCTCCCCTTTGTGGGTCCTATTATTTATCATTTCCTCCTGCATCTTTTATGATGATCCAAATCTTTTATTATATCCAAAATTCACCATTAAACTACAAGTGATATTCCAATCCTACTAACGATGTTAACTGTTTATAATGGTCTTTAAGATAAGTTATAAATTTTCCCCATTCTTTATTAAAATTTTGGTCTTCCTGATTTCTGATTCTTCCAGTCATTTTGGCATAGTCCATCAACTTCATCTGCCATTCTTCTCTGGTAGGGACTTTATCTTCTTTCCATCTCTGGGCCAATAAAATCCATGCAGCCGTGGTCACATACATAAAAAGTATTTTCTGCTTCCTTGGGATTACAGCACCTAGAAAAGAGGATTCCAACTTGTAAAGTAGGGCCCAATTTTATGGGTCAGGGAAAGCTTGGGCAAAAGGATAAGTCTTCACAAGACATCTGAAGCAACTGTTGGTTGCTGCTCTACAGAATAGCAGCAGCAGCAACAACAACAACAGCAACAACTCAATGGCAGAGTATCTTCTTTCCTTGCAGAAGGTCCACAGCATCCTCAGGTAGGGTTGGGAGTGCCACTTCCTGAAAGCCTGGAGACCCTACAGCTAGTTGACAACACTGAGCCAGTTGGATCAATGGTCTGACTAGGTGTGCAGCAGCTTTCTGTGTTCCTGTTATTATTATTATTATTACCAAGCCTTATGAAGAAAAGAAACCAAGCCTTATGAGGAACAGTTGAAGGAGCTGGCTATGTTTAGCCTGGAAAAAAGGAGACTGAAAGGAGATATGATAACCATATTCAAATATCTAAGCAGCTAAAGAACTCATAATCCACCTACTTTCAGAAGCCAGAAAAACCATAACCAGACACTGGAGAGACCTGTCAGGAGTAAGCATGGACCAATGGTACCAAATAATATGGGAAACAGCCTTACTAGAAAAATTAACCAATAAACTGAAGCTGACACAGGGACAAACAGAAGAAGACGCCTTTATGGCTCCCCTTTATCACATACACAGCCCAACAGGACAATGACAAAAATCCACCAACAGCATACAAATCAATATGGCTAACCAGATGCAAAACACCCACCCACTCCACTCGCACATGAAAACAAAGACCACCACAGCCAACCACAAGCAAACAACCACACCCTGGGCCAACCCCAAAATCTCTCACCACCAAAGGAACACAAGTGAACAGCAAAGAACCTGCACAAACAATGCTGACACCAAACCCCACACATATTAAGTAAAATAGAAACATCGCCACCTGACCCTGACCCCACTCATCTCTCCCTTCTCCACCTCTTTCCCCCTTTTCTTCCTAATGTCTCAACAAATGAAACTGATCTGTAAAAAATGTTACTTGGGAAGAGAGAGAGAGAGAGAGAGAGAGAGAGAGAGAGAGAGAGAGACATTGCGCATACTTTTGTAAACCAAGAAAATCTTTAATAAAAATACATTTTATACACACACACACACACACACAGTGGTACCTCTGGTTACATATGCTTCAGGTTACATGCACTTCAGGTTACAGACTCTGCTAACCCAGAAATAGTACCTCGGGTTAAGAACTTTGCCCCAGGATGAGAACAGAAATCGTGCTCCGGTGGTGCGGCAGCAGCAGGAGGCCCCATTAGCTAAAGTGGTGCTTCAGGTTAAGAACAGTTTCAGGTTAAGAACGGATTTCTGGAACGAATTAAGTACTTAACCTGAGGTACTACTGTGTGTGTGTGTGTATATATATGTGTGTGTGTGTGTGTGTGTGTATGCAGCTGTCACATGTAAGATGGAGTAAGCTTGTTTCCTCCTGCTATGAAAGGTAGGTCCTAAACCACTGACTTCAACTTACAAGAAAGGAGATTCCAATTAAACATCAGGAAGAACTTTCTGACAGTAAGAGCTGTTCGACAGTGGAATGGTCTCCCTCAGGAGGTTGTGCACTCTTCTTTCTTGGAGGTTTTCAAGCAGAGGTTGGATGCCCATCTGTCATGGATGCTTTAGCTGAGATTCCTGCATTGCAGGGGGTTGGACTAGATGATCCTTGGGGTTCCTTTCGACTCTATGATTCTAAGAAGATGGTGATGTTGATTAGATATGCAGTAATAAGAAAATTTTAAAAAGAGAAACCCAATAATTGCCATTTCTGGACAAAAGTAAGAAATGAGAGATGCTGTGAAGAGGCAACAATAGGTCTGCAGCTCTTGTCGTCTCCCACAGATCTGCTATTTACTGTTCTGTCATTATCTTCTGTAATGGTTATGATGAAGCCATAGCAGCATATTGATAGCTCTTTGAAATAATCACCGGGCTCTTCGTCTTATGCAGCATGTGAGAAACATCAAGGTGGAATCCTGCAGAGTGACTGCAGGAGGGAACATTACAACAGGGATAAGAGAGAGCAAATCAGCTCAGCTTGCTACAGGCTCAATGCATCCAAGGACAGGCTGGCATTGTTATGGGATTAAGTAAAATAGCACATCAGTTAGGGAATCTGATGGTTGCCAGGAATTGAGAAGCAGAAAGGTAATGCCAGATTTCCCTTGTTCACAGGGGATGGGGCACTGGACCACATTTAGAGAAGGCTGCTCTGAAATTTCATGAAATTCAATTACATGTACCATTATAGTACATAAGAGCATAAGACGTGCCCTGCTGGATCTGGCCCATGGCCCATGTAGTCCAGGGTCTTTTTCTCAAAGTGGCCAGCCTGCTGCCCACTGAAAGTCCCAAAGCAGGACCTGAGTGAAACAGCAAACTCCCCACTTGTCATTCCAAGGAAATTACATTCACAGGCATATTGCCTGCAATGGTGGGGGCAGAAGATGACTAGTGGTCAGCAGTAGTGCAAAAGAAAAAACCAACCCCATTTAAACTGACCATTGTGGTATTTTGCACTAGGCTGAATCCAAGTAAGAAAATTCAATTGGAAGGGAAATTTTATTTGGGAATCCATTTCCCCCTTTCAAAGTGAAGAAGAAGAAGAAGAAGAAGAAGAAGAAGAAGAAGAAGAAGAAGAAGAAGAAGAAGAAGAAGAAGTTTGATTTGGTAGATTCTCCCTCCTTCCCTCTATTTGCATCTCTGAGGCTCCAGGTTCTTCCATCAGTGACCTAGTACCACTGACATGTGATATTATGTAGCCAATAAGGTTTCACCCTAGATATATTGTGACATTGCATGATGATGTAGAGCACCACTGATTTTCCTTCTGGATCTCATGCACATAATTTCAAATGAATGGAGACCTACGAACAATTGTAAATATAGGAAGCTGGTGGGATTTATTAAATTAAGTCAGCGTAGATTATCCCTACTTCAAATGCCATTCAGAAATGGGGCTACTGTAGACTGAGCTAGCCTAAGCCAGGCAAGGGGGAAACAAGCCTTTAAAATAGAATTTGACGTACACCACTCTTTTTTGCAAGCCTATATTCTGTTGTGTGACATGGTTGAGCTGAATGGAGCTAAGATTCAGTATAAGGATCCTATTTCTGATCCTATTCCTGTCAACCCCCTGGAATGCCTGTTTTTCAGGGCTTACAGCAGTGTAAGATCTGCCAGTCTCAGCTCAGCCAGCTGAGTTGAGATGAGGAAATTATGCTGCCATATCGCCAGCTTGAGCCAGGATGTGGGGTTCACGCTTGTGTAGCCTGGCTGCAATGGGAATCAGCTGACTGAGCCAGATATTTGCTGGGTCCTAGCACACTTGGCTTGGTGGGTCTTGGGTTTGGATGACTTCCTAAGGCCAGAGGAGAATAAGAAGAGCTATCTAACGCAGCATTCTGTTCTCACAGTGGCCAACCAGAAGCCTGTGGGAAGCCCATAAGCAGGGCATGAGCACTAGAGCACTACCACTGATACTGGAGACAATATATCACCATCATTACTTGTAGCCAGCTTTATGAACTGAAAGCTTTATGAATTTGTCTAATCTCCTTTTAAAGTTGATGGCCATCAGCCCATCAATGCACCTTGTAGGAGCCAGTTCTGTGGCTTAACTATATGCTGTGTAAAAAGTCCTTTTTACCTGTCCTGAGAACCTGTAGGTTCACTGGAAAGTCCTTGCATCAACAGTGATCTCCTGCACACATGGAGCTCCTGTAGCTTCAAGGAGACTCTGCACTAGGCCGAATCCAAATAAGCAAATTCAATTGGAAGGGAAATTTTATTTGGGAATACATTTTCATATGCATGCAAATCTTTTTGCATAGCTCATAATCCAATTAGTGTAATAGGTACCACCAATATATTGAATTTTGGGTTGGGGGAATGAAATAAGCATAAGATAAATGATAAAACTTCTTGCATGAAAGGCAGTGTGGATGAGAGAGGTGGGGAGCAGGAAACTAATTTTCCATTGGCAAGCTGTTTTAGGAATCAGATCACACGTTCCCATCATTTCCTAAGAAGAGTTGAATGAGCACCAGAATTGAAAAACAATACTTGAATAGAGATGAGATGAGATGGGGAAACCCTTCTTATAATTCCAAGCTCTTAATTACTGCAGTTTGACAATAATAGAGTTACAGTCCTGTAATCAATCACAGCCTGCAGCAGAAGATAAGAACTCTTCACTTAGTGAGATTGGAAAAGGGCACTATTAATTGGTGGAGCTTTCATTAGGAAAATGAACAGCCAGGCAGGGGGAGAGGAGCAAAAAGGATGCCAGGACCAATTTCTTTGATAACCAGCAATTGCATTAAATGTTCCCTTCTCTGAATGGCGTCAAGGCCAAGTGGACTGCCTGGTGTGTGGGCACTGAACAAAAGACACAACTCTTCTTCCGCCACTGAATTCTGTAAAATGAAATCATTTAGAGAACTTAAACTGCAATACAATAGGAACACTCTGATACCCTTGGACACTCTTTACAGAAACAACATTCCAAAATAGTATTATGAGTTTGTGGGTGCCAGGGTTCGTGGGTGCAAGAACGCCATAATTCCTGGCTTTAGTAAGTGTTAGAATTTAATCAATGCTTGGAGAGTTAAACTGGAAGTCAGACTCTAAGTAGCTGGCCTCAGCTCCCTATGCTCAAAGACTGCCTGAAAGATGAGCCATTAAGAGAGAACAAAGACAAGGAAGTGAGCCATCAGCAAGGAAAAGAAACTGCCTGGGGCCCCTGGGATCTCACACCACTTGGAGTTGGCATGTAACACTGGTGTCAGAAGCCCATCATCCCTCTGGGCTTACTATCAGGTATGTTTGTGCTTAAAGCTGCAGTTCCAATAGTTCTGGGACAACAAATCTAAGGTGTGACCATAGTTGGTCACCTCAACTCAGAAAGGATTTGGCAAAGATTCAGCAAAGGACAACTAAGATAATCAAGGGGGTGGAGTGACTCCACTATGAGGGAAGGTTGCGAGGTTTGGGACTTTTTAGTTTAGAGAAAAGGTAAGTAAGAGGTGGCATAATGGAAGTTTATAAAATTATGCATGGCATAGAGAAAGTGGAACCAAAATTTTTTTTAAATCCTTCCAGTAGCACCTTAGAGACCAACTAAGTTTGTTATTGGTATGAGCTTTTGTGTTCATGCACACTTCTTCTGATACACTGAAACAGAAGTCACCAGACCCTTATATATAGTGAGAGGGTGGGGAGGGATATTACTCAGAAGGGTGGTGGGAATAGAGAGACCTGGTCTGAATAGAGACATTGGATTCTTATCTCATTATACATGATAAAGCTATTTTTGGTCATCTCATCCCTTGCTTTTTCCTGTAAGACCAATTGAAGTCATTAACAGTCGTCAACTGGTTTACCACACCTATCAGCCAATCACCTATTCCCACCACCCTTCTGAGTAATACTCCTCCCCACTGCTTCAGTGTATCTGAAGAAGTGTGCATGCACACAAAAGCTCATACCAATAACAAACTTAGTTGGTCTCTAAGGGGCTAAGGGACATGGTGGCACTGTGGTCTAAACCACAGAGCCTAGGGCTTGCCAATCAGAAGGTCGGCGGTTCGAATCCCCGCGACGGGGTGAGCTCCCATTGCTCGGTCCCTGCTCCTGCCAACCTAGCAGTTCAAAAGCACACCAGTGCAAGTAGATAAATAGGTACCACTCCAGCGGGAAGGTAAACGGCATTTCTGTGTGCTGCTCTGGTTTGCCAGAAGCAGCTTAGTCATGCTGGCCACATGACCCAGAAGCTGTATGCTGGCTCCCTTGGCCAATAAAGCAAAATGAGAGCCGCAACCCCAGAGTCAGTCATGACTGGTCAGGGGTGCCTTTACCTTTACCTTTAAGGTGCTACTGGAAGGATTTTTTTAAATTTTGGTTCAACTATGGCAGACAAACACTACTACCTACCTATATATAGAGAAAGTGGATAGAGAAAAGCTTGGCCATTCCCTCATAACACTAGAACTCGTGGACATCCAATGAAACTGAAACTGAATCCTGGAAGATTCAGGACAGATAAAGGAAAGTACTTATTCATGTACCACATAGTTAAACTATGGAGCTCAGGAGGCGGTGATGACCACCAACTTGGATGGCTTTAAAAGAGGAGAAGACAAATTCATGGATGGTAAGGCTATTGATGGCTACTGGTCATGATGGCTAAGCTCTGTCTCTATGGTTGGAGGCAGTAATGCTTCTGATTTTCACTTACATATAAAAATAAATGTAAAAATATGTCTTTTAAAATGTTCCTGAATGTTGTGAACTGTCCTGAGATCTACAGTATAAGGCGGTATACAAATTTAATAATAAATAAATAAACATGCTGGTGGATTTTCATGATGCCTTCATATTTTATAAAAAGTTGCAAACTGATGTGGAAACATGGAGAACTTAAGATCAGAAAAATGGGAAACTGAGAGAATCTGCCCGTAGCCTTTCTGATATGATTGTTGAAAAGATTCTTGAGAAATATCTTTGGAGCATTTTTAGCACCTAGAAACTGCTTGAGATAATTGCTAAGTATCTATGATTTGTAGGCAGGCACATCATCAGCTTTGGATATCTTAAATTTATGCTATTCTTCTTTGGTAAACCAATGTAGAGTTCCTGTCTGGAATGAAGAATATGTTTAATTACAGGAGTGCCTGGAAACATCAACACAACTGGAACTGCCCCGAAATAACCACTATAATCTCCATTTTTAAAGACGTTTATAGCTTGAAAGCATGAAATACTTTAGAGTCTCCACTAAGAAAAAATGTTTGGAGTCTTAACATCTCTTGTGCCTCCCACCCCCATGCTATCCCTGATATTACAGATTTGATGAACCTAATTAAAATTAGTGCCTGAGAAGATACAGAGAAATTCAGAAGGCTCTTAGGTAAAGATAGCAGCCAGGGATAGAGCAAGAAAGTATTGGTAATTCTGTTTTGTCACGCTAAACCAGAGGTGGGAAACCTATGGCCACCAACTTAAATTTCTGTGGTCCCCATTACCCCCTGAATCAGCCTCATTCCTCAATCTCATCAGCTTCTTCACTTCCTGTTTTTTAAAAATACATAGGAACATACAAAGCTGTCCTATATTGAGTCAGATCATTGGTCCATCTTGCTCAGTATTATCTGCTACACTGACTGGCAGCGACTTTATGATGTTTCAGACAGGAGTCTCTTCCAGCCCTACCTGGAGATGGCAGGGATTGAACCTGGGACCTTCTGCATGCAAGGCAGGTGATTTAACCACTAAACTACAACCCTAACACCAAGACCTAGTATAGAAACCAGGGGCTTCCCAAGCCAGAGTCTTCTAAGCCACATCTAGAACTAACTTCAGTGGGGTTTATGAGTAAAATTGCTTGTACTCCTTAGTTGTTTATGCTTTGTGATCGCAGCAGCAGGTGGCTCCTGGGTGGCAGTTACCGTTTTCTTTTCCCAGAATTCCCCTTTGGGGCAATATATTTGAGCAATGGATGAGAAAACAGAGACAGACTAAAGAAGGACCTCTCACCAAGGGGTAAGCCCCCCCTTGGAGAATCACTAAATTGTACCCCGATTTCACTGTCCATCCATGAGAAAGCAAAAAATGGTGAATTTCAACTAAGCATTCCGAGAGATGCCAAAGCCAGAACTCTCAGAGATAGCAGTTCCCAAGTCATATATCATCAAGGGCAGTATCCTCAGGCCTAGGCTTCATGCTTGGGAAGGGATAGCAAAGAGACAACAGAGTTCTGGGCGGCCAATTCCTCAGCAAGAGGGCGCTGCAAGAGGGAGACAGCAAAGACAAAGAAAGTTAACACCAAGCAGCTATATGAGCAACGACTCTGTTTCCTGGGATCTGTCCAGGGTTCTGAAGGGCATGTCTCTGAGCAGCCTTGTTTCTGAGTTCAGAATGAATCTTCTTCTCTGGCGATCACTTGTAGCCAAGTAAGATTGTCTTCCATGAACACTTAACAATGAGTCTGTAAGTGACTGTGGAGGTGTGGCTCCACACGTCCTTCCACAGTTGGGATATAGGTTTCCGGGTGGGCATTTATCATGGTGAGGGTTTGCCGAATGTGCCTTCCCCTTAGCATGTTTCTCCCTTTCGTCCTGAGTTCTTCAAAGTCTTCAAAGTCCACGACACCTTTGGTAAAGGAATGAATACCCGATCACAACAATCTAATGCAGGACACTATCCAGTACTGCTTCCTCCTCTCTACTTCCCATAGGATGAGCCTCACCAATTCTAGGCAGCTTAGTCTTTACTACTAGGAACTGAGTATAGTGTGAGTGATCTGTCCTCTAGCACTGAGTACATGGAAACTTGTTAGCCCACCCTTTGAAGACCCTGTACTTTACACACTGTTTGCCATTTCCAGAAATTCCTATAGTTAACAACAACTTGCCATAATGGCCTATGCAGTCTGCATGTCAGGATTCATGATTCCAGTACATAGAGAATCTTTATCCCTGTTGCTGAACTACAACAACGCTTCATCCCTGTCCATTGGCTATGCTTGCTAGGGCAGATGAGAGTTCAGCAATATTCCCCACTCCTCTGTTTAAAAATATTATGAGACTTCTTTGGTCCATTTCCAGTACTTCAGTCTTGTGCTACCCTGATAATATAGAAATCAGCCTGATTTTTGGGTCGCTGTGGGGAAGCATGTTTAAAAAGAAGAAGCTAACTGGTTTTTATGTGCATTTTTGGAAGTTCATTTTCATGTAGAATACACATACGTGAGTAATTCAATACCTCACAGCACCTGCAAACTCCCCTGGCTGTGTAAACGTGGGGATTAAAATAACTGCATTTATTTGAAGGGAAGCTTGTGCATATTCTGCTGGAGCTGCCAAGTTAAACAAATTGTGATTTGGACTGATTTGGCTTCCTCTTAGAGCCATTAAACACACAGGTGGGAACCCTAGTGAGAAGCGAAGAATGGAGTCCTGTTCTCCGGTCTGGCTTTTGCTCATGATTTGCCAACATATGGAAATCCAAACAGTGCAAGGAGAAACAAATTTGTGAAGGGCTCACAGTCAAAGCCCTTTTAAAGAAATGGGACCTTGATTCCATAGATTTGCAGAGCTGATTATAGTAAGACAGGGTTGAACTCCCAAAACTATAGCAATATATACATACACAGAAGGACAAGGTGACTGGTTCTGCTCCTTGTCGGTGCACACTGCTCAGTCCCAAGGATTTCATATTGGGAAAAGCAACTGGCAATCTGTGCTGAGTTACTTACATAAGAACGTAAAAATGGCTTCAGGATTAAGCCAAAATCTCATCCTGCTTCCTGTAACCAACCCAATGCCCATGAGATGCCCAGAAGCAGGAACTGAGTGCAACAGCCCTCTCCCCACTGGAGCTTCCTGGCAACTGGTATTCAGAAGCAAACTGACAAGGGAGGGAGAACATGGCTATAATAGTTAGTAAGCAATGGTAGCCATTGGCTCCCAGTATGTTTCCGAGCACAATTCAAAGTGTTGGTGCTGACCTTTAAAGCCCTAAACGGCCTCGGTCCAGTATATCTGAAGGAGCGTCTCCTCCCCCATCGTTCTGCCCGGACAGTGAGGTCCAGCGCTGAGGGCCTTCTGGCATTTCCCTCACTGCGAGAGGCCAAGTTACAGGGAACCAGGCAGAGGGCCTTCTCGGTAGTGGCGCCCGCCCTGTGGAACGCCCTCCCATCAGATGTCAAAGCGATAAACATCTATCTGACATTCAGAAGACATCTGAAGGCAGCCCTGTTCAGGGAAGTTTTTAATATGTGACATTTTAGTGTATCTTTCATCTTTGTTGGAAGCCGCCCAGAGTGGCTGGGGAGATCCAGCCAGATGGGCGGGGTACAAATAAATTATTATTATTATTATTATTATTATTATTATTATTATTATTATTATTATCCACGTTGGTGATCGTAATCTGGTGAACCGGGTTCACGTCTCCACTCCTCCACTCCTCCATGTGCAGCTTGGGCTAGTCACACTTCTTTGAAGTCTCTCAGCACCACTCACCTCACAGAGTGTTTGTTGTGGGGAAGGAAGGGAAAGGAGAATGTCAGCCGCTTTGAGACTCCTTAGGGTAGTGATAAAGTGGGATATCAATTCCAAATGTCTTCTTCTTCCAACATTCAACGCCATCGGACAACTGCTGGGTTCTGGTCTTAGGAAAGAAGTTGATTTGGCTGCTCTTCCTATTTAACCCAGAAAGTACACAATATACTTTAAGAACAATGGTGGCCCACCTTTTTGACATGCTTGTCACACACCCCAAGTAGGAAATTGTGCAGCTCAGGTGGACATTGCAGTACACGTAGCCGTTACATTACAAAGAACTAAAGGTGAATTTGCCATGCTCCTAGATTACATTTTCAGTAGTATAGGTAAAAACATTTTTCGGTATACACACACCTTAGGAATATAAGTACAAAAGTAAGATTCTGACTCCAGCTGTAGTTTCTTGAATAGATTTCCACAAGGGATTTGGGAGTGGTGCAGAGGGCAAAAGTCACAGGTTCATAGCGCCTGACTAGTCTTAGACATCTGGAAAATCTAGTTGTGTACAGGAGTGGTTTAACAATCAATCCTTCTTACCTGGGAACTCAGGGAACTGCAGCGCTGTGAATGGAATAGGGGTCTCCTAACAACTTTCAGCACTACAGGTCCCAGGATCCTTTGGTGAAAGACATGCCTATTTAAAGTGGTACGGTTAGGCTTTAAATGTATGGTGTTTTCACAGGACTGTAGCAGGAGGAAGAGAATGCAGGGATGGCCCAGAATGGCTTTTAAAAGGGTTAGACTAATCCATGGAGGAGAGGGCTATTGACAACTACTAGCCATGATGAACTATCTTGCTGGAAAGCCCAGGAGGGAACAGTATTCTTATGCTTGGGTCCTGCTAGCAGGCTTCCCATGGGCATCTGGTTCATAGCTGTCAACTTTTCCCTTTTCTTGTAAGGAATCCTATTTGGAATAAGGGAATTTCCCTTTAAAAAAGGGAAACGTTGACAGCTATGATCTGGTTGGCCACTGTGATGCTGGACTAGATGGGCCATTGACCTGATCCAACAAGCTCAGATTCTTAGCACACAGTTGCTTTCCCCCTTTTTACACACATGCCTTTTATGCTCCTATAATTGATCATTAGTTTCAATCACATCTCAGGCCTTTCAAATTAAGAATCTCAGGCCACGACCACAGAATGCCTCCTTTTGCAGAGAACAGAACTGCCCTGGTCTGTTTGACTTGAAGCTCTGTTTATTTTATTTTTTTATAATATTTTTTATTAGTTTTATAAAGTACAGAAAAAAGAATAAAGAACGTGTTATAAAGGCCAAAAAGAAAAGTTACAAATTTTTCTTACCCTTTTTTCCAGATCTGTTGGACTTCCCCACATCCTCCCAACCCTGCATTCTCTGTGATACATAACGTCTGCAATTTGTTAACTTATTTCAATACTTATTGTATCTTCCTTTTTATCATGTTACCCAATTTCAAATATATTATAACCCAAATAATGTACATTTTCATTTTAACACAATAAAGTTGTTTCATTATTCTATCTCTGGCTCCCTGTACCTTAATTTCCATTTCTTGAATTTAACATTACTGAAACTAGAATTTCCTAAAAGGTGCATTTTTTAACATTCATACAACTTATAATGTTTTTCCAAATAGTCTTTAAATTTTCTCCAATCTTCCTCAAATGTTTCTTCTCCCAAGTCTCGGATTCTCCTAGTCATTTCGGCCAGTTCCATATAATCCATCAACTGCGTGTGCCATTCCTCCAGTGTGGGTAAATCTTGTGTCTTCCAGTATTTTGCAATCAAAATCCTTGCTGCTGTAGTGGCATACATAAAAAAAGTTCTGTCCTTCTTAAACACTCTCCGGTCCACCATGCCCAGAAGGAAGGCCTCTGGTTTCTTAGGTAAGGTAAATCTCAGTACCTTTTTTAATTCATTATGAATCATTATGAATTATGAATCATTATGAATCATACGGGACGCAGGTGGCGCTGTGGGTTAAAGCCTCAGCGCCTAGGACTTGCCGATCGAAAGGTCGGCGGTTCGAATCCCTGTGGCGGGGTGCGCTCCCGCTGCTCGGTCCCAGCGCCTGCCAACCTAGCAGTTCGAAAGCACCTCCGGGTGCAAGTAGATAAATAGGGACCGCTTACCAGCGGGAAGGTAAACGGCGTTTCCGTGTGCGGCTCTGGCTCGCAAGAGCAGCGATGTCACGCTGGCCACGTGACCCGGAAGTGTCTCCGGACAGCGCTGGCCCCTGGCCTCTTAAGTGAGATGGGCGCACAACCCCAGAGTCTGTCAAGACTGGCCCGTACGGGCAGGGGTACCTTTACCTTTACCTTTACCTATGAATCATTTCCCAGAAGGCCTTCACTTTCGGGCAGGTCCACCAGAGGTGAAAGAATGTCCCTTCCGCCTCTTTACATTTCCAGCATTTATTATCAGACAGGTGATATATCTTAGCAAGCTTGACTGGGGTCATGTACCACCGGTATATCATTTTCATAATGTTTTCCTTCAAGGCACTACATGCCGTAAATTTCATTCCGGTGTTCCATAACCTTTCCCAGTCTTCGAACATGATGTTATGCCCCAAATCCTGCGCCCACTTTATCATGGCGGATTTGACTGTCTCATCCTGAGTATTCCATTTAAGCAGCAGGTTATACATTCTCGAAAGTAGTTTACTTTTTGGTTCTAACAATTCTGTCTCTAGTTTCGATTTTTCCACCTGGAATCCAACCTTCTTGTCTACTTTAAAAACCTCTTGAATTTGTGCATAATGCAACCAATCTCGCACCTTGTTTTTTAGTTTTTCCAAGCTCCGCAGCCTCCAATTGTCTCCAATCTTTTCAATAATTTCCCCATATTTAGGCCAATTGGCTTCCATATTAGGTCTCTTACGTCCCTTGGCCTCCACCGGTGAGAGCCACCTCGGAGTCTTACTCTCCAATAAGTCTTTATATTTTGTCCAGACCATTAAAATTGCTCTCCTGACAATGTGGTTTTTAAACAATTTGTGCACTTTAACCTTGTCATACCACAAATATGCATGCCACCCAAAAGCATTGTCAAACCCTTCCAGACCTCTTCACTACAAACCTTTTCAACACTAGCTTTGTCCTCCCATGAAGAAATCTGCCATTTGATGTAAATGACCTTTCTGTTCTTACAAAAAAAAAAAAAAAGATAGAAAAGGCAACTGCACCCACCTAATCCCTTAGCTGACTGGCTACAGCCTGCTGTTACACAGTGACATGTTTGCGGTTTCGTTATACTTTCAATGAAATGATAGGCGACGCAGGGAGTCCATTAGCCTGTTACATTCCAGTTGAAGTTAATTACACTTTCTCAGCTTCAGAGGAAGATACACCAGGTCGGAGCCTTCTAATCTACCACTCACATCTCTGGCATAAAATACCCATTAGCTGTACTACATTTATCCTCATCTTCTGTTCCTTCCTGTACTCAATCACTGGCAGCTCTGCAGCCAAAATCCCTATTGGGCTTCTTTAGAGCACCATTCTGCTCTCTAGTTGGTGCCTAAACTGGCACTTAAAAGTGAATAGAAATTGTTCAGTCATACATGCTTAACACCTTTATGCAACAGGAAATGGAGGCACGAAAAGGCATTAAGAATTTACAGTTGCTTGTGGGTACTGAGAGGCAGAAAGAATTTGAGTTTAGAGCAGGGGTCAGCAAACTTTTTCAGCAGGGAGCCGGTCCACTGTCCCTCAGACCTTGTGGGGGGCTGGACTATATACGCTGAGTCCCGGACCACCCGCAAGCTGGATTTAATAATAATAATAGTAATAATAATAATAATAATAATAATTTATATCCCACCCTCCCCAGCTGAAGCCGGGCTCAGAGCGGCTAACAACAGTAAAATGATGCAACATTCTAAAATCATTTCATTATAAAATCAGTTCAAATCAAATTAATGGCAACCATTGGGCTAGAGTTCTGTGAGGATTGCCAAAGGAGGGGGTCAGGCTGTGCCCTGGCCAAAGGCCTGGTGGAACAGCTCCGTCTTGCAGGCCCTACGGAAAGGTGTCAAGTCCCGCAGGGCCCTAGTCTCTTGTGACAGAGTGTTCCACCAAATCGGAGCCACAGCCAAAAAAGCCCTGGCTCTAGTTGAGGCCAGCCTAACTTGTCTGTGGCCTGGGACCTTCAAGATGTTTTTGTTTGCAGACCGTAAGTTCCTCTGTGGGACATAACAGGAGAGGCGGTCCTGTAGGTATGAGGGTCCTAGGCCGTATAGGGCTTTAAAGGTTTAAACCAGCACCTTAAACCTGATCCTGTACTCCACCGGGAGCCAGTGCAGCTGGTATAGCACTGGGTGAATGTGATCCCGCAGCGAAGACCCCGTAAGGAGTCTCGCCGCGGCATTCTGCACCCGCTGGAGTTTCTGGGTCAGTCTCAAGTGCAGCCCCATGTAGAGTGAGTTACAATAATCCAGTCTGGAGGTGACCGTCACATGGATCACAGTGGCTAGGTCATGGCGAGAGAGATAAGGAGCCAACTGCTTAGCTTGGCGGAGATGAAAAAATGCCGCCTTTGTTATAGCTGCAATCTGTACCTCCATGGAAAAGGAGGTGTCAAAGATTACGCCCAAGCTCTTAACGGACGGTGCTGGCACTAATTGCGCCCCCGCAAGAGATGGGAGTTGGGAAGTTTAGAAGGCGATTGGGCCAGATCCGGCCCCTGGGCCTTAATTTGCCTGCCCATGGATTAGCAGGGGTGCCCAAACTTTTTTCAAAGAGGGCCAGATTTGATGAAGCACACATGCGTGAGGGCCAACCAAAGTTATTCAGCTTTTTTTTAGGATTGAAGTTGCTGAGCTTTTTTTAGGATTTTACCCCAGGAAATATACTGCCACAGGGGCCGTATTAAATCGGCGGGCGGGCCAGATTAGGCCCCCCGAAAATGGACTTTGGACATGCCTGGTGTAGAGGATCCCAGGAGCTCCTGAGTAGGGATTTGAACCCTGGTCTCCCAGGTCCTACTTCAACAGTCTAACTACTACGCCACACTGGCTCTCTTTGAAGTTATCTGGGCACATGCATAATCTATCCTGCATAAACTGAAAAGGGGGTGGGTAGTTGGGTGCAGACTGCAGGGGCAGGACACAGCTGGATGTATAGCCTCAAGTGTTGTAAGTATTCTGCTGGATGGATGTCCTGAGAACCTACTAAGACAAAAAATGACATTCTAATTAAAACTACGGTCTCTATGGGAAACAGAGAACTTTACAATTGGTCGCAGCCTGTGAACGTTCCATACAAATGCTGAGTGAGTGCTGATTCCAGAAGCTACTTTGTATTGGAAAAGGTTATTTAGCCATTTCCTAATTTTCTGCAGTGAGTCCGGGTTTTTGTTTTGGTTTTACTTCTCCTTTATCCCAATACAGAAGAACCGCCCTCTAGTGGAGAAGAACACATTTGCATGGCTGGGTTTGCACAATTTCGTTCCAAAGGTAATCCAAAGTCATGTGCATAATATTCTGTATTTATTTTATTTTAGAATATTCCTGCCCTGCCTCCCCCTTCCAAATTTACAACGTTATGTATGTAAAGGTCCTATTGAATGTGCAGCTCCAAGCAGTCACCCTATCAAAGGGTTTCGCCCTATTTTAGCTGCCCCTTTGCAAATGCCTTTTGTTTTGTCATCTACAGAGTATTTATTATTGCCCCTAAATGCCTCTTTGAAATAAAAAGTGCCCACACCTTATAGGAGGCCAAACCCTGTAGCTACTCCAAGCAAATCTAGAGGAGGAGTAAAAACATCTTGTCAACTATTCCTTTGTTATGGTGGTTTTGTGGCTCTTAGATTGAAGACTGATGCGTTAGCCTCTGTCTTAGTGAAGGCTGCAGGCATGATGAAGATTTGGTGGCAAATCTGTACTTGATGACTTTGCCAGACATGTAGAAGTCACTCTTTCAGCCCTCCCCTTTGTCTTTCTAAAAGTATATTATATATGTTCCATAACTTTAAGTGAAATGAACCCATCTGTGCAACTAGGCTATACCTCCCCCTGTCTGCTGTGCAAATTGCATTATTCCCTCCACCTCAGAGCTAGTTTTCAATCTTTAAGTGGTTCTGATCGTTGCATATTTATACACTGATGCTTCAGGGCATATTAAACCAGTGTAGCTCAAGGAATTTACATTTGACATCTGCTAACTATTTGGTAAATAGCAGATGAGTCAACAACACATTTAAGCTTGAGAAGACTCTTGTTCATACATTATTAGCAGCGTCGTACACAGTGCTGCTCAGGAATTCCAAGAAACCATCAAATCAGTAGAGTTTGAAATTGGTGCTTAAAAATCTGGTTTTCCAAGGCACGGTCTGCCATCTTGATTCAAAATGGCATCCAATTGTACCGAAACATAGACAAAAACCTGCTCCTTGATCTTAGGAACTGCCATGTCAAATTTGCTTGCAATATCTTAAAAGGGTGCATAGAGAACAGACAAAGGGACAAAGACAAACAACTTTCCAAAACATTTAGTAGACTCTGAGCATCTATTTCCCCCCAAAATGGCAAATGTCCACAATCTAGAATATCACTAGATCCAGGACTCCTTTACATTGCAATGTGCAAAAGGGAAAGAACTGGGAGGGCCTGGACCAGTTTTCCATCCCATCAGTCGTCCAGAGATGGGCAACCTGTAGCCCTCCAAGATGGTGTTGGGCTCCAACTCCCATCAGTCCCAGTCAGGATGGCCTGTAGTCTAACAAAAACTGGGAGCCACAGTTTCCCCATCTCTGGGTGCTTCCACACTGTCACTCTTTGGAAGTAGGATTCAATCCCCTCCAGACAAACTCATCAATTATAGTTGATTGGGAGGATTTGATCGACCTTTCTGAATTAAGGAAAGTGGTGGCAAAATGCACTGATAGGAAGATGAAGGGTCTTTCTGAAAGGAACTAGTGACATAGAGAGGCTATAGATGTGGTCTGCTTTTCTTGCACCCAAACCTACACAGAAGGGAGGGATGGCATCAATGCTTCTTCTGCTTCAGTTGGACTATATGCATTCATTTGGGGCCTGATCCTGCAAGCCAACTGTTCTAGTTTCCTCAAGACCCCACTAATTCTGGCAGCGGCAGCAAAAAGGGGGGGAAAGTTACGTATACCCAGCACTGGGGTGGGCAGAGCCCTGCAGCCTGAAGGGATGCAAATTGCCCCCTCCTTCATCCTCAGATCAGTCATTTGATGATCAGAGGGGTGGCACTCCTCCGTTCCTCATCTGATCTGCAAGGATCGCTCATTTGTGTTACCTGTGTGCATGTGTGTGCTCACATGCATGAGAGTGTTGGGGTGGCCACATTCACTGTTGGCATATGTTCCCTGGAAGATTAGCCAAAGGCAAATGTGGCCCTCAGGATGCAAAGGTTTAAAGTTTAATGCAATTAATGGATCTACCACATTTTACGACTATTGGGAGCCGCTTTGAGAGGGTGCCATTGGAAGCCAAATGCAAAATTTCCCAAGCAACTAAAAAGTCCTACTGATTTCAGTGGCCCATCCATGCAAGTCTGTTTAGAGCTGTAGCCACCATGCCTAGCTGCAAAAACATTTCTGAGCATAAGAATATATTGCTTTAACCAGATTTATGGGCTTACATTTTTTAACAAACCCTCAACCCTTCCGTTTTTCTTTTTTAAAAAACATCTCCATGGATGTATTACGTAGAACATCAGAAAGATTTAGGTTTAATATAGCGCACTGCCTGTGTGATTGTTCACTACATGAAGAGCATATTTTAAAAGTTTGCTGCCATTTTGCTAATGTTTATTATAGGACTTTTTTTTAATGTAGGGCTCATTGAAAAAATATTTACCTGTTGCCTGATATCATACAATTTATGTTTCTGCCACTTCAGCCATATTTGCTTATTTTGTTTACAGGATGGAACAGCTGAAATCTACCATATTTTCAAAATCATGACTGGTGCAAAAGCAGTTACTGTGTTTTCTGGCGTACAAGACTACTTTTTAACCCAGGAAAATCTTCTCAAAAGTTGGGAGTCGTATTATACGCTGGCTACAGCAGCAGCTCCTGCAGCAACACCCCACCAAAGGACAAAACGACAGCAAATTAAATCAGAGGACACCAAGCTTTCTACATGAAGCAGAAATATGCTTGAAAATTGGCCCCAATCACCAGCAACAGAACGACCCTAACTGCTCCCGGTAGTAGACCACTAGCAAATTCCACGAACAAAAGCAGTAAAAAAATCCTCCCAAAATGCTTCGGCAGGTCTGACAAAAGCAATAACCGAGCAAAGTTCAGCAACATCCTAGTGATTGAGGAAGCGAGCCAAAGAGGAAGCCCTCCAGCTCGCTCCTCTGTTTAAACAGACCGGCCACACCATGCACACACCCCCCCCCCCCGTTGGAAGAGGGGTAATCTTAAACGGCGAGTATATCCCAAACTCTATATTTTAACTGGAAAAGTTGGGAGTCGTCTTATGCACCCAGTCGTCTTATACGCCGGAAAATATGGTAGTTACAGAGAACTGGAATCTCCATGCACCTGGCAGATATGAGAGGCTGAGCATCTTTCGTTCAGTGCACACTGGGTCCCTAACCAATAGCTTTAAATGGATTCCAAAACAGGCGTGTCTGCAAGTCGCCCGTAGGGAGAGAGAGCAAATTTGCCTTGATTGACAGAACCCCTGGAATGTGGCTTCTAAAATTAACCTTGAGCTGCTCCCTGTGCTGCACTTCACCGAAATCAGATTTTCCAAGGGCTGTTATCTTATCTGTGACTTAGGAAAAAGCCACATCTGTTGTGCCTGGAAGCAGAACACTGATGGTACTTCAAAATCTGAAATTGCCTGTGCATTTCTATGGATAAAAGGCTCTTGCTTAGAGTGCAAGGAAAACATCTGGTCAGTTTATTTTTAGCTCTGAGTCTCAAATCTTTGGGTAAAGCCAGCCAGAGAGCTGCCTACCTGGAGAACCATTTAATTATTTTGTTTCCAGGGGCATGTTGGACCTTTTTAGCACATTAGCATGGTGCCCCTGGAGGTGGACTCGAGAACAACTAAGCTTTTGGCACACATGTTGGTTTCTTTTTATAATAATCTGACCATTGCAGACAGTGTTCACATGCTCCTATCTTCATTATCCATGAAGGTGAGAATTGCAGGGGGCAATTCATTGCCACCCCAAATTCCAATGGGAAAATGCATACTACTTCTAATGACCAGACTTGCATTTTCCCCTCCCTTCCAAGACTTTAATTGCAAACCTTTCTTCCAAAACTCTGGCTTTAGGAAACTTCTGGAGTGCTGGCTCTAATCCATGAAGTATGAGGATTTGGAATCTTTCCCCTCTGCAAGTGCTTTAAGAATCAACTCAGTTATTGCAAGGACGCACTCTTGAATATTCACGCAGTGAATATTACTGGTGGTGGCTGTTGCCCATGGGAACTGATAGGGTGAAAAGCAGGGAGCCAACAGCAGGGGGAGCTAGAGCCAATGACTGGCAAAGCCAACTAATTCTGGTTTTGTCTCCATCTTCCCACCTGACGGATTCTACAAGAGCAACACTGAGACTATGTGCATATTCAGAGCACATTTGTCCCCTCCAAGAATTCTGGGCACTGTAGTTTGTGTCAGGTTACTGGGAATTATAACCCTGTGAGGAGTGAACTACAGTGCCCAAAATTAATTGAGGGGAAGAATGTGATTCCAGTTTGGTTTATACTATGCACACAGACTATATAGGAAGAAGCTCACAGGCAGAGACACCACCAGGGCTGGTTGTAATGAAGAAGGAATTAAGGTGGAGCTGGCTGAAGGCAGACTGAGGTAGGCAGAGCAATGCCCCGCTGAACAATGGCCTCCACTGAACATAACACAGTGTGAAACTGGAGAGAAGTATGGTTTTGTCTCCATGGTTTTTATAAGAGAAATCTCAGAAGTTACATTTCTTGGGTGTGGAAGATCAGGAAAAGGTGAACTACGGACATTAAATCCAGAGCCGACCCTAGCATTAGGCAGAGTGAGGCTGCTGCTTCAGGTGGCATATAATAAGGGTAGAAGCCACTTCTCTATTCCCAGTGTCGAGATTGAATCGCCCGACATATTGGCTTCTGTACATGGAATTACAGGGAGGTTGCAATCTTGTTTGCCTCAGGCAGCAAAAAGTCTTGACCGGCCCTGATTAAACCAGTTTACACTTCTGAGGTAGAGAGCTCTGAAAGAGGCACTCACATGATTATTGCCATCCATTTGTAGTGTTAGTGGATCAAAGGTGCTTTGCAAGCCTTGCTGACAATGAGCAGCCACCTGTTATAGAGAAAGTCTGTCCATATTTTTCATGATAGCAGAGCTGTACCTGTTAATGGATTTCAGACAGTCCCGGTGCTACATGTGCTTGAGGTTTCTGCAGGCAGTGAAGATGAGCAGCAAGTATGTTCGTAAAAATGAGTAAGGGTGCATTGCTACACAGTGCAAACCTATGCAATGATTACATCAAGGGTACCCACTGGAGTTCAGTGAGACTGTCTCAAAATAAATGGGTAGTATGGGATTGCAGCTGGTTGTTAATTTACTTGTAATAGCCATTCTGATAACTGAAATTGCTGTGTTGGGATAAAGGGACTACAATAACCCTGTGGGCGCTAATGAAATGTTTTTGAAATGCTGTATTCGATAAAGTAATAAGGGTATTCTCAGTGGTGGTCACCCATTTGTGAAATGCCCTTCCTGGGGAGGGGCATCTGTCTCCCTTATCATTGACTTTTAAAGGTAAAGGACCCCTGACAGTTAAGTCCAGTCGCAAACTACTCTGGGGTTGTGGCGCTCATCTCGCTTTACTGGCTGAGGGAACCGGCGTTTGTCCGCAGACAGTTTTTCCAGGTCATGTGGCCAGCATGACTAAGCCACTTCGGGTGAAACCAGAGCAGCACATGGAAACGCCGTTTACCTTCCCGCCGGAGCGGTACCTATTTATCTACTTGCACTGTGATGTGCTTTTGAACTGCTAGGTTGGCAGGAGCTGGGACCAAGCAACGGGAGCTCACCCCGTCACGGGGATTGACTTTTAGGAAGAAGTTAGAAACATTCCTGCTTACTCAGCTGAGTGGTGGCTGAAAGACACTGGTTCTGGCAACCCTGGAATCGCTAGTTGAATGTTTTTCACTGTTACTTTTTTTAAAAAAAAACTGCTGTAGAATGCTTATTGAAAATTTTTATTATTTATATTATTGTTTTATTGAAGTTTTTCTGTGGTTATAAAAGTACATACATCGTCTTTATTCGCAGATCGTAAATTTCTTTCTACAGATCAGTTATATTCAATGTGAAATTTTGATGTATACAGTATAAGGTTTGGGGGAAAGTGAGGTGTGGGGGGGAGAAAAGGTGGGTACTGCAGTCAGTTATTGGCAAGAGAGTTGGGGGGAACAGCAGGAGAGAGAAAAGGGGGTACTGCAGTCAGCTATTGACAACCAACCATGCCCTGGGCACCCCAACATCTCTCAGTGTCAATGAAAACTAATAAATGAATAGAAAGAGAATCTACCAAGGTGACGCTGACACAAAAACCTCACACATATACCGTGTAAAAAATTGCTTCATTATTATTTATATGTTTGCTGCGCTGGGCTTCTTCAGGAGGAAGAGTGAGATATAAGTTGAATGAATAAATCAATAGATACAGAAATTAGCGTATGTGACTAGATGGCTATGTATACACAGTTGAGTACAACAAGCTTTTTGACATCCTATTCATTTCGTGTCACTGGTGTGAGAAATGTCTCGACTATCCATCATTCATCCATCATTCACTATCCAGTAGTGATGTATGGAAGTGAGAGCTGGACCATAAAGAAGGCTGATCACCAAAGAATTGATGCTTTTGAATTATGGTGTTGGAGGAGATTCTGGAGAGTCCCATGGACTGCAAGAAGATCAAACGCATCCATTCTTAAGGAAATCAGCCCTGAGTGCTCACTGGAAGGACAGATCCTGAAGCTGAGGCTCCAATACTTTGGCCACCTCATGAGAAGAGAAGACTCCCTGGAAAAGACCCTGATGTTAGGAAAGATTGAGGGCATAAGGAGAAGGGGACGACAGAGGACGAGATGGTTGGACAGTGTTCTCGAAGCTACAAACATGAGTCTGACCAAACTGCGGGAGGCAGTGGAAGACAGGAGTGCCTGGTGTGCTCTGGTCCATGGGGTCACGAAGAGTCGGACACGACTAAACGACTAAACAACAACAATCCATCATTCATAAGACCTGTCCTGGATCCTGACTAGATAGGGGCATCCTTGTTTTCTAATAGCCATAAATGGGGACAGAGGGAGATTGTGCTAAATGCAGAATACCATCACATGCCTAAGGTTCCAGGTTCGATCCTTAACATTTCCCAATAATGTGGGAAAGACTCTGGTCTGAAAAACTGGCAAGTTGCTGGCAGCCAATGTAGAAAACATTGAGCAAAATGGTCTGATCCCAATGGCTACTCATTTTGTGTCTGAATACTTTTTGCACTCATCCCTATGATGCCGGCTAAATAATGCCTTTTTTTAACCATAACACCAACACTAGATATCACTAAGTACCACAGTACTTATAGTAAGCTCTTTCTGTTACTTTTCAATCCTCTTATTAGGTGATGACCCTCAATATTTTTGATCTGACATGGAGAAAAGTAATCCTCCAATCTGTCCTGTATTTAAAATTAAACTGAGTCGCAAATGTTCAAAATGAACTCATGTAAATCTTGGGAGATAAAACTCCTTTTGCGGAGCTTTACACAAGAAGATGGTTTTTGTCAGCTCCGGAGCTTTTTTTAACTTTTCCTTTCTTGACTGGAGGGATCTTGTGCATCTTCAATAATACTATAATCTACTTGAATATCATAAGACTGAAAACAGTTCAGAGAAAGTACAAAGGGAGGGGTGTTTGCCTTCTGCTTGACTTCCCCCACTGCATCAGAAGTGACAGGTGTCTCTCAAGCACAACCGATGAGGTTTGGAGCCAGCAGCCTCTGCACAGGCATGAATATTTATAGTGGTGCCAGAAACATATAGCAATTCTACGCCTGGCATGGAATGAGGTGGTAGACTGTGTTGATAGAATTCTGGTGTGGCGGGCATCATATTTTCTCTGGGATGGACAACTCCTGAATGTAATAAACAAGCATATCAGGAAGAAAGGTCCATTCTTCGTCCACTTGCATCCTGCCCATCATTAACCATAGGTGTTTTTCTGCTATTAAGAACGTAAGAGCTCTGCTGGATCAGACCAAAGACCTCTCTAGTTCAGCAATTTCTCTCACAGTGGGCAACAAGATGGTCACAGGAAGCCCTCCAACATTGGAGATGGTCAACGCATTCTCAGAGTCAGCTCAGATTCTCAGATAGCAAAACTCGTTCTCAAGAGATTGGATATTCATATAATCAGTGAACAAGAGGAGAGTATTAGCAGGCTTCGAGGAACTCCAAGGTTTCCAAAACTGCAAAAAACAAAACACTCCACCCTTTAGGAAAAACATTAAATGGTGGGTGTAGGGCTCAAACTGCCCACAGAGGACTGAGTATGCACAGTGGGTCCAGGAAGCTGGCTGACTGGTAGGGAGGAGGAATGGAATGGAATGTTTGGAAAGAAGGCATGGCTGGCTGGCTGTTTGAAATACTGAACAGGAAGAATCCACACTGCAACATTTTGTTGCAGCCCCCCCCTTTTTACTAGCATAGCCATCAAACAGAGAATAGCTTGGCAAAGTGGTCAGGCATCCCAATTTTCCTCCTCCCTGTAAATGCCCCACTTTGCAGGACAGCTGCCACTGCTGGGGTTTTTTTGGGGGGGGTTGAGGGGGTGGAGAGACATTAAGATTTTCATGAGCAAACCAAGATATTGTACATCTTACAGCTCATAACACTGGCTTGCAAGGAGAAGAATCTTTAAAGGAAAATTCCCTTTGGATTTCTTTTTTAATTGACCAAGTACTTCTAATGATAATGAATTTGTTTTCCAAAAACAGAACAAAAACAAACCCTAACGCCTCAACCAACAAATGTTTGCCTTCTCCAAACTGAGCAACGGAGTCCCCAGAGTTTCACAAATCAATGAGCATTAATGTTACATAACCCCAAGAGAAGGCACCTCTCAGCTAAGACAGCACACAGCTGCTTCTGTTTAATTAAAACATATAGGTCTGGGATGAGTTGTTTTGATTTTCTACTTCAGCATTTTTTCCTCCAGCTTTAAAACCATGTATCTATCAAAGTGTGAGAAAGAATGGAATGTTTGTCTTAATAAAAGGCATTTACCGGAGATTTTTCCGCAGCTTGTGGAGGAGAAGACAAATTGGGAACAGACTGTTGGTGATAGGTTCCCATCTTAACTTTAGAAAACATTTGTAGAGGCTGCTAGTTATTTGTTTCCACACTGAGCCCTGTAGCTTAAGTGACATAAATGTCACGCCATGCCACGTATTTTGAATGTTACACACCTCCCAATTTCTTCAGGCCACATTATACTCCCAAGGAAGTAGGGAAGGGGAAATGTGTCAATTTTGATTCCTCTCCATTTTTCATGTGTCCAATCTTCTGTTCCTTTCTCCACATTTTCACACCAGTTTGCAATTTTTGTTAAAGGCCTTGTGAAAATTCATCAGCATTATAGTATGAATTTATCCTAAAAGACACATTTGCTATGCATTTTCCCCAACATGCATGTCTTTGCAAAGCAATTTCCCCTCATAAAATGCACGTCGAATGTCATTTTCACCAGTATATCCATTAATAGGCACACTTTACCCTAGTACAGTGGTACTTCGGGTTAAGAACTTAATTTGTTCTGGAGGTCCATTCTTAACCTGAAACTGTTCTTAACCTGAGATACCACTTTAGCTAATGGGGCCTCCCACTGCCGCCACGCGATTTCTGTTCTCATCCTGAAGCAATGTTCTTAACTCGAGGTACTATTTCTGGGTTAGCAGAGTCTGTAACCTGAAGTGTCTGTAACCTGAAGCGTCTGTAACCCGAGGTACCACTGTATGTATATTTTTGTACACATTACACAGCTGGAGAATTGCCCCGCAAAATTCAGAGAAAAATTCACATTTCAAAGGACTGCTGTATTTCGGTTCAGAAATCACAGAAAGTTCAGATTAAGTAAATGTGCCTCTAAATGCAAACTGAATTGAATTTATGCTCCATTCCTACATGCAGCTATTTTTCAATGTAACCACATGTGAGCTGTCATGATGCAGTTCCATCTAGCTGTGGCTCTGTATCATGTGAATGATAAGACCATGTTGCATGTTGGAATTCATAGCCCACGTGCAGCTTGGCAAGTGAGCAATTAGTGTCTTGGCAACAGGCTAGGGAGACAGAGCACAGAAGGAATCTGCCTAGAGATAAGAGGACCCGATAACAGTTTGGTGATAGGCTGAGGTCTCTCATATAGGCAGCATGACCTATGACACTCGTTTAGGTTGCTAGTTAGTTGTATTCTGAGTGCTTGGAGAGTGAAGAAGTCGTGTCTGTATATAGTAACTTGTATATAGCTTGTGAGTTTACTGCCGTATATAATAAACTACAAAAATCAAGTTACAAAAGGCTGGTGCCACCACACTAAATGTCCTGATTTTAGTGGCGCTTATCTTCAGGAGAAAGGATTGAAATGACCAGACAGGGATATCCAAGGTATGGTGTTAGTGGAGGTAACCTGGTTCAGGGATTTTTATGCCCTAGAGGACACAATGAATGTGTTGTTCACCTGAAGAATCCAGATGATGATGATGATGATGATGATGATGATGATGATGATTTATTTATTTATTTATACCCCGCCCATCTGGCTGGGTCTCCCCAGCCACTCTAGGCGGTTTCCAACAAAATATTAAAATACAATATTCTGTCAAACATTAAAAGCTTCCCTAAACAGGGCTGCCTTCAGATGTCTTCTAAAAGTCTGGTAGTTGTTTTTCTCTTTGACATCTGGTGGGAGGGAGTTCCACAGGGCAGGTGCCACTACTGAGAAGGCCCTCTGCCTACTTCCCTGTAACTTGGCTTCTCGCAGTGAGGGAACCACCAGAAGGCCCTTGGCACTGGATCTCAGCAGAACGATGGGGGTGGAGACGCTCCTTCAGGTATACTGGACCAAGGCTGTTTATGATATCATGTGTCTATATGGCTCCCTCATGGCTTCACCTGAATTGCAAAGGGCATTTCAAATAGACTGGCATAATCTTTCACAAACACGAAACTGCCTGCTTCACACTAAATAAAGTCTACGTGTTTCAGGAGACACAGATGTGGTGTCCCTCCAGTTCACAAACAGTGCGAGATCTAACCTGGTTACCTGCCATTTCTACATCGTAGGAAACATGTTAGAGGGTAACTGTGCCTCAATAACAAATCAACCTTTTCTCCATCCCCTCTCCCTTCTCTGCTTATTAGTGTGCAGTTGACAGTTATCCTTCAATGTTATTTTAACATTCTGCACAACAAAACAAAATAAAATGGGGAAAATGCTCATTATAGCCCCAGCGCTGATTGCTGCCTTTGTTCTGTGATGTCTTCAGCAGAGTGAAAAGCAGGTCATGCTGGTTTTGCCTCTGCATGTAAAAGCCAAAAAAGAAAACAAAAAAAGCATGAAGAAATACGCCTCTCACAATGGCACTTTGCAGTCTGAGCGATAAAGTAGTGTGCAGCTTGGGAGTGTAATTTTGCTAGCTTGAATCCCTCCGGCCCATAGGGTTTCTAACCAGTGGAGACAAAAGGGGTCCGGCTGTTGGTTGCATGATCTGAACAATTGCTGGAAAAGAAAGTGAAAGTCAGTGCCGCTGTTCCCTATCCAGATTCCACCCTTGCATCATTTGCTTCCTTCTTTATTTAAATATTTTAATTGTGTTTGTTTTGAGCATGTGCGTGCAAGACCATGTTTCTGTACACGACACCTGACACATAATAATAATAATAATAATAATAATAATAATAATAATAATAATAATAATTTATTTATACCCCGCCCTTCCCAGTTCTGAAAACTGGGCTCAGAGTGTCTAACAACAAATTTAAAACACTTAATTGATGCAACAAAAACCAGCATAAAATACGGTATAAAACGTGAATAACAATAAATTCAGAATTCAAAAATCAATTTAGGGGGGAAATCCATCCAATAAACATTAGATGATCACCAGGGCTAGCTGGCTAAATTAGTCCTATTTGGGCCAGCGAGGAGACCAAGGGAGAATTAACTGTGGGATCCCATGCAAAATTTGAACTCTAGAATATAGGAAGTTGTCTCATACAGGGTCAGACTATTAGACTTAGGAGTTGTGGTGGCCATGTGTCCGACTTTACAGAGGCCAGTTCTGCATTTTGAGGACCAACTGCTTCAAGTCCAGTGCTTGGACCATACCCTTTAGGAATACCATTAAAGCACACTACTTCCCCCTAAGACCTGAGAACTGAAGTTTACCATCACAGAGCTATAATTCCCAGCACCCTTAACAAACTACAGTTCCCAGCTTTTGAGGGGGGAAGTCATGTGCATTAAATGCATGTACATTCAGCCTCCCGGTCTTTGCGCCTACATGGCCTTTCTAATTCTCATGCCTTATTCAAACTCGGGCACATAGCTAACCTGACTCTTCACTAACCATGAGCTGCAGCCATCCTTTTCCCTTCACTTTTTTGTTTTTAAAGTAAAGCAATCAGACATCTATAAACAAAGTTAGAAAGCAAAACATGGAGGCAAGGCTTGTTAGGCAGATACAGCGATGCTGCTGTTGCTAAGGATACTTAGCCTCTTATTCAGGGTTGCTAAGCAATCAGAAGGAAGGAATTTGAGGGGTTTCCTGTGTCTCCCCTTCTGAACAGATTCACTGTCCTCTAACAGGAGCAGCTAGCAGCAAGATGCACAAGTACAGTAACAAAGCAGAAGATGTCGTGTGTCTTTAACTGCTGTGTGGCTGGAAGAAATTTAAAAAGTGTACACCTTTTCTTGTAGGGAAATGCAATAATGAGGAAAATTTTACCTGTTGCCATTGGGGGATTCCCTGGTCCTGAATGGGGTAACTGTGCCCCTGAAGGACCAGGTGCACAGCCTGGGAGTCATTTTGGACTCACAGCTGTCCATGGAGCCGCAGGTG
This sequence comes from Podarcis gaigeae, assembly GCF_964106915.1. Taxonomy (NCBI): domain Eukaryota; kingdom Metazoa; phylum Chordata; class Lepidosauria; order Squamata; family Lacertidae; genus Podarcis; species Podarcis gaigeae. Next base: position 99,184,782 of record NC_139680.1, read on the forward strand.
AATTCTGTGTCAAGGGCGGCTGTCTACCAGCTCAACCTGGTACGCAGGCTAAGAACCTACCTGCCCGCAGGCTGTCTCGCCAGAGTGGTGCATGCTCTAGTTATCTCCCACTTGGACTACCGCAATGTGCTCTACGTGGGGCTTCCTTTGAAGGTGACCCAGAAACTGCAATTAATCCAGAATGCGGCAGCTAGACTGGTGACTGGGAGTGGCCGCCAGGACCACATAACACCGCTCCTGAGAGATCTGCATTGGCTCCCAGTACATTTCCGAGCACGATTCAAAGTGTTGGTGCTGACCTTTAAAGCCCTCAGTGGCCTTGGTCCTGTATACCTGAAGGAGCATCTCCACCCCCATTGTTCAGCCCGGACACTGAGATCCAGCGCCGAGGGCCTTCTGGTGGTTCCCTCATTGCAAGAAGTGAGGTTACAGGGAACCAGACAGAGGGCCTTCTCGGTAGTGGCGCCCACCCTGTGGAACACCCTCCCTTCAGATGTGAAGGAAATAAGCAGCTATCCTATCTTTAAAAGACATCTGAAGGCAGCCCTGTTAAGGAAAGTTTTTTAATATTTAATGCTGTACTGTTTTTAACACGTGATTGGGAGCCGCCCAGAGTGGCTGGGGAAACTCAGCCAGATGGGTGAAGTATAAATAATAAATTATTATTATTATTATTATTATTATTATTATTATTATTATTATTATTATGTCAGACAATTTATTACTCATGTGTAGCCCCTGAATTACATTTGGACCCAGCACAGTAGCTGAATGCTGGAGGAAATTGCCGAAGATGAACTAAAAAGCTCCTTTAGATGAACGGAACTAGTTTGTTTTGTAAAAAGACAAACTTGAACTAAAATTAGTTACTTTATATAATGAACCTTCCAAGCACTGGTTGGGGTTAAAAGGAGCCCAACTCCATCTAGAGGGCCCAGGTTTTCACTCCTGACATAAACAGAGTTTGGACATTCAATTAAAAGCAACAGCAACATACCCGCAGTATTGTTGTGCCGTGTAAGATGAGGCTGAGGCAGTTCTGCATAAGGGCATCAAGAAATAATTTACAGCAATAGAACCAATCTGGGTATTTCAGGGACAAGAAGGGGCTGTAGTTGCCTCGTCCCTAAAGGCTAAATGGAGGCACATCATTAAAAATAAACATTAAGTGAATAGTTCCACAGTTGAACCATTTCCCAGTTAACTCAGCAAGAGAATAATCGCAGCACATATAATCACACACAGCTAGGCAAGAGTGTTTGGGGGAAATCCAGCATTACAAGTGAAGGAGACCAGGAGGCCTTGCATAGGAGAGGATCTCCCCCCATTTAATATTCTTGCTTCATGAGCAGAGAGGATATTTACTTGATTGACGATCTGAAGATTATACAGTTCAAAAAAGGAACAGATATTTGACATTTTGCAGAATGCCTTTGCAAGGGGTGAGCCTGCAGCTCAAAACGATTAATTCTGACAAGGATCAGGGAGCGAGAGAGCTGGAAAATGTTCGTGTGGAAATTGGCTGTGTCATCGCAGAGTTTCTCCCCACGTCTAAAAGCAGTTTAGATCATTTTATAACTGTGTTCTGCATATGGAAGCCAAAGAGCATGTCAGAAGACGGTCGGTGGGAGGGAGCAGGACAATTTTACAGCTGCAGAAAGCAATGGAGAATGTGAGTAACTGAAGCCACATCCATACAATTCAATACATTTAAAGCAGTCCCCTCCATCCCAAAACATGGGAACTATAGTTTACCTCTCATGGAGCTACAAGTCCCAGTACCCGCAGTTTGCAGGATTATTTTGGGAAAAACCATGTGCTTCAAATATATGGTGTGAATGTTACCTCCCTTGGCATGCCTTTATGACAGCGGTGGGAGATCTGTGGCCCTCGAGACATTGCTGGACTCCAACTCCCATCAGCCCCAGCCAGCATGACCAAGAATGATGACCAGTGTTAGACTAGGATCCCGGAGATCAGATCCCAGCCATGATTCTCCCTGATGGCCCGTCACAATCTCTCCACCTAACCTCCCCCGCAAGGTTGTTGTGAGGATGAAATGGGGAAGGGGATGATATAAATGTAATAATTCATAAATTATGGGAACTGCAGTCCAACAACACCCAGATGGCCAGAGCTTCCCCAGGTCCAACATGGGATATCTGTACAGTGGTACCTCAGGTTACAGACGTTTCAGGTTACAGACTCCGCTAACCCAGAAATAGTACCTCGGGTTAAGAACTTTGCTTCAGAATGAGAACAGAAATCATGTGGCAGTGGCAGGCCCCATTAGCTAAAGTGGTATCTCAGGTTAAGAACAGTTTTAGGTTAAGAACGGACCTCCTGACCGAATTAAGTTCTTAACCTATAGTTACAAAACTATAAAGGCAACCATGCTCTCCCCAGTCCAACAAGAGAGGTGTTTGAATATTGACTCAGACTTTCCCACACACCGCAGATGTGGGCATACCTGCATATCTCCATCCCAAGGTTCTGTGAGCTGGTTGGCTGGACACACCTTTGTACACTGATGTACTTACCTTGCGCATCACTTTTAATTATTTCATTTTTCACATATTGCTTTGTGCATTATGGATACTTTTCCATTCCGTTTGGAACGGTTCTACACACTTTGTCATTGCGATGGATTCATTTGGTTTTATAATTGTAGGTTCAGTTGCTGTAACTCACTCTGGAACCTTAAGATGAAGGGTGGGTAAGAAATCTGATAAAACAAATCCATTTTATTACTATTCTTCTCTAGTTGCTTTGAGGTGCCTGGGGAGGCAGTCTCAGCAATATCTCTGAACAGGTGGGGAAGGATGGTCACCCAGTGGTAGAGAGCATCTGCTTTGAATGCACAAGATCCCAGGTACAACTCCCATCATCTCCAAGTAGGGTTGGGAACAAATGCTGCTCAAAACTCTGCCAGTCTAGAGAATACTGCAGTGTAGCCTTTTTAGCCTCAGGTGAGAAGAACTTTGCAGATGGACCAATGATCTGACTCTGCGGAAGACAGCTTTCTATGTTCTCACTTCCTGTTTCATAGCCTGTCTCTTAGCCAAACTTAGAACTTCCTTTTCATGGAGCAATTACAGCATCAAGAGAATGTCTATAGCTTCTTCACAGCCCTTCACAACCTAGGACCCTCGTACCTACGGGACTGCCTCTCCAGGTATGCCCCACAGAGAGCCTCAAGGTCCATAAATAGCAACACCCTAGTGGTCCCGGGCCCTAAGGAAGTTAGATTGGCTTCAACCAGAGCCAGGGCCTTTTCAACATTGGCTCTGGCCTGGTGGAACGCTCTGCCTCATGAGACCAGGGCCCTGCAGCATCTGATTTCTTTCCGCAGGGCCTGTAAGACAGAGTTGTTCTGCCTGGCCTTTGGCTTGGAGCCAATTTGATTCCCTCCCCCTCTTTCTTTTTTCTTTTCCTTTCTCCTCCTGCGATGAGGCTACATTTTAATATTTTAATGTTTCAATATTTTAATGTTGTATTTTGATTTTGTTTTTAAGTTGTATTCATTCAACTTGTTTTTATTATTGCTTGTTAGCCGCCCTGAGCCCGGCCTTGGCTGGGGAGTACTGGGTATAAATAAAAATTATTATTATTATTATTATTATTATTATTATTATTATTAGTCCCCAACCTCCCTTTACAAGCAGATCTTTTTTGATACAACCCAAAAAACCTCTCAGAACATTAATTTTCTGTGACCAAGACAGGAAATTATGTATTTGATTGAAAGTGGGCGTCCTTGGATAAAGCCTTTTGCTGCTGCTGCCAGTCAGCTGATGGAATTTGATGGGAGAGATGCTGCTTCCCTCGCTAGACATTACGTCCATCTGGGAGTATTCAGCTTAATTACACAGAACATTTAAATGTTCCTACTTCCCTCATTTTCTCAGAGATGGCTGATATAAGGTTGACACGAAGTTTTAAAATAGACAATGGCTCATATCTTAAAGATGAGCTGAAAGGCTTGTCTTCTTCCCAGCAAACCGCTTCCCTTCCCCTCTCCTGGTTGTATCTCCCCCTCCTCTATTTTTAGATAGCAAACTCCATGGAACAGAGACCTGTCTTTTCAATTATGTAAACCACAATGCATATTAATGGGCCTGGATAAATAAGTAAGACTAAAACTCTAATTCACGTAGCAGGGAAGACAACAATTGCTCTTGCAAACGTTTCTCAGAACAGGTTGATAACTTGGAGACCAGAATATTTTTGAAGTGGGTACTTTTCCTTATTTTGTGATGCAGCACTCCAGCTAAATAATCTGTATAAAATTGTACCTGTTAGAGGGAAATGTACATAAAGATGTGTGTGTCAGTGAAAATAGCATACAGAGATGCATGATATTGCTTGCAAAAATATTAGATAGTATTAGACAAATTGTATAAAAGCTCCCATTAGGGAATGCTGACAAAATTTTGTTTGCAAGGAAACTGTAAACTGATACAGAAATAGGGTGAACGGAATGTAAGATTGGACAAATGCTTCTTTCATTTGCTCTGTCACACTGTGCCTTAAGGAGAAGCTGTCTGGGATTCTCTGAACTTAACTCACAAATCTATTTCCTAGTCAGCATGTAGCAGTTTCTTTCCACTTAGCAGGTATTCCTTTCGGGTGGGGGGCATAAATCACTGGATTTTGTACGCCTCACTATTCTAAATTTATCTCCAGTTTGAACAACCATTCCTGCATCTATAATTAGGCAAAGTACAGGAAAGTCTTAAAACTTTCCCCTTTGGCCACATTATTTTTCATTAATTGGCTCCCTTCATGTCGGCACCATTATTGATTTCATGGGTTTTGCCACCAAACTCTCTGACCTCTCTGAGAAAACCACTAAACCTAGCTGTGCCTCCAGTTCCCTCCTGTTGACATGCTGCTAATGGTGTTCAGTTAAAAGCAAGTAACTGCATGAAATGGAAACTATAACAACACAACCAAAGTAGCTGCAGAAATCTGGACTTTTGACTGACGGTTGTAATTGTTCGTGAACAAAGCTGAGCAGTTATTCACAAATATGCCCGAATTGGCTCAGACCTCAGCCGAATGTGCTATACATGAATCCAGCAAGAGCACTCGGTGTTTCTTAAGCCCAGAGAGTCATTCATTCTACTGGCTGGATAAGAAACCTAGAATAAACCATCAAGGACTGGAACAGGCTGAAATGGAAGAATAGATCTATTGCAAATATGAAGGGTGCCTCCCAATGGGGAGGTGAATATTGCAAATAGGTTATTGAGTTATTGCAAATGGGCTTTTGGCAATGGTTTTGATTTGGTTTATAATTACCAGATTCTGCCCTTGGAAAGGAAAAATCCAGATTAAGCAGAGAGAAAATACAGGTTGGCATTTTGAGCCCACACCATCTGGGAGTACATTAAAGCAATGTTCAACTATGGGAATACATTCACCATTAACACATATAGAACTTAGAGTACATTCAGATGGGGGGGGGCATTGTGTTGGTTTTCATTATTATAATGCTAGTGCTTCTGTCCCACTGCCTAATGTTCTTTCCACACTGCAGTACCTGTTCGGTTATGGAACTGTGGCTTTCTGACATATATACCAGCAGGTCACACTATTCACGCCAATGGACGTAGTGTAACAGAACAAAAAATGTCATTGAAAAATGCCACTACTCCTCCACCTTTTCCACAAAGGCATGTTTCTGCTCGCCCATGAAAACAGCAGGATAGAACTGTCCCCAAATTCCATCACTTCACTCCCACAATTTTCCATGTGAGGGGGCTGCAAAGAGATTTTTTCCTGGAATCAAAGAACACAGAAATGAGTGGTAATCATGCCCTGTATTCCATGAGAGGGTTTTACAATGGGTGAATGCTGAACTATAATGTGGAAATTAACAATTAGAGAAATGTTGGGGGAAATTGAATAAACTGCTGTGTGGATGCAGCCATGCTGTTCCAACTGTTTCACATAATAATACATAATTCTGCCTACAAGTAAAGTGGACAGACTGGAGGAACAAATGGACCAAGAGAGAAGGCCAAAATGTGTCCCTGCAGCCTGAGAGGAACTCAAGACTCAACTCTGTGAGGTAGTTTAGGCTGAAAGACAGTGACTGGCCCAAGGTCCCACAGTGAGTTTCACAGCTAGTCTCCCAAGTCCTAATCCACGTAATATCCCTCCACCTTATTCCACATTCTGGAAAAAAGATGTAGAAGTGATTAAGCTGGAGGAGGGAAAATAATCTTTTCCCACAGATGTAGAAATTTGTGGAGGTCCCTTGTTAACAGTCCTGGGTGACACCTTTAACCAGTTTAGGCTGCAGTCCTGTACATACTTAGGGAGCAATCCCCATGGAATTCAGTGGGGCTTACTTCTGAGTAACGTACAGCTTCTATGCATTAACCCACACAGACAATTGTGACAAGGGGGACCCCTTCTGAACCAAAGTAGGGCACTTTTCAGTTTAGTCGGTGCTATTTCTATAACAGCAACACTTAAATTGCCCACCATAGCTTTGCAAAGGAGAAGCATGGGGAGAAAACCAAAGTAACTTGGCCACGCCCCTTTCACCTTTCATTGGCCATGCCCTCGTGACCTCCAAGCTGTCCAACCAGGTCTAGTGGACACGAGTTACCACCGGTGCCATCTTCTTTTTCAATTGCATTTTCTCCTTATGTCCTAATTCTCCATTCCAGACAGACTGCATTTCACATAGCCTTTGGGTATTCATCAAACTTATTTCTCTCTCTCCCTGTCTTTTGAACTACAAACTGTCCCCATCAACGTATCTACTGGTGTCAATGTAATTTGTGTTAAATTAACATCAGGTATTTCTGAAATTCAAATGAAGCTCTTTCAGCCAGGCTTAAAAATTTAATAAGAAATGCATCACGTGCTGACTGAAGCAGAAATCACGGGTCACCAACAAGGGAAAGCGAGACTCGTCTCCCCTGCATCTGAAAATTCATTACACATGCTACAACAGGAAGAGGTCAAGGAATTAAAACTTTCTAATTTGCTTTAATAGTTAGACGTGGCAGTATGCTTTTTTATATATATGGGGGAGGGAGTTTCTTCTTTAACAGTTTAATAATGGTAGCTCTGAAAACCTGAGAGGTTTATTAATACATCAGGCAGCCTCTGATGTTCTAGTGCTTTATAGGAACAAATCAAATGGGAACAACTGCGATCAATTCAAAAGTTTGGTGTCATATTATTTGAAAATGGGCCTCTGTATCTTTGACACTCTGTCCTTTTAGGCAGCTGCTACCAATTCAAAATTACCTTTATTTCTGGTGCTCTTGCCACAGGAGGCTTTATGCAGTAGGCAAGACTGCAAGGAAGACTAACAGTTGTGGTGTGAAGCCGGATGCTTGTGCAGTCAAGCGTTTGAGGGAACTCTTCCCTCTCCTTCAACCCACTGACTGAGACTTGTGGACCAGAAAGGCCTTGATTTAGTTCCTGGTCTCTCAGGCTTGGCCACCCCACCTGGAGAAATAAGCATTAGTCCTGGGGAGGCCTACTGAGATAATGTGAACAGGCTTTGAGCATTCCAAAACGGAGACTTGGGCCCAGGCTACCTAAAGGACCATTGCCTCCTATGTCACCATGTCCACTCCCTAAAATCTGTGTGTTTTGACTGTGGCGGAAGCTCAATTGGTTGGGGTGCATGAGATAAGCTTCTTGGTAGCATGACCCATACTGGAGAACTTCCTTCCAGAGGAGGCCCATTTAACTCCCTCATTACTTATCCTTCACTGCTAAATTTATTATTAGTTTATTCATCACCATCACCATCATTATCATCTAGTTAAGTTTCAGATTGCATAGTTTGGTTTTAATGATAGACCCTGATAGTTTAGTTTAGGGGTAGCCAATGTGGTGCCTTCCAGATGTTTTTGGGCTCCCATCATCCCTGACAAAGGGTCATCCTGGCTGAGGCTGAATCCAGCATCTGAAGACATTGTCCACATTGACTAGCCATGATTTAGCTGGCTTTAATCTTCTGCTATTGTTTATTACTTGGCTGGTTGTTTTTGTGTGTGTGTTTGTGTGTGTGTGTGTGTGTGTGTGATGTTTTTAAATAATGCAAGCTGCTCTGAGCACCATCGTTAGAAAATTCCAGGGTAGTAGGGTTTTATTTTTACATACTACTTTGAACTAATCTTTGACTACATATTCTTACTAAATTTTTATGGTACAGCAGTAAAGAATTAGCACCTGGGTCACTCTGCTTCAACTTTTCTTTGCAGGAAAGAAAAAGTAGCATCAATACATTTCTAACTGCTGCAATAAGCAGGTATGAGTCAAAGAAAACACAGAGCAACAGTTCTCATGAATACTTAACAACATTTTACTATCATGACATTGTGGAGCAGTAATTTCCTTTAAGGAAGTACCATCTCCCTGTTAAACTAAATGTTCAGCTTCCCAACAGAGCACACAACTGGGGCATTGGCACTAAATGTGGAAATTAATTGATGCCCGAGCGAGCTTTAAAATATTTAAAACCAGCATGCAACTGTAGGACAAAATAGAATTCGGGAGTTCAAATGTGGAGGGTTGCTGTTAAGGTTATCGTTTTTTTAGCCTTTCAGATTATATAGTCTACTTACTGCACTGGTGAGGCACAGCAAATACTACATCAAGGCACTAGTCATGAGCAAGTGTAGTCTTTTGAGAGTTGTTTCTCCATCCCTTGCCTCTGTTGTCTCCAAAATGCTCCCTGCCTTACACAGCTGTGTTACGTAGACGAGGTGGGAAAGTCCTGGGAGAGCATTGCCAATAGCTGCTATTACAAAAATAGTTGGGGCTTGGGTTGCATCCATGCACTAGAGTGGGAGGGGGGATGCCCTCCCCCTTTCCGCCAGTGTTACAGCTTCTTGAGCACCTGGTCATTTGCAGAGCTCTATGTATTTTGCAAGCTGATCCTATGCAGCCAGGGAAGTCAACAGACCTTTCTCCTACGAAACTACTACGCATAGGATGATAAGTCATGCTGATCTTAATAAACTGGATATTAAGATTATATAGAGTAAGCACTGGGCTTTGGGAAGAAGGGAGGGCTCTGACAGGATCCAGGAGTCTTCCTTCTCCTCCTTCCCAAAACCTAGTTAGCACTTGCTCAACATTGGGAAGGAGATGGGAGGAGCCTGGGAACCTGCCAGTCTCATGCCTTCTTCCCAAAACCCAGCATCTCCTTTAACCAGCTTTTGGGAAGGTGGTGTTGTGCTGGGAGGGACGGGACATCAATAATAATAATTAATAATAATAATAATAATAATAATAATAATAATTTATACCCTTCGTATCTGGCTGGGCTTCCCCAACAAAATATTAAATTTTGTTTAATATTTGGGCTGCTTCCAACAAAATATTAAATTACAGTAATGCATCGAACATTAAAAGCTTCCCTAAACAGGGCAGCCTTCAGATGTCTTCTAAAAGTCTGTGGTAATTGTTCTCTTTGACATCTGGTGGGAGGGCATTCCACAGGGTGGGCGCCGCTACCAAGAAGGCCCTCTGCCTGGTTCTTGTAACTTGGCTTTTCGCAGTGAGGGAACTGCCAGAAGGCCCTTGGTGCTGGACCTCAGTGTCCGGGTAGAATGATGGGGATGGAGACGCTCCTTCAGGTATACTGGACCGAGGCCGTTTAGGGCTTTAAAGGTCAGCACCAACACTTTGAATTGTGCTCATATCATACTACAATCATGCTACAGAAATAAATTTCAAAGCTAACTAAAGGGCTCCTGTGAGCACAAAGTGATAGGTGAGTCTGAGACTTTTGTACATTAGATGAGATACCAGATTAAAACCTCCTTGTCTCATAACTAGGTAACAGGAACAGGAAAGACCATGGATATCTGCAACCAATCAAAGCAGGCAGTACTGGATTGGAAGGATCAGTGATCTGAGTCCATATAAGGCAGATTCATTTGTGCATCTCCGACCTCATTTTGTATGATCATACTACTGTTGAGGCAAAGCGTTCACGGAACTACCCAGTGACAAAGAACTACCCAGCATTATGTTGTACAATTAATCTCTCCTGTCACTTTCCAGAGAGGTAACCTTGCCTCCTTCCAATACGGGGACATGTGGCAATCGGTGCCATTTGCAGAAACCCAAGTAGCAGTGAACCCAGAGAAGGTAGTTCAAAAACAAAACTCTTGGGGGTATAAGAGAGTGGAGTGTGTCAGATTTTAATCCAGAAGATATGTGCGCTTCAATCAGTCATAAATTTGTGTTTGTTATGTTCAAAGTAGTTCACTGGCTTTGTACCACTGCTGAAACAAAAAAACAACAGTAAATCTTATTCCATATTACCCATAAAACAGACACATCAGATAGAAGTGCAGCATTTGTACTGCTGTATTTATTCCAGGGTTAAAACAAATAGAATTTTATTTTAGAGAGATGGGGGAGTGGGAGGGGGGAACTATGGTGGAGTCAAGTGTTTCTACACAGAACCTGTCTTTGAATGCAACACTCCGCTTCCAAGAGATGGGTCACAGAAATGGAATGAAGTTTACAGATCATCAGAAGAAAATGTCAGGAGCTAATCAAAACAACATAGCCCTGCTGAAACAACTCCACAGAAATCACAGTCAGGCTCGTAACATAATTTGAGAAGGGGCCTAAATGGTAAATTCCAGTGAGAATTATCAAGCCAAATCATTTCAGGTTGCCATTTTGAATCAGCCTAGTAGTTCAGTCCATAAACTTTTCTTCTTCAAGTCAAATGCACTTTCAACAAGATTTCCAAATGCCCTTGTCCCTAAAACGAGGTCATCAATCAACGTAACAACTTCATTTCTAGTTTGCACTGTCAACTTAGCCTGCCCTACTGTCAGGAATGCCTGCTGCATGACCCCTCTTATTTTCAAGTCAAGGGTGTGAAGACTAATCTGCAAAACTACACAGGAGATAATGGCTTTCTTCTCAACTTCTGGTATTAATTTTGCTCTTCTTCTCGTAAGCGTTAGAAGGTCACAATTTCCCGAACTTTTCTTAAACCCCAAATCGAATCTCTAGAATTTGCAACATACAATCACATGATTGAAGTGTAACGGCAGAAGGTTAAGTGCAAGTCTTCCTTCCAGTGGATAGTCATTAGTCTCTATTAATCAGGGATCATTCATTTCATCTTTTTTGGGTTGGCTGCCATGTAGAGCGCTATCAGACAGTAGATGGTCCCTCCTATTGTTAGTGCCATTGTGGTCCGGTAAAGAAGCTGATCAGGAAGGCCCCGTTTCAGGTGCACTGGCAAACCATCGGGCTTCTGTTGATAAAACATATACATAAGAATTAATAAAAGCATGTACATTACCATCCCCCACGCTAAAGTCTATTTGTACAAAATGTGAATGAAAGCTAAACCAAGATAGCAGATAGCAGTGAGCACAGACTATGGCTTTGGTGACCTGCGTAAGTTCCTGACCTTTCTCATGAAAGCAATGAGAGATTACTCAAAGCAAATATGCACATTTGTATTATTTATACAGGTTCTCGATAATTAAGTGCAGCCCACCCAACTCCATCCAGTTTAAGGGCAGAATACATCCACACACAGCCCAGCAAATGTGTTCCACAATAACTTCTAAAGCCCTGGGAACCTTTAGCAGAGGTCCATGCACGTTAACTACGTATATTAGCCTGTGCCACAGGGCAGGTACATGCAGCTCAGTTGTGGCATGAACGGCAGGTGGAGGGAAACAGATCTGACTTCTATGGGCTGTGCTCAATATTTAAGCAGCTGCATATGCAGGTCCTTCCTCTCCTTTCTTAACACTTGGTCCTCCTGTCTTGACATCAGAGAGGGACCACAACTCAGCCACAGAGCAAACAGCTGCAAGCAGGAAACCCCAGGTTCAGTAACTGGCATCTCTAGCCAAAAGGATCAAGTAACGGACGATGGGAAAGACCTCTGCCTGAAACCGTGGAAAGCCTCTGCCCACTGCAGAAGGTGATGCTGGAACTTCTTAGGTTTCTGACACTGTGACATTTCATGTTTCCTGTCATTGGTAGCCTATCAGGGAGCACAGCGTTGTGAAATCACAAGGAAGTTCACCACATCCAGACTTTATGGGAGGGGAAAGGGAAACTAAGGGAGGGACTCAATGTCACGCTACTACAAACATTCCATGTGAGCAGACATATCAGATTGCCAGATGGAATGATCCCCCTCTCCCCAAGGATTGTTCTAGGGATTCTCCCAACCTCCACCTAGAGCCAATTTTGGGGGCGCACAGAGGGAGGAGATGGGGAAAAGAAAAGCCACATGGCACAAACAGAAGCCCGCACATAGGGCTTGCACTGATGAGGATCGTTACATGACTCCCACATCGCATCTGCACTATTCACTTACACACAGTATAAAAGAATACGGCAGAATATTCCTTTAAGTGGCTAATCACACAAGATGCTTCCTGGCAAAGCATCGCTAACTTGCGAGTCGTGAGGTTTCAAGGGAAAAGGAAATAACACCAATTAAGAGCGGGAGCGTTTTCCGAATAAAAACAGAATGCGAGAAAAAGTGAGCTTCTTAAAGAGCTGTTATCCCATCAGAACAAGGGAGTTTTGCATATACCATGCAAGGTGCTCCAGTGGTTTACTCTGATCTCAACTGCTAAACCCACTGCATTTATTAGTAGTTGCATAACGTTAATAGCAATGTTTAACTGTTGAGTTTTAACCTGACTATGCAACTGCCCATGGGCAAGACTGACCTGAATATGGCAAGCATCTGCAACAGACTGGAGAAGCAAAAAAAAGATTAGTGCTGAGTTTATTCGTATCAGCAGATGTTGTCCGAAATGCTGCTGTTATAGAAGTGGAACACGTAACTTGCAAGCAGAACTCTGCATGTACAATGCTCTTTCTTAAAAGTAGAAACTGGAATCTGGTCCAGAATTTTGAGAACTGCCACCATAGATGCATGAGTAGTGCAGAGAGAAATATATTGTGCAGCAACATACTGACATTGCCAAGAGAGGACTCAAAAGCAAAAAATGGTCTGCCAAGTTTTGGGGGATGATTCTTAAATGTTCTCAACAGCTACTTTTCTCCATAATCTCCACAGTTATCACTACTTGTGTACAAGCCTGTGTGCCCCCTTCAGATCTCCATGTCTTTTCCCAGGTTCCAGTCTTTACCCTCTCAGGGAGGAATTCAACGTTGCACCAAGGTGGCTGTTCTGTCACAGCAAGCATTTTGGCCTGCCAGACAGAACAATTCCCACTCTCCTCCTCCCATATGCTGTTCTGGGGTCTCTCCCAAGCCAGTTTTTGGGGGGAGGCATGCAAAGGAGAAGAGAAGGAACCAAAGCCCCAATACACAAGCGGAAGCCCTCACTCAGGGCTTCCATGGACAGAAATCATTAGTTGAATCCCACACTTGGTCTTTGTTCCTGCCAAAGGACAAACAGGATAATTTTCAGATACAGCATGGTTGAAGATTGGGCAAGGGGAAAGAGAACAGGAGAGGGAGAGAGAGAGGTGAGGAGGAGGCAAAAATCATGCAGAGTGCACCTAGCGCTGAACTTACATTTAGCCTGCTGTAAAATTTGTTTCAAGTTCTTTTTAAAATACTGTTGACCTCTAATGTAAACATAGAAACAAAGATATTAGCAGCATTTTATCAACACTTCTGCAAGCCTCAAGCATTCAGCATCCCCAGCGATCAGACACAAATTCAACTAAGATTATTGACTGAATATTGTTTCTTCCCACCTGAAAAAACTTCTGCAGCTCCGGTACCCGGTTTTTACCAAGATACTCGATGGTGGACGGTCCTTCTGAGGCAATTTTAGTTGGCGTTGCAAATATTAGAGTTGGCGATTCTGTAGATACAACTGGCTTGAATCCCTGCATAAAATGAGACGATTAAAACTTTGTTTGCAGTGAGCACAGTTACCAGATACATTATCAGCTATATAAACAAGTGACCAGACAGTAAGAGACTACAAAGCAAGAGCGTCTCTGGCTTAACCTTGAACACTGTACTCCACAGGACCATCCAGAAGAGACACTTGGAGAATTACGGTCAAGAGCATATTTACAGTCTGGAAGTTTGCCTGCAAATGGCAAGTCATGTGCCTGCTATAAAGGGAAAGAGGAGAAAACAGAATCTCCTCCATCAGCTCAGTTGGGTTCAAGTACCACTGACTTCTCTGCCCTCAGAATTAAATGGTGAGAACCTGAATTTATTTGTTCCGTCCCTCCCTCCCTTGATAATTCTTTTGAATTGCATTAACTGTAGGCTGTTGCAGCATGGACCTGTGTATTTCAGAAATAGATTCCGTTTTGCAACCATTACAATGGTGGCCAACTCATTTCTGGGACCAAGTGCTGGATTTTACCTTTAAGCATTTCTTCCAAGGTCTGGTAGGAACCCATATAGCTCAGAGACAGCCTTTCCCACACAAGCTCCCCTGTTTATATTCTGCAGAGTGGGGGTAGTCCACTGTGTGCCCCATATCACATAAGGGGAGGACACGTGGGATAGGAGACCACAGTTGTGGAAGAACTGTCACAAAATGGTCTGCAGCTCTAATGTTTTGCAGCAATCCAGGGAAGAGGCAAAACCTTCCTCTGCTGCAAAACGTTTTTAAGTGGGCATTTCTGCTTGTAAAATACTACCGCCATACGATGCACAGTTTAGTGACTTTATGGGACTTTGGTTTTATTGCTATTGCATTAGTGAACGCTTTGTTAGAAGCATCTTCACGCTTTGAAAAGGCAAGTTATAAATGTTTTAAATCAATAAATTGCCCTTTCTGCTTCACAATAGAAGCTGAATCAAATCTTTTCTTAAAATTTTCCAAATGAAGTCACCAGCACATATTGAAAAGAATCTGTCAAGAAACCAACCCAAAGCAGTGAGAAAACAAAATTAGACTGGCAAAGTCTGCCTCTTCCAGATGCAGAAGCAAATGTTTCTCGACCAAGGGTAGCCAATGAGGTGCTCTCTACTAGCCATGGGGGCTATGTTCTCCCTCCACTGTTAGGAGGCAATGTGCCTCTGAATATCAGTTACTGGAATCACAAGTAAAGGTCCTGCTTGCAGGCTTTCCCTGGGCATCTGGCAGGACAATGCAAGAACAGCATGATGGAGTACATGGGCCTTCAGCTTGATCCAGCAGGGCTCTTACATTCCAACTCTCATCAGCCCCAGACAGCATGTGGAGAGATTATGGCTCAAATCTCCAGCAAACCATGAAGCTTAGCAAGTGACTTTGGGACAGCCACACACTCTCCTGCCATAACCTAGCTCAGAGGTAATCGCTACCAGAGAGATATGACAAATCAAGCTGTTAGACTATGCTGAAATGGCTAAACTCAGAGACCAAGAAGAAAAGAAATTCAAAAAAAAGAATGGGGAAAGTTTATAATTTATTTAGGAGACCACTGTGAGCAGATGAAAACATTAGCAGGATTTTAATCCTACTTGTAATGTAACAAATACTACGGACAATATGGATAGATACAAACCATAATTATGAAATGATATGCTGTCGGAAACGTTAACAATAGGACCCATGGGGGAAGTCTCGGGATTCAGAGTTATCTCATTCTATGGAGATGTATTTGGTATTGTAACTAATTTACATTTGTAAAACCAAATTAAAAATAAATAAATAACCTAGCTCAGAGGGCTGTTGTCAGATGGAGTTGGGTGAAGCAATGCATGCTGCCCAGAGCTTTTTCCAGAAAGAGTAGTGTATAAATGAAATAAAATTTGGTAAATGACCCAAATCATCTTCTTTGGGAAGCAGGCCTCTGGCTGGGAATGGGCTCTGGAAATTCGTAACTATTTTAATTCACTTGAAAAAACAACAAACTACTCTCAAATTAATGGCAAAAAATATGTGCTATTGGAGATGTATTGCTTTCTCAAAACAACAACATTCCAACACGAAGACCTCAGGCCAGCCTTCCTCATGGTGTCTACCAATGTCCATGAATAGGGAAGGGCAAACAGCCATTGCTTACTGCTTCTGTACACATTTTCTGGGTTCTTACAACAAGAAGAAACGAGGCAGCAACAAGTGAGGAAGAGCATAAGTGGGGTAGCTTCACAGTAGGGAACACTGCAAAGCTGGAGGGTGGCTGAATGCTACTCTTGTCCCACTGTCCTTCCCTGGTCTTTCCAGTATAACCCCTTGCAAGTCAGTCCCACTATGTTAGAACATAAGGAATAACATAAGATGAGCCCTGCTGGATCAGGCAAGTGGCTCACCTAGTCTAGCATCCTGTTCCCATGGGGAGCCAACTAGATACTAACCAGGAAGACCACAAACAAGACCTAAGTGCAGCAGTATTGTCCCCTCTTGTGATTCCTTGCAACTGGGATTTAGAGGCATACTGCCTCTAACAATGGAGCCATCATGGATAACAGCCATTGTTCAATCAGGCTTAGTTTCAGGTTGTGAGTGTATAGGATTGCAGCCTCAGTCTGGTCAGCTGAACAGATGTGGGAGCTGACCCCTCAATACCAAGAGGAATAGGAGTTACATTCATAACAAGTCATTCATTTAGTCTTTCTTCCCCTTGAGTTTTGAATGCATTTGTGAACACCCGTTTAAAAAGAAAGTCAATTAAGAGATGAGCGTGCCACCTTCACAATGCAGTGTGTGTTCATTTAGGCATTCAAGCATTGCTGATGAAGAACCAAAACGCAGCTAATTCTGGAATGCTTTACTTCTTACATGCAGGCATTTAACAGAGCTACACTCAAGTAAAAAAGGCTGTGCAGCACAGCCAACAATTACCTACATACAGATTCCCTACTTTATTATTCCAGACAGTGAGTGTGAACACAATATGCTTGACATTAAATTTGCATTTTAACAAGGCTAATAAGTACATGATTGAAATGAATGTCTACTAATTAGTTTTTGTTTGTTCATCTATCAAGCTGTCTGCCAATCACATACATTTTCGGAAAATAATGTTCACTTGTCAGGTTAACTTTATGTAAAACTATTTATATTTGCTTTTAAAAAGCATGCATTAGGGAACTCACTCAGCTCTATGGAATGCATCAGAAATCTATCCAAAGACAGACCCCGCTGCTATTCTGCATATCTGTGAATTGTATTCATAAAATACAAAAAAACTGTATTGAGAAATATAGCCTATCCTAAGCTACAGCTGAGAGGTATCTTTCCGATATGCACACAGTGTGATCCCCATCTGGCCATTTTGAAATATGCCATGGTATCAAGGAATGACCATAAATATTCTGTTTGGTGAAGAGGAACAGAACATTGATGAACAATGGTTTTTCTACAAGGGAAGTTAGCAGCCATTTTGGATGGGAGAAAACCCATGGCTTAGCAAAAGGGATGTACTGTGTTGGCAGCAATAGGTAGGGAGAGTGCAGAGGATATAGGGCAAGAAAGAGGACAAGTAGGAAGTGAGTCCAGGAGATAAGAGTAACTAGAAGGCTGGGATACCCGAGAAACAAGATATTTAAAATAAGAGGAGCACAATCACTGTCGGTGGAAAGGAAAGTGAGGAGAAAGGGTAACAGAGGCATGTGGACTGCTAGCAAGGAGACGAGAGAAAGGGAGCTGTGTAGAGGTTAGTGTACTGTAGTCTAGTAATATGAACTACTTGTCTAAAATATTTCAGGCTGCATTAATTAATTGATGGGTTAAAGTATTTACAGGCCGCCCCCCTACAAAAGAATGAATAAATTGTGCTGTCAACACATAAAACATCATAAAAGGAACACCAAAAAAATCATAAAAACGACTGGCTCATCTAATAAGTTTGAACAGCGGAACAGGCCTGTCTGCATAAAAAAGACCCAGGAGATGCCTGAAACGCTGACACTAAATGCCATACTTCTAATTGAAGTTACTCAGGCTTCTGAGACACAGGCATTAAATAATAGCGCTGTGCAACATGTTTTCTAAATGTATGAAGTAGTGAGCCCCATTTTATTTTAAAAGATAAAGTTGTAAAACAAAAAGCAAGTTAAGCCAATTATTAGAAAAGTGGACAAAAGACAAATAAAAATGCTCGCCGAATCGACTAGCCTTTAGGGGGAAACTGCGGAGGTAAGTGACTTCTCATATCTAAAGACAGGTTGTTCCGAAGCGGAGGAACTACCCAAGAAAGAACCACGTGTCCCCCTGTCATTCCTCCAGCCTCTCCCTGTGAGGGTAGGCAGAGAAGAGCCTGATTGTGTGACTGCAGCAAGTTCACTGTCTGATTTCTGGTAGAGCAGGTTCCTTAGGAATCCAGGACCCAGGCCATAAAAGGCTGTATAGGTCAAAAACAGCCCAGACAAACACCAGTGGACACTGCAATTTAAATCCAGGCTATAAATTGCTTGATGCATTCCTCCACCTCCCTGCCCCTTGCATTTAAAGTACTGTACTTGACTTCCTCCCAAGAATCCTGGGAAATACTATAGAATCATAGAACAGTAGAGTTGGAAGAGACCCCAAGGTCATATAATCCAACTTCCTGTAATGCATGAATCTCAACAACAGCACCCACGACAGGCGGCCATCCAACCTCTGCTTAAAAGCCTCCCGTAGTTCACTAAAGGGTGTTGGGAACTGCAGCTCTGTGGAGAGTAAACTACAGCTTCTACAATTATTCAGAGCTGTCCAGGTGGTGCAAACGTGCTTCCAAAGG
The DNA here is from genome assembly GCF_964106915.1 of Podarcis gaigeae. Lineage (NCBI taxonomy): Eukaryota > Metazoa > Chordata > Lepidosauria > Squamata > Lacertidae > Podarcis > Podarcis gaigeae. The sequence continues at coordinate 99,203,423 of NC_139680.1, forward strand.
TGTGGTGCGGATGCAACCTCTGCTTTTGTTGCAATAGGTCATGCCCCACCCCCAACCAATTTCTCCTGATTTTTATTGCTCACTGTTTGTTTCATTTACCATATACTGCATTCTCTGTACAGGGAAGCCTTTTAATGTGTAATGTTTTATTATGATTTTATGTATCTTGGAAGCCGCGCAGGGTGGCTGGGGCAACCCAGTCACATGGGCAGGGTACAAAGAACAACAACAACTATTATATTTCAAATATTCTGCTACAACGCTTATTGACAACAGCTATTATACATATTTCAAATACTCTGCTGTGACGCTTATTGACGACAACAATATTTCAAATTCTCTCTGCCACAACACTTATTGACAACAACTATTGTATTTCAAATACTCTGCTGCAACGCTTATTGACAACTACTATTATATTTCAAATTCTCTCTGCCACAACACTTATTGACAACTACTATTATATTTCAAATACTCTGCTGCAACGCTTATTGACAACTACTATTATATTTCAAATACTCTGCTGCAACGCTTATTGACAACTACTATTATATTTCATTTTTTTTTATAATCCATAAATCTTTATTGAACACATTTTTAAAAAGAACAGAAGTCCCTAAAAATAAGGTACAGATACAGATACATAGTATCAGTATAACTAAGATACATAACATAAAATATAAAAAGTACATATGAGTTAGACCTCCATCCACTTCAGCTTAGGGTTGCATGATCCTATACAATTTCTGCAGTTGTTATAGTAATTACTCAGAATGCCGTAAGTGTTAACTAATATCTACTGTTATATTGTTAATTCCCAGATTAATTTTAATATAATTTAAAAATTTGTTCCAGTCACTTTTAACTTTAGCCATATTATGATGCCTAATTCTTTGTGTTAAATTTGCTAATTCTATATATTGAAACAGTTTCACTTGCCAGTCTCTGACCGAAGGTATTTCAGGAGATTTCCACTTCTGTGCAATTAAAATCCTTGCCGCTGTAATGGCATATTGAAAGAAGGTTTGGTCTGCATTTTTTATTTCTTCCTCAATCATACCCAACAAGAACACCTCGGGGGATTTAGGAAAATTATATTTCAAGATCTTCTTCAACTCGTCATAGATTTGCCCCCAGAATCTCTTAACCACATCACAGGTCCACCAAACATGAAAAAAAGTTCCCACCTTATCCCTACATCTCCAACATAGGTTATCGGCATTCCTGTACATCTTACCTAACTTTGCCGGAGTCAAGTACCAGCGATATATCATTTTTTCTAAATTTTCTCGGAGGGTTGCGCAGGCCGTGAATTTCACACCCTTTTTCCACAGTATCTGCCATTTATTATAATCCACCTTGTGCCCAAGATCCCTATCCCATTTTACCATCGCACCTTTCACTACATCCCCTTTAGTGTCCCATTCCAGTAATTGTTTGTACATTTTAGAGAGGAGTTTATTGTTGCTTTCCAGAATTTCCACTTGGTATTTCGATTTTTTTTCACTCATCCCTAATTTTTTGTGATCTCCCCACAGTGCATTGATTTGGTGAAAGTGTAACCACTCCTTAATTTTATCCTTTAACTCCTCATAAGGCTTAATTTTCCATCCCTCTTCCGTTTTAACTAATAAATCCTCATATGTCCACCTTTCACCTGTCATATTTAGTTTTTTAATTTTAACAATGTCAGTCGGGGAGAGCCACCAGGGTGTACCCTTTTCAATCACATTCTTATATCTATTCCAGACTTCAAGTAACGGACCTCTGATAATATGGTTGGAAAAGCCCCTGTGCACCTTCCCTTTCTCCTGCCACAGGTAGGCATGCCAACCAAATCTTATATCGAAGCCCTCTAAGTCCAGCATGTCTGCATTCTTCAAAATAGCCCATTCCTTTATCCAACAAAGGCAGACTGCCTCATAATAAAGCTTTATATTCGGGACTGCGAATCCGCCTCTATCTCTCGAGTCCGTAAGATATTTAAACTTCACTCTGGCTCTTTTTCCCTGCCATATAAACTTAGCCAAGATTCTTTGCCAACTCTTAAAGCGGGTAGTACCCTTGATTACTGGGATATTCTGAAATAGGAACAATAACTTCGGGAGAACACACATCTTTATCGCAGCCATCCTTCCTGTCCATGATAACTTCAGCCTGTGCCAAGTATCTAAATCCTTCTTAATTTCCTGCCATATCTTATTATAATTATCCTCCACTAGGTTTATATTTTTCGGTGATAACCAGATTCCCAAGTATTTTACCCTATTCACGACCTGGATTCCTGTCTTTTGCTCCAACCTAATTTTTGCCTGTGCATCCAAATTTTTTGTTAAAATTTTAGTTTTTTTCCTATTAAGTTTAAATCCAGACAGCTTGCCAAAATCCTCTAACAAGTCTATTGCACAACTAGCACTGTCCAGGGGGTTCTCTATCGACAAGACCAGATCATCGGCGTACGCCTTTAACTTAAATTCCTTTGACAACTACTATTATATTTCAAATACTCTGCTGCTACGCTTATTGCCGACAACTACTATATTTCAAATACAGTGGTACCTCGGGTTACATACGCTTCAGGTTACATACGCTTCAGGTTACAGACTCCACTAACCCAGAAATAGTACCTCGGGTTAAGAACTTTGCTTCAGGATGAGAACAGAAATTTTGCAGCGGCAGCAGCAGGAGGCCCCATTAGCTAAAGTGGTGCTTCAGGTTAAGAACAGTTTCAGGTTAAAAACGGACCTCCAGAATGAATTAAGTACTTAACCTGAGGTACCACTGTACTCTCCCCAGGGAAGTTTGCCTGGCGCCTTCATTATGCACCTCGGCCCTGAATGGGAAACCTGGACTTTGAAGTCATCTAATCTTCCATGCTGTATTATATTATATTGTTTTAATTAGTGTTTTTATAGTTGTTCTGATTTTAAGTGGAGTGCCCTATCTGGGTGGATGGAGCAGCCAAGTAATTTCGTTGTCCCTGAGAGGGGGCAATGACAATAAAGATATTATTATTATTATTATTATTATTATTATTATTATTATTATTATTATTATTATTCCTCTTTAACCAGGCATTTGGTTGATACAACCTATGCCCTTTTAAAATGTGTTTGGGTTTGGGGGGGTATTGAGTTGCTGTTTTTATTTGGAAATTTGTGGTTTTATATCTTGATTTTATTCTGTGAACCATCCTGAGACCCCCAGGTATAGGGCAGTATAGAAATTCAATAAATTATCTTTCAAATCAGAACCAGTGAATGCGGTGAAGGTCCTGTGTGTCTGGAGGCGGTTGGAGGATGGATGGCGGCTAACAGATTGAGGCTGAATCCTGACAAAACAGAAGTACTGTTTTGGGGGGACAGGAGGCAAGCAGGTGTGGAGGACTCCCTGGTCTTGAATGGGGTAACTGTGCCCCTGAAGGACCAGGTGCGCAGCCTGGGAGTCATTCTGGACTCACAGCTGTCCATGGAGGCGCAGGTCAATTCCGTGTCCAGGGCAGCTGTTTACCAGCTCCATCTGGTACGCAGGCTGAGACCCTATCTGCCTGCAGACTGTCTTACCAGAGTGGTGCATGCTCTGGTTATCTCTCGCTTGGACTACTGCAATGCGCTCTATGTGAGGCTACCTTTGAAGGTGACCCAGAAAGTACAACTAATCCAGAATGTGGCAGCTAGACTAGTGACTAGAAGCAGCCGCCGAGACCAGCCTTGAAAGACCTACACTGGCTCCCAGTACATTTCCGAGCACAAGTCAAAGAGTTGGTGCTGACCTTTAAAGCCCTAAACTGCCTCAGTCCAGTATACCTGATGGAGCGTATCCACCCCCATTGTTCTGCCCAGACACTGAGGTCCAGCGCCGAGGGCCTTCTGGCAGTTCCCTCACTGCAAGAAGGGAGGTTACAGGGAACCAGGCAGAGGGCCTTCTCAGTAGTGGCACCCGCCCTGTGGAACTCCCTCCCACCAGATGTCAAAGAGGAAAAACAACTACCAGACTTTTAGAAGACATCTGAAGGCAGCCCTGTTTAGGGAAGCTTTTAATGTTTAACTGACTATTGTATTTTAATATTCTATTGGAAGCCGCCAGACTGGCTGGGGAGACCCACCCAATGGGCAGGGTATTATTTATTTATTTATTTATTTATGACACCAACCATATTATATTTCAAATATTCTCTGCTGCAACGCTTCCTTGCAAGCCGCCCCAGGGAACACCTGGTGGGCAGCCACAAAAGCACGTGGAATACATGAAGCCCGCTTCTCCATTCCGCCTTCCCCGCTCCTCAATGAATAATAGTAATAATAATAATAATAATAATAATAATAATAATAATAATAATAATAATAATATTATTATTTATACCCCGCCCATCTGGCTGGGCTTCCCCACTGTGGAGGGTTAGAGATAGTTCTCTCTTTAGGTCATTGCGAGAACTGGACCTCATGGAGCCCCGTAGGGAACTCTCTCCTCTACGTGAAGCGCAGCTGTGAAGGTCAAGCTCCCGGTGGCCCGAGAGCGCGGCTGCCTCCGTTACCTGCGGGGCGTAGGCGGCGGAAGCGCCGGCCCCCACCAGCCTCTGCGTGAAGCCGCTGAACTTGTAATACATTCCGGCGCCCGGGGGCGGCTGCCTCGCTCCGCCACGCGCGCAGCTCCTCTTCCCCAGCCTTACGAGCCGGCAGCTGCCCGCAGTGCTGCCCGCCAAGAGGAAGGGGTGGGCGAGAAAGGACCTCCTGTGCGACCGGGTCGTTCTTGGACCTCTTCCCCTAGAGGGGTGTCCCGCGCGAGTGCCTGAGGAAGTCGGTCCGAACGACGAAAGCGCGGGCGCCATTTAAACGCCATTGAAGATCCTAAGGCGACCCGGCCCTGGAGTAGGTATTTTACTATTTTCGCGCTCTGGTTTCGTTTGGCCGGCTTCGGAAGGAAGTCGCTTTCTAATCGGGCAGTGAGATAGACAACCTCAAAGCCTACCTCGGTGTACTTTTTGGTCTTCACTGCCAAAGAGATGGGAAAGGTGTAGAGCCGCATTGCAGTTATCCGGAGGCGAAACTTCCTGGTTCATTTTTTGTAGTTTCCCCATCCACGCACCCTTTCCTCTCCTGGGAAAAGAGTGAGAGTGGAAGAAACCCGCCACCTGAGCAGCAGAACTCGAAAGGCAGAGTTTAAGTATTCCAGGCGGCAATATTTTGCACAATTTCCTGGAAGCGAGCCCCATTGAACCTACTGGCAGGCAGTTCTGAGTCAATAAAATAAATCTGTAATAAATTCAGATGTCATCTCAAAGCAGTAAATGCTGGTTGGTGTTTTTCTTTTTAAGCTTTCACCTTAAGACCTGATGTAAAAATAGCAAAATCCCTGTATTTACTGGAGTAATGGGGAAACTGTGGCCTGGACTCCAAATCCCATCATCCCAGACCATTGGCCATGCTGACTGCAGCAGATGGGAGCTGGAGTCCCCGTTCTTTCTCCTTTTGCTTTAGTGTGGATGTGCTGATGCCCAATTGTGCATCTATGCTAAAATGCTGGTCTCTTCCATTGCTTCCTAGGAGCATATATACTTTACCAAATAATACATGGCAATCATGCAGTCTTCTTCATATTTCTGTATATCATGATGGGATCCACATCCCTCCTAAGAAGATAAAACGAAACTGCTGAATCAAGGCAACAGGTTACTGTATACATAACACAAGAGCCCTGCGGGATCATTCTAGCCATGCCTGCCTTTTGGAGAGTACCAAAAATTGCAGCTAAAATCAACCCGGAAGCTGAAGTCGAAGTGTGAGTCTAACCTTTAAAAAAAATGAAGTCTGGATGTTTATAGGTTGTTGGTTTTTGTTTTAAAAAAGAAAGCCAAGAGCCCGAAATCGACCAATCCACGGTAGAGAGGAGCGTCACGTGTAGGACAGTCGCCGAGCAACCGTTGTTAGGGAGAGAAGCCTTTTGATGCTCCTGCATCCTAGAGAAAGACGGTCAGTAGCTGGAGGAAGGTGATGTGTGAGAGGACGGCAGGCTGAAGAGGAGAGAGGCGGAGCAACAACAACAACAAAAATAACCAATGCTTGGAAACTTAGCTTTTAAAAAAGGGATTATTTCCAGTTCATAATTTAAAAACTCACACTTCATAGTTTTGCTTTGTTTCATAAAAAATATACACGTCTTGATTGTAAAAAGAAGAAGCCTCAAAGCAGTTTACAAAAGAAAAAAATGAAACAATAAAAATCCAACAAAATTCACAGCCATTCTTTAAAACATACAAAATATATATCCTCTCCTAGCATCTATACACTGGGCTCCGGGAAAACTCTCAAATGGAGCAATTTGGTTTGGGACACTGGGTAGCTTTGGATCTGGAGGTGCTGCTGCAGCCAAAAAGGAAAGAAAAAACAACAACTGCCACATGCACCTTCCACCTTGGCTGGCATAAGGAGCGATGCTTGGGATTTGCTCATTGCTTTGTTCCTCTGGACTATTCTGGCTGTTTGTAAAGTGCCATAAGACTCTCTTGCCTCCCCAAGCCTGACATTTTAGGTAACACCTTATGGCATAAGTGTTAAACAGTCACACCACTGTACTTTTAATCAGCCTGCAAAGTTTTAATCAGCCTGCAAAGACAAAAATGTGTGGTAAAGGGCACACTTTGTACTGACAGATTAGATTAGCCCTCAAATGGCTTGAGGAAACAAACATCGCAAACGGTGATGCTATGTCATTAACATAACCGGGATTTTGAAAACTCTACAAGTTGAAATGAAACCATATGTTTAAAACAGCAGTTCGTATGGTGGAGAGGAAATTAGCAAGAGTTATTTAAAGCAGGAACCGGAAGGACTCTGCTTGCAAAGTGGCATCTTGATAAATCATCAGCTCGAGTGGGTAATGACAGAATTAACACCTCATTCCTAAACATATAGCATTCACCACATCAGTCTGAAGTATTCTTGCCATGTTATACTACAATATGGCAGAATACCAGAGGTTGTTAACATTGCATTGACACAATTGTATAGGCAGTGAATTCTAACTTTTTATTTGTTGTTCAATGGGCTGTTGGGGATGGGGATAAATTTAAGAATGCAACAGAATTGTATTCAGTCTAGATAATAGAATACTAGACATAGTTAGAAGCATTGCCCTATGTATAGATACTCCAACTACTTTCAAGGGGATTTACTCCCTAAGAAGTGTCCAGACGGTTCCACCAGTTACAGTGGTGCCCCGCAAGACGAATGCCTCGCAAAACGAAAAACGCGCAAGACGAAAGGGTTTTTCGGTTTTTGTGTCGCTTCGCTAGACGAATTTCCCTATGGGCTTGCTTCACAAGACGAAATGTCTTGCAAGTTTTTTTCCTTTTTCTTAAAGCCGCTAAGCCGTTAATAGCCGCTAAGCCACTAATAGCTGCTAAGCCGCTAAGCCGCTAATAGCCGTGCTTCGCAAGACGAAAAAACCGCAAGACGAAGAGACTCGCGGAATGGATTAATTTCGTCTTGCGAGGCACCACTGTAGCTATCTCCAGTTCTCCCATGGCAGGGTATCTATCCAGATGTCCTTTTTATTGCACATTCATGATGATTTGTGCTCATGATGCTATTGGGGCAGTCACACACAATCCTGCTATCAAGGCTGTTTGTACCTACAAAAGATTTGGAGTGTTCACATTGCCTCATTTCTGATCTGTACATATTGTTGCATGTCATTCCAGTCTCCAAACAGTGTGAGGTTCTAGGCGCTTACCCAGAGCTTGTGTTTCCTTTTGGAAATGAGGCACAAAGGAGACTGCGGTGTCTTTATGATACATGGTTTGTGTGTGTGTGTGTGTGTGTATACACACACACACACACACACACATACACACACACACACACACACACACACACACACACACACAACTGAGCCCACAATGGGGGGCTTCACAGCACTGAAGAGGGTCTCTTGCTTCTCCCATAGGCACAGCCTTGGGTTACAGCAGAAATCAGCCATAACACACACACACACACACACACACACACACACACACACACACGCTTTCTAGCCTACAGCTTTTCTTCCAACTTCTAAACTCCTAAACCCTGACTTTTATTCTCACTATCTGTGAGTTGAGGGAGAGGCCTCACCCATTTTTAATCTGGCACAGAGCCCCCTTTCCTTTGTTCTTTTAAGGGTCCATCACTCAGGTAGAATCATAGAATCATAGAGCTGGAATAGACCACAAGGGCCACCAAGTCCAACCCCCTGCCAAGCAGGAAACACCATCAGAGCACTCCTGACATATGGTTGATAGAATCATAGAATCATAGAGTTGGAATAGACCAATTATTCAACTGAACACAGGAAGCTAGTCTGGCTTGATTTTATTTATTTTATTTATATAATATTTATTAATAGTTTTTATCTTAATTACAATACCAAAGAATCAATATAATATAACACATCTCTTAACATAGTTTTCTTAACTTGGACTCCCTCACATCTCCCGCTTCTGCATTCCTGACAAAAAAATTCTATCCAGCAAATTTATCCCCTTTTTCTATTCGTATTATCTAATTTTCCAATGTTGTTTCTCTAATTTAGGTAGCTTTAATTCAAATCTTAAAAATTAAAATATAACCTAAAATTTCCCAAACCTTGCCTTTTCTTAAATTTAGCTTCTCTTCATATTTCACTTCATCTAGCTTAATGGTGCCAAGTTGTTTATACTCTGGCATCCTTCTTAACATTCATACAGTTTACAATATTTTTGTAAATAAATCTTGAATTTCTTCCAATCTTCCTCCACCGTCTCTTCTTCCAGGTCTCGGATTCTGCCAGTCATCTCGGCCAGTTCCATATAGTCTATCAGTTGCGTCTGCAATTCTTCCAGTGTGGGTAGATCTTGAGCTTTCCAATGCTTGGCGACAAGTATCCTTGCTGCTGTTGTTGCATACATAAAGAATGTTCGGTCCTTCTTTAACACCTTCTGGCCAACAATGCCCAGAAGAAAGGCCTCTGGTTTCTTAGGAAAGGTATACTTAAATACCTTTTTCAGCTCATTATATATCATTTCCCAGAAAGCCTTCACTCTAGGACAGGTCCACCAGAGGTGAAAGAATGTTCCTTCATTTTCTTTACATTTCCAACATTTGTTATCAGACAAGCGGTACATTTTTGCAAGTTTGACTGGGGTCATATACCATCTATATATCATTTTCATAACATTTTCTTTCAAAACATTACATGCAGTAAAGTTCAACCCCGTAGTCCACAACCTCTCCCAGTCCTCAAACATGATGTTATATCCAATGTCCTGTGCCCACTTTATCATAGCCGATTTAACCGTTTCATCTTGTGTATTCCATTTTAACAGCAAGTTATACATTCTTGAAAGTACCTTAGTCTTAGGCTCTAACAATTCCATTTCTAGCTTCGATTTTTCCACCTGGAATCCTAACTTTTTGTCAAGTTTAAAAACTTATTTAATCTGAGCATAATGTAACCAGTCTCGCACTTTGTCTTTCATTTTCTCCTGACTCTGCAATTTCCAATTATCTCCATCTTTTTCTAATATTTCCCAATACTTCGGCCATTTGGCCTCCATATTGAGTTTTTTCCGGGCCTTAGCTTCCAATGGTGACAGCCACCTTGGAGTTTTATTTTCCAATAAGTCTTTGTATTTTGTCCAGACGTTAAACACTGCTTTTCTGACAATATGGTTCTTGAAAGTCTTGTTAATCTTAACCTTGTCATACCATAAATATGCATGCCAACCAAAAGCATTATTAAAACCTTCCAAATCTAATACATCAGTGTTCTCGAGAAGCAGCCAATCTTTTAGCCAGCAGAAAGCTGCTGATTCATAGTACAACCTTAAGTCTGGCAGGGCAAAGCCCCCTCTTTCTTTCGCATCAGTTAATATCTTAAACTTAATTCTGGGCTTTTTGCCCTGAGTCTGGCTTGATTTTAAACGCTTGCTCGATGCAGGGATTAAAGTGACTGGCACCCAGTTTAATACTCCAAGCCTTGATTAAATTCAAACCCTTACTGGATCCTGCTGTTTGACACCCCCAAACTCATAATAATATAATGTTGAAATCAAGGGTTAGGGAGACATCAGGGAAACGGAATAAACTGCCACGTGAATGCAGCCTTTGTTTATTTTGCGATGCTTCTCCAGTGCCACTACATGATTGCTATAGTGCAACAAAAGCGAGACAAAAATAAACCAGATCACCTGTGGTATTAAAAGTTGCAGGCTTTCAGCATGAAGAAAGTTGGTCCACATCCCCTTTCTAACCCAGCAATTCCAAAGCCGTCACTCTCTCTAGGTTGGTTAATGTTAATTGCAGGTAAGTCACAAGAAAACATGCCATTCAACCCTTTGCTCTGGCTTCCTGTGATCTGCAAAGCCTCATTAGAGCCAAGGAAAGTAGCAAATGGGCTTGAGAGAGTGATGAAAAGTTCAAGGAGCAAGCAGCATGATGTGAGGAGCAGACTGATGGTGCTTCCCCCTGAGGGTACAGAGAAATGCAAACTGGAGCCCTGGATTTGCATCCACCAATAACCTTGCCTCATAAATATATGAATAAGTAAACACACAAGAGACATTTCCCGGGGCCGATCTAAATGCAAACTACTCTTTGTTCTTTTGGGTGTACCATTGAGGCATGTTCGGGAGGAATAGGTGAGAGATGGTTCTGTGTTCGCTCTCATTAGGCAAAAATGACATTGAAACAGCAGCAGTAGCAGCCTTCCAGGGCTCTGTGGCTTGTTCTTTCAGAAGAGCTTCATGTTCAGATTGCTTTTTAATGAAAGAAAAAGTACAGAATTCCTCTCCTCACACACACAAACACACAGTCTGCACTGCTGACAGCTCAAATGCCTTTGTATTTTCTTGCAGGGAATAATTTCTCAGTGCACCAAAACTTGCCTCGCAGGATCTTTGTGCAGGGCAGATGTCTGCTCCTCGAGCCCTGCGAATGTACCCAAGATGCAGTTCCATTCCCTCGGTCACAGAGAACAAGTGAGTGGGTGGATTTTGAATATGAAAATTGCTGTGTGTTCGTGGCTTGTTTATGCAGCGATCATTGGTAAAGAGCTTGAAATTGAAAGATGGGGTAGGAGGGCAGGAGGGAACCCACCTACCTGTGTTTGCTATTAATATGTGGAGCAAACCAATGGGGAGACACTGCTAATCTTGCTTCTGAAGTCTAAAGGAAGACTTTAGCAGCAAGGTGACACAATGAGTACAGTGGTACCTCGGGTTAAGTACTTAATTCGTTCTGAAGGTCTGTTCTGAAACTGTTCTTAACCTGAAGCACCACTTTAGCTAGTGGGGCCTCTTGCTGCTGCCATGCCGTCGGAGCATGATTTCTGTTCTCATCCTGAAGCAAAGTTCTTAACCTGAAGCACTATTTCTGGATTAGCGGAGTCTGTAACCTGAAGCGTATGTAACCTGAGGTACCACTGTAGTTTGAAACCTTGCGGAAATTCCTTAAAATGTGAGTTGTGTTGCTGGCATCCATCTGTCTCAAGTGACAATGGATTGCACCTCTGGGAGTGTAGTCGAACCGCCGCATTAGCAGCACTGAAGTGATCTCCCCAGGGCGCAAGCCTGGGCAGTGTGTATGGAGGTCCTAGGCTACTCAGACGGCAAGACACACACACACACACACACTGCCTCACTGATGTGGTCCAAAGGAAAGCAGAGCAATGTGTTTGGCATCAGCTTGGCTGCAGGAATTGCCAGAAGGAAGCATACAACTGTCTTAGGGACTGCAGTCTGGATTTGTGTAGGGTTTACTCCTTAGCCTCCCCCCCCCCCCGAATATATCCCGCAAGGCAGCCAAGGTTTAGTACAGTGGTACCTCTGGTTGCGAATGGGATCCGTTCCAGAGCCCTGTTTGCAACATGAGAAGAATGCAAACCAGCGTCTGCGCGGGTGGTGATTCCCTGCTTCTGCACATGTGCATGACGTCATTTTGTGCGCGAGTGACAAAACCCGGAAGTAACCCTTTCTGGTACTTTCGGGTCATCGTGGGACGTATCCTGAAAGAGCATAACATGAAGCGGACGTAAGAAGAGGTATGACTGGACCAGATTTTTCCTTCTCCTAGATCAGGCATCCCCAAACCCCAAACTTGGCCCTCCAGATGTTTTGGGACTACAATTCTCACACTGGTTCTGTGAGCTAGGGATAATGGGAGTTGTAGTCCCAAAACATCTGGAGGGCCGAGTTTGGGGATGTCTGTCCTAGATGGACTACCTTCCCAGGTTCCTAACCCCCATACGCCCCTCGCTTCCCTCTACAGCACGAACAAAAACCACCTCCTTGACTATTGGACACACTATTGGTCTCACCCAGAACCTGTCTTCACATGCAGAGGAAGTCCCTAATTCACCAAAGGTTCGAGACCCATCAGCTACCCTCACCTGGATTAGCCTGCTAATCTAAGCCGTTTCCTGGTGTGTGGCTGCTGTCACATGCTGACAGCTTCTAGGAGCCACAGGTGAGAGCTGAGTACAGGACAGGGACCAAACATGGACAAACTAGCCCAGAAGGAGCATGACATGTCTCCCAGCAGAGGTATTGTTCCATCCTTAACAACTCATACCTCCTCTTCCCAAATGTGTGTTTTTTCTGGCATTTTAGGGCAAATTTGGTTTGTAGGTTGCTTGGCACCTGTTGTGATGTTAAAGCAAACTGAGAAGAGGTGATCTTCCTTGGGTTCGTGGGTTCAAGTCCCACGTTGGGCAAAAGATTTCTGCATTGCAGGAGGTGGAAAAGATGGCCCTTGTGGCCCTTTATGATTCTACAATTCACCGTCCTACATACTCCATTTCCCAATAATCAGTTCTTTCCATCTCAGGCTTCACCAACAGGATTTTGTGTAGGAATCACCTTAACTGACTGGCAGAAGCATGTACAGTGTTCCATTGTTTTCCTTCACGACAGAGCAACCACAAGCTTAGCTTTTGTGTTAATTGTTTCTGGACAGGCTTGAACCTAGCACCTCTCATTTTCAAATAAATCACTGGTTGAAATAAATCCATTTGTGTTTATTTTTAATCAGATTTGCGCTCCTCTAAGCAGTGCAAACCAGCATACAGGGAGCCCTCTCACGTTTATCATCGTAAAAATCCCAAGAGGTAGGTTAAGCTGGGAATTAGTGACTAGCTCAAGGCCAGCCTGGGAAATTCATCCTCAGCTGAGGAAATGAAATGCACACATTCAGAGGAAATAACACACTGTGCTCCCACAAATATTTTCTTACCCAGGGATTGTTGTTAATCATTTCCTTCTACAGATTTCAATAGTAAAGAATTATGCAAAGAGGAAATATAAATTTATATTCACAATAAAGTTACACAAGGTTAAATGCACACATCTCTGTAATCAACTGCCCACCTGATGTTTACTTTAGAGAGAAACTAGCAGGGAATGTGTTTTGGCAGGCTTTGCACTCCAACACAGACACATGAAAAGAAACCCTAGAATATGGGTGAGACCCTTTTTGTTGGTTATGGGGAAATAAAAGGGACAGGAGAGCCATAGCTCAGCAGTACTGCACATGCAAAATACATGTTGTTGTTGTTATTGCTGTTGTTGTTGTTTAGTTGTTTAGTCGTGTCCGACTCTTCGTGACCCCATGGACCAGAGCACGCCAGGCACTCCTGTCTTCCACTGCCTCCCGCAGTTTGGTCAAACTCATGCTGGTAGCTTCAAGAACACTATCCAGCCATCTTGTCCTCTGTCGTCCCCTTCTCCTTGTGCCCTCCATCTTTCCCAACATCAGGGTCTTTTCCAGGGAGTCTTCTCTTCTCATGAGGTGGCCAAAGTATTGGAGCCTCAGCTTCACGATCTATTGTTTATTTATTATTTAAATTTGTATGTCACCATCCCATATACGGTAGATGTGCTCAAAGCTCACAAGAGCACAACCAAAATGCAAACCGACACATAATTCCAGTAGCAATCAGATACTAAATAACTTCAAAATATAACATGACAATCCAGTTTGATTATATGAACATTGTAACATTTTAAAGTCACAGCCTTCTGAATAGCTCAGTTGGTTATAGCGTGGTGCTGATAATGCCAAGGTTGCAGGTTCGATCCTGTATGGTGACAGCTGCATATCCTGCACTACAGGGGGTTGGACTAGATCAGGGGTCAGCAAACTTTTTCAGCAGGGGGCTGGTCCACTGTCCTTCAGACCTTGTGGGGGGCCCAGACTATATTTGGGGGGGGGGAGAACGAATTCTTATGCCCCACAAATAACCCAGAGATGATTACTCATGTAAAAACACGCTGATTCCCAGGCTGTCCGCAGGCAAGATTTAGAAGGCGATTGGGCCAGATCCGGCCTCCGGGCCTTAGTTTGCCTACCCATGGACTAGATTATCCTCAGGGTCCCTTCCAACTCTACAATTCAATGATAAAACACACTATCAAACACCTAGGTCATGTGTGCAACAACAGAATAGCTAGGCATGCTTTTTATAATAAGAATACAAAGCTGAAAATGAATGAACTGCAGCTAAAATATTCTGTTTATTTTTCACATGGTCCAGTCCTTCCCCTGCCCACCCCCTAATATTCTTAAGACGGTCTCTTCTCCAGTCTTCGGAGAGTAGCTAGAAATGGGGAGGCAGAAAAAGGTCCTCCTTTCCTTCCACTCTGCAGTTTTTTTTTTAAATAATAATAATAATAATTTTTTTATTAATTTATTTACAACATAAATCCAGAACAACTCATACATAAAAACAAACACATCAACCCCTGACAATTAAAACATATCAAAATTAAACTCCTATCCACTTACACAAAGAAAACATCACATAAAAATAAAAGACTTCCTTTATCCTGTAAATGGCCTCCTTATTTACTTCTTGTATGCTGTTTCTTTTATATGTGATTATTACAATTTTTTTCTAATTGCGACTTATAAAACTGCAAAATCTCCTGTAGAAATTAATTGAAACAAGTGCAGATGTATATTTTGGGGCACTGTTTGGTAAAGTATTCTCTGCATTTTCCCCATGCTTTTTGAAATTCTTCTCTAGGTTGTCTCCCAATTGTCTCTGCTAATCTGGCCAATTCAGTATAATCTAATAATTTATCCTGCCACTCCTTTTTTGTTGGCACTAATTCCTCGCCGTGCCTGTGGCATAAAGGAACATTTTCCGATCCTATTTTGCTATACCTGTGTCTGCTATTCCTAATAGGAAAGCTTCTGTATTCCACTCTGCAGTTTTAATCTGAAATCTTAGGTGCAGTAGTACTCCCAGAGCTCAGAAACTGCTCACACTAATGAAATTCCCTGTAGCAAAATGCCCCTAGAACAATGGGAGTTTCGAAAACTGGCATGTGCCCCATGCTGCTGAATGCTGCTAGCTTGCCTGGCCACCTGTGAGGGAGTTAGATCATTCTAGCTCTCAGGCAGGGTCAGGAGAGCAGAGTGGCCCTGAATGTATGGTGGTGGCCTATTCTTGTTGTAGATTGTCTTGTCACAACCCCATCAAGTTAGTCGTCACCTGCAAGTCGTCCACCTATCTAGTGCTTGCCTATGAAAATAGTCTCCAAGGAAGCATGACTGTGACTAATACAATGGTACCTCGGGTTACATATGCTTCAGGTTACATATGCTTCAGGTTACAGACTCGGCCAACCCAGAAATATTACCTCGGGTTAAGAACTTTGCTTCAGGATGAGAACAGAAATCGTGGTCCGGCGGTCCGGCGGCAGCAGGAGGCCCCATTAGCTAAAGTGGTGCTTCAGGTTAAGAACAGTTTCAGGTTAAGTACGGATCACCGGAACGAATTAAGTACTTAACCTGAGGTACCACTGTGAGGGAACAGCCAGAAGGCCCTCGGTGCTGGACCTCAGTGTCTGGGCAGAACAATGGGAGTGGAGACAGTCCTTCAGGTATACTGGACCAAGACCGTTTAGGGCTTTAAAGGTCAGCACCAACAATATTGGTACCAATAACGGCACATTCAGACTGCCGCCTGAATGTACCAACAATATTTGCTTATCTGTTGTTGTTTAGTCGTTTAGTCATGTCCGACTCTTCGTGACCCCATGGACCAGAGCACTCCAGGCACTCCTGTCTTCCACTGCCTCCCGCAGTTTGGTCAGATTCATGTTTGTAGCTTCGAGAACACTGTCCAACCATCTTGTCCTCTGTCGTCCCCTTCTCCTTGTGCCCTCCATCTTTCCCAACATCAGGGTCTTTTCCAGGGAGTTTTCTCTTCTCATGAGGTGGCCAAAGTATTGGAGCCTCAGCTTCACGATCTGTCCTTCCAGTGAGCACTCAGGGCTGATTTCCTTAAGAATTGATGCGTTTGATCTTCTTGCAGTCCATGGGACTCTCAAGAGTCTCCTCCAGCACCATAATTCAAAAGCATCAATTCATCGGTGATCACTTTCTTTATGGTCCAGCTCTCTACTTATTTGCTTATCTACTTAAAGCATTTTTACCCTGCTCTATAGCTGAAATAGCTCTTGGGGCTGCTTTAAAAAGTCTGTGGTCTGACAATCCCTACCCTTGTGGACAATCCACAAGGTAGGGCACACAAGGAAATGGGGCTAGGAAGGAGGAGGAAAAGGAAAGCTCACTCACCAGCTCTTAAAATGGCACTGGGAGGAATTTCTGGCCTGTGGGCCAAACATTTTGGGGGAAGACATGCTCACCTGCTCTACAACTGGCATCATACAGGGCATCAGGTGTGGGACAGGGAAGGGCTTCAAGCAAGATCCATATTATTCCTTCACTGATGTGAGGCATGCTCCCAACCACCAATCAGCTCAAGGGCCACAGGAGCCCACCTTGCTCAAGGTGGGGAAAGAGGTTTTCAAGTGTGAGTGAGGCTGAGAGGTGAGTGAGGCTGAGAGACTTTAGAGAAGTGTGACTAGCCCAAGGTCACCCTGCAGCTGCATGTGGAGGAGCGGGGAAGCGAACCCGGTTCACCAGAGCATGAGTCCACCACTCTTAACCACTAAACCACACTGGCACCCCAGTAGATAAGCAAATATTGTTGGTACATTCAGAAAGCAGTCACAGTCACCTCCAACATCATCATAATATTTGGCTGAGACATGGGTAGCCCTGCTCGCCTGTCTAAGTGGACCTACGAGGTGGGGCCAAATAAAGATCTGGTCACTAGAGCCAGGAAGCTTCCCACTCCTGTCTTAAAGTAGCAGGGCTCAACTTTGGTGACCAGCTGGGATGGAAATGGTCCAGGCAGCTGGTGTCTCAGTAGACCTGATAGAATAAGCCTGCTTCTCTTCCCTGTTCTGCAACCTGAAGATATGACTGCTGCTAAGTGACAGTTTGGGGGGAAGCCCAAGTCTTTTTCTGCTGCAGTCTTGTGATTTATTTTTTTTTGCTCCAACCTGCCTGAAGAGCTATGATTTCTTTTCTAGGCACTCGCCAAACATTTGTGTCTGGTATGAAAGCCTGAAAAGGGCGGCTGGGGGTGGGTAGGTGGGAGGAATGGGACTATAAATCCCCTTCATATCCATTTGTACATTCAGAACCTTTTCTTCTGTTTGTCTTTTATTCAAGGTACTTTTTTCAAATTGTAGGTGCTCATTCCATCCCATTTGCTTATGCCCATAGCAACACCCCCGTTAGACATAATGCAGAAGCATTATCATTCTTCTCAAGAACGGCAAAGTGCTGAGGAGCAAGAGAGAGCCAGCGATCCAACATGTTTTAAGGGAGGAAATATTGTGCCAGCGTTTTGCTTTGGGGGAATCCAGAACTTTTTCAAATTAGCTAAGATGAATCTGGGGAGGAAAATTAATGAAAGAAGGTGATCTTTTCATTTCATTAGTCTGTGTTCTAACAATCCAATAAAAGTCTCTTGAATAATAAAAAATACGCTTTCAGAAATTTCATTTTTCCATAATTACATTGGCAAGGAATAAATAGTCTGTAATTGCACTGGACGAGTTATAAATTATAGCAAGTTTGCAGCAGAAAGTACTTGTGAAGTTCCACTTGTCTTTCTATACAGTGGTGCCCATGTGTGTTCAAGGAAGTGTCTACTGGTTCAATTAAAATTTGGTTGTTGTTTAGTCGTTTAGTCATTTCTGATGCTTTGTGACCTCATGCAAAACTGGAAGGGAAAGATAACATGTTCATGAATGCACACACTGACCATACATCCCAACACCAAAACCTCATTGAGGAGGGAGACATTGATCCAACTGAAAACTGGGAAACACAGGCACACAAGTAATCTATATTTCTTCCTATATACATAAAAATGTAAGGTGTCATCATGCAGCAGTTCATATTGTAGCACCCTGCTTGTGGTTAACGCTTAGCTGGAATGAAATATTCAACGCAGCAATAGAGAAATTAAAATAATAATTTACTTGTCAGACAAATAAATGATAGACACAGTGGTATATGGTTACCAAAGCTCTGCCCACTCCAGCCCTGATGGCCAGCACTTATATTTCCTCAACCCAGCTCCCTTGCTCCTCCTTTGGCTGCCTCTGTCCAATCAGCCTGGTTGAAATTCCTATTGGCTGTTTGCTAGAACCAATCATAAAAGATGCACCCATTTCCTATTACCTTTTATGGGAGACAAAGAGCTATATTTCCTTCTATCCATAAATGGCAGACAAGTAGCCATTTGCCTCAACAAGGCACCTTAATTACCAGATCACATTTGCCCCTGTTGCCCCTGTTGCCCCTGCATTCCAAAACAAATGGCTAAAACAAATGGCTCATGGTATTAAGTTCTATCTAAACAGAGATCTTACTATTTACCAACTCTTAATTAGTGTTTTTGCAGCTTGATTGTATTCTGTAATATGTAGGGTCAGTGTAACCTTTGCTCCCAGCCTGTATTTCCCTTTTATGACTTTGAGAAACTTGTCTCCTGCTTCTGCTATAAATCGGGGGGCCCTTGTCCAGGAGGATAAACAACTGCCAAAGTACTTAGCCAGCTGCTTTTCTGCCTGGCATGAAACATACAAATATATCTTTAAGCTCATTTTAAAATACAGGCCTTGATCAGATGCCTCAATATGGCCATCAGTACACGGTGACAACACCTCCAGTGTGACTAGAGAATGGCAGGCAGGCAAGCAAGTAGTGTGGGTGGCAGGAGACCCAGACAAGCTGGTTAACCAAGAGGGGGAGACACTTCAAAGAGCAATTTGACAAACAATATTGTAGACATTATTGTACATAATAATATCTACATCATATTGTGATGAAGAGCAGGCTTAAAATGAATAAAATTAAACAGAAATGGCATGGAATCCACATACCCTCAGAAAACTCCTATGCATGATTACAAATTACTCGTGCCCACCAGCAGAACCCCAGTGGTTCAGTTTAGGGTTTGAAACACTTTTAGGCAGGGCACATTTGGAATTTTGAGGAAGTATCACAAAACAGCTGCTGTAGAGGGCATTATATTAACATAAAATGGTTGCTGTTATATACTGAGTTGAATAGGATCCAAAAGGCAGCAGTCTGATTGGTCCTAGAACAATAGGATTCAGAATGCAGCAGTCTGATTGGTCCACAGAAGCCACCCAATCCAGCTCCAGGTGGAAGTGAATCCGCAACCTGATTGGCCTACAGATGAATCCTTTTTTTAAAAAAAAATATTTTTTATTAACTGGCCAATCACATCAAATTAAATCACAACACATAAATTCCGAATTACAAAGCCAAATTTTGAATTTTGTTGGGGGGACCCATACTTCAAGATCCAAAGAGGGATTCTAATCATCTTCTTGCTACAGTGGTGCCTCGCAAGACGAAATTAATTCGTTCTGCAAGTTTTTTCTTCTTGCGAGTTTTTCGTCTTGCGAAGCACGGTTTCCCATAGGAATGCATTGAAAATCAATCAATGCGTTCCTATGGAAACCGCCTTCAGACCAGGTCCGGGGACAGTCTGTCCCCCGACCTCTTCTGAAGGCTGGGGGGGGGGACAAGGGCTTATTTTCCCACCGCCAGCCTTCAGAAGTCTGTTCTGAAGGCTGGCGGTGGGAAGAAAAGCCCTTCTCCCCACCTCCCGCCCCGCAAGCTCCGGGGACAGGAGGGCTTTGCTACCGACCGCCAGCATTTTAAAAGCCCCCGGGACAGCGGAGACTTCTCCGGTGTCCCGGGGTGATTTTAAAATGCTGGCGGGCGGCGGCGAAGCTTTCGCTGCCGTCCCCCAGCATTTTAAAAGCCCCCGCGACAGCGGAGACTTCTCTGCCGTTTCTCCGCTATCCCGACGGCTTTTGAAGGCAGGCGGGGGGGAGCAAAGACTTTCGCCCACCACTGGCCTTCAGAAGAGGTCCAGGACCATGTTGGTGACCCCTGCTGTAAGGTCCAGAAGTCCACTGTAAGTATCCTCATACCACATAGAATAATACAACTGTGTTAAAAGGAAAGGTGTATATTTTTCAACTAGAAAATGTTTTGCAGGCAAGGGAAGCAAGCCAGAGGAAATTGGCTCCAAGCAAATTAAGGTTCCCAAACATTGCAGATGACCTTTGTGTTTAGAAGTCACGCACAAGTGTGCTTTCAGTATAACATCCTTTCACAGCCATGTTCAAAGTACCTTAGAATAGAATATAGAAATAAAAGAGTGTTTAGAGAAGGCAACACTTGAAACTGCATAGGGAAGATTTGAAAATGCTACTCATCAGAAAGCCGGATAAATCCAACCTGTTCAAGCAGGGATTGTCAAGAGAAGGAGAAGAAAGTCTCAAATGCTACAGAGATGGAAGCGTTCTGCCTGAGCGCCTCAATAGTTCAGAAGGAAGAACAAAATTAATCCATTGCTGCCACATGCATTTATACCTCAGAACTCATAAATTACCCACAACCTCGAGCTTGTATTTCCTCCTTCTCCAGATGGAAATTACATTTCTTGAATATAGATTTCCACATCAACTCTGGGCACTCATTAGAGCTCGAAGGCTGCAGTGCCCTTCTCGCGCTGATACATGCGCACAGTCGCACACACTTTCGGCCTGGCAAATCCCTGATTCGTCTAGCTAAGCCTTTTGAACCACTGATTGATCGAGTCCATTTGGGTGGATTGAGTGAGCCATTACTTGTGTCAGGAAACTTTTGAGGCCCGATTGATTCTGATGCCTTGATGGAATGCAGATGGACTTCCTAGGAAAGTCATACCTGAGACGAGGAAAAATGAGGTTGATTCCTGTTGTGAGAAATTATTGAGATGGATGAAGACTTATAGACGTGGCAGGAATGTTCTGAGGAGCAGCACTGTGCATTAGGGGAAGGGTTGTAGCTTTGCATGTAGAAATCCCATGCTTAGGAACAGGCATGCCTGTCTGTTGTACAGGAGGAGAGAGGTAGGTTGGCAGGCAGCATGGACCAGGACCCAAGGAGGCAGAAGTGGGATGAGGAAAACCCTTACACAGGACTTAGAGCAGCAATAAAACTGGCTATATGCTGTTAGTTGGATGGAGCTTACCAAGAAAGGCTGAATGTGTCATATTGATCCAAAGCAACCAGCCATAATATCATAGCCTGAAGGTTTCTAATTAGAGCAGAACTCAAGAAGTAATAACACCAGAATGTTCTCCATTGTTTATGGGTGATGCAAGACTATTAGGAAACTTGAAAGAATGTCTCGGCAATGTTAGGAACAGCTCCCCACACATACAGACCCTCCCTGCCAATGAGACCAGGGCTTTCCTGCGAGCGAAGCTTGCTGGCCTTTTTCCTAATTTACTTCTGCCTGAAGCTCTAGCAGCTTTATTCTATAATTTAGCATCTCTCAGAAAGGCGCAGAGGAAAGAAATACATTAAAAGACTTGAACTTCCATTGCGTAGTGTAACTTTTGTGCCGCCGGGCAAATGCCACAGTAGGATGTATCGACAGAAGTATTAAGGCGCAAGATAAAATTGTTTTGCTCCGTCCAAGGCCCAGCAAGACTGCTCCGTCCTATTCTGTAGCATTCATATGTCCACTAAAGCAGAGGTGAACTAGAAAGGATTGAGGGGGCAGGTATAAATATGACAAAAAGCCTCCATCTTGTGAGGCTGTGTTTGTGTGAGAGAGAGCAAGAGCTAGAGCTAGAGCTAGAGCTAGAGCTAGAGCTAGAGCTAGAGACAGAGACAGAGACAGAGACAGAAACAGAAACAGACAGACAGACAGACAGACACACACACACACACACACACACACACACACAAAGAGAGAGGGGGGTACAGTTGATTATGTAAAGGCAGCACTCCTCTTATTTTATTATGTCCAATCCTGGCATCCTATGAAATGTGGGCATACTTAAAGCCCTAAACGGCCTTGGGCCAGTATACCTGAAAGAGCGTCTCCACCTCCATCGTTCTGCCCGGACACTGAGGTCCAGCACCGAGGGCCTTCTGGTGGTTCCCTCACTACGAGAAGCCAAGTTACAGGGAACCAGGCAGAGGGCCTTCTCGGTAGTAGTGCCCCCCCCCCCCCCCGTGGAACACCCTCCCATCAGATGTCAAAGAGAAAAATAACTACCAAACTTTTAGAAGACATCTGAAGGCAGCCCTATTTAGGGAAGCTTTTAATGTTTAATAGGTTATTGTATTTTAGTGTTTTGTTGGAAGCTGCCCAGAGTGGCTGCGGAAACCCAGCCAGATGGACGGGGTATAAATAATAAATTATTATTATTATTATTATTATTATTATTATTATTATTATTATTATTGATGTTATTCAATGCAGGGGAGGCCAAGCAGGAACTGAGCAGAAAGAACAAGTAGTCTCTCACCTATTGTGGATTTTTGAAGGGATAATTATTGAAGTGTTGCTTAGCATACTGGCACCCATGAGTAATTGTGCATAAGCAGGACTCAACATAGTCTTCAGCAGATCACTCCCTCTCCTCTCCCATGAGTCCCCTAAATCGGTTACATGGGTTCTGTCAACCCTCAGGAACAGACTCAAGGATGGTGTGGGGCACATGCAGGAGGGTGGGGTAGGGGGTCACATTGTGCTAGTGCTAATCCTTACGCCACCATAATTATTTGGTTGAAAGCGGGCCCTTTTCAACATAAGAACTGCCACAGGATCAAATCCATGAATGAGTTCAGATGGGATTCAAGTAGATGGCTGGGCACTCTGGGAGTAAATCTAAAGTCCATGTAATGTCAGTCTTCAGTTATCTGAGGTATGTTTGTCTTGCATTATAATATAATGTCTCCCTGTAGGTTTGCTTATAAATATCATGTGCCATTTCCCTGGTTCAAAGTGATGTACTGATAATGTCCAGATGATCCTAGCCATTTTTTTAAAGAAGAAAATATAGGTTATTTTCTCCAAAATAATACGATGTACAAAATTGCTCAAAACAATATACAAATCCCCTATCAACATTTGGAGGGGGAATCAGGGGGCACAATTCTGTACATGCTCTTTATATCCCACACTTAAGAACATAAGATAATTATCTGATGGATTCAAAATATAATTATTTTTTGGGGGGAAATTGTCCAGTAGCACCTTAGAGACCAACTAAGTTTGTTCTGGGTATAAGCTTTCTGAAGTATAAGTTATATGAAGAAGCGTTCATGCATATGAAAGCTTATACCCAGAACAAACTTAGTTGGTCTCACAACTACCTACCTGTATCTGATGGATGTGAGGGCGATTTGGCTGCAACATCTGCCACTCCATTGATCCCCAGGGTTGATTTGGCTTCCTTGCTCACTGCTCCATGTGCGTCCCTTCCGAAGTTGCGCATTCGGTGGAAGAGGAAGAGCATCCCAGATAGAAGGAGTATACCGTTCTTCGGTCAAGGATAATGATCAATAATACATTTTATGGTGTCCAAAAATCACATTAAGGAAACATTACACAGAATTGCAGAAGAAAGAAAGTTAGAATAGAACTCAAAGCTTGGGCAGCAGAAGCAGCAAAAATTTGGGCAGTCCCTACTTGAAGAAGAGGAGGAGGAGGAGTTTGGATTTGATATCCCACTTTATCACTACCCTAAGGAGTCTCAAAGCGACTCACAATCTCCTTTCCCTTTCCCCCCTCAACAAACACTCTGTGAGGTGAGTGGGGCTGAGAGATTTCAGAGAAGTGTGACTAGCCCAAGGTCACCCAGCAGCTGCATGTGGAGGAGCAGAGACGTGAACCTGGTTCACCAGATTACGAGTCCACCGCTCTTAACCACTACACCACACTGAATACTTGAAGTATTCAATCTGTCTTCTGCTCTGTTTCTTTCACTTAAGTGTTGACTGCTGCTTTCTTACTGAAGGCAAACATCTAGAGGGGCTATAAATGTAAGCAGGAGTTACAGGGAGGCTCATAGTGGAGAAATCTTCTGCGATGACTGTGCCCTTAAAATTGAAGGTCCTCTAAAAACTGACAGAAGAACTTAAGAAGAAGCTGCTGGATCAGGTCAACAGTCCAGCTGGTCCAGCATCCTGTTCTCACATTGGCCAACCAGATGCCTGGGGGAACCTCGCAAGCAGGACCCAGAGCACAAGGACCCTCTCCTCTCCTGTGGCCTCCACAACTGGTAGAGTTGCCAGCATTTGGTGGCCCATTGAGCCAAGTACAGTCATGCTGGCCTATCAAAGGTTAACAAAATGACCCCAAAACCTCCAGCTGGTTCTACCTGTCTGGAACCAGGTGGGTCCTCAAGCCCCTGGCAGGCAACAATACATGGCTGGTGGGCTGTGAATGGCTGCTTGATTGCTCACTAGCTGTGCAAGCCTGATGCAGGCAGATTACACCGTCCTAATCATGTCTCATTTAGTATTTCTAGTTAATCATTCAAAGGATTTTTTATTATTATTTAACTGCTGAATAAAATATTGAGGGGTTTGGGATTTCAACCCACTTCTTTTCCGAGCTCCAGAGTTGGTCTGTGCGCCATTATCCAGCTGACATCATTCACTTGCAATTCTTTTTATTATTATTATTTGATAGCCTATCAAACATAGCATGAAAGTTTAAAGAGATAACGTCGCGATGCATCCATTATGCCTGTTTTGGAAATTGTTCCTGAAGTGCAGAAGCGTGATCATAGGGAATGTGAACTCTCCATCACTAGAAATAATTGGCAGGGTTGAGATGTGTTTCTGTGACCAGAACAGCCTTTGTCAACCTGGTACCTTCTGGAGGTTTAGGACTCCAATTCCTTTCAGCCGCAGCCAGTTTTTCCAGTGCTCAGGGATGATGGCAGCTGGACTTCAACAATAGCTGGAGGGTAATAGGCTGCGCAAGGCTGTTTCAGGACAACCCAGATAAGCAAGAGACCCAGATACAAACAGAAACCACACAACCAAGCACCATGCACACAGTCACATTCATATTTTCATTTCAGGTTTGTATGTATTGCTCTCCGACAACTCCATTCTTCCGCAGTTGTAAAATATGTCTGGTTCTAGCTGTGAAAACGTCTGTGTAAAAATAGCTGTGCAGAGTTCATGAGTTATTACTTCAGTGGCTTCCAGAACAAATTCCCTTGCAACATTTCATTTTGGCAATTTGGGTCGGCAAGCTCACCATGGGATACAAAGCCGCAAGCAGCATCTAAGGATAATGACTTTTTCTTTTCTTCCATCCCTTGGCTTTATTTTCACTGAGGTTGTAAACCTCTGTCCACACTGGATGGTTTCAGACAAGGTGTAGGACTCAGTTACATTAGTAAAGAAACAGTGATTTGAATGTGCTGCGAACATGCAGCACCAGATGGCGCCAGTGAGCAGGAAATTTTAAAACACAGTTTTCCATAAAGATTTTTTTCTTCTGTTAAAACAATCTAATTTCTGACATTTATATCATTTTTTCCTGTGTTTAGATCCACCCATAGTCTCATATAATAAGATAATTTCTCTGTATGCAAAGCCCCCTCTGTATAGAGCCAGAGGTCAGGGAGAAGGATTCTAACTTAAATGTCTATCTATTATGCTACTTTTCCACTTGCAGGATTTTGGGGCTCTGTTTTTCTCTTGCATTTTAATTTGGAGAAAAGGTGAGTAAGAAGAAACACGATAGACGTGTATAAAACAGAGCATGTCATGGGAAAAGTGGGTAGAGAAAAGTTTTTCTTGCTCACAGCACTAGAATGCTAGAGGGAAGGATGCAGCCTTTGGGACTTCTTAGTTTAAAGGTAAGAAGTGACTTGGCAGAAGTTTATAAAACTAGGCATGCCATGGAGGAAAGGGATAGAGAGTTTTTCTGTCTCTCTCAAGACCCTAGAACTCGTGGACATCAATGAATTAAGTGAAGACTAGGCAAATTCATGGAGGAGAGGGCTATTGGTGGCTTCTAGAACTGCCTCCACAGTGCTGCAATGATTCTGAATGCCAGTTGCTAGAAACCACAGGAAGGGAGAGTGCAAATTATTATTATTATTATTATTATTATTATTATTATTATTATTATTATTATTATTATTTACTTATACCCTGCCCATCTGACTGGGCCTCCCCAGCCACTCCGGGCAGCTCCCAACAGAATATTGAAAACCCAATAAAACATCAAACATTAAAAACGTCCCTAAAAAGAGCTGCCTTCAGATGTCTTCTAAAAGTCAGATAGTTGTTTATTTCCTTGCACTGGCAGAGGAAGAGGAGTGCGGAGGGAGCTCACTGCCCCCGGCAGCACAATCCTAGTGGGGTGCCATAGCAGCTGCTCCCCTGCTCGTGCTGGGTGCCACGGCCCTCAGGCGGCACGCCATGCCCTCGGGACATGCGCCACTCCCCTGTGGGTGGCGTGCCACGTCCCCGGGACGTGCGTCAGCCCCACCCCCACCTGCTCTCTCCCCCCCCCCAGTGCCAGAGCATGAAGCTCCGCCACTGTTTCCTTGACATCTGATGGGAGGGCATTCCACAGGGCAGGCGCCACTACCGAGAAGGCCCTGTGCCTGGTTCCCTGTAGCTTCACTTCTTTCAGTGTGGGAACAGCCAAAAGGCCCTTGGTGCTGGACATCAGTCTCCGGGCTGGACAATGGGGGTGGAGACACTCCTTCAGGTATTCTGGGCCGAGGTTGTTTAGGGTGTTAAAGGTCAGCACCAACACTCATATGCTGCTCCCAGGCAAAGACTGTTTTTGGTGTTGTGTAAGTGGTCATCCTTGGAGCACTCTGTCTATCCTGCAAGCCCCCACCTGAAATCCAGACAGACAACTCAGGGGTGGAATTGGGTGATCTTTCATAATATGGCACCCTGTGAGAGGCCAAAATTTGGTGCCCCAAAATAGATCTTCTGAATTATGCCCCTTCTCGGTTTTGTGCCCCCTCAGCTCAACACCCTGTGCAGCAGAACCGCCTGCACTGCCCCTAAATCCAGTGCTGAGAGAACCATTCCCTCAGCAAGAAGCAGGCCTGCTGTTTAAAACCTGGCTGCCTTACAGATTAACAAGTATCATTTCAGGACACAGCCTTTGACCTTTGCAACCATGCTGCTAGGCCAAAATAAAATCCAGCTCATTCCTAGCCTGGTTAGGGCTTTTGGCGGTTAAAAGAATTAAATATTTGTTTCCCAGTAAAGGGGATGCCTAACAAATATCAGCAGAGAATACATCTGTTACATAAAGAGGATTAGGATCAGTGCAAGAGTTTACATTCAGAACAGGAGTGGCCTTTGAAATGTAGTATGAAGACACATTTAGGAAAGTGCTGTCTGTTTTGACTGACACAGCCTCTCTGGGCTCTTGAGTAGACTCACTTCCATGTACATGAGGCCCTTTGAGATGCTGGGGACTGAACCTGAGCTCTACTCTAAACTATTGCCCCTTCACAAACAATGGCAGTGCTTGGTCTGGTAGAGACACCACATCATCAAATTTTACCTGAGTGCCTGGGAATCCTATTTCTCTTTAAAGCTCTGCTCCTTAAATCTAACTCTGTGTGGGCTGGATGAGTAGTGCGGTTATATTTTGCATCTGTCTTGAGAGACAATACAGTGCGTCTCCACAGGTGAAATCAAACTGCTGCATTAGCAGTGCCAAAGTGACCTTCCTGGAGCATAAGCCTGGGCAGTGTATATGACAAGACCACCCCCTCAGCCTCATTGATGTGGTCCAGAGGAGAGCAGAGCAATATGTTGGGCACCAGTTTGGCTGCAGGAGTTGCCAGGAGGAGGTGTACAAGACGCCATCCAGCCATCTTAGGGACTCCACGCCAGATTTGTGTAGGGTTTACTCCTTAGCCTTTTCTTCTCCTGAAGATATCCCATAAGGGAGCTGAGGATCAGTTTTTTTCCTTCTCAATGGGCTACCTTCCCATGTTGATGAGCCCCATCTGCCACTCACTTCCCTCTACAGGACATGCAGAAACTGCCTTACTGACCCTTGGACCCACTATTGGTCTTATCCGCTCAATCAGCCCATCTTCGCATGCAGGGCAAGTCCCTAATTCATGGAGGGTTTGAGACCCATCAGCTATCCTCACCTGGTTTAGAGCCGGCCAGGCAACCCTTTCCTGGGGTGTGGCCACTGTCGCATGTTGACGGGTTCTAGGAGAGCCGAGTGCAAGCTGAGCACCAAAAGTGGACAAACTACCCCAGAAGGAGCACATGTCTCTCATTATAGGTACTAACACTCCATATACCCCAGGGGGATATATATCTAAAGCAGTGAAGGGAACTCTTTACTTGCTCACAGGTTGTCTCTGGTGAAATTCCCCTGAAGGTTTATGGATTGTATACAGCTGTTTTATCGACCGGCTTCATAAACAAAATTAAATCAAACTATGGTTTAGTGCAAATGATCAAACATGCTGGCTTCAAGCGAGAAGACCAGCTGCTTTGCTTAGCGTTACTTGCAAAATGGACCAATGTTTTGTTGCACTGGCTTTTAACTATTGAACAGCTGCTGTTGGTATAACAGTTTTAATGCTTTAGTAATTAATATTTTAAGTTAAATTATGGTTTTGTTGTCAGTCTGCTTGGGCTTTATAAAAGAAAGGTAGCATATAATTATCTTGGATCGTCATTCTCATCAGCAAGACAGCTGAACTCGTAACGCCATCCTCATAAGAAGAGTCCTACCAGATCAGGTGAATGCAGAGGCGTACCTAGGCTCCCTTGGCAAGATGTATTGGTGTGGGCAGGCATGATTTTTGCACCCTCCTAGGCCTGCACCCTTTGCAGGGGCCAACGTGGCCAATCCCCAAGTACGCCCCTGGGTGGATGACCCTCCTAGTTCAGCACTCTGGCTAACCAGATACCTGTGGGAAACCTGAAAGCAGGACATGAGTGCAACAGCACTCTGCCCACCTGATTTTGAGTAACCGTTATTCAGAGACACACTGCCGCTGAGAGTATAGCATGGTCATTTGTCGTTATTGTCCTCCTTGAATTTGTCTAACCCTCTTCAAAAGCCATCTAAGTTGGTGGCCATCGCTGTCTTCAGTGGGAGCGAGTTCATACAGTCTCCCAACTCCCATCAGCCTCACCCACATGGGTAATAATTGGGGTCATGTCATCTGCATGGTTAGATTCCCAGTCTCTATTATAAGGCATCGTGCTACCTCTAATATACAGGCTCAGTTAGTTTTTGTTTCCAAGTAAAAGAACCACGGTTCCCGTACAGAGATATAACCATGTTACACTGGCATCTGTAGTTGGCTTGTGTGTGGATGAGCATACTTTGGCTGAAAACCTCTGAATAGCCATTGAAAAGCATCCTCTGTATCCTATTCAAAATAATAATTTATTGTAATACAAAAATGAAATATACATAAATAAGCAATTTTACATTCTGCAATGCAACTAAAGCTGTAAAACATTTTTTAAAAAACATGACTTAATATATACCGGTGTTTCATAAACATTCCCTTGAGTAAATAGGTAACGATGCTCTTTTGGATTTGTAGAAATGGTGATGCATAATGACTGCTGCGCTGCTCTAATAGAAATGGCGGGGCTTGTGCCGAAGGTACTCTTGTGTGGATGCCATTAATCTCAGTGGAGATTCCATTGTGTTCTCTGTTTCAAGTGTCCTTCTGGAGAAAGACAGGCTTTCTCTGGCTCAAGCCTCCTTGCAATGATGGGGAGGGAAATCTGCTCCAACCCTTTTCAGAGGACAAGAAAATCATGTCATTATTACCAGATTTTGTCCACCTGCTCTTAAGGTATAGTATTCCTATTTCAGAATAACAGAATCATAGAATTGTAGAGTTGGTCATCCAGTCCATTCCCTTGCAATGAAGGATTCTGCATGATCAATCAAGGACTTCTGCTAGTGCAATACAGCTTCCCCTTCTCCTGCCTCACCACCCAAAATTGGCTGGGGCGTAGGGCGGGAGAACCCCCAGAATAGGACATGGGTGGAGAAGAGAGGGATTGCTCCATCTGGCAAGCTGACAGAATGATTGTCAAATGCTGTATTGTTCCCAGATTGACCTAGGCTGGAATTCTAACATCAGCTACCTGGATGTAGGTCCCACTGAATTCACTGAATGTTTGATGTTTTATCCTGTTTTTATTATTCTGCTGGGAGCCGCCCAGAGTGGCTAGGGAAACCCAGCCAGGTGGGCGGGGTATAAATAATAAAATAATTATTAATATTTATTACCAGGACTTACTTCCGAGCATGCATGGTTAGAATTACATTATTATTTCTGAACTGGATCAGCCAGTTGTGTGTTCTTGCACAATTCACTTTGGGGGGGGGGTTCATACAAGAAAAATTT
Organism: Podarcis gaigeae; assembly: GCF_964106915.1. Taxonomy (NCBI): domain Eukaryota; kingdom Metazoa; phylum Chordata; class Lepidosauria; order Squamata; family Lacertidae; genus Podarcis; species Podarcis gaigeae. The sequence goes on from NC_139680.1 coordinate 99,234,036, forward strand.
CCAATGGATTATGAACAATGTATTCCATAAGATACATTTAGGACCCATCTTTTGAAGCATCAAGCTCATTCATTATGGAGTTTCCCTCATCAAATGATGTCCCAGTGCAAATCAGTACATATAGGCCATATTGTGTATCAGGCAACACCCAATTTTTTCTTTGATGCACTAGATGTGAAATACATCAGTAATGCTCCAATTATCATCAGATATCCCCTCCCAAAAGCCAAGAATCAATACTATACTGAATGAGTTGTATTAAAAAAATGTGGGAGTAGATACACTGACATTACTGGCCTTAAGTTTGCCATGTCTATTAATTTTTGTGGGTCTGCTTCAATTAAAACATATATCAGATGCAATCCAATTTTTATGTATGCATTGATAATTGTTGACAATGCACTTTTTATTTATTCTATTATTTTATGCCACTTGCATAAACTTGCATTCCACTTGCATTATAAACACATGGCATGAATTAGTAGACCCAAGACACAATATTCCCTAAACTTCACATGGAACTAAGACTCCAAACATGTATGTAGTGTAAAAAATGCGAGATAGTGCTGGAGGGCAGTCGTTAGAATCAAACCACTGGTCACATTTTTGGCCAATTTATCCATTAACATGGCATGTTTCTGTATTATATATGTCCCTACATCCACAGGACTAGGTCAGGTCAAGAAGTCTCTCATTATCAGGTGACCAACAATTTTGGGTTGGACTTGCTAGGCAAAGCACCATCTGTGGTCATTAGGACTCTTTCCATCCACTGGGCACTGACCTTGTGACTCTTGAGGTTCACAGGGCCCCAAAATAGTGACTACAGCTGGTCTTTCTGAATGGCTGGAGATATTCCTGTCAGTGTCATGAGTTGGCATGTGCTCTTCCTTTTTAAAAATGGTAGCAGTTTAGACGAATTTGTTGGCAGGGGGATACAAGCACATGACTACTCTAGCAGCCAGTAGGCAGGCAAGAAGACCCCTGCCCTGAGATCATAGGAACAGAGGAAGCTGCTTTATACTGAGTCATTCATCCATCCATCTCAGCATTCTCTACAGCAAGGTTTCCCAAACTTGGGTCTCCAGCTGTTTTTGGACTACAACTTCCATCATCTCTGCCCACTGGTCCTGCCAACTAGAATGATGGGAGTTATAGTCCAAAAACATCTGGAGATCCAAATTTGGGAAACCCTGCTCTACAGTGACTGGCAAAGACTCTCCAGGGTTTTCCACCCTACTTGCAGATACTGTGAATTAAACCTGGTACCTTCTACATGCAAAACCGATGCTCTCTCACTGAGTTTTAGTCCTTCCCTTAGATCAGTTTCTTTGGTGCTTGCAAACGGCTCACACTCAAAAATTACTATGATTTTATCTGCCTTTCTGGGCTCAACCAGTACCTGACATACATTCGAAACCTTCCTGGGTTCTCTGTGACTGGTCGGAACCTCAGATCACATGCCACTTTGATTCTCCATGGGGAGGAAAGCAACTACCAGCTTGCTTACACACACACCCACACCCACCCACACACACACACCTTCTCCTGGGGTTAATAGCATGGAGTATGCTGCTATGCTGAGGCTGGCACTATTGGCTGACCACATAAAAACTGTGCATGGGAAGCCGGTTCAAGATCTAAAATAAACAATAATTTTAAACTGGTTTCTGTCAAATTCCTAACGCTGTTAAATGGGAACACATGGCAACAGCAAGAGATGTCCCAAAAACACACTCACAATAAGCATTTCACAATGGCGTTGTTTTTAGGTGAACACACCAATTCAGATAAAAGACAGATTCTGAGACTCTGAACGAAACAAAGAAGTTCCATGTTGACGTTTCTCAGCAAACAGTCCTGGCTTGACTGTGCCTATATTTAATGTTCAAACAGCGTAGGTCTATTATGGCAGCTTTCCTAAGTCGTATTAATAGCGCCATTAAGCAGCACTACAAAAGAACAAGAATTCCTTTATTTTGGTTCTACATTTACAAGAGAGTACATACTGCTTTTTACATAGCACAACTTATATTTAGCTCGAAAGCTTCTTTTCCATATCAGCGGAGCTGTGTTTTATTTTTGACCTTTCAATCAATAAACCATATTGAAGTATATCAGGTCTGAATGGCTTCCTTCTGTAAGGATCGCTATCACAGACGGGGATAACAAATCCCCATTTGATTGCAATATATTTATATATAAATGAAGTCTGCAAATCTGCCAATGAGGCACAGCTGATGCCATGGTTCAACATGATCCAAAGAATCTCTCATTTAAAAGAAAATCGTTTTATGGTTGGCAAAGAAAACAAAGGAGGCATGGACAGTTTTGGACAAAGGATTAAAAACTGGTGGGGGTGGTCTGAGGAGGTTTTTCCAGAGACTGGACTAGACCATGGACTAGGGAAGGGGCACCTGTAAGCCTCCCAGGTGTTCTTGGACTCCAGCTCCCATCAGCCCCCGCCAGCATGGGAAATGGTTGGGGATGATGGGAACTGAAGTCCAACCGCATCTGGAAGCTTGTAGATCAGAAGTTCCTGGGCCAGAACTCAGTATGTTGCATATCTGATTTCCCTTTGCCCTATTTCCCTGCCATTATAGTGTGGAGAACTAGTCCTTATCTCGGGTATGAAACTTCCAATTATTTCCTTGGGAGATCTGTGTGTCTTACTTTATTGCCACATTTGTTTTCTATACTTCTTCCAAGGAACTCACAAATGGCTAGAGATGGGAAGGCCAGGGAAAAGAACAGAAAAATTGGGGGGAAACCAGGTTTTTTTCCGGGTTTCTTTAAAAGCCGTTTTCCCTCGGAAAATTGAAAAAAGAGAGTTTGATATACCACACACTTTTTTCATTTTTTCTGGGGGAAAAATGGCATTGGGAAAAAAACAGGGGGGAACCTGGTCCCCTCCCCCATTTTCCCAGTCCCCCCCCAGGCCTTGCTATCTCTACATATGGCATTATTTTATTCTCCCGTCAACCTATGAATGACAAGTAGACAAGTCTAGGCTGAGAGACAGAAACAGGCCCAGAGCCACCAATTACTTTCATGGCTAGGCAGGGAGTTTTACTACTTTGCCCTCTCTCTCCTCCACCACTCTGGCTATTGTATTGCAATTATTAATAAAAAGAGGAGGGAGGGGAAGAACAACAAACTGAAGGCTTTCAAACAAATGCTTTCATACTGATGAAACAGAGTTGGCAACATAACTCAGGCTCAGCAATAGCTCACACACGAGTCCCCTCTAAATACATCTATCACATTGTCATCAACTGAATTTTTATAAAGTCCAATAGCAGCACTCTCCCGTTAATCACATTTGTCGCTGAACCTAAAGACACTGACTTGGAATGAAGTGCTTTGTTTCTGAGCAGAGATATTTAGGAATGGAATGCCAGAAAATCTTGCTTCACCGGAAAACATGTGGCACAACAGGGAGAAAAAAGGCCAGATTCTCATTTCAGTTTGTAAATCTGAATCTGGTAATTGGCAAAACTCCACTTTCGCTAATGCAGATTTGCTCGGCTTTAGTGGATATCAGATTATTTCCTCAACTGTATGGAGTGCGTGTGAGGCAGGGAGGTGGTGTACAACAGACAACAGACCTTAAATGTTCAAGAAATAATAGGGCTCCAAATAAACGATCTTTCTGTATAGGATTCCCTTTTCTTACCATGCAAATTGATGATTAAATTAGGTGATGATTCAAGCATTTGGAACAGAATGGTTTCCAAACTTTTCATATTATGCAAACCCTTTCTACGCTGACTCATCTGCAGAGGAAGCCCTGTGTGAGAGACAAACGTGTGTTCGCTGACCCTTCTAAGGTGCTTTCTCACATCTGGGACTGTAGGCCTGCTGAGCTTTGCCATAAACTCAGCTGAAACCTCAAAACGCACCAAAATAACATCTGTATGCATTGCAGGGGGAGACTATTAGTAATGTCCTGGCTTGTCTTACCATTATGGAGCTCATCACTGGTGAAACCCTTGATAAGCTCTTAAGGGAAACCAAAGGTTCTTCTTAACACTGCCAGGCAACCACTGTTCTAAGCAGAGCCAATGTTAAGAGGAGATTATCACTTAAGTTTTACAATTGGTTAACCAAGTAAAAACAAACACTTTTCCAGGGGAGAAGAAGAGTTTGGATTTGATATCCCACTTTATCACTACCCTAAGGAGTCTCAAAGCGGCTAACATTCTCCTTTCCCTTCTTCCCCCACAACAAACACTCTGTGAGGTGAGTGAGGCTGAGAGACGTCAGAGAAGTGTGACTAGCCCAAGGCCACCCAGCAGCTGCATGTGGAGGAGCGGGAAAGCGAACCCAGTTCACCAGATTACGAGAGTACCACTCTTAACCACTACACCACACTGGCTCCCAGAGCATGAAGCAGTAGGGCAGAGAAATAATTTCTCCTATCAGCCTTCCTCAACCAATTGCCTTCCAGATGTTGTTGCATTACAATTCCCACCATCCTTGATTATTGCCCAAGCTAGCAAGAATTGCTGGGAATTAAGAGACTGACAGCATTTGGAAGGCACCAGGTTGACATTCTCCATTTCTTTATCCACTATTGTCTCTGGTCAAAGAGGCTGCTGGAAAAACCCCCAATAAAGAGAGATGATTTCAGGATCCCAGTCATCACAACTTACAGCACAACATGGAAAGCTTCACTGAGATGCCCAGTGCGTTGTTCAGGAGAAACAAGACTGCTAACCTTCTCCCCCTGCAAAGAAGAACCTTCTCACCCCAAATAGAATCACAAATGGCTTTTGCAACACCCACAGCCAAGTTCAGCAGCGGCTAGCCATATGATGCAAAAAGCTGCTGTTTTTTAAAAAAGAAATACCACCCACCCACTCTGGGTGCGCCGAGCTTGATCACTTGAGTCTCTGGACTGTGTGTGTTCCTGAAAACAGACCTTGAAATGAATGAGAACATCAAAATCAAAGACATATTTTAAATGCATGTGCTTCACTCTAAATAGTGCATACCGCCTGCAATGTCCAACAAGCTGGAGACACTCGTGTGCGATGAGACTAAGGAAATGAGTGCTTTGCTTTCATCCCTGCATTGAGAAAGGGGTCGCCCTGCAGGTGGAGAGAGGGAAAGCATTCCTTTAAGGGCATAGGGCATTGCCCCTCCTGTCAGTCACCAGGAACAGGGAAGAAACGAGGAGGGTCCGGTCGATTCCTTCAACATAATAAGTGCTGCTACGAAATGCAGTTGTGCTATCCATTAATTTAGGAATTCGGCAGAGAGGCTCCTGCTGTACCTAGCAGACCGGAACTTGAGCTCATGGTAACACTGCACAAAGCTGTGGTAGATGAAAGTGATAGGCAGGGCCAGCAGCACAATCCCGCTGACCACACAAATCCCTCCAAGAATCCTGCCGGGTACGGTGACAGGGCATACGTCACCATAACCAACCGTGGTCATAGAGATGATCACCCACCAACAAGCAGCCGGGATGCTGGCATAGCCTTCGTTGGGCTTCCCTAATTTCAGCCCGTGTTCAAGAAGCTGGGCGAGCGCGCTGAAAATCGCCATAGCAACGCAGACGAAGACGAGCAGCATCACCATCTCCCTATAGCATCGCTTCAGGGTCAGGCCAAGTGTCTGAAGGCCAATGAAGTGGCGGGCGAGCTTAATCACCCAAAAAATCCTCATCATTCTCAGGACCCTCAAGGTGACTCCAGCCCTCTGGAGCTGAGAATTCTCCCCTGTAAAAACGGTCATCAGCACAGAGATGTAGTAGGGAGTTATTGCCAGCAAGTCGATGATGTTCAGGGGTCTCTTGACAAACTCACACTTGTTTTTGGAGACGATGAACCTCACAATGCACTCTGCAGTGAACCAGCCTATGCAGATTGCTTCAATTATCCTGTTGAAAGAAACACAAGCAAAACAATTCAATTCCTGTGAGTAATTTTGGTTGGTCGGTCAGTTGAACCTGGACACTATTACACTGACACGGACTCAGACTTTTAGCAGACAAGCATGCCAAATAAGTTTTTTACTGGATTTTGATTCAGCTCACAAATAACAGGTTTCTAGCGGCTATTAGTAAGATACTAATGGATTAGAGGCTGCCAGAAACACCTCTCACTTGGTCTTTTTCTCTTAAAGCCTGGTTTTTTACATACTGATGGCTTTTTGGGGAGAGAATAATAGAAACATATTTTTCTTAGTAAATGCACTATGCCTGATTTTATGTTTTCTGATTCTATGCATTTATTTAAAATCTTAAGACATGTCAAAAATGTACCTCTAATATCTAAGAAATTGAGGAACTGACGTTAGATCAAGTACTGGCAAACAGCTTGAGACCCAAGTACCTTAAGGAGACCTCTTCCAGTATCAGCAAACTGAGGCCCTACTTTCAACAAGAGTGGTGCTGCCTGGTTGGCACTGACCCACCACAGGGCCTTTGAGGTGGTGGCTCCCCATTTGTGGAATGCCCTCTCTGGTGAGGTGTGTCTCCCTCTCTCATTCATTAACATCCAGGAGGCATTGGAACACATTCCTGTTCACATAGGCATTTGATAGCTGAAAGATACAGTTTCCGGCAACCTTGAAATTATTAGCCATGGGGCTGTTAGATACGTGGCTGTTTCTAAATGATTTTAGATGCCCTTAATGTTTGTTTTCCATTTTTTCCATTTTGTTTCTAATTGTATAATTTAGCAGCTTTGTTGTTTGCTGCCCTGGGCTCCTTTGGGAGGAAGAGAAGGATGGAAAGCAAACCAATAATACTACCAAAAACTATTAGGTACCAGTAGTGTGCCATGGTGCAGTGGAGAAAAAGCTGACGAAATGTGCGCATGTGCGCGCACGGGATCAGCACTCCTGCATTTAGATCAAATTAGTCAGCACTTTTATTCCCCTCCAGGACTCTATTCTAGGCCCTTTTAAAATGATTTCCCAGATGAATAATTACCAGTCAACTGTAAAACAGCCTAAGCATTTCTCCAAGGTGGTTGAAGTCACTGAACTGAACTGAACGCTGTGTTACCAACATCCTTAAATCAGAGCACCAGATACAGTTATTACCAGGTGATGGGAAAGCTAGAACAGGGCCTTTAAAACAGCATTGACTGTTCTGATTCAAACTGAATGCCCTGTTCAAACACGGCAGAAACTTTCTAATAGTTCACAGTCAGCATTGCACAGGCAGTAAAGCCAATTCGGGGGCTGATGGCTTAAGTCGTTTTTAATGATGCTGCTAACGACATGGGGTTTTTTTTGTGTAGCTTCTGAAAATCATTTTAATGTTTTGCTTCATGTGCTTTATATTGCTTTTTGTAATATAAATTACAAAAGCAATACAGAACAGATAACTTACGAAATAAACCTATCACGCCACGAGAGCTTCAAAGCCTGCCGAACACTGGCTCATGGACACCATCCTGCCTAACTTGTGGCAATGCGGGCTGTGAAGGTTGCTCATTCTGCAGCTTGCATTGCAACCTCTGTTAGCTGAACCGGTGGATGTTCCAGAGATTGCTCACTCCTACTCTGGAGGAGGGGGCCCTGGAACATCCAAGGAGCGGTTGTGATCAACTGGCTGCCCACTCCGAGGATAAAGTCGCTTTGCTTCAGACTGACCTTGACTCTGCAGTTGCCGCAGTTACAGAAGAAGTACCCAATGCAATAGTCGCTGATGTGCTGCGGGACACGTTTCGGCTTCTGCAGTCAGCTGATGTGGACAAAGCTGCTGGTGGCTATGCCCCTGACAATGCACACTCTTGACTCCCTCTCAGCTTATGAAATCTAGCAGAGAGGGTTCGCCTGGTTGGGGTCCAACACTTTGTTGTGTGAGGATGCGGTCCCTGCTACCTTGAAAGAGACTGTGGTACCACTCCTAAAGAAACCACCCCGGACTCCTTGGACTGGAATAACTTTTAGGGGAAATCAGTGATGGAGAGCATTGTGCTGGGGCATCTGCAAGCATTTTTGGATGTTGAAGGTTATTTACATCCATTCTACTCTGGGTTCAGGCCTGTCCTTGGCTACCCAGATGGATGACCTTTTCAGAGAGTGGGTCGGGGGGGTTGCAACCTTGCTCCTTCTTCCTGATCTCTCTATGGGTTTCAATACCATTGCTCATGGCATTCCAGGACAGGCTTCAAGGAATGGAAATTTGGTGCATTCTGCTGCAGTGGATCTGATCCTACCTACAGGACCAAGTCCTGACAGCAGCACTGGAAGAGTGCTTTTCACCCCCATGGCAATTGTGCTGTGCCCCAGGGCACTACTTTATCCCCATCTATGTGAAGCTGCTAGGAGTTTGAGAGCAAGATGTCATCAGTATGCTGGTGATACTCAGCTCTGTTTCTCCACAACATCTGAATTGGGAATGGCTGTGTGGGAATTGGATTGGGACCAGGACATGGTGGTGGGATGCAGGAGGGAAATAAGCAGAGGCAGTGTGTATGAGTGGTCCAAAAAATAGTCAATTATCTGTCCTGGATGGGGTTGCACTCCCTCTGGAGGAGCAGCTACACAGACTGGCAAAACACAGATTGAACTAGAGAGCTGGACAACAGGAGTTCAGGGACTGGTGACTGACTGGATTACTGCAATGCACTCTATGTGAGGTTTCCCTTGCACTTGATCCGGAAACTGCAGTTAGTGCAGAATGCTGCAGCACAGTTGCGGGCAGGAGTGAGACCCTGCCAGCATATAACTCCTCTGCTGAGAGATCAGTACTAGTTGCCAATTTGTTACTGGACTAAGTTCAAGGTGTTGCTATTAGAGCCCTCAACGTCTTGAGACCAGTTTATCCGTGAGATATCTCCTTACTCAACCTATGTGCCCAATCAAGTGCTTCGATGTTCAGCAAGGGCGCATGCTGTATAATATCTGTCCCAGAGTTTTAAGAAATCAATCTTTGAGTGCAGCAGCACCTGCATTTCGGCGCTCTGACTATTGACATCAGGCGAGCACTTTCGCTGTATTCTTTTCGCCGTAAAATGTTTCTGTTCAGGGAAGCTTATCCAGACACACAGATGTTGAAGTGATTTAATCTTTTGCTGTTCTTTTTAATTATCTTTTAGATGTTTTTAATTACTTGGTTTTAAAAAAAACTTTGTGTGTGTGTATTTCCTTGCAGAGAGATTTTATTATGATCAAACCGTGTTTAAATCTTGTTCAGTAAATAAACTGTGACCAGGCTTTCTTCAAAGGATGACCACTTACCTTAACAGCAACTCCTCTGCATTACCACCACATCCACTAGGCTATCATCGCCCCGTTTTCACCAGGTAACAAGATTCAGAAATAAAAGCAGAAGCCACTGCCTATAGAGCAACTTGGTTGAACCAGTGAAAGTCCTGATGCATGGTAAGAGAGATCTCCACTGCAAGTTTGCAAAATGTTCATAGGCAAGATGTGGATGTGGAGCAATGAAAGAAGCAGCTCCTGAAGAGAAGGACCATGGGTGGGGTATGCTGAAATCCTGAGGAGCTCTGGCCTGTGGCCAAGGTGGTTACTCCACCGTCATGGATAAGCCTGCAGCCTTTGTTTCTGTCATCTTCCAGGCTAGCAAAAGCAACATAAGAACACACAGCATGCTCTTATTTCCGCACAATTTAGAGGCAAATGTAGCCCCGTAGTTTCACTTTGATCACAGCAGTGTTCAGCAACCAGACTGGCCTGCAAGCCATTCGGAGACATAGCACAAGTGGGATGAGAGGTCAAATCTATCTTCCCAATGCCACTTGTTCACTTTTTGTCATCCATGTGACATCTACTCTCACCTCAGGGGACTCAAAGGGAAATGTTTATATCATGTTATAGCATTTCCCAAGTGTTTTGCACAACTGGAATGCTTGCAAAAAGGAACCACATATTTTGTATTTTTTTTTAAAAAAATAATTTTTACCACTTTTTCTGGATTCAGTAAAATATGTTGGCTTTGTAGCCTCCACAGACAAGAGTGCCTCGTGTGCTATTTTGCAACCTCACTCCACCCACTCTCATTTCTCTTTTGCCTTAAGGATTCCTATGCTCTTCAAAAGCTCGTGTTTCCCATTGTTGACTTGTATGAATCACTGGGAGAATATAGCAAGTGCTCATGAGTATATGAAGCAGAGAGTACCGAACTGGTGGTGTTGTGGGGAAGAGAGGCAATTGGCAACTGTGGCTCCATCAGGCCTCTCTGCAGGACTGCAAAGAGAATCCATAGCTCTGAATCCAGAGGCAGAGATGCAACTGTGCTAAACAGTGTGATTGATACTGCTATGGTAATAAATGCCTTGAGATGGCAGCTGATTCCTACTCCTCCATGGCTGGTGCATCAGTGTAACTCGGACTGTGGGAACCTGGTGCCCTCCACCTGTTTTAGGCTACAAATCCATCAGGCCAAGTTAGCACAACCAAAGGTGATGGGAAGTGCAGTCCAAAACTTCAGGAAGGTCCAAGTTGGTTGAAGATGGCATCATGAACATTTTACAGTGCTGCAAGCACTACATGCACCTTATCCTTCCTCCGCCCCCTCAAGAAACATCCTTTCCAACTCTGCAGTTTCCCCAAGGCCAATGCAGGATTGTGCTAATCTGCAAGCGGCTTGCAAAAAAAAAATCAGAAGGAAGCCATGTGAAAAGGAGCTCTCACCCATTCTACCTTTCTCTGCCGCACACAATTCCGCTGCACTTAAAGCATTTTTTATTTCCCCAGGCATTCGGTGGTTAATTGCACACTGCTGGCGAGAGAATGTACTGTTTGCTGCTCCTGCTTTAAAAGTTGTTGCGAATTTGTTGTAGCCTTAATTGCTGTTTTGTGCTTCTGTATATTGGTGCGGTTTTGCTTGCAGCTGCCCCGGGCTCTGATTAGGAAGAAGGGCAGGGCATGAGAACAATTAATGGATAATAAATAAATAAGCTGCTATGGTCAAGCACCGTCCAGGTTCTGGTCCAAAACTATCAGTCGATGCACTATGTTGCCTGGCTAATGAAGCAGGGCAATAGGAGAAGCAAGCCTCACCCAGTTCTCAGTGCACTGTTGTGACAACTGGCCTTAACGGCACCTAATTTAAACTGAATATCATCCATTTTTTATGACAGCTTGCCCTGCCCAAATGTACGCTCCTTACAATAAAAACAAATCCTGAATTCTCCTAAGCAAGTGGCAGGATGGTAGTTTCAAAATGCAGCTACATCATAAAATTAATCAGTAGTTCCTAAACTTTCTTCCTCGTGGACCACTCACAAATTGCAAAGGGCCTCAGCAGATCACTTAATGCTTTTTGTGCCCGTTGTTGTAACAGCGCTAGATGCTGTGTGATTTTCAATTGTGTTTTTATGGACATGCTGCAGAACATCCTAGGTGAAGCTAATGGACCTCAGTTCTGGGAAATCCTGAAATAGATGAATGGTGCCAGAGAAACATGCATTTTTTAAAAAGGCATCCCTGTTGTTTTGATACAGGCTCTGCTATGTGTAATGATGAAAACTGTGTGTGTGTGATTTTGTTCTGATATTGGAAATATCAGTATTGTGTGGTGCTCTCCTATAGTCAGAAACAAATCCTACTGAGTTCAGTAGGGCTCACTCCCAGATAAGTGGGTACAGGAGCAAGGCCACACTGAATTCTGTAAATCCCATACCCAGTTACCTGGGAGTAAACCCACCGAGTCCAGTGAGGGTTCCTTCTGAATAGACATGATTGTGCTATAAGGTTACAATCCTGCACACTTACCTAGAACTATGCTCCATTGGATGCTATGGTACTTATTTCTGAGTAAATGTGTGTAGGATTGCACTGTTAGTATCCTTAATTCCAGTGAGGCTATCTTTAAACAAAAAAAATGGAATTCAGCATTTGTGAATGCTGTCATAGTTAAATTAAGAAAACCTGAGAAACTACATATTCCCAACATCTACATATTCCAACGCATATGGCCATTCAATTTTCTTTTGTGTTGATTGCACTTGAGTTGAATGTTAATTTAGTCCTTGTCTAAAACTCTCTAATTTGGAGTATTTATCAGCCTTTTAATGAAAGTTATTTTAATGCAATTCTTTGTCTGTTGATTCGAAATCTAGGGTTCTTCTTCTTCTTTACTATAAACCAATCATTTTGTTTAATTTTCTGCTCTGACTGATAAGACCCAAACAGAATAGCCTATTTTACATATAGACTGGTTCAGACAGCCTGAGAATTCTTTTAAAAATCACTAATAAGGCTAGTTTGTTGTATTCAAAAGTAATTACATTCCGAGCTGTCAAAGCATCTTTTAGTTGCAAATTGCACATTTTTCCCTTTGGAGGTTGTCTAAAATTCTCCAGTAAATTTGTTGAGCATTAAAACGGGGGGAAACAGAAGTTTGGCCTCATCGTCCACTAAATGTCTGAATAAAACACAGTATATGCAGGACAAGAAACACGAAGGGGGAAAACAGAAGACAAGACAGCACATGATTAAACTAGTCTACATCAGTTTGTGCAAGAATATGATTGTATTCCCAAATCAAGGAAACCCTAGAAAACACCAGTAAATTCCCCTCCAGCCTCCAGCTGTTACCTAGGCAAAATCTCATGGAAGTCAGTAAATGGCATTTTTCCAGCTGCTTACAAGTTAATGTGAATTTGAGCTTCAGTCCATTTGTTTGGAAGGAAGATCCAATTAGCACTTAACTTCCAAAGAAGTATGCCTAAGATGCTCATACTATCTAGCACAGCGATGCATCCATTTTGTAAAGAGGGGTCACTATCTCCCACAATCCATGACTGTTCCTCCTGAAATTCAGCTTGGGTATGGATTGTTATGCAGTATTAGGCCACTGGTTCATCTGCCTTAGTATTGTCCACTCTGCCTCCCAAGGCATCATCAGGAGATGTTTATTTTTCCCGTACCCCTACTATCTCAAATTATTTAGCTGGAGACGCAACCTGGAACCTTCTGCATGTGCTTTCATGCTGAGCTATGGCCCCCAGTGGCGTAGCGTGGGGGGTGCAAGGGGGGCCGGCCGCACCGGGCGCAACTTCTGGGGGGGGCGCGCTTGCTGCCTCCGGAGTCGCCGAGGAGCCGCTGCCTGCATTGCCGCCCTGGCTGCTTCAGCCGCGTCCGACAGCCGGCTCGAGGCTCCTTCCGGCCGGGTCTCCCGACGGGGCGCTGCGGGCGGAGGCTCCGGCACCAAGCGCCACGGCGCCCAGGCTCGGCTCGCTGTCTGGATGCACGCAGCCCACCAAACGCGCCACCGGCGGCGAATGCAGCGCCCAGCCGGAGCCACCTGCGCTCTAGTGCCTGCGCGCCAAGACCGCCCACCCGCCCCGACGGGGCCCACCCACCCGCGCCGGAGGCCGGCCGACGCACTGGCCCCAGAGCCGCCCCTCCCCGCGCCAGAAAGAAGCCGCGTCGGGGCTAGCCGGGCGGGGAGTGAGACCGAGAAGGCTGCGCCGCGACGCCCAAAGACGCGCGTCTTGGCGCAAAGGGGCCCGCGGCACCCAGAAGCGGAAGGGACCCTCTCCCCCTGAGCCGCCACTGAACTGCAATTCCCAGCTCCCTTGGCAAATCCCAGTCCCCAATCCCCAAGATGCTTTATTTGAGGCAGGGGTCCTTTAATTGCAAAAACAACACCACGGAGGGCAGTAGTCACCACGGAGTTTGCCCCAGAGTAGAGCCGTCAGTATTAATGACCATGGTTAGGGGGTAGGGGGCGCAAGTTACTTGCCTTGCCCCGGGTTAGGGGGGCGCAAATTACTTGCCTTGCCCCGGGTGCTGACAACCCACGCTACGCCGCTGATGGCCCCTCAACCCTACAAGAAACAAAGCATTTAGGTCGCATGGTAACACTACAGAGAGGAGGGAGAATAACAGAACCACATGGCTATTCCCCGCTCCTGCATGGGACCCTAGCCTGAAGGCCATCTGGACTCTGATCACAGTTAACCAGGCGAGTGGCTAACTGCAAATCCATGAATTGCTTTAATATCTGAAACCCATCCTTCCCACAAGCAGTGGATTGTTTGGGGCTCACAAACCAGAATATAAAGCTTGAAGCTGGTTTGCAAACAGCAGTTTGTGCTAACTATGGTTTGCATTTATGGTTGAATTCACAGGCCATTAACAAACCACAAGTGGAAATGGGAGCAATCTTACAAATGAAGCAGATGGGAAACAAAAGCATACAAAAAGAAGTTCCCAAGGCTCAAACCATTGTATAAGTTCCTAACTATGATTAGCACAAACCATGGTTTTGCACTGTGCCTGAATCCAGCTGTAGAATCAAAACTGGAATCAACCAAATGGTACTCACAATGCTACATTGCTCATTCACTAGGTCTATCTCCAAAGCTGACAAGCTCGTACTGGGGTGACTAATCTTTCTTGACCTGAGGGCTGCACTTGCTATTGCCAGGCCTCTGAGGGCCACTCGCCAGCAGTGCGAAAGACCAAAGTGAAAGAGGGTGTTGCCAATGGGAGCAATGGCACCCCATACTTACTCTCTCACACAGCACACCCATACTTGCCACATACACAGCACTCATGCAGACACACACAGCAAACACAACAAAAATCTCTGTCTTGGCTCTTCAGAGAACTTTATTATTATTATTCTAGCTTTATTTGTGTGTCATCTTACACCCAAAGGTGTCTTAAATAGGAAACATAAATATTATTTTTAAAAAAGTAAATTAAAAGTGATCGCACTGGCCTGGGAGGAGAGGTTCCTCTCTTCCCAGCACAATACTGTGATTGTCCTTACAGTCCAAAACATCTAGAAGGCACTGCGTTGGCCAAGGCTGTGTCAGAGGGACAGAAGACCTAGAGCCCCATGACTCCCTAGTTGCTGATCTCTAATATAAATGCAAGGATGTTCTACTGGAGTCAGATAAAACAATGAGCAATATGGATTAAATTATGGACACAATTCGACCAAAACTGAAGCCCCAATCTGGTTAGCTCTCTCGTTCGAACAGGCCTTGATAGTTCTTCACTTTTGCCAGATTGTCTGGGACTTAATCACATAACTTACCACTTAAAACACACCAATTTCAATGTGGTGCAAGCCCAGTGTACCTTTTTCTGGTCAGTATGCAGTGTAAATAAAGGGGTAAATTACTCTGAGGAGCATCTTCTGAAATACACATAGCGTTGCAGAAGATAAGCTACAGTATATCCATATGTTTAAAGTTATGCCTATAGTTTTCATTAGCCACCCACAATCCTCTATTTAAAGAAGTTTAGAATGGAAGCCAGAAATAAAAGGGAGCTATAGAATAGGACTTGCCAAACTGGATATACGCCTAGAACAGTTTTATCTCTTTTTAAATTCACGTTTAAATGTTCTGCAGTCCTACCGCCTTCTGACATATTTTACTGGCGCTCATAGGAATTCAATACCTTTACGGAGATCAATTTTATAATGGGGGATAAATATTCTCCACAAATGATAATGTGTTGTGTTTCCAGTAGCAGCTCTTTGGGCTTTAGTTGAGATTAAGAACCCAGGGGTTTTATGGTTAGTAAACTGCCTTCGGTAAAACACATACCCTTAAAAAAATCACAATCCCAGCATACAGAGTGAGGTGTTGGGTGAGACAGTCTGTTCTTGCTGCACATGCACATCCTTGGGGAAAGTTTCCAAAAAAACCATGTACAAGACAGTTTTATTGGCATCACAGGAACGGTGTGTGTGTTTAAAGATGGCTTCATCGTGTCGAATTGCTCCAAATGACCTGTTATGGAAAAGCACTGAAAAAAGCTACCCTAAGATAGATTTTCCACAACATGCATTTCAGTAAGTCATGCCCTGGGTTAATTTATGGGAGAGAGCATAGATCAGAAAGGCTAAGGCACCCTCGTCAGCCATCTGCTATGTGGGAGCAAGAGGAATATGAACAGCGAATGTTAAATTTGCAAAAGCTAAAAGAAGGGAGAGGGCTCAAGCGAAACCAGTGGAGTACTACTCTTCAGAAAAGTTCTTCCTTGTGTTTGGTTGCAATCTCTTTTATTGCAAGGTTTGGCAAATGTTTGGTGTTCATCTGCTTGTTTTAGAGGGCAGTTTGCCCTATTAAATTATTTTACAGCAGAGGCTCCAGGAAATCACACAGGGATTAATGGAGCAATGAAGGTAGGTAGGTGGGTAGATAGATGATAGATAGATGATAGATCATTTCACACTCAGGTTATGTATCATAGTAAACCCAGTGAATTTAATGGAATTGTTAGTTATGTCCATTCATTTCACTGAGTCTACTCTGAGTAGGACTATTATTAGCAATTGTCCACAGTCCCCCACTCCCTCCCCATTTATCTTACACTGTGCTTCCCTCTTAACCTGGCACCACACCTTCTCCACCTAAAGTTTTCTGGTCATCTTGAACTCTCCACTTAACCCTTCCATTCTCTTACACGGGCACACAAAAGAGCAGAGTATGATTACTGTCTTGGGGGGAGCCGGGGTTGTACTGCTTCTAGCAATAGCTGTTTCCATGCTCGCTCGCTCGCTTGCTCTCTCTTACAGGGAGAAACTGCAGCTACTTCTTTTGAGAAGCCTGTCAGCTTTCCAGCTGGAAAGAACATCAGGTGGCTTTGGACTGGATACTGCCAGGTCTGCTTTACCAGCAGCCTCTGAAAAGTGCGAAATGATCAGCTATTCTTATCCGTTCCTGCTGTAACCACGTACTTATGGATATGCTTTGGCTGTGCTGATGACATTGAGCTCTCTGGAGAAGGAGGAGGGGGACAGTTCATGGAAAGGGGCTCATGTCTTTTGAGTTCTGAATACATACAGTATAGTTTTACACTGTATATTTTTTGTGTTTGTTCTGAAACTCAATAATTTATTCATTTTGTAAAGTTATCTACTCTTGTATTTGGTACTATGCGGTTTTATGTTCCGCTCCATTTCTTGCCAAATATATGGCTTAACCATTCTGTTAACCTGCCAGCACCAAGAGTAATAAGCGAAATTTGGTAATAATTTCATTCAGAATCTCTGCTTTAAAAGCAAAACTTCATACACATGCACACAGACTCTCCCACTCCCACAATTTTCTATCTTCACCCTGCAAATGGAAACGTTTCAAAATCTCCCAAATCCTGCCTGGAAGATTTATTTGTATGCATCAAAAACATATATTTGTATGCATCACGGACAGAGAAGCTATGAGCATGGAAACCTGCCACATACAGAGTCAGACCCCCACTGGTCCATGTAGTTCAGTATTATCTACACTGACAAGCAGTGTCTCCAGAATTTCAGAAAAGGTTGTCCCCTCGCCCTATATGGAGATGCCGGGAATTGAACAAAAAAACTCAGAATGGATATTTGTACTCCAGTGCTGGGGGTTTGAGGATGGGGTTGTGCAAAGAACTTGATAAAACTAAACCTCAAGCAACAAAAGAAGGAAGACCAATGCTTGCTGTTTCAATTTTTTTAAAAAAATGACGGAATAAGTAGTACTTGGGGAGGGTGTCACCTAGCCTCTGATGGAGTAAAACACTGATTTAATTACTCTGACATTGACTCTTTAAAGGCCAGAAAATGGTGCAGAGGTCAAAACCAGTAGTGATGTCATGGAGACTAGCCAATAAGGGCCTGCGGGTATCTGGATAGGCAGCTGTTGTAGAGGTGCCCCAAGATGCCCACCCTGTGTCCTCTGAGCTTGGTGCAAATGTCTGACCCCAATGGGGATGCAAGTCCTCACCTGGGGCCACTAGTCACCCACAAATTCAGCAGGGCTGAAGTTGAAACAGCACCAAGTTTTAAGGGGAGCAGGGATGACAGTGCAGAAATGGCCTCTTGTTAATTATCTTTCTGCGTTCATTTGACTCCTAGGAATTGGTTGAAATAAACTGATAATTCAGAAATGCCCTGTGTTAGAATCGAGTCATATTAGTAATCATTGTTAACTGACTTGTGGAAAGGCTGTTAACACCTTATAAATGAAATTTGCAGAACTGTATGAACAGATGAGCAGAGATATGTGTGATTTTGGAAGACTGACCTTGGCACTAAGCAAATTATTAGTGAGAGAAAATTAGGTCTGATCAGGAAAAAAGGATAATTAAAAGGTGGCCAAGTCCCCCCCCCCCCCCCAGTTCCTTTTAAGCGTGACAACCTTCAATCAGCAAAGATTTGCTCAAGGTGAAGGCAAAGGACAGAAGAATATTAGTGTTTGTTGTTGTTGTTTTTAAAAACCCTTTTCTTTCTGGATGGTAGTCACGTAGGTGTTACCCAGAATGACCCACTGAAAATAATGCACCTTAGTCTCCTGTATTGCAGGAGGTTAAACTAGAGCACTCTGGGGGTCCCATTCAGCTCCACAGTTCTATGCGCATTAATTTCAATGGGTCTACTCTGAGTAAAATTTAGTTGAATGCTACCTTTTGTTTTGAAGTTCACTCTTAAAGATGCTCATACACCTGTAACAGCTAACAGTCACTTCACACTAGGCATATGTCCAAAATCGGCTGTGTCGCCATCTATTTCTACCCTGTCATCTCTGTGGCACCCACCATGTGGGTTGTTTTCAATTGCATGAATATAGTGGACATGTACCATATGTGGCTCTCTACAGAATGTTTCCGTGGTGCGCACACTCCATTAATAAAGAGAGAGTTAGTTGCCCCATATTTCATGCTCGTAGAAGAAGCTATCGACAATTTAATGTGTACCCCACTCCTATGGGACTTGGCCCTAGTTAATAATTTTCAGCTGAAGTCAAAAGTTCCCGGTGTTCAGTTTTAAAGCTGCTTTCATTAATTCATGGCCAGAGTAAACCCATGGGATTTTTGAAGGTACAGCAAAAATGGGCTGCTTCACAAGTTCAGCCGAAATTAAGAGATATAGCTGAGGACACAGAGTCCGAGAATGAAAACTGATATTAAGAAGATGCCAGCTCAGGATCTGAAGTGGAAAATCCTGCCTTTGAGTAAAGGCCAAGGGTAAAGGATATCTCTCTCAGCCCAATTATTTCACCCCTAGTTTATCTTACTACTGCATATTATAATCATAATTCATTCTGATACGTTGTTTGTTGCATCTTTGTTATAAAAGACACCTGAAAATCATTCTCCCCTAAATCTGTCAATAGCACTGGTTTATATATCTATTTCAATTTCTATTAAGATTCTTCCCGTCCCCACCCAGGCTGTATTATTTTTCCTCCTACAAAATATCTGGTTCAAATCTAGAAATAAACTAAAAATGTGTAGTAACCAGGACTTTTTGTGACAGTACTCACTAGCACAGAGTACTGGCACTTCTTATTTTGCTGCTGTCAGCAGCCATTTTGTGCTGGCACCCACGGCACTTTTATGAGTACCACAAGAAGCTCTTTAAAAAAAAAAAAAATCCTCTAGGATCTGGTTGATATTAAATACTAAAGAGGCTGCCCAGGTCTAAGGATATGAAGTTGTGCTCAATTTGAAGTACTGTGCTTGGGGTTTTTTGCAGCAGTTTCATTTGACTGTAGATTCATTCCAGTAATTCATTACACCTTTAAAAATGATTACTTATCAAACCAGGACTATTTCTAGGAGGGGAAGCAACAAGTTCTAAAGAAAGAGTAACGTGTACATAAAGCACTGGAACAAAGTCAGATAGTGGCAGTTTTCTCAGAAAGATGACATCATGGACAGTTTTCTTCCAAACCCACATCGAAAACAAGTGTTCTCCCCACCCACCCAAACTGGCTTGCCATAGTTTTGTTGTGAGAAAATCATGCCTCTGTGAAGTTTTATCTAAAATGCCTAACTTCCCAGCTTACTAATTAGAGTGTATCTTTAGATGTGGGAGGATTATTTAAAATGAAAGACAGTTCTTTTATAAAGGTGCTTCGATGGCTCCCCGACTGTGAAGGAGGGAAGCAGCAGGAGACAAGTGAAATTAGCAATAAAGTCCCCATAAACTTCAAAGGGAGCAGATATCATCCATATGGCAATGAGACCAAAGGTGCCACAATCCCTATTCAGTCTTGCTAGTGCCCAGCTTTTAAAACAGGACCTCAACAATGAGTGCAGCCATGGTTGGAGCGCTGCGAGATCAAAAGCTCAAAAGTTAAGAGATGCTTCAGGGCTAGGTCATTATTTTCTATACAACAGCAACTTCCTGCAGCAGTAGATGATAATTTGAAACAAGCAAACCACACATGCTTTCCTCTCTTATCTGGAACCAATAATAATAATAATTTCAATAAGACTGTTATTGGATTAACGTAGGAGGAATGAAATTTCACAGAATTGTCCATTTTATCAGCCAAACGAAGAATTCTGCATCACTCTAAAGAATGCATATTCTTCCACTGGCAGAAACTGGTTTAATAAAGTTACTACTTTACTTGCTTGGTGTAACATTACTTGGTACAAGCCCAGAAAAAAAGTTTCTTTATGCTAAATGGGAGAAAGAGGTTGCTGTATAATAAAGGTAAACGTAAAGGTACCCCTGCCCGTACGGGCCAGTCTTGACAGACTCTGGGGTTGTGCGCCCATCTCACTCAAGAGGCCAGGGGCCAGCGCTGTCCGGAGACACTTCCGGGTCACGTGGCCAGCGTGACATCGCTGCTCTGGCGAGCCAGAGCCGCACACGGAAACGCCGTTTACCTTCCCGCTGGTAAGCGGTCCCTATTTATCTATTTGCACCCAGAGGTGCTTTCGAACTGCTAGGTTGGCAGGCGCTGGGACCGAGCAGCGGGAGCGCACCCCGCCGCAGGGATTCGAACCGCCGACCTTTCGATCGGCAAGTCCTAGGCGCTGAGGCTTTAACCCACAGCGCCACCTGCGTCCCTTGCTGTATAATAAGAGCTGGCAATTTTACAGGTGCCACATATACTTGTTCTGCATTTGTAAGGAATTGGTATTTTTGTCTGGCAGCACCCCTACTTTGGAACCCTCTCTGTATTGATGTCAAACAGGTGCCTCCCCTGGACTCTTTTCAGTGCCTGCTAAAAACTTCCTTTGTTTAGGCAAACCTACTCAGATACGTAGAATGTTGACATGTGTGTTGATCTGGTTCTTTAGTTTATCTTTGATTTTAATTATTCTTTCAATGTTTTAATAGCTGTTTTTAACTACTTTTGTTGATAATTTTACTGGGTTTTCTCCTCGTTGAAAACTGCTTTGAGGTTTTTTTTCCTTACACTCAAGAAGTATATAAATTTTACGAAATAAAGAAATGAAAGGAATATAATGCATTGTGTGGGTAAGAGGCATTGGGAGAATTATTCCCCATTCCTGCAGAATTATTTATTTTTTGTCATTCTTGGAGAACCTTTACATATAGGTCATCCGGTTTCATGTCCAAAGCATTTGCCCAAGGGCATGGATTAGGGCAGGGAAACATCTTCTAGCTACATCAGAATCACATAGTTTAACCTTTGAAGTATGGTTTTCAGGCTGCAACTTTAAATTCCCGTGGTGCGATGAGAAATCAGGTATCCATGGCATTTCCTGCCAATTCATTCCCTGCTCTTCTTCTGATAGCTGCCACAAGCAGGACTCCAGGTAGACAGGATGGATGAAAAAGACAGGTGGAAGAATGGGCTAGAAAAGCTGTGGCTACATGAAGCACCAGCAAAGTACCATACAGATCTCTGGGTTGCCACCAGGGAAAGCTTGTAAGAGTTGATGAACTCATTCTAAACCCTGGAGAGCTGTTGCCAATCAGTGCAGAGAATACTGAGCTTGATTGACCAATGGTCTGACTCAGGGCAAAGCAGTTTCCTACATATATTCCAAATCAAGACCCCCACTGTGAGGGGAGAAAGGGTTAGGCTCTAGGCTTGAGGAGACACTAGCCAAAGTGCCCTCTGGTGGGTGGAGCCGCCATTTTAATTTCCCACAAGCTGTCACTCCAGGGCATCGCGGGAAATTAAGATGGTAGCTCACAGGTTCGGTTAGCTAGCAGGAGGTGCGGAGGCAAGATGGGAGTCAGTGCTGGTGGGCTTTGCAAGGGGACAGGGGCAGAATGTGCAAACAACCAAGGTTAAAATAGCCCTTAACAGAATTCAAGCATTTGTGTGTGTATGTGTTAGTTTTTTAATTTGCTCAGTGCATATATTTCAATGAAGAGGTATATCCTCATGTGGGCAGTGGTAAATTAAAAGTCAAAACCTGTGGATGAGCTGGAATTTTGTACTTCCCCACCCTATTTGTTTCTGTTTCCTTCATTAATGTCAATATTTAATTGTTTGCCTTTATTATTTGCAATAAGCTTTCAAGTCCACTGAGAAGATGAGTCTGAAAGACAGGTCTGACCTTTTTGTAGTGTGTCTATGTTTAAATTTTTCTGATTCATTTACTTATTTGAAATAAATTTCTGTTGCATGTTTTACCTTAACTCCCTTTTCAGCTGCCTGTCTTAAGACACCAAGTGCCTGGAGGGAGAGTTCTTTATGCACCTCGAGCACCGTTTTTCAAACTTTCCCCCTCACTGAAAGTCCCCCACCCCCCAAAAAGCTATTTATTTGCTGCTAAGGACCCTTGCACTTCCTCTGCCATGGAACTTCAGGTGCATCTACAGAGTATGTTCTGGGCTAGAGCACACACACAGTTCGTCCATTGCAATGGCCAGGCATTGGGTATCAGCATTGCCTCATATAAACTGAACCAGGAATACACCCCTATAGCTGCACATGGCAGAGAAATATTAGCAGTGATGGGCAAGTTTATCTTTCAGGAAACCTTGCCTGCCATTCCTGATTTTCACCCTGAATAATCCCTGATAAGCTCTGAAGGAATCACAGGCTCCTCAAGACACAGTTTGAAAGCAAGTGAACTGAAACACCCTGCAAGAGATGCTTATCTAGCCATTTTATGGGGAGGAGGAAAAACACCTTCCGTGGAAAGACAGAGCATATTTCTCCCTCTGTGAAACTGAAGTGCCGCTTTTTACTTCAGAAGCTGCCTCTCAGGTCCATAAAACCCAGCCAGTTTAGTTTTCCAAAACTACTGATATACCATTTTCCCGATGTCTCGAGGAAGGGCTGTGCAAGACTCTTAATGAAGGCTTTGGGGTAGGAACTATGCTGCCCTGCTATATTTCCTATGAAAGTGCAATTTATAAACATGTTAATGTTATTGTTATGATTAATAATAATAAATATAAATCCCAGATCACTCACTGGCACCCAGAAAGTTTGCTGCTGTAGTCTTGGAATGTTGACTCCGCCTTATCCAAAATGTTGTGGTGAGGTCCTAAATCTAAAGGCGTATGAGGGCACCCTCTTGCTGAAGCTAAGCAGGTCTGAGGGGGCAATCCTATGGCAAGATCTGCCATGGCTCAGCCCAAAATATACGAGTGCAATGTGCTCAACCTGGATCAGCTGGCTGGGCTGAATCCACAGTAATACACCCCCCCCAAAAGTGTGTGTGAAGGATGGACCAGAATGGAGGCAAATTAGGCTGAATCCTAAGCCTGTTCAGTTCGGTCACATGACCAGGAAACCTATTTTAAAGGCTTGTTTCCCCTCTGCCAGGCTTAGGCAGAGCAGCAGCCCTGCTGCTGACCAGGGTTTGGTTCTGGCATAACTTTACATTCTCTGAACTTGCACCAGCTGGCTTTATGGCAATTTCTCATGCAGGGGATTGCTCCCTGGGTCTGGTTAGTGCTTGGATGGGGTAATCCTCCCAAGAAGCATCTTTGCTGTCCCACCTTGGGAACCCCACCATAGCTGTCAACCTTCCCTTTTTTTGCGGGAAATTCCAGCACCGTTTCCCGCTGCTTCCCGCTGCTATCCTGGATTGTTAGATATCCCATAGACTGTCCCTGGGACAGGTAAGGCTGCTGATCCCTTATTTTCACATATGTAAGTTGACAGCTATGTACCCCACACGCCTTGCCTTGGGACTTCCTGGCAGATGAAAAGGCAACACAGTACTGCAAGAAAGTAAATGAGCTGAGCAATCATTTCCGCTCTGTAGGAGTTTCTGAGAAATAGCTACCCCTGCCCTATCCCCACCTTTTTCTTTCTTTCTTTTTGCAAAGGGGGGAGGTGAGGTGGACTTTGACCGATGGTTGTTTCCAGCGTGACACCAGCACTTGGGAGAAACTGGTGGCAAGGCAACCATCGCGCTGATGAAGATGGCGAGGAGGAAGAAGACAGGGAGCATTGCAGAGAGGAGGACAGAGACGGGACACACTCGGACGGGACACCGTCGAAGAAGGGGGGGGGTTAAGAATAAGATTTCCTCCTACCCTGAAGGCTCCCTGAGTGAGTCTGCTGTGTACCTGCTTTGCTCCTCCATGCTTCGGTTCTCGGCCGCCCGCCACTCGGGCATGGTGCTGGCGCAGAGCACCACCATGGAGACGATGACGAAGAGGATGGAGACGGTGGCCAGGATCTGCGCGGCCAAGGAAGAGGTGGGCTCCTCGAAAGTCCTCCTCATCCTCTCCAGCCACTTCTTCTCGGCGCCGGGCGGGGGCGCTGCGTGGCCGCTGCCCTCCCCGGCTTCGGCGCCGCCTCGGCTGCTGCTGGCGGTGGTGCTGCCGCTGCCCCAGGCCGCCCCGGCGGCGGCGGGCTCGGCGGCCTGCAGGTCGTCGGCCGAGTAGGAGGTGTAGGTGTCGGACATGCGGTCGTCGAGGCGTCGCTGGCAGCAGTAGTCGAGGTGCGACGCCTCGAGGCCCCAGTAGATCATCTCGTTGTAGAAGGAGAGCTCGCACATGTGGGGCACGAAGCGCAGGTGGCCGTAGCGCACGTAGAGCATGATGAAGCCGAAGGCTTCCGAGTGGCGGTCGAAGAAGTACTCGTTGCGCTCGCGGTCGTAGTCGTCGCAGACCTCCAGCACGTCCTGCTCCGACAGGCAGCCGTGCAGGCGGCTCAGGCGGCGCAGGGGGAAGTCCTTCAGCACCTCCCGGGAGAACGAGTAGCGGGTGCCCCCCACGTTCAACACCACCACCGACGGGCCCCCCCGGCCAAAGTTCATGGCTCGGGGGGCGGGCGCGGGGGAGGGCGGAGACGGCGAGCGGGGGAGGACGGGCGGCTCGCGCGGCACCTCAGCAGCCCCGAGGTGCGCGCCGGGGAAGGGCGGGGTCCTCCTCCTCGCTCAGCCTCGAAGCGGCGCCGTCTAGAGCGCGCGCTTCAATGCCTCTGCCCTCCGGGTCTTTCTTTTCGTCCTTTCGGAGGGGCGGCGTCCCGTTCCCAAGCGGAGCGCGCGCCGCCCGGCCCCCCTCGGAGGGGAAAGCGAGCGCGCGGAGTCCCTCGGAAGGGAAAGCGAGCGGGGCGCCCGAAGGAAGAGCGCGGCGGCAAGTGAGGTGGGGGCTTCACCGAGGGGCGGCGGGCCACTCCGTGCGCCCCTGTCGCGCGTCGCCCGGCGCTGGCTGTGGCGAGGCACCGCCGCCGCGCCGCGAGAGAGCCCAGACGGGCTTCGCGAAGGGCATGGCTTGGCAAGGCAGGCGAGGCAAAGTCCCGCGAAGTTTGGACAGCTCCGGGCTGCGCCGCGCAGCCTTCGAGGCGCCGCGCCGCTCCGCTCCCTGCTTCTGTGGCGCGCGGCTCGCGAGGCTGAGAGACACGGCGGCGCGTCTCCTCGGAGTGAGGGCAGAGGCGGCGGGGAAGGGACACGCCTCCTCCCTCCCGCCTCCCCTCCCGGGCGGAGAGCGAGCCGAGCTGCCTCTCTTTCCCGCTCGGCGCCGCGCGGAGAGGAAGACGGAGGCACCTGAGCAGAAGCTGCTCTTTTACTTTCCTTGAGGAATCAAGGACCTGGAGCGCGAGGGGGGGGGGCAGGTTTCACCGCCCGCCTTAACCGTGTTCTAGATATTTATTCAATACAATATTTACATTCGCATTCCCCCTCTCTGCTATTCCCAGATGGCTTTTATAGGAACTGCAACTTAAAAAACTAAAACAAGTGGTCCTCGAGTTCGCAGTTTTCCTTACTTGTCCCCCTTCCTTTCCACCTTTTGAGTCACGTCTGAAGGCAGTCACTCTTTATTGACCTGTTGTCGGCTGCTGTCTGTGGGCGCCCTTTGGGGCGACAGAGCTTTCCATAAACATTTATTTCAAGTTATTTTTCGGTAGCCACCTCCCCAATTGTCTCCCTAAAGTGGCTTTACTATAATTGACTAAAAAGTTTCTCTTTTTTCCAGGCCGAGCGTGTTACAAAGGGCAAAGCAGGGCTGAGTGCCTGTAAGAATGGAGGGAACACTTAAGCTGGCATAGCAGCAGGGTTGTTGCTGTTTTTTAGCATAATATGCCCACTATAAGTGGTGATTACAGAGCTGAATACAATTTCCTCCTTTTCCTGTCCATGATCATGGGACCGAGTGGAGAAGTGGAATAGTCAAGAGAAGGCAGCAAATGATTCTTGCAAAAAGATGAAGCAGTCAGGTCCTTCCCACGGCTCCTGGCTGGAAAGGGAGGGGGAAAGCATCTTAAACAAAACCGTTATTTTCTCCTAGAGTGAGAGGATGTCAATGGGGAAGGGTGAAAAGCACACATTCATCTATCAAGGGCATGCTTGAAAAGTCCTGAAGCAGAAACATTTGATCACTACCTTTCCTGCTGCTTGTTTAAAGCACCTGGAAATCAAATGGGTTTGGATACACACACAGTTTTTCCATATTTGTATTAGATCTACAGTGCATACAGCTAAGTGAAAACAGAGACTCTCTGCCCTTTCTCTCTGCTGCATGTAATCCCTTTGGTGTTTTATTATTTTCTAAGAGTTCCCCCCTCCCGTTTTAGGGCAACCCATATCTACTCAGAAGCAAGCCCTATTGAATTCAATGGGGCTTACTCCCAGGGGAGTTAGGATTGCAGCCTTAGATGACAGTATCTCCAGTATCTTTTAAAAGTGCGTGCAGTGGAGAAAGAATGGAGTTCAAAAGGCTTCTTTCTATCTCTGATTTATATTTATAGCCCTTGCAACATCATATCTCTCTGCTTTTTTGTCCTTGCTTTTCTAGGCACCTACAGTGTTATTTCTTGCCTGTCTTGTCTTCACAGCCCTTTTATAGCATTGCTTGTTGTAAATTATAACAGTACTTCTTTTGATGAAATCGGGGTTCCCTGTTGGGTAGAAAGAAAATCATCTTCTACTGAATATGAGCTGCTGTTTGAGGACCAGTATGGTAATAGGACAGCGATAGCATATTGGATAGGAGACCTGCGCTTAGATTTGACAGTCACTTAACTTTCAGCCTGACATGCCTGACAGAGTTGTTGCAGGAGCAAAAGAAGGGACCATGGGCAGCTTGGAGGAAGGATTGGATAAAGACGGAATAAACTCTTCCCTGGTGTGATAACTGCCTCTTTAACAAGAAGGATGCCTCCTACAAACCGATGCCAGGCTTTTGTGGATGATTTCCTTGTAAGCTTTGCACCAACAGAAAACGAGGGGGAGAAATCTATGAACTGATTTATATGATTTCTAAGTAGCTGTTTTTATATACGTGATGTGATCATTGTGCCTCTGTTCTCTTTTGAGAAGCACATCATGCATGTGTAGGAGGAACAAATGAGGGGTGCAATGTTTTTATTTATTCATTTATTCATTTATGTATTTATTATTTGTTTATTAAGAAACATAACTGAAGAGTCAGCTGTCTGAGGAAAGAATAGGGTGCTAGTACCTGCCCTGAACCTCCTGGCCTGGACATTGTCTCCTGCTCTGTTTCTGGATCTCATCTTGGGGGGAGGGTAGTGATGGGAGAGAGCTTCCGGGGCAGGGGCTGCTCTATATCAAGGGTGAGACAGCAAGAATCTAGATGACAGCATTCTAAGAACAGTTAACTTGAGCAAATTGTGCTTCAGCTTGCTTTATCCTTCCTCCTTCCATTCCATTTTCCTTGTGTGTCTTTGGTTTTCTTTAGATTTTTATCCTGAATGCAGGGACTGTCTTAGCAATGATTTTTTCTCAATGTGAGAGCCTTTTGTGAGAGTTGTATACATGCCATAAATAGATAATAAATTTGTATCCCGCCTTTCCACTCCATAACACTTACAGTAACTAATAGCAATAATACAAATACAATTGAAAATGTATTGAAATACGGTAAAGCAGCATTGCAATGCAAAGTAATGCAGGGAGAGAGAACCAAAGGTAAAACACCAATAAAAACAATCAAAACCAGTTAAAAGAGCAATGGAAGATATTTGGAAGTCAAGCTTACAGGCTAAAGACCTGTCCAAATAAAAGCTCTGTTGGCGAAAGGTTACCAGAGATGGGGCTGGCCAGGCCCCCCTTGGCAAGAGTACCTGAGAGAAGGCACCAGGGCCTTCAGAATCAAAGCAGTTGAAGAAGAAAGCATCCTACTGAGACTGACTCAGAGTGAGATTCAAAGTTCTAATCAGGGATGGGTAACCTGCAGCCCTGCACTTGTTGCTGCAGTCCAACTCCCATCATCCCTAGCTGGGGCCAGTGGGAGATGGGAGTCTAACACCTAGAAGACCACAGCTCCATCCCTCTACTCAACAAGAGAGTACATGGAATTACAAGTTCAAAAGGAACAAAAAATCTAGCTTGGTCTGGAGAAAGGCATTCATATTTATCAAAAGAAATGAAGGCATGATTCCTGCTCCAGGTGGGTACACTTAGCCTGTTAATGCCTCTGGTCAAACAGTTTTCTCAAGTTTTTGTATTGTTTCAGAAACCTGTCGTGGACTTATTCTGGGTCAGATCTTTGGTCCATGTAGTTCACCACTGGCTACAATGACTGGTTGCTTTCCAGCAGCCTTTCTCAACCTGTGGGTCCCCAGATGTTGTTGAACTACAACTCCCATCACCTCTAGCTAGCAAGGCCAGAGCTCAGGGATGATGGGATTGATCCTGGGACCGCAGCTCATCCCCAAAGGAGAATCTAGACTTGCTTTGCCAAAGGAGATAGTGGAAGGACAACAACAAACAAAAAGTTTCTATCATAGACAACTCACTGAAACAACTTTATTCATTCATATCCCACCTTTCTCAGTAGAACTCAGGGCAGTATGCATAGTGTTCCTGGAAAACACCCCATCCTGGAAGTAAGAAGACCCTGACCTAGCTTCCAGGGCTGGACCACGGGGTTTTCTTGACTGAGGAAAATGGGTAGGTGATGCCCCCTTTCCAGTCCACATGCAGAAGTTGGTTTGACTGGTAGCAGAAGCTCATGTTGACACTGTGATGAAAAACCACCCATCACCATCAAGTTGCAGGCTAATTTAGGGGGCACAGAGCAGGCTGCATGGCACACATGTTTCTGTCTTCCAGCAGAGGGGGATGGCTGCTACGCCCAATCCTCAGCATCTGTTGCCAGAGGTAGCCACTTGACCCTGACTAATGACAGAGCCTGTTAGCTTCATCAGGGTTGCTGCAGCTTGTGTCTTCACACCACAGACCTGATCTCTTAAAAACACGTCTGTCTCCTGCTTTGGTGAAGTAAGGCACTAGGTGGAGTCCAAATGATCCCTTTGCACTTGTAGAAGGGCATCTACTTATGGAAGAGGAAGGTGGGTTGGGTTTTTTTTGCCAATCTACCCACTCCACTACAGTCCACAGTGATATCTTCCACACCCTGTTTGGGAGCATCACCCAACTCTGCTGCAAGCGGAGAAAACTCAGGTTTGAGGGGGAAATGTGGCCCTCCATGGTTTTCTTTCTGGTCCTTGGGACCCTCTCCAAGCCATGTTCTTCACCAGCCCTGCTTTGCATTCTCCTTGAGTGTTTTTCCTGGGCTAGATTGTGCCCTTGAATGATGATATTGCTTCATACTTGTCTGGATGGAGGATAGAAATGGTGTGGGGGTGCAGAAAGTAGCCTACCGCTAGCTGACCACCACTGACATGAGGCTCCAGAAGGTTGTCCAGAAGGGAAGGTGGCCCTCAGGCTGTAAAAGGTTCCCGTCCCTTACACTTGTGGTTGCCACTGCTGGATCAAAAGCCATTCTTTGAGCCTAAGGACTCCAGTTGGAGCCCACACATGATCTGTTTATTCACAATGCACAATATGCCCCTCCCTGCTCCAAAAGTAGCCCATCTGATCCAGACCACAGCAAACACGGTGCAGTGTGCCAGATGATGTGAAGCCTTCTGGCAAAACTTGAGTACTCTCTTTCATGCCTCATTACGTTATGTCCACTAGAGGTCACAGTTAGAGCCATTTTCATCTGTTAATTTAAGAGTGGTGTGTGGTTTGCATGTGTACTTTTGTGTGTGTGTGTGCCGATGGGATGGGGAACCCTGTGCTCAAGGTTTCCAATTATATTTTATTTCCTGATCCAGATTCTGAGCAGATAGCAAGTCTTGCCCGCTGCTTTCAGGAGATTGAAAAGCACATTTTAATGTTGTTGGTGGTTTAGCTCTGTGCATTATGGGGTGTTGATGCTTTCTTTCATTCAAGGTTACGGCCAGCACAGGACGTTTTGCTGCATTAATGCCTCAGGGTTCTGTAATCAGGCTGAAGAATGACAGATGGACAGTCACTGTGGAGTCGAACGAGCGTAAGCAGTATTTTTTCCCCCATCTCGTAAGATTCAAAACTGTTAAAACAGCCAGTTAATGAACAATTTCAAAAACTGGCAAAAGATTAAAACACCCCCTAATGACCCAATTCAGGTTTTTTAAAAATATTTTTTATTTGATTTTACTAATACAAAGTTATAACAATACAACCATACAAATCAATAGCTAAGAGATTCCTCTGGACTGCCCACCTCCCCCCCTGTATGGGTCCCATTATCAAACTTTTCCTGCTGCATCTTTTTCAATAATCCATGTTTTATATAACTCAGTTGTCTCCATAGTTCTTGCTATGTTACAAGTGTTATTGCAATCCTGCTAGTGTTTTCACCTGCTTACAATGGTCTCCAAGATAAATTATAAATTTTCCAAATTCTTTGTTGAATTTTTGGTCTCCTTGGTTCCTGAGCTTTCCAGTCAGTTTTGCCATTTCAGCATAATCCAACAGTTTAACTTGCCATTCCTCTCTGGTAGGGGCTTTGTCTTCTTTCCTTCTCTGGGCTAATAGCATCCTTGAGGTTGTCGTTGCATACATAAAAAGTCCTTTCTGCTCCCTTGGAATATCTGCACCTACAATTCCTTGTAAAAAAAGCCTCTTTTTAAAAAAATAAAGGTTAATTTAAACATTTTTTCCATTCATTATATATCATTTCCCAGAATGCTTTTATTATCTTACAAGACTACCACATGTAATAAAAGGTGCCTTCTTTTTCTTTGCATTTCCAGCAGGTATTTGTACCTGTCTTATACAGTTTCGCTAACTTACTGGGAGTCAGATACACAATGACCAAATTCAAATCAGATCCAGCATGGCCTACTGACCAGCAATGATTTGAACTGGGTTGCCGTGGGTTGTTTTAATTGTTCATCAATTATTGTAAGTGCCCATTAATTATG
This sequence comes from Podarcis gaigeae, assembly GCF_964106915.1. Lineage (NCBI taxonomy): Eukaryota > Metazoa > Chordata > Lepidosauria > Squamata > Lacertidae > Podarcis > Podarcis gaigeae. Next base: position 99,265,316 of record NC_139680.1, read on the forward strand.
TAGTTGTGCTAACTGGGGTTAGTTGTGCTCTCCTGGGGTGTCCCTCGGGGGTTCTCCAGCTGCTGCCTCCCATCTGCTCCTCATCATCCAACGAAGGGGAATCAGTGGGGGGACGCTCAGGAGGAACACCCAGAGCAGGGCTGCTGATCCTCTTACACACCATCCAATTCTGCCAAAGGGTAGGGCCGGCCCTGTTCAAGGTAATGTGCATGTGTACTTTGCACATTCAGCAACAAATACCATGTGGGTTAAAGCTCATTTTCAAAAAGCTATAAATCGCACCTGCTGTCACTCATGACAGTTGATCATCCAGCTATCTCTAACTCAATGTTCAGCTATTTATCTTGATTTTTTCCATTTAGTCCATCTCTACTGATTCATAAATCTCACAGATAGCACGGCAATCTTCCCATTCGGATGCCTGTGCAGGGGGCCCTTGAGGAGAGCCTTGGCAGGACTTTTTGCACAGTCATTGCACTCACCAACCCTGTATATTGTATATTTCAGGTACACACTGTCCGGAGCTGCAGGTCTTAAAAATGTGATTATGGCAATACCTTCATCAGGCCAGCCAAAATATCACAAAATAGCTTTTGAGTTCTCCAGAACTCTCCATGAGACGAAATGGTAAACACTGTAATGGGGAGCAGGAAGGGAAAATGCTGCCTGACAACGATCCTTCCACTTCAGGGAACAGAACAATAATGAAAGGAACTGCTTATCCCAGAGCTGAGGAGTCTCAGACCCAGGGGCCATATGCAGTTCTCCAGCCTTCTCCATATGGCCCTCGGAACGCTCTCTAGGCCACACCTCCTCCCTGTAGGCCACACCCACCACAAGCCCTGCTTTGTGTTTTTGCCTGTCTGGAATGCATATTTGAACTCTGATAATGCCTATTACTTTTCTGCATGGAGGACACAGAGGGGTGTGCAGATGTGTGTAGAAGCCAGCCTACTGCATGAAGGTAAGATTTACATTAATTACAATAGCTCAGTTGGTAGGAGCATGGTGCTGATTGCGCCAAGGTTGCAGGTTCGATCCCCGGATGGGGCAGCTGCATATTCCTGCCTTGCAGGGAATTAGACTAGATGATCCTCAGGGTCTCTTCCCATTCTATTATTTTATTATTCTGCCCACTTTTGCCTCTGGCCCTCACGCAACTCTGGCATGTGGCCCTTGGGGTGGAAAAGGTTTCCCTGCTCCTGGCCTAATGGATATAGTGCTAATGATGGATGGCATTTAAGATTCGCTTTGATTTTCAGTGGGGGGGGGGGACAGCGGTTAATGACTCTCCTCCTGCACTTCTAGGGAGGAAAGTATTAGAATGTGTGAATGAAAAGCACATTGATTGCCAGGTAAATCAAGGGATGTGCTCGGGTCTCCTAACACAGGGATCTTAAGATAGAACTGCAGCTCTTTTAGATTGCTCATTATTATGCTGTTTAGCCTACACATACATTGGACGCTTGGGTTGTGAAGATGATCCGTGTGGGATACATGTTCGCAACCCGCAGCATTCGCAACCTGTGTCTGCGATTTGGCGCTTCTGAGCATGCACAACCGTCAAAACACGGAAGTAACCTGTTCCGGTACTTCCGGGTTTCAGCGGTCCACAAGCCGAGAAAACGCAACCTGAAGCTGCTGTAACCTGAGGTATGACTGTAAAGGTTTTTCATTACCTAGTGGGTTGCATTCTCTTTAAACTGTAACCAACTGCAGCCAATGTAAATGCCACAATACAGTGGTACCTCGGGTTACATACACTTCAGGTTACATACGCTTCAGGTTACAGACTCCACTAACCCAGAAATAGTGCTTCAGGTTAAGAACTTTGCTTCAGGATAAGAACAGAAATCGTGCTCTGGCAGCGCGGCGGCAGCAGGAGGCCCCATTAGCTAAAGTGGTGCTTCAGGTTAAGAACGGACCTCCGGAACGAATTAAGTACTTAACCCGAGGTACCAAAGTACCCAATATATTGTGGTGAGTGCCAACAGCTTTGTAAGCAAAAAACAGTTCCACTGAGAAACAAAAGAGGTGTCAGTATGCTGGGGGAACCCCAAAGTTTGCAGAAGGACCAAAACAAAATACATAAAAAGAGAACAAAGAGCAGCCTAATAAAGAATGAGCATGCTTGAGACACAGGATATAAGCTAAGGAAGAAAACCAGAGGTTGGAGGTTGGAATGGAGTCTCTTGGAAAATGGAATGGCTGGCTGACTGGCTGGAACCCTGAACGGGACGCTTCTGATAAGAAGCAAGGATACATTACATGTTGTTGTCCATCTACTTCCAACATTTTAATATATTTCTCATTTAACAAGATTTATTTAATTTAAAAAGCAGAGAGAACTCCAAGCTGCTTATGTGAAACAATATAAAGTATTCACAAGAAAATACTGATAAAATCAGCAGACTTTAAAAATAAGGCATTAAAAATTTTAAAAAAATATTGTTAAAATCTAGAGTTTTAAAAACACACACGATAAAATTACTTATCTCGGAAGGGTTGCCTGGACAAATAAGTTTTTAGTAGGCATCAAAACCAATAAAATGAAGATTCCTGCCTAATAGTGAGAGGCTTGCTACCTAACAGAACTGCTAGAATGTTTGAGAATTTCAGAAAAATCTTTGCCTCTTCGGGAAATAAAAGTTTGGTTCAATTTGTTCAGACAGGGATATATGCAATCATGTTATATGTTTGGGCACGCATAATAATCCCCCAAATCAGTAAAAATTAGAACTACCGGTAATAAAAGTTTGACTAAAACTGTGCCAAATACTTCTGGATTAAGTTTAGGACAGGGGTCAGCAAACGTTTTCCACTGTCCCTCAGACCTTGTGCGTGGGCAGACTATTTTTTTTGGGGGGGGGAATGAATGAATTCCTATGCCCCACAAATAACACAGAGATGCATTTTAAACAAAAGCACACATTCTGCTCATGTAAAAACATGCTGATTCCCAGACCATCCTTGGGCTGGATTTACAAGGCGATTGGGTCAGATCTGGTCCCCAGGCCTTAGTTTGCCTACCTATGGTTTAGGATAACAAGTCATTCCAGTTTGACATAGATAGTCAGGGATAAGCCAGTTAACAGACAAAGGCTGAAATGGCCAGATATTAACCCAACAGTGGGAGCCATCAGCCAGGCAGAAGACACAGAGGGGGAAATTGCCAGAATTCCAGTGGGTGACTATGTAACCAGAATGGGGAGTTGCATTTGGCAAAGGTTTGGGGGAAGGAGGAGGAGGAAGTAGTAGGGATTCCGTGAAGGCTGGTGAGGAGAATGGCTGGCTTCTGCCTTTATCTTCTTCTTGTTATTATTCTTAACTGATATTATCTCTATGCCTTAAACTTATGAGTAATGAAAATAATGATCCAGGGTGACGCCCAGGTCCTCACTGCTAATGTGAGAGGAATTTTTGAATGGGTACAGGTCGTCCCTATGGTGACCCGCCTACTTCGCGGGATGCCTGGGTGTTTTCACCTGCCCGACCCTTCCCTACTGAAATGGTTGAAAAAAAGTTGCTTTCTTTTAATATTTTAGTTGGGTTTCATAGAAGTTAATTCATATACACCCCATACAAAACACAAATTATGTTGTATTCTGTGCGGCTTTCATTGGAAGCAATAAGTTTAGGATATAGCTGCTGCATTTTGTATCAATGGATGTTGGGTTGAGGTGCCCACAGGTACAAATAGCTGCTGAAGACATTATGCATGTTGTTCAAACACACTCTTAGTGCCTTTAGAACTGTTTAAGAGGTACCAAATTTAAAACACACACACACACAAAAACCCTGATAAATCTCCAATTTTGCATAAACTCGGCAACTCTGTTTCAACTGTTGGAATTCAGAATTTGGATTTAGTATGATTAGACCAACTGGCATTGATATGAATGGCTGGTTTATGTAGTTATTTATGCCTCTTTTGTAAACAAACAAACAAACAAACAAATAACCCCAAATCCACACACCCACCCACCCCCAGCTTTCAGGGCATAGTGTTCTGCACCCCATAAATTGAAGGATTCGGCTTGTAAACATGTCAATAAACCATTTTTCGTAAAGACACTATAGCCTCCATTGTGTCTTAATTTTCCAAAAGGAATACAAACCCTTGTAAGTGCCAAGACCCCTGGAATCTCTCACACAGCTCTGTAGAGATTGAGGTGTCCCAGTAACGATATTTTAACAGGTATCTTTGTGCTCTTTTGGAGTATAAGAAATAATGATATAAGTAGAAGAAAAATGTATAAGAAAAATGAAGTTTTAAGGCCAGCATGGCATCAATAACATTTTGTTCCACATTTGGCTGTTTCTCATGCCACTCCCTTAATGGATGTGGAAATCACAGCATCACTGAGTGGAATAAATCCACCTGAAGGAAAGGTATTCATTATATCTGGTTCTGAGATCAGCCTTAGCCAAATTCCAAATGGTATTTCCAAGACTTTCTAATTCCAGGAAACGCCTCAAGGCTGGTGGTACTAGGTGAAGTCAGCAGCTGAGGGTAGGTGGGAACCTATTGCTTTTCTTACAGCAAACTGAGACCCTGCAGCTTACGTTATGCTGTCATAAAAAAGGAAGCTCTCGCAATAAAATGGGTTGTTGAATCTTTCTGCTGGCTCACAATCCACACCAACAGAGGGGAAGGGAGAATAAAGCAATACAATAAAAAAATCTAGATTGCTTTCTACCCTGAGGAGATTTATTTTACTTTTACCCTGTACTTATTCCAAGAAACTCAGGACCCCTGAAATATGTGTTTGTAGTCCCCCCCCCCATTATTTTGAGTGTAAAATTGTAAACTGAATTTTGTACCTTATGGTGATAGGGGGAAGAGGGGAGGGAATCAAATACAAATAATAACTTTATCATCACAATAAGCCTTTGAGGTAGTTTCAGCTGGAAGGTGGGGAGTAGCCTAAAGTTATCTATTAAACTGAGTGAGAATTTGAACCTGGATCTCCTCAGGCCCTTGCCCTGCAGTTCCCAACGTGTCACCCAAAACAAGGATTTATGAGCTGTCTTCCACAGAGTCTCTGAGATTTCTGTAGGAATATTATTACTGACATCCTGCACCCATTTTTTTTTATCAAATAATCTCTAACATGTTCAGATTTGCAACCATATTTCAGTAACAGATGATAAATTCTAGATAATCTGTGCTTTGCTTTTTAAAAAAAAACAAATAATGTTAATTAAGGTTCAGTTTCATGCTGTCTCTCCTTGCTTCTTCCTCTCCTTTCCATTTTCTTCCACTTGCTTCCCCACTCACGCGTTCTTGCCTTCCTTTCCTTTGTTTATTTTCACCAGCCTCCCACTGGTCCTGACCCAGCTGAGTTGTGCATGCAGCTGCCAGAGTGGTGCATGCTCTGGTTATCTCCCGCTTGGACTACCACAATGCGCTCTACGTGGGGCTACCTTTGAAGGTGACCCAGAAACTACAACTAATCCAGAATGCGGCAGCTAGACTGGTGACTGGGAGCAACCGCCGAGACCACATAACACTGGTCTTGAAAGACCTACATTGGCTCCCAGTATGTTTCTGAGCACAATTCAAAGTGTTGGTGCTGACCTTTAAAGCCCTAAACGGCTTCGGTCCAGTATATCTGAAGGAGCGTCTCCACCACCATCGTTCTGCCTGGACACTGAGGTCCAGTGCCGAGTGCCTTCTGGTGGTTCCCTCACTGCGAGAACCCAAGTTACAGGGAACCAGGCAGAGGGCCTTCTCGGTAGTGGCGCCCTCCCTGTGGAACGCCCTCCCACCAGATGTCAAAGAGAACAACAACTACCAGACTTTTAGAAGACATCTGAAGGCAGCCCTGTTCAGGGAAGCTTTTAATGTTTGATGTATTACAGTATTTTAATGTTTTTTTGGAAGCTGCCCAGAGTGGCTGGGGAAGCCCAACCAGATGGATGGTGAATAAATAAATAAATAAATAAATAAATAAAAATTCTCTGTCTACGTGTGACTTGAGGCTTCTTCAGCTTCATCCCGCCTCCCCGTTTCCAGGCCGTCAGGCTCAACTTCCGCTTGGGCCACAGTAAAAAGAAAATGCAGAGGTGTATAGAAAACACCACCTCTGACTCCCACTATTTCCATGTTTATTGGCATATGCAGTCCATGGGATCCCACGGCAGGTTATAGACAGCTCCATACTATTCAACCATGCAATACATAAACATTGAACTGGAGGGTTATTCTGATCTCACCTTCTACCCCTCCCCAAAGACATGTTCAGAAAGGTGTGTTGACCTGATGTAGAAATGTATGCAATGATGAAACCAGGTGCATTTCAGAGGGGATGCGTTCCACAATCTGGGGACCAACACAGAAAAGGTCCTCTCATATACTGCCACCCCACAAAATTCACAGGGCAGCAGAACTGCCAGCAGTTCCCTTCCCCAGAGGACTCGATGGACACCCAGGCAGGACTGTATGCAAGGAGATGCTCCTTCAGATATTTGGAGCGCAAGTCATTTAGGGCTTTGCATATCAATGTAAGCACCTTGAGCTGGGGTAGGAGGCACACTGCAGGTCTTTGGTGTAATATATGCCTGGCCACTAGTGGCTGCCAGCACCATGACTGCCGCATTCTGCACCAATTACAGTCTCCAAACCGTATTCAAGGGCAGCCCCACATAGAGCATACTACAGTAGCCCAGTCTTGAAGTTACCAGAGCATGGATCACTGCATTCAGGCTATCTCTGTCCTGGATTTTGGCATTACTACCATCATAAGCAAAACAAACACATTGTCAAGAGATAAGTAGCGTGATGGGAGGAATTTCTAAAATATATATACAGTAATTAAGATCAACTTGCTTTCCCTCAAATTTTAAAAACAGAGCTATAAAGAAAAAGCTGTAAACCAAACATAGCATCATTAATCTTCACCAGGTTTATCTCTGCAAATTTTTCCTTTAGCGTTTGGGCAGTCATTGCAAACCTGGTTAGGCTGTTGCAAATGAGACATTTGAAACATGATTCTGGCTTGATCGTTGGCATCAGGCATATTCCTTACCCTGAGCAAAATAAATGTGTTTCTTGTTTCAGAATATAAAGGACAATGCAATCAATAAAGACTCAAGTCTTCTACTATGAGGGTAGAAGAGTTGCTGTTCTGCTGGGATTTTAACAGTAACGCACCTCCAAATACAGCATAGTTTGAAATCTCAGTGCCATAAATTCCTTGAAAAGAACACGCTGCTAACTCATATATAGTTCTCAGAAGCATGTGATACCTTTAGAAGGCACAAACAAACAAAAAAATACATGTTCAGAATTGTCTCAAGTCAATATCTCATTAAGGATACAGATCCCACAATGTAACAACATATTTACAAGCCTGATCAGGAACCTGCACCTTAAGGACTTGAGGGTATTAAACCCAATACTAACACTTTTTCTTTCTTCTTTTTGCGTAGTGGTGGAAATGTGAGCATGAGCATCCAAATCCAGATTTCTGGAAGGGCAGATATGATCCACTGCCTTAACATTTACATGAAGAAATAGCGTTTTTTTGTTCTTACTTGACCCATTGTCTCATTATTGATTCTGTAGAGTTTTAAGTGCATTAAGGAGTTTAATTTAAGAACACAAGACCCTACTGGATCACGTCAATGGCCCAGCTAGTCCAGCATCTTGTTCTGACAGTGGCCAAACAGATACATGTGGGAAGCACTCAAGGATGCCAAGGTCCCTGAGTGAGTTCTGTGACGGAGCGGGGATCTGAACCCTGCTTTCTCAGGTCATAGTCCATCACTCTAACCATTACACCACTCTGGTTCCCTTGAGAGAAGCTTAAAATATGCTAATTTTTAAAATAAGATAAAAATCAATTAATGTGACATAGTTGTTTGAATGAATATAGCCTGTCAGCTTCCCTCCACCCTTTCTTCTTTAATGCACATTGAGCTTGTAAAACATCTGGGCGGCTGGATAGGTTTCAACAGAGCTAAGCAACATCGTTACATCTTTAGTGCAATGTGTTCCTGCCAAAATCAATTCACTGTATTGCATTTCTGGCTTCCTTTGATCTTCCTTTGATGTAACATTTTTTCCGTCAGCTCTACTCCCGTTCTAGAGGAAACAAACTTCTGATTAACAACAATAACAGGAGAATGGTTATTAATTAATTAATTACCATTCTTCCATTAGTAATTAATTAATTACCATTAAAATTAATTAATTAATTTTAATTAATTAATTAAAAACCTGCTTTCGGCAAAACCCTCCTTGTAGAAAGCATCCGAGCTTCTTCTTCCTCCTGGACACCAACCTTCATACTATTCGGCACTTCAAGTTATGCAGCAGGTGAAAACTGCTGCAGCCAATATGTGTGACATCCACCTCCTTCAAATGTCTCATCTGCATCAATATCAAAGGCAAATAACTCAAGAGACCAGTCTATTTACATAGTCAGCCTGTACCTGTGGATGAAAGTTTCATACAATATGAACCTGTAGGTGTAGTGGTGCCCTTCAGATCTTTCCCTGACCCTGCCCTTTCTGTATGAGGAGGCAAGGATGGTCACCCCTTTCTCTTGAAAAGTACATAGAGTTGAAGGAGGAAGCTGGAAGAGTGTCAGTCTCTCCCACTTCCTCTTAATGTGCTTCTCAAGGCAGCTGGATCTGACTTCCACCCAAATTGTCTGGAAAAGCGAAATGTACACCCTGTCAGTATGCCTTTCAGCCAATGTGCAGCGACTGGGCTGAATAACTGGTTCTGCCCCGACTGGGCTAGACTACTGGAGCACTTTCAGACACCTTCCAATCCTGGAAAACAGAAAAACTGGACCCACAACTGTGCATTGTGAGCACCAGACTCATGCAGAGTATAAATAACGCGGAAGCTAGATGTGAAGCATAACTCCTTTTATTTCTAATAGCTACTACAAACTAAAGAACTACTGGCTTGCATGAGTGTTACAGCTCCCACTCTGCCATCTAGTCACAACATAGATAAGACTCTCTTCACACACAGAGTCAGGTGGTCAGTCAGGAGCGGAAGAGTAGAAGAGCAGTTTCCGCCCCCTCCTTTCTCAAAACATCAGATCAGGAGATTCTTGCAATGGGTGGGGGTGAAAATATCAACACACCCTTTCTCTCTCCCTGTCTCTTGGTAGGGGTGGGAAAGGAGCTGATCCAGGGGAGTTTGTGGGCAGAGGGAGCCAACTCTTTGGCTGCTAGCTTCTGAATACAGTGGTACCTCGGGTTACGAACTTAATTCGTTCTGAAGGTCTGTTCTTAACCCAAAACCGTGGTCTGTTCTTAACCCAAAACCCAAAACCTGAGGCACACTTTCGCTAATGGGGCTTCCCACTGCTGCCACGCCAACGCTGCGCGATTTCCATTCTCATCCTTGGGCAAAGTTTGTAACCCAAGGTACTACTTCCAGGTTAGCGGAGTTTGTAACCCAAAGCGTTTGTAACCCGAGGTACCACTGGTACCAAGTTGCTTGGGATTACTTTTTTCAAACACTCCCCACTGCCACTGAAGTAAAAGACCCATGGTCCTGATGAGAGAGTAAATTTCCTCCTCTTGGTTCAAACATACCCTCCAACATTTCTCCAATGAAAATAGGGACGTTCTGTTGAGGAGGAGTGGGACATTCCGGGATCAAATCAGAAACCAGGATGGCTTCTGAAAATCCAGGACTGTCCCTGGAAAATGGGGACACTTGGAGGGTCTGTAAAAAGTGAAAGCACACACATGCGCTTTCTGCCCTAGGTGCATCAAACCAGGAAGTGGTGGTAGCTCTGCCACTGGAAGGCACGGTAGGAGTTTTCATGATATTATGCATAATCCCCTAACATAAATCCTGGCTGTGCACATGGCTAAAGAATCCATGGCAGATGACCATCCAACCTCTGTTTAAAATCCTCCATTGAAGGAGAGTCCACCACCTTCCAAGGGAGAGACTGTTCCACTTTCCAACCGCTCTTAATGTAAAAAAACTCTTCTTAATATTTAGTCAGAATCTCCTTTCTTGTCATTTGAATCCACTGGTTTGGGTTCTAGCCTCTGGAGCAGAAGAAAACAAGCTTGCTCAATCATCCATGTGACAGCCGTTCAGATATTTGAAGATAGTATTATCTCTCCTTTCAGTCTTCTCCAGGCTAAGCATATTTTTCACCACTCTTGGTTTTCCCCAATCAGCTGAGCAGCACAAGGGTGAAGTTTATAAGGAGATGAAAGTTTTAACTCTGTTGGAGAATATGGAAGGCATGCTGAGGATTATGCAAAATGTCTGGAGAGTGTACAAAATTCAGCATATCTATCTATCTATCTATCTATCTATCTATCTATCTATCTATCTATCATCTATCTATCTATCTATCTATCTATCTATCTATCTATCATCTATCTATCTATCATCTATCTATCTATCTATCAATCATCTATCTATCTATCATCTATCTATCTATCTATCTATCTATCTATCTATCTATCTATCACCTATCTATCTATCATCTATCTATCTATCTATCTATCTATCTATCTATCTATCTATCTATCTATCTATCATCTATCTATCTATCTATCATCTATCTATCATCTATCTATCTATCTATCTATCTATCATCTATCTATCTATCTATCTATCTATCTATCTATCTATCTATCTATATCTATCTATCTATCTATCTATCTATCTATCTATCTATCTATCTATATCTATCATCTATCTATCTATCTATCTATCTATCTATCTATCATCTATCTATCTATCTATCTATCTATCTATCTATCTATCTATCATCTATCTATCTATCTATATCTATCATCTATCATCTATCATCTATCATCTATCATCTATCTATCTATATCTATCTATCTATCTATCTATCTATCTATCTATCTATATCTATCTACCGTATTTTTTGCTCTATAAGACTCACTTTTTCCCTCCTAAAAAGTAAGGGAAAATGTGTGTGTGTCTTATGTTGCGAATGCAGGCTGTGCGGCTATCCCAGAAGCCAGAACAGCAAGAGGGATTGCTGCTTTCACTGCACAGTGATCCCTCTTGCTGTTCTGGCTTCTGAGATTCAGAATATTTTTTTTCTTGTTTTCCTCCTTCAAAAACTAGGTGCGTCTGGTGGTCTGGTGCATCTTATAGAGCGAAAAATACGGTATCTATCTATCATCTATCTATCTATCTATCTATCTATCTATCATCTTTCATCTATCTATCTATCTATATCTATATCTATATCTATATCTATATCATCTATATCTATCATCTATCATCTATCATCTATCAATCTATCTATCTATCTATCTATCTATCATCTATCTATCTATCTATCTATCTATCTATCTATCTATCTATCATCTATCTAATCTATCTATCTATCATCTATCTATCTATCTATCTATCTATCATCTATCATCTATCTATCATCTATCTATCTATATTTATCTATCTATCTATCATCTATCTATCTGTCTATCATCTATCTATCTATCAACATCATCTATCTACCAAAGCTGACTGGAGAATCTGTATATTGCCTGGGAAATATGCACTTCATGGAAGGATTATGTGCACATTCTCCATGAAGCCCTGTGAATAGGCACAATGGCTGGTTATTATGTACATTAACTACTCAATTTGCATACCCCTGAACATGAGAATGCATTGCTCCTCATTTATATCCTTGCCTCCACATCCATCCCAAGTATGATATTCATGAATGTGAATATACTCTTTCCAGGTAAGTTTTGATATGGATGCAAAGTGGTCCAATTAATTGGTAATCAGTAAACTACCTTTACTGTGTTGATGAACTATGCAAGAGTTTCAGAAATGGGATCTCTTTGATAATTAATTCTGTAGCAAATGTTTCTTCCTGATCTTCTTTCTTAGTGTTTTTTTAATACACCAAATTTAAAGGTTAATGAGAAATCTGTTCATTAATCTGATTTCTTTTACAAAAGAGTAACTGGAATGATAGCTAAATATTTTGTTAATTTTCCCTTTCACAGTTTGGTTTGAAATGCCATGTGGGGGAGAACATTATCACATGATAATAAATATATTCTTTGCAATAGTGAATACCAAACAGATGTCATTGTGGAGCGCCACTCACCAAAGGGAAATTTAAGTAATCTTACCTCATCCTAAAGTATTTCTCCTTCAAGGCCTGAACTTCCCTAAGATTGAACTGCAGTTAGAATTCAGTTGAGCCACTTTTTATTTTATTGATTTGAAAAGGGATGGGCAAACCTATGGCCCTCCAGACACTGGTGCTGATGAATTATTATTTGTTTATTTGTTTGTTTGTACCGCACCCATCTGACTGGGTTGCCCCAGCCACCGTTGGTCATACTGGCTAGAGCTAGAAATCATCCAATTGGTAAATTGATTAGTGTCACCTTGTTTAAAAGAAGATTGCCTTGGAGAACGTCGTCTTACAAAGATTCCCTTCACAGACCTACAGTTCCCAGAGTTCCTTAGGAAAAGGGACTCATAGTTCAATCACTCTGGGAACTGCAGCTGAGGGCAGGGAATAGGGGTCTCCTAAAAACTCTCAGTGCCCCTAACAAACTACAGCTCCCAGAATTCTTTGGAGGAAGCCATGACAGTTTAAAGTGTTATGATACTGCTTTAAATGTGTGATTTGAAAGTGCCCTCATATTGGAGAGACCCAATTTCAAAGGCCAACTCATTGGCCGATTTGGGGGCAGGCCCTTGGCCGAACCCACATGACAGGCTTGTTGTGATGATAAAATATGGGAGTGTGGGAGAAGCTATGTGCACTGCCTTGAACTCAGTAGAAAGTTGAGATATAAATGTAAGAAATAGTTAGATCATGTGCTTCCCTTTAGTGCAGGTATGAAGAACATTTGGTTCTCCAGATGTTGCTGACCTACAACTCCCATCATCCTTGGCCATTGGCTATGCTTGTTGGTGCTGGTGATAACTGTAGTTCTGCAACATCTGGAGGGTCAAAGGCTCCTCATGGTCGCTTTAGGACAGGCTTCCTCAACCTCGGCCCTCCAGGTGTTTTTGGCCTACAACTCCCATGATCCCTAGCTAGCAGGACCAGTGGTCAGGGATGATGGAAATTGTAGTCTCAAATCATCTGGAGCACTGAGTTTGAGGAAGCCTGCTTTAGGACTTAGCCACAAAGAGAGACAGACAGACAGAGAGAGAGCGAGAGAGAGAGAGAGAGAGAGGCTTGAATGCAGTGCCATTTTGAGGGGTGACTCACAACTTACCACCTTCTCCCCCTACACAGGCTTGGTTTTCCAGGCACTGTGCCTGAAAATGTGAAATTGCAGCACCACAATAGATTGTCGCCCTGAAGAAAAAAGTTTTCTTCAGGGGGGGAATTGTGCTGCAAGATTGCGTGAGATCATGGCAACCAAAATGGCCGCCGCTCTCTCACGATAAAAAACAGGATGTCCTGGTTTTTCTGGGACACTTGCGGGGTATGGGTTAAGCTCTTCCCTCACTGACCACAAGCTTTCTGGAAAGAGCTTAGCTCAGAATGTGCAAGCTGCCGCCACAGCAAAAATAACCAAGAAGAAGCAAAGTGGTTGCAAATTTCTCTTCAAAACCCTGTGTACTCCTGTGGTCATAAGTCATAGTGTGGTTTAGTGTGGAATGCGGACCCTCCTATCTATCTATCTATCTATCTATCTAGGGGGGACATTTAACAAAACAGCAGGCAGGTGAGATTAATATGTGCACCGCTCACATATTTTCAGCATTCATTGATGCTGGTTTGTAGATAGAAAAGGCAAACATTTGCTGTAGACATAATACCATTGATTATGACAGGGTGATACCTGTTTATGACAGTGATAAATGAGGCTTCAAAAGCCGCCCAACCTTGTCTGGCCAAAAGGTCTCCTATAATGAAGGGATAATTTGCTGTTGTCATGACACCAAACGGGCTTTGAAAATTACCAGCGGCATAATTAAGCAAACTTTTACTTGTAGGTCGATTTTTTTAATTAAATAAAAATAAAAATCTCCCTACAGATAAAAGTGCTTTAAAGTTATTCTTTCTTCTTTTGAGGACAGGGGAGTTAAACTCCGCAGCTGAGATAATAATCAGCATTTATTGTCGGCAGGCCGGGAGATGTACTGTTTGACAGATGTGGCAAGTCTCCTGGTATATGAGCCAGCAGCTGCATGCTTGATCAACAAAATACACATTAATTTTGCACTTGTGGAACTGGAAAAAGTAAACTAAACAGGTTAGTAATTTTTCTTGCATCAGCACAGTGTACTTAGATGTGTGTTCAAAAGCACTTTTTCTTGCAGATGTTGGACAGGAAGAAAGGAAAGTTTAACTAATTCTCCCAAAATTAAAAAATAAAATAAGCAAAGCTTCTCCACTTATCATTCTCTGAACAGTCAGATACACTAGAGGACAAGGTTCATATACATGCTAGTATCAGCATACTGCATCCTGTAGAAAATTTAGAGTACTTTGCTGTGACAATGCCTACAGACACACACACACACACACACACAGAGAGAGAGCAGGAGCATCGAGCTGCCTGTTAATTTTCCCACAAGGATGGTGTGTGTAAAGTTAAAAAGGTAAAGAACCCCTGGATGGTTAAGTCCAGTCAAAGGTGACTATGGTGTGCGGCACTCATCTTGCTCCAGGCCGAGGGAGCTGGCATTTGTCCACAGACAGCTTTCCAGGTCAGGTGGCCAGCATGACTAAACCGTTTCTGGCGCAACAGGGTACCGTGACGAGTGCCAGAGTGCATGAAAACGCTGTTTACATTCCTGCCGCCACAGCACCTATTTATCTACTTGCACTGGTGAGCTTTCAAACTGCTAGGTTCTATGTTGTTGTTGTTTAGTCGTTTAGTCGTGTCCGACTCTTCGTGACCCCATGGACCAGAAAACGCCAGGCACCTCTGTCCTCCACTGCCTCCCGCTAGGTTCTATAGCAGTTTGCATTTTAAAAAAACAATCTAAGCAAATAAGTGAATTATTTTAAATCTCTTATAGGTAAGATTATTCAATTTATAGGATATATAGTAAAGGTAAAGGTACCCCTGCCCGTACGGGCCAGTCTTGACAGACTCTGGGGTTGGTGCGCCCATCTCACTCAAGAGGCCGGGGGCCAGCGCTGTCCGGAGACACTTCCGGGTCCCGTGGCCAGCGTGACAAAGCTGCATCTGGCAAGCCAGCGCAGCACACGGAAACGCCGTTTACCTTCCCGCTGGTGAGCGGTCCCTATTTATCTACTTGCACCCGGGGGTGCTTTCGAACTGCTAGGTTGGCAGGCGCTGGGACCGAGCAGCGGGAGCGCACTCCACCGCGGGGATTCGAACTGCCGACCTTTCGATCGGCAAGCCCTAGGTGCTGAGGCTTTTACCCACAGCGCCACCATATCATTGTATTAAGCCCAAGAACCACATATATATGTTTCTCTATCTCTTTAGGCTTACATACCTATTTTATCCATTCTTAAGGAAATCAGCCCTGAGTGCTCACTGGAAGGACAGATCATGAAACTGAGGCTCCAATACTTTGGCCACCTCATGAGAAGAGAAGACTCCCTGGAAAAGACCCTGATGTTGGGAAAGATGGAGGGCACAAGGAGAAGGGGACGACAGAGGGTGAGATGGTTGGATAATGTTCTCGAAGCTACCAGCATGAGTTTGACCAAACTGCGGGAGGCAGTGGAAGACAGAAGTGCCTGGTGTGCTCTGGTCCATGGGGTCACAAAGAGTCGGACACAACTAAACGACTAAACAACAACAACAACACCTATTTTAAAGCATCAGCTAGAACACTTATATTATATATAATGAAAATAAATACAATATAGAACCAAAATCCACATTTAAAACAGCAAAATTAACAGAATAAGTCTCACTCTTATTCTCTTGAGCATTCTCTTAAATATTAGAAAGACATTTCAAATGCAAATCGACACATCCAAAGCATCATTAGCTTAACTGAGATGGTTGCACCCATGTTCTCTCCCCCACAGAAAAATCTCCCAAACACATCCTTAGCAATCTCTCATGTACACATTTTTTTCTCTCTGTAACACAGCTCATCGCCAACCATTTGTCTCTAATTAATTAATACCCGTGGGACTAGTAAGTAGACCCAGCAGTCGGGCATTTGCAAACCATGCCCCCCTCCCCACTCTCCAGAGTTACTCTTGGGATCCATGCCCAAAATTCAGCCCATGGGAATTGTGTAGGAAAGGCGGTTACTCAGATAGCAAGCACAAGCCTGCAGTATCTAGAACAGGCTTGACCAGAAAAAAAAAATATTACAAGACTAATTCACAATTTAGGCTAGGTAGGAGCTTCGTCAAAGGAGTCTGACGATGACAGGCCAAAGAACAAGTTGTGAAAGGGTGTGGCAGGAATTGGAAGCTGTGCTTGGTAGGGCTGGATCCGGCGTTTTCTTTGTAGCTTCCGCCTTCTCACTCAACATGTGGGCTCCCAATTTTCCCAGATTCAGAAGCAATAACACCGGCTGGCTGCTTTTTTGCCAGCCTAGAATACTATGCTGCCTGAGGTAAAACACAGGAAGGTGCCTCACTCAGACTGTTGGTCCATCTAGCTCAAATGTTGTCTATACAAACTGGAAGCAGATCTCTATGGTTTCAGAACAGGGGTTTGTCCCAGCCACACCTGGAGGTTGAATGTGGGAGTATCGCATGCAGAACATGTCCCCAAATGGCACTACTTTTCAAAGCAAACAGCAGCACTCAGGGCTGGTCAGTGTATTTATTGTGGCACCTGGGGCCGAAAACCTCATGCCTTTCCCCATCCCTGGGAGTACAAAATTAATAATAAGCAACTTAACTATTTCCAGCCTTTTCCTGACAGAAGCCTGAGAGGGCCACTCATTCTGCTCAACGGTTGGATTGGCCTGATCTCTCCATATGGTCTACTAGTTTCAGGAATTTAGTAGTTTCTAGCACCCACAAACTCATAACACCGCTTTCTCTTGCCTGTCCTGAAACTTCCAGCACCCAGCTTCTTTGCATGACCTAGAGCAGTGGGAGAGAGGGAGAAAAACCACTCCCTATCCACCTTCTCCACACCTTGCCTAAGATTATATACAGATTATATACACATACTCAGGACAAAAGGGAGAAGTGAGCTAAGGAAGGCACGTTTGGCAAATCTTCACCATGATAAAATCCCGGCCAGAAACCTATGTCCCCAGAGTGAAAGGATCTGCGGATCTAGAATTGGCCTCCACAGTCAGTTACAGACACATCATTGATACCATATTCATGGAAGACAATCTTACTCGGCTATGAGTGATCACAAGAGAAGAGGAAAGTAATATTTCCTTTGTTTGTAAAATCACAATCTGAGCTTAAGAGGATGTGAGGCAGCAGATCCACCAAATGCTCAGAGGAACCAAAGCACTGCTTTCAGTCTGTCTTTCTCTTCCCATTACAGCCTGCTTAAACTGCTATTTGTTACAAGCTCACGTCCCCTGACCTCATCTCTGCAGGTGAATGGCCCATTCAGGAAGCATCAGTACCCATTAAGGAACATTAAGCCTCTTTTGTGTCCTAGCCCTGACTCCCATCTGGAATCACTTAAGGTAAAACCATAGTAATACAGAGCCATTCACTGTAATTAGATAGCAAACTTGCAACAATAGCAAGAGGAGGAGAGGAGGGGAGAAGGTGGCTTGTTCTGCAAGTATATTAGCATGGATTCGAAAACAATGCTCCTCTGGAACATGTCCAAAGTGCACTTACTAAAAATAGGGATTCAGGAGATTTCCCCAGTCCCCTCACATTATGGTACCCAAAGTAGACACCTCAGAGCTCTTGGTATTTTTGCTGTCATGTTCTTTAACGCTGCAATGTACAGAGGTTGGTATACCACTGTTGTTTAGCCGTTTAGTCGTGTCTGATTCTTCATGACCCCATGGACCAGAGCACGCCAGGCACTCCTGTCTTCCACTGCCTCCTGCAGTTTGGTCAGACTCATGCTGGTAGCTTCTAGAACACTATCCAACCATCTCGTCCTCTGTCGTCCCCTTCTCCTTGTGCCCTCCATCTTTCCCAACATCAGGGTCTTTTCCAGGAAGTCTTCTCTTCTCATGAGGCAGCCAAAGTATTGGAGCCTCAGCTTCAGGATCTGTCCTTCCAGTGAGCACTCAGGGCTGATTTCCTTCAGAATGGAGAGGTTTGATCTTCTTGCAGTCAATGGGACTCTCAAGAGTCTCCTCCAGACCATATACTACTACTTTTGGTATAAATGGTTCCTGGAGTGGAGATGTGAGAATGTGTAATTTTACAAGTACTGTATGCTGGTTTCTTTCTTTCTTTTTCATGGATGTTGCTATTATTATAATATTAGCTACAGCTATTTAAAGCCTAAACATAATTCAACATATATTTTAAACTGTACAATTATAGTTTACTTGTTTCCATTTCAGTACATTTTCAATATATGTGTGTGTGTGTGTGTGTAAATTTTTGACTGATGTTACTGAACCTTGTTACTGAAATCTTTCAACAGAAGGAATCTATTGATTTAATGTATGTGAAAATTGTATTATGTGTGTTGTAAGAAAAAAACTGCTCCTTTTCCCTTATGGGGTACCCAAGAGCCCGTATAGAGTCCTCTTTTTAGGTTCTCTATTGGTATGAGAAAATAGCAGAGGTTAATCAGAGAATATTGAGAAGCAAGTAAGCCTGATCTTTATTAAAGCTGTTGTAACAGGGTGCTCCTTCACAGGCAGGAGAGGAGGACCCAGAGCCATGCATGCAAGGCCTTAAATAGACATATTAAATTGCCCACCCTGGAGTCCAAGACCACCCCCAGAAACATCATACATACATCACAGAAGGGGTGTAGCCCAAGACACCCCCCCCCAGATATATCATACCTATATCCCAGGAAAGGCGATCTACAGCAGAAATCTAAGTGCGTTGTTTATCTCCTGTCTGCATTATCTGGGTTTTGGCCACTCTTTTGTTATTATAACTACTTAATTCCTGAATCTAGGTCACAGGTCACAGGCTCACCCCCTGTTCATATCTTGAATGTGCCCTTAAGACAGGATTTGTGAGGAAACAGACAATGGGGAGGTTTCCAACTTTGACCTTGCAGAGAAATATTTGAGGTCATTTGTTCAGGACTTTTTCTATGGGGTTTCAGACATGTGGTTTATATATACAGTTATGAACATTTTAGAATATATATATGTATATGACCTTAAAATTCTTATAACATGTGCATTAATCCTGGTTTTGACCGATAAAGCTTTATGCAACTTGGGACCCAAATACCTCAAGGGCTGTTTCTCTCCATGCAAACTTACCTGGATGTTGTATTTGTCATCAGAGGTTATCTCTGTGTGCCTTCTCTGAAGGATGTGCAAAGTGTAGCAACATGAGGACATGCTTTCTCAGTGGGTAGCTCTCTGCTCTTCCTGCTGTTTGCTTTCAGTTCCCAGGCCAAAGCATTTCTATTTACCAAGGCCTTTGACTGTTAATTGGGATGGAATTTGGTTGTGGTTTTTTGGCATATTTCGTACTCATCTTTTAGTGGTGATTATTAGAATTTGTCATTTTATATATATATTTGGATGAATGTGGAGTCTAAATGTATTTCATGCTGTAAGTTGTTTTGGGACACTCTTCTCTGTGTGAAAAGCAACGTGATGATGATGGAATTATTGTCATCAGGGAAGGGCTTTCATGCGTTGCATTTGTTATATTACTAGCTGTTTTGGGCTTCCTTTTGGAAGGAAAAGCAAAGTATAAAACTCAAATGAGATGCACATTTGGGGTGCATGTGTGTGTATAATATTTTTACTAAATATTTCTTACTTTACAAAAATACATGCATTGTCGCTTTTTTCAAGTTGCGTTTTCTACAGATCAGTTTCATTTGTTGTGAAGATGCACAATTTTTCCATAGGAAGCTGCTGGTGCTCCATTTAGCTTGGTATTCTCTCTGCTAGCGATGCTGAACTTACCATCCTCTAGACATGATTCCACCCCAGTTCCCATCTGCCCAACCAGCATAGCCAATGATCAGGGATGAGGGGATCTGGAGTCAGTCACAACATCTGTCACTGATCATTGACCAGCTCCCTGGCCCTTCTCTATGCTCACTGGCCAATTGGAACTTCAGAATTCCAGACATAGGTCTTGTCCAGCTCTTCTGGGAAGTGCCCAGGGTAGAACCTGGATCTTCTACATGCAAGGCATGTGTACCACTACTGAGATATAGCTCTTCCCCTATTTTATCAAATAGTCACTGCAGGTAAACAAAAACAGCAGAACCTACAGACTCATTGTGGTTCTTTAAAAAGTGTTATCTACAACAGCACTTAGAAAGAAGAACAGTGCTGGAGTGGTAGAGACGGCCGTCAGCAAAAACCACACTTGAGGTTGGGTCCCTATCTGCTTTTTTGGTGTCCAAATTTCTAAGCATATAAATTTGAGCAATGGACAGGCTCTAGCCATTGCAGTGCCCTTTTATTTCCTAGTCACACTGCAGGGAGACAGAAGGGGTGGGCTCAACATGCTCCTGCCATTGTTTAAACTTAACCCTATTAACAGTGAAATATGTGTGGAGGACAACATCTAATCCAAGTTCCAGCATACCTAATTAAAATTAATCTTCCACCACTTACTGCACTGATTTTTATTACCATCATTTGGAACTTCCAAATTAAATAAGGTGAGCAACGTCTGTGCCATTCATTCTCCAAATTAGTATTTATGGTTTAACTGTGAAACATTATTTTGCAAATGACCGTTTTACAGTATCTGCTGTTATTGCAATGGACAGCGATCATATTTATCTTGCGTCTGTTCCCCAGAAGGTCTCTATTTGCAAGCTTATATTTGGGATAATAAAGCTACAATTATTTCTTTCGAAGCCGCCCGGCTGTTTCTTTAATGCTAGATTTGTTCTCCTCCTGCTTCCAGTCAATAATTGTTCTCCTGCTTCTATTTAGCCTTGCGATTAGTGGAAAATCACACACATGGCAAGAACAAAACAAATGCATAAACAAGCAAACTCCTCGTGTACTTGTAGTTTGCTTCTCGTTTAATTAGCATAGGTGGTAGAACACATTTTTCATCCAGTGTTCTATAAGATCAACACAGATTATACTCTTCTTTCAATGTCAAGGCTGAGAGCGCAATCTGCCAGGAAGTTTTCGTACACAAGGCACACGGAAATGAACAGGAGTTGTGCAAAAACTACTACTGTAATATTGTGCAATACCTGTGCATTTCTGTGGGAAGAAGAAGAAGAGTTTGGTATCCCGCTTTATCACTACCCGAAGGAGTCTCAAAGCGGCTAACATTCTCCTTTCCCTTCCTCCCCCACAACAAACACTCTGTGAAGTGAGTGGGGCTGAGAGACTGCAGAGAAGTGTGACTAGCCCAAGGTCACCCAGCAGCTGCATGTGGAGGAGCGGAGACACGAACCCGGTTCCCCAGATTACGAGACTACTACTCTTAACCACTACACCACACTGGCTGGGAGCTGTGCAGGAGGCTTTTGCAATGGATGGAGGTCTTTGCATCGCTTGCCCACAGGGTACATCCTTTTAAAGGGACAAGCTAAATCAGTGGCAATCAGTGGGAAAACTCCAGAATTCTTAGGAAATGTAACGGAGGCTCTTTAACCAGTAAAGGTAGATGGCCTTCTCTGTATGCCCTCCACTTCATGGGGATTATGGAGGGTAGCCACAACACAAGAACGGGCCTTTTCAGTGGTGGCTCCACATTTGTTTTCTGCTCACCCCAGGGATGCTCGCCTGGTGCCATCATTACTTATCTTTAAGCATCAAGCAAAAACATATATTTTCCTTCGTTTTTTAATTACAGTGGTACCTAGGGTTACAGACGCTTCATATTACTGACTCCGCTAACCCAGAAACAGTACCTCGGGTTAAGAACTTTACTTCAGGATGATAACACAAATTGCATGACGGGAGGCCCCATTAGCTAAAGTGGTACCTCAGGTTAAGAACAGTTTCAGGTCAAGAATGGATCCCTGGAATGAATTAAGTTCTAAACCCGAGGTACCACTGTATCTGTGGCTTTTAGCCCTGCCTATGAAAAGTATGAATTTTTGATTGTCCTCTGTTTTGTTTTATGCTGGTTTTACTGTATATGTTGTTTATTTATTGTTGCAAATTGCTTTGAGGTACGTTGTTGTTGTTTTTTTGCGGGGTGGGGGAAAGGCAATGAAGAAGTTAAACAAATAATACATAAAGAGTAAGATTTTCTTGAAAGACAGCTTGCCCACCATTACTAATGATTTTCTGAAGTGCACAGAGGGACATGTTAGGTGCTCCAGATACTGTGTGTTAAGTTCATGGAGGACAATAATGACATCTGAAGACAGCCCTGTTTAGGGAAATTTTTATTTTGTTCTTAGCATTCTGTTGGGAGCTGCCCAGAATGGGCAGCCCAATGGGTTGGGTATCATCATCATCCTAAATCCAAGAGACCCAATCTGTGTCCTCCAGCATGAGCTCAGTAGGTAAGTTCCTTGAACAGATCTCAGAAGCCTCTAGAACACAACAGGGTCACCAAGGAGAGGGCACACTGGTTTTCTCCAGTGTTTTCCCTGATGCTGGAGAATTTGAAAACAATTGTGCTAAAGAGCTATTTCCTCTATAACCAGCAGTATTTACTCTGCTCTTGGATGGTGGCCAATGGGTTTGGTTTTAAAATTTTCATGGTAAGTTTTATTTCTTGCGCTATGTAGAATGAGTTGCGTTTGGCGTTGTTTTATTCTTCCTAGCTAGTTCTTTCTCTCAAGACTCCAGACTTGGAGAACCAGGCCTTCCTATTCTTAGTTACGGTAGTTCTTTATTGTCTCCATTTTACAGATAACGAACTGAGGTTGAGAGAAAGTGATATGCTCAAGGACACAGAAGACAATAGGAAAAGGAGACCACAGAATATAAAAGATCTTCTGATTGCCCTTTATCAGCAAGTTTTCCTTTCAGCCGATAAAGGTTTCAGGCTGTGAAATCTTTTTAAAAAGGACAGAAATTGGACTTTTTGTTAAAGCAGGAAAGGAGAAATATGTGGCATTTGCGATTTCACACATTCATTCATTTTAGTGCTGGGACCAGCATGCTCATTTCCCATTAAGACAGGAAATGAAAAAGGCAGTGCTGAATGGCTTATAAGAAATATTAACCTAATAGTAATCTGCTCATTTAAAGCAAGGGAGGTAGAAATGAGACAAGATGAAATGTACGCTGTAGAAAAGTAACATTGCAATAGTTGTCATAACTTTTAAGCACTATGCAAGTTCCTAATTCTGCAGCACCTTTAGCTACAGAAGATGAGCTGAAAAACCAGTCAAATATATTCAGAGGAGACGTTTTCTGAAAATGAAATTAATGGGCTGTCATCATCTATGAGCCAGAAAAGCAGAAAGCATCCCGTGAGGAAATGCTCCAACTCAAAGTAGCATCATTAAAATGATAGATTTTTCATTAATCAGACTCATACACAGAAGTTTTTCACATAATCGTGTCTTAGGAGCAATCTCCAATCATTTCATCTGCAAATAATTGAGATTTGATATTTATTGATGCTGGAACTTGAAGCTAATTTCATCTTTAAAACAAATTTCAGACACAAGAACCCATTTTTCTCTGATTCAGTTTTGAAAAGTATTTGCGGTTTATAAACTCAACACTACATCAGTTCTGGCTGCAACTGTCAAATACAATTATATTGTCCTACAGCTTGACTCTTGGTGGGAACTAATTTTATATTGTGAATGAAATATAAACAGTAGCTTCAGGATGGATTTTGACAACTGGGAATGAATCATTACCTGAGGCATACTTAACACTACAGACTTACAGTTCATGCACATTTACTTGGAAGTAAGGCCCAATGAGATCAGTGAGACTTGCTCCTAAGAAAATATGCACTGCAGCTACAAACTGGTTTAATAAGCATTTTTTTCTCCAGGGAGCTGCAGTTCTTTGACTTATGGATGGCTAAGAGAATTCTCAGCACTCTTAACAAACTCTGCTTCCCATGATTCTTTGAGATAATACCAGACACTTAAACTGCCATAGAACCATGTTAATTTGACGTGCTCTTAAAAGCAAACCACATGGAGTTTTTCATATTGCATATGACTGTGAGATTAAAGATAAATCTATCAGCTTTCCACACCCACTTGGAAATCTGGGGAAGCACAGCAGTTGCAGTGTTTTGTTTAGTCATGTGAACAGAGACTATCGCTTTCCCAAGAGTAGCATTCTGAATGTGGAAAGCTTTTAACATATTTTTTGCAGACCTAATCTCTTAGCAGTGTGAGATTCCAGAAGTTCCAGGTGTGCTTACCCAGGGTCTGTGTTTACTTTTGGAAATGAGGCATAGCGGAGACTGTAGTGTCTTTATGACATATGGTTTATTTACATTTATATACAACCTGAGCCTAGGAAGGAGACTTTTTGTCTTAATAGCCCAACAACCAGGCTATCACCGCAACACAGGAGACTTAGCATAGCTTAATTAGCTTTTGACATTTGCTAACTCCCGGGAATTAGAAGTGTCTAGTACCCAACTTAATACACAGAGGTCCAGCATCCAGTTTTAACACTCCCTGTCTTTCTAACACACCCAAATAGAATATGTCAAATTAGCAAGAATGATGGCCAAAATAAGAAATATAGATGGAAAGATAGTAACAAGTGAGTGGAAACAATTTGAAGGTTATTTAAAACAAAGTGGCATTAAGATAAATCTACGAGCAGGGATAAAGCTGTGATCAGCAGCAGACAAAAGAAAGGATTGTGAATACAAGGAGAAAAGAACAGAAAAATCAATGGAGATGTAGCAAACTAAAGAATTTGTAATAGGATGTTAGGGAAAGATAGGTTAGGAAGTCTGTATTAGATATGATAGGATGGAAAAATGTATGCCTAATGTTTACTGAACAATGCATTTTTTAAAATAAAAAAAATACTAACACCCACTGGCTTATAGAGGTCTAGCACTCACAAACTCCTAATAATAGGGTGTGTTCTATGGCAAATAACCAAGACCAATGTGGTCTTGGTAAACGCAATTATGGTGCAAACTCGCGCATTTATTTATATATTTGCAATTGCATGTATTGAGCGAGGTATGATGGCCAACATGAAAATCTGAAGCAGTAACTCCCACCCCACGCTCTCCTAAACACTGCTCCCCAATGTCAGCGCCCTGCGCCCCATTTTGCAGAATGCACCTGCGTCTCCCACCTCCCGCGCAGGCAAAACATCCACCTGTCCCTGCTAGGCGCGCGCGCGCAAAAGGACCACGTACCCAAAAGGGGCACCTACTCCTGAGCCACCCCCAACTGGATCCCTTCCTCCCCCAGCCCCGGAGACTGACCCACCCGAGGTAACTTTTTAACCCTTCCTCTCCCGGGCCTTGGGCGCACACGCACGTCGGCGTGGGCTGTGCGCTCTCGGCGTCGCCGGCGCCGCCCGCTCGCAGCCAACTGCGCTCTCCGCCCTGCCCAGCGAGGCGGGCCCGGATGCTCGGCCTTAACCCTTCAGCTTCCCGCGGCTTCCTCCCTCCGCTCCCTTCCCCCACCGCCGAGCTAGAGGGCCGAGGAAGCGGCGGAGCCGCCTGGCACCCTGTTGTGGTGCCCGGCGTAGGTGGCGTCAAGGGCAGCAGCAGCAGCGCCGGCGGCGGCAGCAGCGGAGAGGGCTGGGCGCTCCTCCCCTTCCCCAGCCCGGCGTCGGCGGCAGCAGAGGAGGAGGAGGAGGGCGCAGAGAGAGCGCAGACATGGCGGCCAACATGTACCGAGTGGGAGGTATGTGGGGCTGGCGCGGGGGGTCCTCAGCGCAGCGCGCCCCCTCGGCTCCCGGGTTTGCCCTTGGACGCCGAGGAGGAGCAGGAGGGGAGGGCCTGGCGCCGGGGTCCCGTGGGGCGAAGGAGTGCGGCCTCGCGGGGAGGAGTGCGGGGCCGGCTCTTGGCCGGGCCGGAGCGAAGGGGCGTGTTGAGCGGAGCCGAGCCTGGTGCAGCACCCGCCCCCCGCGGGGAACCCAGCCTCCTCCTCCGGATGCCTTCCCACGAGGGAGGCCACGGCCCACCTGGCCAGGGAGGTGGAATTTGGGGGAGAAGCCCCCCGCGCCGCGGCCTCTCTTCCGCGGGAAAGCGGATGGAACCGCGCTCCCCGGGGATGGCAGCCTTTGCGCTTCCCAAAGGGGAGCCGGCCCAACTCTCCCTCCCTTCCCCATTAATGGAGGGGGGAAGCTTCCGAGGCCTCCCCGACCCCTCTGGCTAGAAGAAAGCTCTCCCTTCGGCCCTGGTGTGTGGGGACGCTTTCAGGGGCGAGGGAGACGCACGGTGCACCCCCTATTCTGACATCACGTGTTCTGGGGTTCACCCCCCACAGCCAATTCAGCGTGGCCCTCAGCGCCCCCCCCCAATGTTTGCTCTCATGTGAAAATTGGCACAAGGTCGCAGGCCTCTCTTTTGTCCCATGGGATCCAGTGGGGTTGCTCCAAAGCAAGTGGAGTGGATAGGGAAAAAAGGATAGCTGGTGTGTAAAAGGATGGAGACTGGATAGGGAGAGAATTCTCCTTTTCATTATAACTGAAACTGGAAAGACAGTGGCCCCGTCCCCGCTTAAATAAGATGGCAGTAGTAAGTGCTTTTTCGGCACAGAGTGTAGTTAACCTCTGGGATTCGTTGCCGCAGGAGGTGGCGAAGGCCAGGGCTGGTGTCAGGGGTTGGCATCACACCAGTTTTGGAGTGGGCAGGTGAATGGGCAGTGGTGAGGGCATGAAGTGAGCTCTCAGAGAGGCACCCCCTAGGGTATCCCCAAACCTGAAGGTGGCCTGACACTGGTGATGGTTTAGAAAGGGTTCAGTATAAATGGTCATTGATCATAATACCTCAATGGAATATCCTGTGTACAGAAGTTGCATATCAGTAACAGTGTATTTGTGGGTTTCCTAGGAGCATCTAGGTGGCTTTTTTCTGGAAGTGGGATGCTGGACTTGATGCACTTTTGATATGATTTTGAACCCCAAAGGGTAATACTAGAGGAAGCTCTGCTTCTTAAGTGCCAATTCATTCAAAATGGCGGCACTCATTTTCTCTGTGTGATTGGGCAACTTGGGTGTGGAGAAATTCTAATCTGAAATGACCATTTAAATGGGAGGGCCACTTTCCTCTACATAGCTGTGCACACACAGCTGTGTGTGAGAGAATAATGTCTACTTGTGTGAACCAACTTTTAAGGCCTGGTTCTCAGAATTTGCTCATTGAGGAGCATTTTGTTGTTGTAAGGTTGAAATGGGCAGGAGGAGAAAAACCATGTACACCACCTTCTGATCCTTGAAAGAAAAAGGTGGTATATAAATGTGATAAATAATACTTTTGAAGTGCAGATTTGGGCACAAGTGAAGGGAATAGAACACCAGTGTGTTCCCCCACACAGAAAGTTAACATGTCAGGGAGACAGCATGCCAGACGGTCACCATTTTGTAAGTATAGCACTGGCAAGTCTAGATACCAATAAGTAAGTACTGGCAAATTTAGGCTGTGCAATTAAAGTGGATTTGGTGCTTATGGCCAATAAAATACAAATAATAATAATAATTGCAAGTATTTTTATGGAAAGAATAGTGTTGGGGAAAATGCACCAGAAATAGTGGCATTGTATCATAGGGTTGCCATTCGTCCAGAATTTCCCAGACGTAATCTGGAATACTACAGTCAGAAGCAGTGTCTGGGCGGAAATCACTAAAAGTGTCTGGGAAAATCCAAACATATGTTGTCGGCCTTGTCGTTTTTGGCGATTTTCCTTTAAAAAAAGTTCAACAACTTTGCCAAAAAAGAGCTCAACAGTGTTGTATAACCTCCACATGGATTTTGTGCAAACAAATCTTGATGAATGCTCGATAAACAGGTTGTCTGGAAGACCCCCTAGAACTTTTCTCCCTAACACTATTTATTTAAAACAGAAGTGAGGAACCTGTGGCCGTAAGTGATGCCAACTCCCATCCGCATCAGCCAGCATGGCCAGTGGTCAGAGATGATGGGAGTTGTAGTCAAGAAATACCTGGCAGGCCACAGGTTTCCTCTTCATGATTTAAGGTATCAGCATAAAGATTATTCCAATAATAAAGGTTAATAACACAGATAAGATGACTGTTTGTTTGGAAGAAGGTGCATAGCAGTTGAGTGGAAACTTTGGCCCTTTAGATCAGGGTTTCCCAGACTTGAGTTGCTGGGAATTCTGCATAAAAAAAAGAACTGTGCTGAGGAAGAACAGAA
Organism: Podarcis gaigeae; assembly: GCF_964106915.1. Taxonomy (NCBI): domain Eukaryota; kingdom Metazoa; phylum Chordata; class Lepidosauria; order Squamata; family Lacertidae; genus Podarcis; species Podarcis gaigeae. The sequence goes on from NC_139680.1 coordinate 99,293,587, forward strand.
ATGGAGGAGGACAGGGCAGCCTATGCTTGAAGGTTGGAGTGCTGAAGTCCAGCAGAGAAGACAGGAACAAAGAGACAAGACTTTTCCTTCTTCTGAGGAAGAAAAATAAGGGAGTGGAGGGCTATGAGGAAGTTTAGGGTCAGGTTGAAGGGAACTACAGTGGTACCTCGGGTTAAGTACTTAATTCGCTCCGGAGGTCCGTTCTTAACCTGAAACTGTTCTTAACCTGAAGCACCACTTTAGCTAATGGGGCCTCCTGCTGCCACTGCACCACAGCTGCACGATTTCTGTTCTCATCCTGAAGCAAAGTTTTTAATCCAAGGTACTATTTCTGGGTTAGCAGAGTGTGTAACTTGAAGCGTATGTAACCCGAGGTACCACTGTACATCCTCATAGCACTTGACCCTCTGCTTCTTCTTCCAGAAGGGAAAATCCATGGATACTTTTGACCCCATTGTTGGCCTTTCTAGCATTCAGTCATTGGAGTCCCACCTGCAGCCTGAAGTGGTACATCCTGGACTCTGATTTAGTACATCATCAGTGCTTTGTGAAGACTAGGCATGTCCCCAATAATAATAATAATAATAATAATAAGAAGAAGAAGAAGTAAATAATTCAGAGAAGCCTGGCACACATGATTCCAAGGATGAGCTGAAACATACATAGCTTGAGTGGTGTGCCTTTGCACTCCTCTTTTTGTGTTAGATGTGCAGTCTTCCTAGGAAAACTACACTGAGGAACAACAAGTTTTTCCTGTTTCCTGTGGAAGCTGGCAGTGCCAGTTGGCAGGCTCTTGTGACACCATAGAGTCACCCTGCCCACTCCACCCACTCTGTTTTATGGGGTTTTTTTTTTAAGAAGGCAAAAAGACTCCGGATGAGCGCACCAGGTTCCTGAACCCTACCGACAATCAAAGAAACAGACAAAAAAATACCTGGAGCGCAATAGGGGGATGGAAGGGCAAAACTAGGAATTAGGTATAGGCGTTTTAGCCTTGAGATTCCACCAGCTAAGAAATTAACTGTTGGCTTGAGTTGCACAGATATTTTATATTTTTGTACAAATGCTCCTTATTCATGAATTTCAGAAAAACTACCCTGTCTTTACGGCATCATTGCTCTTTAAAGATTCAGTTTGGCCCAGTGACATCTTACCATATGAGGTAGGTTAGGCTGAGAAAAACAGTGAATGGTCTAAGGTCACTCAGTAAGCTTCATGGCTTAGGTCAGGATTTGAACCCTGGTCTCCCAGGTCCTAGTCAAACACTCTAACCACTACACCACATTAGCTCTCCTTAGCCACAGGTGCCTTAGATAATGTTAGGAATGCCCTGCCTCTTAATTCTCAATCTGAGGGGTTGAGTGAGGTAAGGGAAGATGCTACCTGTTCACATGTATTATTTTAGTTGCTTTTGACTTGGCAAAGCATATATTGGATGGGTGGTTGCAGTATTTCTGTGAGGCTCTTTCCAATAGAGGGAATATAATAATCTGGATGCCCTTTCTCCTGTGTTGTAAGAAAACTTACAATACTATTGCAGCTGCATTTTTCATGTTTTCTAGTGCCAGGAGACCTGCAATCATGCTACAATCTTCTTTATGGTGTGGGAAAGTGAAATCTTAGAGAAAGGCGGAGGCATGGCCACTTACCAGCTCACCTGTGGGGTAATTTTATCTTGCTCTGGGCAATTGCTTAATTGCACCTTTGCATTCCTCGCCAGCAGGAGCAAGGAACTGGAGTTGTTACCCGGACCTAATTGTGAGCATCTCAGCCGTTCTCTTAACAATTAATTAATGAACTTCCTCAGCAAGCAAACTTGTTTTCTTACTTTCATTCTTGCAAAAGTGTATTGTCTTCTCTGTCACATAAGCCTGAAATGGCAAATGATCCTTAACTTTCAAAGGGGAGCATTTATTCAGTGAAGTGAGTCAGATACTTCAGGTTTCTACACAAGGGCTAGGTAATCTGTGGCCCTCCAGATGTTGGATGTTGACTCTTCATCATCCCTAAGCATTGGCCATGCTGTTTGGAGCTTATGGGCGTTTGAGCTTGGCAACATCTGCAGAATTGCCCTGTTCCCTACCTGTGCTCTACACGCTTCACCTGAAAACAAGTGGGACTTAACACACATACAATAAACACATTGTCAATCTAGGAAGTAGATGGATCTTTAGGGGATGCACAATTATACTTCCATGTAAATACTAGTATGTGTGAAGAAACGGGACAGGTTTGAAAACATTGCAAGTAGGATGGTGTGCAATTGTTTCAGTATTTCAAGACAGGTATGGAAGGGTTTGTAGGTAGTTCAGCGTAGGGGTTAGAGGTTGAACTAGAACCTTGGGAACCAGGTTTCAAGTCTTCACTCAGTCACTGGATAACCTTGGGCCAGCCACTGACTCTTAGTTTAACCTACCTGGCATAGTTGTTGTGATGCAGGGGCAAACCATGTATGCCCTCTTGAGCTCTTTGGCAGAAAGGTGGGATATAAATGTAATAATAAGAATGATAAGGCTGCCTTTCAATTTAGAGATGGACTTGTTGAACATATATTTCTATCTTATACAGATAGAGCGATACGGAGATATATATCTTAAATAAAATACTTTAAAAGCTGCAGATCGTCAGTACCGTCTTCTAAGAAGCAGTCTCCCTTTTCTCTTATGCAGGAAGGAATGCCTCTCTTAAGTTAATACACCTGCTACAGCAAATGCATGCATCATCTTGAAACAAAGAAAGTTGTCTTGTTTCAGAACCATTGTTTTTACATGCATGCATATGAAACCAGTGCATTCATTTAACAAAAACTTGTAGTTTTAATCAGCTAAGATTCCTTTAGTTTAGTCCTATATTTTAAATCTCATCAGTCCTGTTTTCTTCATCTCATTGTTGAGCTGCCATATCATAGTACAGGGTTAGCCAATGTGGTTCCCTCTGTTGTTGGACTCCAGTTCCTATCATTCCTGGCCAGTGGCCATGCTGGCTGAGACTAATGAGAGCTGTTGTCTGAACGACACCTGCAGAGCAAAATGTTGGTTACCCTGGCAATGTTCTTTGAAAACATCTGCGCTTAGCCATGAAGTCACTAGACGGCCTTGAGCAAGAACTCTTTAATCTCAGCCCTTCTACTCCTGACTTTTCAAACCGTAATATGGGACTGATGATGTTCACGCTGGCTTTGTTTAAATAACATTCCTCCGTTAATCATCCTCTCCTGTGCTTTGTATCAGTCCTCTCTCTTGTAGGAAGAAAGTGTAAAATGTTTCTGGTGTTTCTAGCTACGGTTGTGAATTTTTTAAAGTGAAAGTATTATTATTTTTTCTTTTTTTTGTAAACCGCTTTGAGGTTTTTATCTACAATCAAATGGCATATAAATCTTAAGAAAGAAATAAAATGGAAAGGAGATGTAGACTGCTGCTCAGCCTTGTAGGTCTATGACTGACCGCCCTGTGATCCTTGGATAAAGGGTGGTATATAAACATAACAAACAAACAAACAAACAAACAGTGGTGGGGAACTTTTTTCTACAAAGGATAGTTGACTCATAAGGGAAGTCGTTTTGGTGCTGCAGCCACTGGCGGGTGAAGCTGGAACAAAGGGAGGGTGGAGGTTGCAATTTTTAGGGTTGCATAGTGCACTTTCTGTCTTTCTCTGCCACAGTAATAGAGGTTTTCTGGGAAATTTTCTTATGCAAATTAGGCATATTTTTATAGTGTAATTTCCATCAGCAAATTTTCATTCTGCCTTTAAAATAGTTTCTATGCAAGTTACTCCGATCTGCACCAGGATAAACTTCCAGTTTGTGTTAGAAAACTCCCTAGAGAGCGATCTAATTTGTCTTGAAACTGAACATTTTACAGGGAAAAATGAAGCATTTTTCGACACCACTGCTCTGCTACCATATATTTGCATTAAATGAGGGCTGCGTGTGGCCTATGAGCTGCAGCTTCTTGTTTTCGGTATGAGAAGTCAAGAGCAAGGGGCACTCCTCAGAAGTTAGGACCAAAGCTCACAGGTAGAATGAATCTGTTTATTTCGCTCACTGACCAGAGTTCTCACAGGTAGAGCACTCGCTATGCATATAGAAAGTCTCCAGTTCAAGCAGCTTGGTGGCATGAAAAAGTTCTGTCTGGAACTTTGGAGAGCTGCCGCCTGTCAGTTCTGGGATGGATGGACAAAATTGTCTGAGGCTGTTTTCTTAAGGTGTTGCATGTTCCACCAAATCACAGAGACAAAGTGAAAAAGCCAAAGTGACTAACTAGACATGGAAGCACATCTTCCTTTTCCTCAAGGGCTACTGCATTAGTTGATTGGGTGCATCAACAAGCTCTCTTCCCTAATTTATTTAGGTCCTGCGTTCCTATAAGTGCAGTGCTGTGTACGCTTAACTCAGGAATAAGTTTTACTGGATATAATTGAATATGCTTCTGAATGAACATTCATAGAATCAGTAGTTTAGTGGGGCCAAGCCACACTCCCAACATCAGTGCTGCTATAGCTTATCCAGATAGCATTTGGTAGGGCTACACAAATGCACCAGTGGAGCCAGCACTCTTCTGGTCTACCTGCACAGCTCCCTATCCAGGCTAATGCCATCCAGATAAGCTGCAGTGGCACTGCTCCATCACACAGCTTGGGGTGTGGCCTGTGACTTGTCCTCACTGCTTACATCAGGCCTAGGCAAACTCTGACCCTCCAGATGTTTGGGACTACAATTCCCATCATCCCTAGCGAACAGGACCAGTGGTCAGGGATGATGGGAATTGTAGTCCCAGATATCTGGAGGGCTGGAGTTTGCCTATGCCTGGCCTTCATTCCTGCTGAAGTCTAGTTAAAGTCTTGCACAACCTGATTATTATTATTCAGATTACGAGTTGTCCAGTCAGCGTGATGTTCCTCCTAGGGGGTCATGACCATTTCTTAAGTTTTCAGACCTAAAAGTCTTCCCTGGTCCAATGGTTTGGAAAAATGCCAGAAGTCGCTTGCAACAGCCATGGCTAAGTCTACTTCTTCAGACATCTTGCATGAGTCACGATGGATAAGGAAATTGTTTCGGTTCTCAACTCTCCCTTGCTGTCCTGCACACTCCTTTGTTGACACTGATAGTAAATGTCCAGGTTAAACATTGCATTTGCTTTCCACTCTTTGGGGTTCAATCTCTTGAGTATTACTTCTTATTGTCTGTGCTGGCCCTACAGAAACAATGTTCATTTTCTCACTGTCTTAACTACTTAAAGATTATTTAGAGACACATGGGGTGTGACCAGAAATTGAGAAATTGTTCTTCTTGTGTGAACTGTCATTTCCTAATTCTAGCAGAACACAAGATGTTTGATTTTTAGCTTCTTTCTCTCTTTTCAGTCTGGTTACCTAGAATTATACATTACGTGCAGTGTGTATAATCTAGAAGTAAAACTTTGCATAGGATTGAAGCTTTAAATGTCGTAAGCATTAGCTCATGACTCTTTGGACATCTCGGTGCATCTAGTCATGCATGGATGCTTCATGCATGAATTTTAGTATTTGGATTGTTTTTAATCAGCTCTGTTGGTGGTTTTCTGCAATGTTCCTAGTTCACCAGAGCACCAAGTGTTGTGCATAGGAACGTTGGAAGCTGTCTTATGCTGAGTCAGAGCATTTGGTCCATCAAGCTCAGTACTGTTTACACTGGCTGACAGTGGCTCTTCTGGGTTTCTGGCAGGGAGCCTTTCCAGCTTTAGCTGGAGATACTGGGGATTGAACCTGAGACCTTCTGCATGCAAAGCAGATGCTCTACCACTGAGCTATGGTCCTTCCCTCTAAACCTGGCCATGCCTCATGCTGGGAAATTATGGGACAGGTACCGCAGTGAGATAAAGGCTATGGTTGGGATCAACACAGTCCCTTGTTCTGGAGCTCTACAGAATTCTCTCAGTTGGTAGAACACGAGGTTCTTAATCTCAGGGCTGTTGGTTTGAGTCCCACCTTGGCCAAAAGATTCCTGCATTGCAGGGCGTTGGACTAGATGACCCTTGTGGTCCCTTCAGGCTCTAGAGTGCTAGGATTTTAGACACAAGTGGAGTCTCATTTGACTTGGGATGGGTGAATGAGAGCTGTGCAAGAAGCAGAAGAATATTCGTATTTGGATGCATTATGTTAATATTTCAGACAATAGGTAAAGGTAAAGGGACCCCTGACCATTAGTTCCAGACGTGACCGACTCTGGGGTTGCGGTTCTCATCTCGCTTTATTGGCCGAGGGAGCCAGCATACATGTGGCTAGCATGACTAAGTTTCAGACAATAGTACTGACTAAAAGAAGCTGTGTTATGGAAGGATAGTATTGCAGAAATGTTAACTCTTTAAATGATGGCTTTTGATAAGTGTTACACAGATTAACTGAGGATAAGGCTATCAGTGGTTCCTTATCCTTATGGTTGTTTTCTATCTCCACTGTCAAGAGGCAACATACCTTTGAATGACAACTGCTGGGAATCACAGGTGGGGAGAGGGTTGTTGCAGTCAGGCCTTGATTACATTCTTGTTCATGACACCCCCCAACAACAACAACAGCAACAACCAACTTACGGAATTAGAGAGAGGGAACACGAGAATGAACCATGAGACTGTTGTTTTTGCTTCCGCAGACTATCATGGCTGCTATCCCTCTAGTAATAAGTTCATGCTGCCTTAACTTTAATTTTTTGGGTTGCTAACTTTCCGGGGTGGGCTGGTTAGGAAAAGGGTCCCATCTGGTGGAAAGTTGTATACATCATCTTAACTTTGTAGCTGTGATTCACAAATGGTTTTGCTAGCACCAGATTAATTCATTTCAATTGCACAAAAGAAATTCTTCTGGTACTGGTGTTGTATGTGAATCTCTCCCACTGTGTAAAATATAAGCCATTGTATAAATCTTTGTGGGGCTGAATCGTTAGTGAGGTTCCACTTGGTTCATCCTAGGAGAGGCAGAAGAGAATTTATTCACGAGCTATAAGCATCTAAATCATAATAAGCTCACATATTTTGTTAGCCTTGATTTAAGGCCCTGCGAACATAGAAATAGTGGCAATGTATGCTTGGATTTAAGCATGAAACTCTCGGGTTTATTTTTCAGATTTATTCTCATACTGTTTTCTGCAGAACTTTAAATATATTTTCACATTTTCATTACAGATTACGTTTATTTTGAAAACTCTTCAAGCAATCCATATCTGATCAGGCGAATAGAAGAACTTAATAAGGTACATGAATATGCAATCTTTTGTGCCACTTGACAAAGAGTTGAAGCCCTCCACAGTAAAACGCAGAGGTGTAATTCTTTTATAAAATATGGAAGTTATTCCCCCCCAGCTCTTGAGTGAAGTTTGTCAAGAAATGCTTTTTTTTCCAGGGCTGCATTTTAGAAAATGAAATATACTTCAATCTGTGCCACAACTGAAAAAAAAAAGATCATTTGGCTTTGTTTAGATGAACTGTGATTTAGTACTTGCATTCTCCTCTCCTGGCTGCTGGAATCCTGTGGGGGGCAGGATTCTGGAGACAGTCTGGAGGTGTGTAGAGAGTATAGCATGCAATGGAAATCCACAGCTAGGTGATTATAGGGGTAGCCTGCAAATAACAGATGTCAAGAGAATGAATGTCAGAGTGGAGCAGGACAAGGATTAGGTAAGCACACTCTGCAAGGTCACAGATATAGCAGGTGACTGCCTTGCACCTAGTAACTTCCTGAGCTGAGCCTTGCATATTGATTGGCTCATGCCCAGGAGTCTGAACCAAGCCACTTTTGCTTTGGTGAGGAGTGACTCTTTGATGGGGTTGCAGCCTGACTTGGAGCCCAGCAAACATTAGGAACCAAGGAAGCTTCCTAATAATAATAATAACAACAACAAAAACAACAATAGTAGTAGTAATTTATATGCCGCCCATCTGACTAGGTTGCCCTGACGACTCTGGGTGGCTTCCACAAATCAAACACATTAAGCACAGTCAAAACATCAAACATTTAAAAACTTCCCTATTCAGGGCTACCTTCAGATGTCTTCTAAAAGTCAGATTGTTGTTTTATTTCCTTGACAACTGACTCATGGAGCCAGTGTGGTGTAGTGGTTAAGAGCGGTAGTCTCGTAATCTGGGGAACCGGGTTCGATTCCCCGCTCCTCCACATGCAGCTGCTGGGTGACCATGGGCCAGTCACACTTCTCTGAAGTCTCTCAGCCCCACTCACCTCACAGAGTGTTTGTTGTGGGGGAGGAAGGGAAAGGAGAATGTTAGCTGCTTTGAGACTCCTTAGGGTAGTGATAAAGCAGGATATCAAATCCAAACTCTTCTTCTTCATACCAAGTCAGGCCATTGACATGCACTGGAATGTGCATCTTACTGCAGATGCTGTTTATCCGTGCTGCATTGCTTTTGATGGGATGCACATTCTGAAGTTTAGTATTGTCTCCTCTTACTGGTAGCGACCAGGGTGGATTTGATTTAAATAAAATCGATTTAAATCACAATTTAAATCACTAGTCAGTAAGACTTGATTTAAATCATTCTTTTTTACAGAAAGACTTATTGTTGCTGGTATAATGTTAATATTTACAACCAGTGGAAGGTTTCATTTTTGGAATAATAAATTTTCAGAGTAGTTTTTACAGTTATATCAAAAATTACTGATTTGGTTATACTATTAGAAATACAGAGACAGATAATTATGAAATTATTGTGAGGTTTAATAAGTTAACTGTTTATATTTGGACAACTTTTCTGCTGTACTTTATTGGAAGGAGAAAAATAACAATTTCCTTAATAACAATTTAACCAATTTATTTAACTAAAGCAATAACATTATAGCATAGGTATCCATGTTTGTTAATTGATGTGGTTAAATGTTGTTTTAAAAAAACTTAGACTGAGTATTCGCACAAATGAAAAACTTAAAACAAATCCTTATTTCCTGATGAATATCCTTTGGACTATGCTGTAACTTAAATAGAAAACTGTTTTTAAAAAGATTTTTCCTCCAAAAGCACTTTATTTTAAAAAAACTGATTTAAATTAAAAAATAAATAAATCTGATTTTTTTTTTAAAAATATTGATTGTGACTCTCCAGGGTTTCAGGCAGGGGCCTCTTCTAACCCAAGGGTGGAAAAAGTGCTGCACTGTTGACTCCCCAACAGGAGCAGCCAGCTTGGAAAAGCAGTAGCGTGGCATCTTCTTCCCACACTGGCTGTTCCTGCTCCCCAGTCAGAGAATGCAGCAATTTGGGAGGGAGGGAAACGTTCAGCTCTTCAGATGTTGTGGGATTACAACTCCCCTTATTCCTTGCCAGAATGGCCAGTGGTCAGGGATGATGGGAGTTGTAGTCTTAACAGCATCTAGAGCAGCGGTTCTCAACCTGTGGGTCCCCAGATGTTGTTGGACTACAACTCCCATCATCCCTGAGCTCTGGCCTTGCTAGCTAGGGGTGATGGGAGTTGTAGTCCAACAACATCTGGGGACCCACAGGTTGAGAAAGGCTGTTCTAGAGGGTGCCAGGATTCCTATCCCAGGATTAAGGAATGGGAATGGTTCTGCCACATGCTCACCCATAAAAAAAGATGGAGATAAACTTTGGCTGGGGGACGACGGGACGGACGGACGGACTAACGAGGTGGAGGTTTATTAAACAATTAGTGCTTTCCCATAGCCAAGTTTTGCTGGCCATGCGTTCCACAGTTGTGATACACTGATTTATTAATGGGTTGTGTTGTTTTTGCAGACTGCCAATGGCAACGTCGAAGCAAAAGTGGTGTGCTTTTACAGACGCCGTGACATCTCAAATAGCCTCATCATGCTTGCAGACAAGCATGCAAGTAAGTACGATTGTTTCCTTCAGAAACAAACTGCATGGATTCTGCTGTTGTTTTCTCTGTGTGTGTATTGGAATGTGCATCTTCATGTAGATGCAGTTTATCCACAGTCTGTTGCATTTTAAGTGCACACCTGCCTGCATTCCCGCACAGCTTCACTCACACCCCTAGGGTGGAATTCAGCTTTCACCCTTTGCTTTGTTGCTTCTGGAAAGAAGGCTGCTGATAGCGATTTCTGCCAATACTCCTATACTCCACAGCCCTCAGCAAAATCTGCTCTGAAGTGTTGTGGGACCTTGTATAATGGATTTCTTAGGATGAAATGCTGGTTGCTGAGAGCTGTGTAGGGTCAGAGAAAAATCCCCCTGAACTGCTATGCTGAATCGATAGCCCTTTCATTTTAAAAGTATTATTTCCTCCTTTTTATCGATGACATAGTTGACGGCTGAATATCTGTGTGGCTTTGCTCAGCAATATTGTATGTTTCTTTTGTATTTATCTACGCAGTGACATAATTCACAATTTGGTAAGCAGCCCTCGCTGTGTCTACGCCTGGAAGGTTAATACCTTTAGCCGTAGTTTCTTGTTGCCCGTGCGAACTCTGTTTTTGTATATGCCATTGAAGAGATTGTTTTTGCTCAGTTCTAATTGGTAACGATAGGAGCAAGATATTTAGCTGAGGCAGAACTGAAAGTTTAGAACTTGACACTCTGCCAAAAAAAATAAATAAAAAATAATTATATCTTGATATTCTGCCAAAGAGGGATAGCTTTAATGTAGTTTGCGGTTTCTTTATCTTTCGCAACAAGGCTTCATTATTTCATGCATAAATAATGTGCTAAGTTTTTGGAAATTATCATGGCAAAATGCCGTATTGATTTCCGCCCTTTCCTTACTCTTCCTTTCTTATTCTTCCTTTTTCATTGCTTTGTAACACCCATCCAAGCATATCAAGCTATTTCCCAGTTTTTATATTATTTAGTTAGTTTATATTATGTTTATATTTAATATAAATATAATATAATATTTAGTTTATATTTAGATATTTATATTATTTATTACATTTCTATACCACCCTTCATCCAAGGCTAACAGGGCAGTTTACAATATTAAGAACACAGAAATACATACCATAGTAACAAACACAAATATTATCCCCCCCCCCCCCAGTTTAAAAGGCCATAGATTATTTAATGAGATCATGGGTAAAAAGACAGTTAACACAGTGTATTCATTGTAGAGTAGAGACCAACAGACATCCATCTTGTAGGATCCATTTAGTTTTTTATTACAACCTTTAGATCTTCCAACTTGACCTGGTGCAAAAGGCATACGCTTAGAATTCTGAGCCAAGGAGTCAAGCAAAAGAATTGAATGGAGTTCACTGGTCTTGCACATAAATATCATTTCTTGGTTCACCCCAGATTGCTTCATTTTGGCAGTATAATTTAGAGAAAGAGCTTAGTTATTTTGTTGCTATTACTAAACAACTGAGAGTCAGAAATAATATCAGATCTACCCAGAGATCTCCCAGCAGATATTTTGCCCATCTCTTGTGTAGAGACCTAACACAGATTGTTCTTTCTATGGTTATAGATTATTTCGATGCTGCTTTTCGGCCAAAAAGGCTTCAAACATGGTTCACAAAGGTTTTTGTTTAAAGTGCAATTTAATACAACAAAATCCAAGCTTTAAACAACAACTAAAAGCCCATTTTGACCAAACTGCGGGAGGCAGTGGAGGACAGATGTGCCTGGCGTGCTCTGGTCCATGGGGTCATGAAGAGTCGGACAAGACTAAACAACAACAACAAAAGCCCAATGGATACATGTACTGGCCCAAAGCCAAAGGTATCAAGGGGTGGGATTGTTAGAATTCCTGCTCCATGGCTGCAGTCATGGGATTGTTGTCTATCACATGATGGTGTATGTTTTGACTCCACAAAGTTGCGCAAACCTCAGGATCCGGCTGGACCTCCGGAACGGATCCTGTTCGCAGCTGGAGGTACCACTGTGTAATCTTTGTACACAACAGCTGAGCTGTACAAATCAGCAAGTGTACACTCTTCCACACAAACACTTGTACATGCGTAGAAATAGGGATATTGTGTTCAGTGTAACATGTGAATAAGCCTATTGTTAAAGCAGAGTGGATGTCAGCCTGCTCAGTGCTTTGGATTTGAGTGGTATCTCTGAGAAGTTTGGGGGACAACTGAGAAGTAAACAAATAATGGAATGGAATGTCATAAGTTACTTGTGAGCTGCTTAAAAGTGTTGGACATTTCGTTAAGCTCTGAATAACAAGGAATTAACAGCATAGAGTGCCTGAACACAAGACGAGACCAAAAGTCCATTGAGTTCAGCATCCTCTTTTTGACTTTGGCCATGGCCTTGCAGATGCCTCTAGGAAGCTGAAGAGCAGAGCATAAATGCAATAGCTGTTTGTCATAGTTATGTCCTATCACCTGTTATTCAGAGATAGAGTGGAGGGAAGCCTGCCTAGCAGTTTAATGTGAGCTTCTCTGAACTTCTTGAAACAAATAAGCAGAAGATTGAACAAACAAACTTTCTGTAGTGTTTCTTTAACGGTGGCCATCTAATAATTCTGCTTTATTTGGTTTTATTTTGAGGAAGACATGCTGTGCCTCTCCCACCCTGGGGGTGAGGACATAAAGGAACACTAATAATGAGTTCCTTTCCTTGATATAATAGCCATTTCTCCCTTTTGTGAATGACAGTGTATAATTAGTAGTTGACTCCTGTTCATGAGCGTCTCATTAACCAGATTAGTGTCAACTCTTTAAATACAGAGCAAAAGTTTTATATTGTCATAAGCACACAATAGGCTTATTTTAATGAATGGCTTGTTAATATATTAATGAGATTTGGGAAAGCAAAGCTCTCGTAAAGGGGATTTTATTCTGCAGACCTCCATCCTGTGTAAATACATCTGTTTACCAGCTTTGTCTCATTTCATACTTAGAATTTTGCATGCTCCAGTAGAAGTGCTTTGTATTTATGTATCATGTCTGCATTCAGAGTTTTAAGGCATGGGAGAACTCTTAGCATCTTCCTACAAAATGCATACAGGAAAGTAGGGATATTACAGGCAAGCCATTGCCTTTCAGCTGAATTCATCTCATGGGGTTGGAGATTCTGTGTTCCTCCAGAGGTCCTGTCAGTCCCAGCTAGAATCCCTGATGGTCAGGGGTGATGAGAATTGTAAACTATCAATGTCTCATGTATGTTGCCCTCAGCTCCTTAAGGAGGAGGGGAATGACACTTGTAGATAAAGAGACTGAAAGCTTTTCTAAACCAACTTGGGAATCCTTTAATATTTTGTTGGCATTCTGTGTGCCTTAGGAGACAGTGGAGGAGTGCACCTTTGGGGGTGAAGTCAAACTGTTAGAGAGGTGCGGCACCTGCTATAGCTGTAGAGACTGATACAGGAAAGACCTGTTTTGTTGCAGCTGAGGCAAATAAAGGTGTCCAGTTGTGCTGCTGCAGATGGACCATTGTGTGGTGTCTTCTCTATTCTTCCCAGCAGCCATTCTTCATACGAAGAATGGATCTTCCTATGGATACATGACCTGACCCTGTCTCCAGGCACTCAGGTGGTCCGCAAGGGATTCCCACATGGCGAGGTTAATGTTACCAGCCTTCGTGTCTTATTTGCATGTCTCATTCTTTGTAGCAAAGAGTTGGTCTGCCGATGGGCCTGGTGCCTGAAGCCCGTTCCCCATAGAGCACATTCTTGGAGATTTCCATTTCCATGACATTGAGCCAACTTTCTGGAGGACAATCTTAAAAATAAACTCATACTTTCACCAGTAAGGTTTTTAAGGGAGTGACCAGTAAAAATAGTAATAACAATGATTCAAATAAGGAAGCAATGTAAGGGGAGGGGGGCAGTGAAAAGCAAGCTTATACAAGCAGCTGAAGCAGGAAACACACCAAGGGCATAAAACAGGGGCAGGGAACAGAATGCAGCTGGTACAGGATCCTGAACTCCCCTATCCTAAGCAGGCCTGTCTGGCAGATGAGTGGACTAGTGGTAACCAGGACTCAAGATGTAAACCACCCCTTGTGCCCAACCAGTCATATCTTGCTCACAAGAGAGGCACATAGTTGAGTGTGTCACTTCAAGCACTTTGTATTATCAGGCCACGTCAGCTGAAATTGATCCCACTAATAGCGTTGGACACCTCATTTGAAACTATCCCATCAATATGGTGCTGAAGGAGAGTTACTTCATCCTCAAACAGTTGTGCAAACATGTCACAATGGGCCTCTGAGGGGTGTAGCAAAGTGTTCTCCAGGCGCATCAGCCCTCTTATGTGAAAATCAAGAGACCATGTAGCTGCTTCCCACCAAATATCTTCAGTCCCTGGTGGAACTGAATAGAGGGAATGAGGTTCAGGGAATCGTGTGTGGCATGGCTGCATCTAGGATACAGTTTCTTGCTGCATAGAGTGTTGCATAGGACCATGTACAATATGGCCCTCCCTCTGATAGATACCACTGGTTCCCAGCAATGATAACTGTAGCTGGGAGGAGGAGAACTATTGATCTGGAGAAGGTCTAGGAATGATGGGCACCTGCTTGGTGGCCTCCTTGGCTTTGGTGGATTAGATACATAGAGTTAATCGTTGCATTGTTTTATGTTGAACGGAGGGGGGGGGGACAAAAGTTGGTATGTGGGGAGTCGCTGTAGAGCAAATTAACAGTGGATGAGAGCTGAAAGCTGGGAGGCGGGACCAGGTTCAAGCATGCCACAGTAATGAAGTTCTGGTTTATAGGCTGCAGATAATGCCCAGTCTGTGGCTGACCTTACCTAGGCAATTTAGATATAATGCTCACAGGAAGCTAATGAGGTCTTGAAGAAGTAAGGGAAGGTGGCAGCATTTTAAGAACACACAGGCGTTTTGTGCTTGCTGAATGGTTGAAGTTTTCAGCCTAATGGAATTCAGCTGCTTTGGAAGCTGAAAATTAGAAATTTGCCTCTGTTTAACTGGGAGGAATGGCTTAGATTGGCCGGCTGAACAAGATGATGATAGCCAATGGATTTCAAACTCTTGGTGAGTTAGAGACTTCCCCTGCATGAGAAGACAAACTCTGATGGATTACACAGACAAGACCAATAGTGGGTCAAACAGTCAAGAAGGTGGATTCTGTCCTATAGAGGGGCAGATGGGGTTTGTCAACCTGGGAAGATAGCCTATTAAGGAGAAGGAAAACTTTGATCCTAAATCTTCACTGCTTTGTGGGATATCTTTGGGAGAAGAAAAGGCTAAGGTGTAAACCCTACACAGGTCCAGAATGGAGTCCCAAAGACGGTTCGATGGCACTTATACGCCGCCTCTTGGCAACTCCTGCAGCTAAGCTGGTGCCAGACGTATTACTCTGCTTTCCTTTGGACGACATCAGTGAGGCCGAGATGGAGTCTTGTCTTCTGGGCAGCTGAGGACCTCCATACACGCTGCCCAAGCTTGTGCCCTGGGAAGGACACTCCAGTGCTGCTAACGCAGTGGCTTGACTCCACCCCAGAGGTGCACTCCCTTCTCTCTTGAGACAGGCGGATGCCAACAATAGCACTGAAACGTTTTAAAAGATTTTTGCAATAAAAGTCTCTCTCCCCCCCCCCCCCCGGTCATTCCCAAGTGTGTCACAGTTGTTGATACAGGACATGCAGTTTTAAAGGTGGTATCCAACTAACATGGCCCATGCGTGCAAGGATTTACACTTGTGCCATGGAATGTCCACCCTCTCCTCTTCCCATACATATCTCTTAAAACAATGCAACGATTTAGCAAAGCAGCCCCCCGCGACCCTCTCCCCGCTGGAGAGGTGACGCGCGCCTATGGCAGGAGCCTCCATAGGCGCGCGTCACCTCTCCAGCTGGGAGAGCACGCACGGGGCTAAAGCAGCCCCCCCGCGACCCTCTCCCCGCTGGAGAGGTGACGCGTGCCTATGGCAGGAGCCTCCATAGGCGCGCGTCACCTCTCCAGCTGGGAGAGCACGCACGGGGCTAAAGCAGCCCCCCGCGACCCTCTCCCCGCTGGAGAGGTGACGCGCGCCTATGGCAGGAGCCTCCATAGGCGCGCGTCACCTCTCCAGCTGGGAGAGCACGCATGGGGCTAAAGCAGCCCCCCGCGACCCTCTCCCCGCTGGAGAGGTGACGCGCGCCTATGGCAGGAGCCTCCATAGGCGCGCGTCACCTCTCCAGCTGGGAGAGCACGCACGGGGCTAAAGCGCGACCGTCTCCCGGCTGGAGACGCGGGGCTGGGGCGGGGGAAGCCCGAGCTTCCCCCTCCCCCAGAACGGGACCCAGAGCTCTGGGAGCTTGCGGGGCTGGGGGAGGAGGAAGCCCTCCGCCAGCCTCCAAACCATGTCGGGAGACAGCGGGTGGGCGCGCTACGCCTCTCCCGCTGTCTCCCGAGCTTGCGGGGCTGGCGACGGGGAGGAGCAGGCTTCTCCCCCCGCCAGCCTTCTAGCCAAGTCGGGGGACAGCGGGAAGGGCACGCTACGCCTCTCCCGCTGTCGCCCGAGTTTGCGGGGCTGGCGACGGGGAAAAGCAGGCTTCTCCCCCCCCGCCAGCCTTCTAACCAAGTCGGGGGACAGTGGGATGGCGGCGTTCCTTCGGAGGACGCCCCGTGCTCCGCGCTGGTGTTGGCCAGCCTTGCGCACCCGGGGGATCTCCCCCCAGGAGCGCAAGGCTTGCGGGCGGCGCAGAGCACGGGGCGCCCTTCGGAGGACGCCCCGTGCTCCGCGCTCGTGTTGGCAAGCCTTGCGCACCCGTGGGGGCGCGTGGGGCGCCCTGAAACAGAGGGTTCCCCATGCTGCGGACTGTAGCCTGCCGCCCGATGCGCGGGGCGCCCTGAAGCAGAGCGCCCCTCGCGCCAGGCAGACATGGGCCAGCCCCACAAGCTCGGGGGACAGCGGGGAGGCGCAGCACCGCCATCCCACTGTTCCCCGACCTGGTTTTGGGGGGGGGGAAATAAAGGAAAAATTTTTTTCCTTTATTTCCCCCCCCCCCCCAAAAAAAGTAGGTGCGTCCTATGGGACGGAGCGTCCTAAAAATACGGTACTTACTATTTCATAATAAAGTAATTATAAAATACCGGTACTTTCTTTGTGTTTATTTGATGCCTATTAAAGAGAGTTACTTTATATATAGTCAATATAGGCACAGAGTTAATTTTTTAAACATTTTCTAATGGTGGTGTGCCTCGAGATTTTTTTCATGAAACAAGTGTGCCTTTGCCCAAAAAAGGTTGGGAAACACTGATCTAGGATACTATAAGCTATAGGTGTTCAACCAGGTGTTCTACTCCCCACTCCCACCCTCCATTCCCATTTCCCTTTTCCAATTGATATTCAATATTCCACCGCTACTGAGCATTTCTCACTTTTCATTGGGCTGTTTTTGGGGAAGAGGGTGGGGTTGTTACCGCTTTAGATGTTTTAAAGTATTTTTTTTTCTACTTCTGCCAATCTCAAGAGTTTCCCCAACCATAGCGGTTCCTCTCCTTCAGTGACCTTATTTCGGCACCATTTCTGTTGGCACTCGTCACCTGAGTTTTGCATTAGAGGGAGCTGCTTTCTTCTTTTTTATTATTAGTTTTACTTTGTATTTTATTGTTTATACCACCCTGATTATATTTATGTTGATGTCAGAATCATTTTAAAACTACAGGAGCCGTGCCATTCTTTCGCATCTCAGTGTCCCTCCCTTCTCACTCCCATTCTATGGCTGCTGCTGTTGTGCAACCTACCTTCTCTTTTGCTCTCCTCCCGCACCCTGACTTCATGCAAATCCGGTATTGAGGCACGGCACATCCTCCAGTTTTCAGTCTACACCTAATTAGTTGCAGCATTATTGCAACCTTTCTCCTCTTCAGCAGTTACTCTTGCTATATTTTTTATGGTGCTTGGCAGGTTCTCTCTGTATCTCTTTGTAGAAATTGCCACTTTCCCACTAACAGCCACACAGAAAAATTTGAAGCCTCTCCCAGTTGCAATTTGTAAGTAACCTTGCATATGCTCCACTGCCAGGAGTTGATGTATATATTGAGGGATACAGTGGACGCTCCGTGCGGGATGCACGTTCACAACCCGCAGCGTTCGCAACATGCGCAGCGTTCGCAACGTGCGCATGCGCAAAGCGCGATCTAGCACTTCTGTGCATGCGCGACCGCTGAAAGCCGGAAGTAACCCGTTCCAGTACTTCTGGGTTTCGGCGGTCCGTAACACGAAAAAACGCAACCTGAAGTATGACTGTACTAGAAAATTAATAACTTTGGCATAGTTCAGTATTGAACTCTGATAACAGATTTGTTAAACGGTGAGATGGCTGTCTCATAATGCTTGTGTGATTTATTATTTCTTTATCTTCCTGTGATCCTGCATGTAACTTGCAGAATACGTTTGTGTATTTCTGTTTTCTTTTTCTTTTTTAAAAAGTATACGTTCAACTTAACTTTCAGCTTGCTGCTATTGAGTTCCTGTTCTTTAAGGTTCCCTTTTTCTTCTGTTTACCAGTTGGAAATGTATCAGATGTAAAAGAGAAAGCAAGGTGGCTTGATTTTAAATAACTTTGATCTATATATCTGATTAAAACAAACAAGCACAAGCCGTTGATTAAAATCAGAAAGCGAAGAAGAAATCCTTGATTAAAATTGTTGTCTGTTTGCCAGGGCATTAAGATTGTGACTTTGGGTTTCATGGTGAGTTACAATTAAAGCAGGAAGCCTCTTAATTAACCAGAGTTTCGCATTATGATCAAACTGGGAAGCCATGGTTACCAGAGATGGAACCAGACAAGGTATTAAGATGTAATTTGAAGTTGTCTTAATACTGGCTTGTTCTAGTCAGGTAATGGTGTGAAAGGGCAGTGCTTTCCCGCACCTTCTGATGGTGGCATTTCTGTTGTTTACTGGGGCAGGGGCAGAGTGAATTTGGCACTGTTGACAGTGTGCCCACATAGGCCTGACCTGGTCATCGCCTTGTCGCAGTGAGTAGGTGAGACCCAGTAAAAGCTACTTGACAGTGGAACAGACTGTCCACTGTAGGGAGATGGTGGACTCTCCCTCCTTTGAGGTTTTAAAGCAGAGGTTGGATGGCCACCTGTCATGGACGCTTTAATTGAGATTCCTGCATTGCAAGGGGTTGAACTTAGATGTTCCTCAGGATTCCTTCCAACCCTATGATTCTACGCTGTTGCTCCTGAAGGTGCACTCATACAAAGAGATGCAGATGCACTCATACAAAGAGAAGCAAAGGGACTCATTGTGAACAAAAAGCTTTTGCATGTTTTGGCTTAGAATTTAAGAGGATATAGTCACCTGTTTTGGGTTTTAATGTATAAACGGGCTTCTAAAAAGTTGTTGATATGTTCATGGATGACAGGTTTATCAATGGAATAAGCTGGGATAGTTTGGAAGTATGTACCTCAAGGGGATGTGTGTGAATGGCCTCTGGCCTTACAATTCTGAGACTCGCCTTAAAATGCCAGGTAGAATTGCCCCCTTCAAAATATAACTGATTTCCTTTGATGCACAACTGTGGTCAGAACTAATACTAGCCTTCCACACGGACAGATTTCTGTGGCACTCATTCACTCAGCAGCATGAATTTAAATTCCTGGTGAGTATCCATCTTGCTGCTTTCATTTTTTTCCATAGCTCCAGCTTTCTGTTCCTTGATGACAGCGCACCGATTTTGGATTCCTAAAACGATTAAATATTTATCACATGCTGCTGCATTTTCCTGGTATGAATGTGAGGCAGATTCTTTGGCGGAGACTTTTCTTAAAGTCCTGCTCGCTGCCGGGAGGTGCCTTGCCGCCCAGACGCTGTGGGTGGATTTAATGTTTGTTCCTTGTTTGAGCAAAAGGGGCGCAGTAAGCCTTTCATTCTTCATTAGAGTTTAATAGGCGGTCTAATTAAACGAGCGGGGAGACTAATGAAAAGAAAATCTATGTGCCTTGTTAAATGTGAAATATAAAATAACCAAGGAATTTGTGATCTCGGGGAAAAAGTGTGCTTGGGTTCACTTGAAAAGCCAGTAAATGAGCTAGGGAAACGGTTTTGAGCAATTATATAAATTTGTAAGGTATTTCTGAATTGGAAGCATGGTTGGTTAGAAGCACTAGAAAGTAAAGGATAGTGTGCATTTAAAAGTCACTGCAAGGAATGAAAAACTTGAGGCAAAAGTGTGGTTTTGTGTGTGTGTGTGTGTGCAGACATCTGAAGGCAGCCCTATTTAGGAAAGTTTTTAATGTTTGAAATTTTATTCTGTTCTTAGTGTTCTGTTGGGAGCCACCCAGAGTGGTTGGGGAAACCCAGCCAGATGGGTGGGGTATAAATAATAAAATTGTGTGTGTGTGTGTGTGTGTGTGTGTGTGTGTGTATAAGTTGGATGAGAAAGTGACACACAGGGAGGTGTCTTCCACTTACTGAGGGCCATGTTGCACCTTGCGCTACAATATTGCATGGGGAAAGTGGATCTAAATCCAAAGTTGCTCTCCCATTTGTGCAGGAATTTATCAGTGCTCTTGTAGAGCCATGTGTCTGCTGTTTATTTTAGTAAGCGGTTTGTCAGTTCTTTTTGCGCTTGCATGTTTCTTAAGATACCGTGACCAGATTTTGCATGTTGGTTCCAGAAATCAAGGAGTAGGTTTTGTTCTTATGTTTGGATATAGCTGAATGCCATTTCGAATCAAGATGGCGGCATGAACCTGCATTGATTTTTTGGTTTGTTAGAATTCCCAGGCAACATTGGGTGTATGAGACGGCTGGTTTTTCAATGATACGACTGCATTGAGTATTCTGATAGTAGAATCTGATTTGTTGAAGGGCAGGCTGTAAATATACAAACCAAATACAGTGGTACCTCGGGTTAAGTACTTAATTCGTTCCGGAGGTCTCTTCTTAACTTGAAACTGTTCTTAACCTGAAGCACCACTTTAGCTAATGGCGCCTCCTGCTGCTGCCGCGCCGCCGGAGCACGATTTCTTTTCTCATCCTGAAGCAAAGTTCTTAACCTGAGGTAATATTTCTGAGTTAACGGAGTCTGTAACCTGAAGCGCATGTAACCTGAAGCATATGAAACCCGAGGTACCACTGTAAACATGTGAACTCTTCCAATAGTGCTTGCAGAATAACATAAGTGATAATTTAAGTTTTGCTCATGGTTCTTTGATCAATCCCATCATATATAGTTCTAGTGGTGTGAGTGAAAGTTCTGAATCTTGCCTGTCAGTTACAAACTTTCTTTCTCTACTTCATGTATATGAAGCTATTATCCATTTAGGCCAGGGGTCAGCAAGGTATAACTTGCCTGGGCCGGATTGGTCCTGTGCGATTTCTGGTGCGTGCGCAGACGTGATTCCCGGCACTGCGGAAGTGAGTCCCCACGCCACACTGTGCGGTTTAGTTCAGTGCGCAAGCGGGCGACTCAGTTCGGGGGCGGCTTGTGGGCTGGTCAAACGACCTGTGGGCCTTAGGTTGGTGACCCCTGATTAAGGCACATTGCTGGTCCATCATTCTAAGGATAGCCAACACGGTGCCTCTAGATGTTGTTAGACATTCTCTCCCATCAGCTTCAGCCAGCATGGCCAGTAGTCCGGGATGGTGAGAACTGGAGTCCAGCAACAAGTTCCCTACCTCTGCCCCAACATATTAGTTTTCTATGTACAGCGATTTTTTTGTATTAAGAAAAAAATCATTCACCTTTAGCCTGAAGGGGCACAGCCCTGAAGCAGGTTAATCAACTTGGATGACAACTAGATGAAAGGTTGTAGGGTTATTTCCCTCTTCTTCATTCTCCTCTTTTCAGGATTTCTCTGTTTATTCATTGGTCACATTCAAATTATTATACTTTGTCGAAGTGTATCAGTTTGAAGATTCATTTAATATCCTGGTTTGTTCCTGGGCTATGATTAATTAGATGTTCCTTGGTTTAACTGAGGCTCACACAAAGTGTGTAGAGCAAAGGGGCTCTCTGCTCAAGCAAATGGTTTGTGAGTATCTCAGCTTAATCAGCTGTGAAATGATTGTACAAACTGGCTCAAAAACTTCTTTCCATGATGAGGAAGTAGGAGAAGCAGATCATGAGACTGAAGTCATACTCTGGATCTTGGCAAAAGTATCGTTTTTGGAATCAAGGGTGGTATTCAATGTAGGTACTACTCAAATTATATCTATTGAAGTTAATGGACCCGACTAATTAGACTTATTAATTTTAATTTATCTAATCTGAGTTGGACTTAGTTGAATACCACCCCATTCAATATTTGAACAGAGGCCCAAAGGGACCACAGGTAGGCTGTAGATAGGAAAACTGAACGTGCTTAGAGTTTTAAATTTCATGCATAGTATGGTGGCAAATTTAAAATTGAGTATATATGGTTACAGATTCAGAAAATGTACAGAAAAGGATAGGCTATTTTTATAATAATCAAGGTCACTGCCAAAGACAATTCCTGGTTATGTTTTAATGCAAGTTACTTTGAGTAGCTTGGCAGAAAGATGATATATATCTACCAAGGTATTGAAAACTACTTGCAGTAAATCTGTGTACATCAATATACTGGAAACCTGATTTTAATAAAAGACTGATCTTTCAGAGTGAGGTATAGATGAGGTCCTTCTTTTGCCATGTTCAAGAAGCAAGGCATGCCTATAAATTGATTATCTCTCCCCCCAGCCCTGAAAAGTTACTTTCTATGCAGAGCACATCTGGTTGCTTCCAGGTTGTTCTGCAGAAATGAAAGGAGCAAGGTGTATGGGTTGAAAAATCTGCCTGAAAGTGTGGAGCTGAAGGTAACACCACTCTTCTCTTTTCCTCCTTTGTGTAGAAGAAGTTGAGGAAGAATGTGAAATTCCCAAAGAAGTAGATTTGACTGATAAACAGAAACATCAACTGAAACACAGAGAGCTTTTTCTGTCTCGCCAATATGAGTCTCTTCCTGCAACACACATCAGGTAAGAAGCTGCTGGGAAAAGCGATTAGAGTCATGAACACTCTGCCTCCTAGCCATAGCTCCTGCTGCTAACTCAGTGGGCAGAAATGAAAGGCTCTTGTCTCCATCACTGCATCTGCCCAGCAGGTTTTCAGCAGCTGTTTCCCTCGTTTCTTTTCCATCTCTATACAATTGTTGAATTGCATTTTGGGTTGCATTCAGTGTTTTCTTTTGCCATTAGCTGAGCACAATAGCTCAGCAAAAACATTCCTAGAAAAATTAGTATGATTGCATGGAGGATTCTGATGAGCGATTTTAAAATATCTGTATGCAAAGTATATTAATTGACTGGTAGGTATTGTTTTTTTTGCTGAACAGTGCATAAAAATGTTGGCTTTGGGCCTGATGCAGTATTCTGCTTTATGCATGTTTGTGGGTTTGTGTGCCCATGAGCTTTTCACAGTACCTTTGAACAGCAGCTCCTCTGCACTGTTGCGACTTCCAGAATATTGAAAACGACCTTTTTATGTGGCTTGGGGGAGTGTGGTGTTTGGAAAACAAAGTTGGAAGTCCTGCTGTATGGGATGCCCAAGAATTATTATTTTTTAATTATGCCTAGTATTGGGACATTGAATGGCTAATTAAAAATTCTGTATCATTGATGCTTGGGGCTCTTTGGCTTGTGGCATGGGGAGATGCTGATTGAAAGAAAGCTTGCAGAAAGGCATTAATTGTTACTTGTAGTTCCTGGCATAGTATCAGGGAACTCTAGTTAGACAGATCCATTCTGGGTATGGCTGTGCCCATTGGATGTTGAGAGATTATGATGCTATCCTAGCCTATCTAGGCTAATTGTGTATCTGAAGAAGTGTGCATGCACACAGATGCTTATACCCAGAACAAACTTAGTTGGTCTCTAAGGGATGCGGGTGGCACTGTGGGTTAAACCACAGAGCCTAGGACTTGCCGATCAGAAGATCGGCAGTTCGAATCCCCGCGACAGGGTGAGCTTCCATTGCTCCTGCCAACCTAGCAGTTCAAAAGCACGTCAAAGTGCAAGTAGATAAATAGGTACCGCTCTGGCAGGAAGGTAAACGGCGTTTCCATGTGCAGCTCTGGTTCGCCAGAAGCAGGTTAGTCATGCTGGCCACATGACCCGGAAGCTGTATGCCAGCTCCCTCGGCCAGTGGAGCGAGATGAGCGCTGCAACCCCAGAGTCGGTCACGACTGGACCTAATGGTCAGGGGTCCCTTTACCTTTATTAAGGTGCTACTGGACAATTTTTTAATATATATTTCAGACCAACACAGCTACCTACCTGAATCTAGGCTAAGTGTGTGTGTGTGTGTGTGTGTGTGTGTGTGTGTGTGTGTGTGTAAAAGTTATTTTGTGGTTTGGAATGGGACATGAGGTAAAGTCTTTATGAATTCTTAGTACTGGTGTGGGCTCATGAAACTTTACTATGAAAACAAATAGGTGGTCATTTATTAAGGATACACACACACGTATATTTAATAGGAATACAAAACATTAGTTTTCATTGCTACTTGATTGGGGCTTGGAATATAACAGCCTCTCTCTCTTTTCTTCCCTGAGACTGAGAATAAAAATTAGTTCCCATTCCAAAATCCAATGCAATAAGTAAAGGGTGGGAGTATTTTGCCACTTTAAAAGCATCTTCAGCCCCGGCTACTCTTCCCCAGGAGGATAACTGTACTTTCTCACTGTTTGTTTCAGCATCCTAAGTGGGAGAGCCAGCTGCATCTGCCACCAGTAATTCTAGCTGATCCAACTGTGAATCCTATTGTGGCAGAAACGCATGAGAGCTAAACTGACAGTGTGAATTCAATTAAATAGGAAAGGGGCGCTGTAACTTTTAAACAGAAAAAGATGAAAGATCCTGAAAGATGGAAATACTGAAAGGTGCCAAGTGGAAATCTTATTTATTTATCTGTTGCATTTGAAGTGTAATTAGTTTTAGTTAGTTATTGCAGGGGCTTATCTATTATTAAGTGGATTTCTTACTGTGATTGCTTACTTTCCATGAGTTTTAATTATATTGTACCCCACCCTGGGATTGGTTATGATAGGAGCGGGATAGGAATATTCTAAATATTCTAAATAATAATTAAAAATAAACAATTCTAGAGTTGGAAGGGACCATGAGGGTCATCTACTGCAATGCCCCCTGCAATGCAGGAATATTCTGCACAGTATGGAAAAGGAAGTTCTGATGGGTGTGCGTAAACATCTGTCAATATTTTTTTTGTATCCCAGCCTGGCAGAATATGTCGTAGCAAATGGCTGTGGAGAGGTTGCTTGCACTTACCATGAGCTTGCAAGCAATCAGAGTACACTGCAATTTAAAGGCCAGTCTAAGTGCTACTTTGTTCAGAGGAACTAGTAAGGAGGGAGAATAGAACCCTTTTCCACCTGCATTTGGCCATCTCAGATCTCTCTCTCTCTCTCTCTCTCTCTCTCTCTCTCTCTCTCTCTCTTTCTCACACACACACAGAGAGAGAGAGAGAGAGAGAGAGAGAGAGAGAGCGCGCGCACACACCCTGATCTGGGAAATAGCTATAGGTTTTAACTGGGAAAATAACATGGGGACAAATGACATGTTTGCATTATTTTATATATACAGTGGTACCTCGCAAGACGAATGCCTCGTAAGACGAAAAACTCGCAAAACGAAAGAGTTTTTCGTTTTTTGAGTTGCTTCGCAAGACGAATTTCCCTATGGGCTTGCTTCGCAAGATGAAAACGTCTTGCGAGTTTGTTTCCTTTTTCTTAAAACCGTTAATACCCAGGGAATCCATGCTTCGCAAGACGAAAAAACTCGCAGAACGAAAAAACTCGCAGAACGAATTAATTTCGTCTTGCGAGGTACCAATGTAACTAAAATATATTTCTATGCGTTTTGTAAAGTTTCATTTCCAATAATGTAGAAGTAAAAGCACACAAGATTCTTCTGGGGAAAGGTATAAATTGCAGTCCATCCAGGACATGGGATGTATTTTTCAGACAATGATTTGCCAAGTCCTAGGCAGTTAAACACTACAGGGAGAAAATGCTGTACCAGTTAGAAAGACATACAAGTGAGAGAGTAAGCTTGCCAGTCATGAAATAAGGTCCTCCTATGGATCAGAAACTGATTGAGGAGCAGGAAGAAGAGAGTAAGAATAAATGGACAAGAATGCAGAAAGCGGATTACCGCAAGGATCAGTGCTGGGACAATTAAGTTGCTCATTAAGGATCTATAGGGGTAGCAAGATGTGCTGATCGTACCAAATTGTTCAAGGCAGCTAAAACAAAAACAGATTGCAAGGAGCTCTGAAAGGATCTCTCCAAAGTAGGAGAGCGGGCAGTAAAATAGCAGATTCACTTTAAGCAAGTACCAAGTGATGCACATTGGGGCTTATAAATAACTAAATCCTAATATTATGTATATGCTCCTGGGGAGCCTGACCAGTCAGTGGCGATGACTAACCGGGAGTAATGCTGTGCTTGTGCTGGATAGATGAAGATGCTCAGCCAGTGTGTGGCATCTGTGAAAAAGGCGAATTCTCTGTGTTAGGGATCATTAAGAAAGGAATTGAAAATAAAACTGCCCGTTGTCATAAGATCACTATAGAAATCTGTAGTGAAGCCATACTTGAAATACTGTGCACGATTCTGCTTGCTTCACCTCAAAAAGAATATTGTGGAGCTGGAAATTTTTAGAAAAGGGCAACCGAAATCACCCAGGGATTGGAGCAGCTCCCCAGTGACAAACGTCACAACATTTGGGACATTTTTTAGTTTACAAAGAAGTAAAGTAAGGAGGTGGGACAAAGCAGAAGTCTATAAGTTTATGTGTGGTGTGGAGAAAGGGGGGTGGGGTGGGAAATACTAGAACCCAAAACCATGCAGTGAAGCTGAGTGTTGGACGATTCAGAACAGAAAAAAAATGTACTTCTTCATGCAGCAGGGAGTTAAACTGTGGAACTCACTGCCACAAGATGTAGTGATGGTCACCAGAGGATTCGGCATCCATGGAAGATGAGGCCTTCAGTGGCTGTGTTCTGCTGCTGCTACCAGAGGGAGAATGTCTCCAAATATCAGTTCCTAGGAGTCAGAAGCAGAGAAAATGTTGTTACACCTCAGGTCTTGCTTGCAAACTTCCCATAAGCGCTTAGTTGGCCACTGTGAGAGCAGGATGTCAAACTGGGTGGGGCACTGGCCTGATCCAGCAGGACTCTTCTTACATTTGCATGCATCTTCTAATGTTAAAAAGGTAAAGGTAAAGGGACCTCTGTCCATTAGGTCCAGTCGTGACCGACTCTGGGGTTGCAGCGCTCATCTCACTCCACTGGCCAAGGGAGTCGGCGTTTGTCCGCAGACAGCTTCTGGGTCAAGTGGCTAGCATGACTAAGCCGCTTCTGGTGAAACCAGAGCCACCTCCCCGCTGGAGCAGTACCTATTTATCTACTTGCACTTTGACATGCTTTCGAACTGCTAGGTTGGCAGGAGCAGGGACCGAGCAACAGGAGCTAACCCCGTTGCGGGGATTCGAACCGCCGACCTTCTGATCGGCAAGTCCTAGGCTCTGTGGTTTAACCCACAGCGCCACCCATGTCCCTCTTCTAACGTTAGGTTAAAATAAAAAAAGTTTATAGAAATCAGTTCAATTACCTTCGGTAGCTGTAGCAAAGGTTGTGGGCAACCTCTGGCCATCATCTGCAGCTATTTATCATTGCAGTATAAATTCTGGAGTTTGGGAACAGGAGCACACATTGGGTGGGCATTGGGCGTGACCCTCTTTATCTCTCCTCGCTTTCTCGAAACCAGAAGCTTAGCAACCGCGGGAGTACAGAAGTTGGCTTTCCTTGGTCTAGTATTTGTTTGATCTCTTTAATCTGTCCTCTTTTTTTAAATCCAGGGCGTTAACAAGGAAGTTGAAATCCCTTTCGTTTTAAGGCAGTATTATTGATTTAAAACATCAGCGTTCTCTTGCTTTCTCAGCCTAAAATGCCCAGAGCAAAGTACAGTCCTGAAGTGCTTCTAAGCCCCATTAATTTTTCCGTAGGAAAGTCAAACGCATTCTAGGTACTGCTCCTTTGATTCAAATGGCCCCAAAGCTTGCACCATTTTGCACGTGCAGCCTTCTGTTTGACTAATGTTTCTATTGCCATTACTTTAAGGCCAATATCCCTTGATATAATGGATGTTTGCTTTTCTGTTCCATTAATCCTCAAACGTCCTGGTTTAAAATAAGATTTGAATCTCTCAGGTGGTCGTGTTAACGAAAAAGAAGAATAAAGAGGTTAAACGCTGCAGGAACTGCCTTGAGCAAATAGCCTTTATGTAATCTTGAGGATGGAACTGTTTTTTAAAAAGCAAACAGGTTTTCAAACTAACAAGCTTATTGAGCTAAATTTAAAAAATGTTAAATGCATTTATTGCAAAACGTCAATAATCCTAGTCGGACCATTTAATTGTTTTCATTTACAAAAATCAATCCTGATGACCAAGTAATAGCAGTGATATTTTTAATTGCAACTGTGTGAGACAGAATATCAGATGGAGATCTAGCAATTAGCTTAATGATCAGTACAGTATCCTTCTAAGTCAATTCGGTGGGGGAGGTTAGAATGCAGCCTTGATGGTTAAGATTTTACCAGCCAAGCCCACATACAGAATAGCAAATGCTCTGCTCCCCACCCCCTTGGCTCAATTTCATTGATTTTTAAGACCACAGGGGACTCTTGTGATTATTTTTGTCTTAGCTGCTGCTTGCTTTTAGGTGCAGAACACATGTACGTAGGCCAATAATGTTAATTAACTAAAACACAAATTTCAGATGGAAGTATTTTTTTAAAAACAACCTTACCCCCCCCCCAAAAAAAATAATTCATTTTTGGAGGCTTCATAGGTAAACACAATATTACCTGTGCTGTGGAGAATTTTCAGACTTTGCAACTGGTATGTGATGCTTTTAAAGCTCCTTTTAATTGTTTTTAAAAAATACCACAGCAGACCAATGCCCTTATTAGGACTAACTACAGTATTTTTCTGTCTATAAGATGCCTCCGTGTATAAGACGACCCCTATTTTTGGGAACTTGATTTAAGAAAATGGGGGGAGAGGTCCCCCGTGTATAAGACGCCCCCAAAGTTTGGACATTATTTTTTAGGAAAAAAACCTACGTCTTATACATGGAAAAATATGGTAAATGTCACAAGGTAACGAGCCAGCTTTTGAGAATTCTCCAGAATTCTTTTTCTTTGCGGGATGCAAAACAGATTTCAGTTGCAAAGTGAAAACCATGGTTGCACCTACATTTTGTTGGGGTGGGGGGTTCAGGAATACAGAATCCAGCAGGTTCTAAGATCTGTCTGTGTCCCAAGCCAAAAAGAGCAGAGGAAAAGAAAATGTGATAATATGGAGGTTAATCTTAGACAGGTAATGGGCAAATGCCTTGCTCACATGTAATGCTAAGCCATATGCATGACCATATGCATGAGCTGCATGTGCGTACAGTGGCTGCTTCACTCCTCCCCTGGTCCTGCTGCCGGTGTGAACCTGCACTTGTGATTTGTTCTCCCAAACAGTATCTGAAATTACTATAAGGAGGTTTTAATCTTTTTTATATTCGGGGGCAAATCGCCAAAAAAAACCACACTTCCGATATGGGCTGCCAAACGCCTGGATGCCATTTTCGACCCAATGAATCCCGGCTATGTCTGGAAAATACCGGACGTATGGCAGCCCTATTGTAATTCCTAAAGAATTTACTTTAATATTAGCATTTAAAGCCCCAAATAGCCAAGCTGGTTTTTCTGTCCCACTCCCAACCCCAAGACCCAACCAAGTTGGGCAGCAGTGGCATTGTTTGTTTGTTTGTTTGTTTGTTTGTTTTAAGTACAAAGTACAGCACTCTGATGGGTACACAAACCATCTCATTCCCCAGGCAGCAGATTAATTGTTTTATGAGCAGAGCAATGGCAGCAACTAATTTGTGCCTCATTTGTGAAATGCTCACACCAGGGAGGTTCAGTTGGCATCAGGCGAAAATGTTCCTATTTAACCAGGCCTTTGGCTGATTGACATCCGATGATCTTTAAAATACGTTGTGGAAGGGGCGGGGGGAGGGATTCTTGGCTTGTTTCTGTTCTTATTTTTATCATGTATTTTGCGGTTCTTATATTGCAGTTTTATGTTGTGAACTGCCCTGATATCTATAGGTATAGGGCGCTATACGAATTTAATAAATAAATAATAATTGCATGGGTCAGATCAGTTGAGGAGGAGAAGCTGTGTTAGGATTCCTTGCAAGAAAAGGGAAAATTTGACAGCTATGACTATGTGTGTGTTTGTGTGCGTGTGTGTGCATATGAGAGAGTATGTGGTGAGACTTATCCAGTTTTGGTCGCACCCACTATTGGCACGTGGCACCTGGGAGATAACGAAGGGTGAATGAAGCCCTCAGGTCAAAAAAGGTAGCTACCCAAGGTTGTACAACAGGGTTTTGTTTGTTTGCTTGTTTAAAGTTGCTGCTTATATCAATACTTCCAGGGCCTTTTCGATAGTGACCCCCCCATAGTTGTGTGATTCCCTTTTCTACAGTATGAACTTTGTAATCTTGCATTTGCTTTATAAATGTGTTGTGAGCTGCCTTGAAAAAAAACGGTGTGATATAAATAAATGAAAGTTATGAATCTGAAAATAATAACTGAGTGGCAAATATTTTGCTGTACATCTCCAGTGAACATTATTTCTGATGTCTTCTAACTAATTATCAAGACACCTGATGAATGGGAGAAATTTGTCACTATTCTAGTGTTTTTAATAGATTTATTTAATGTTCACAATAGGTGATCTCTTCCCAACCACCTTTAATCATTTGAATATAGTCTTATTGAAATTTTCCAAGAGTAAGAGTACAACCCTGGATTTATATTTTAAATAGATTTTCAATGCATCACTTGACATTCAAATTAGATCTGAAACACAGTGTTTTGTGTTTCAAAATCCACTTACAAATGGGCATTCACTTTTAGATTGCTAGTGAAGTTTCATAACAGTAACAATAACTGAATCAAAAGAAGACACTGAAATAAATTTTGGAGCAGCTAAGCCCTGCAGATGTTATTCCCTTGAATAATAATAAAGACATTCTAAAAATCCAGTATGCCAGACGACAACATCTGGTCAGCAAGAAGAACTAGTAGGGAGTCACTTACTTGGAATGATAATGATGTAAGCAGAGAGACAGGAAATCTAAAAATCTCAGTGCTGTAGTTTTGTAAGTCCATTTGAATGCTCTTCTTTTGACTTCTCCTCTTTCAAGTGCTGTAAGCCATACTCCCAAGAAGCTGTTTTTCACATTTACATAAAAATAGCCTGTTGGATCAGGCCAATGGCCCATCTGGTCTAGCATCCTGTTCTCACAGTGGCCTACCAGATGTCTGTGGGAAACCAGCGAGCAGAACATGAGCACAAGATCTCTCTTTCCTCCTGTAGTTTCCAGCCGCTGGCATTTGGAAGCCTTGCTTGCCTCCAACTGTGGAGGTAGAGAGCATAGCCATCATGGTTGGTAGTTTTCTCCTCCTTGAAACTGTGCAGCCCTCTTTTAATGCCATCCAAGTTGGAGGCCATAACTGCCTCCTGCAGGGAGCAAGTTCCATAGTTGTGACTCTGCTTTGGGTGATGAAGTGCTTTCTTTCATCTGCCCCAAATCTAACAGTCAGTTTCATTGGCTGTCCACAAGTTTTGGGTCATGAGAGAGGGGAAAAAACTTTTCTCTATCCACGTCATGCATAAATTTGCAAACTTCTGTCATGTTGCCTCTTACTTGCTTTTTCTGCAAACTAACAAGTCCCCAACACTGCAGCGTTCCTTCGCAGAGGAACGTTCCTCCATCCCATCGATCATTTTTGGCTTCTCTTTTCTGAACCCTTTCCAACTCAACAATATCCTTTGTGAGGTGAGGCAACCAGAATTGTACACAGTACTCCAAATTATAGATTTGTATACAGTGGTACCTTGGGTTAAGTACTTAATTCGTTCTGGAGGTCCGTTCTTAACCTGAACCTGTTCTTAACCTGAAGCACCACTTTAGCTAATGGGGCATCCCGCTGCTGCCGCGCCGCCGGAGCATGATTACGGTTCTCATCCTGAAGCAAAGTTCTTAACCCGAGGTACTATTTCTGAGTTAACAGAGTCTGTAACCTGAAGTATATGTAAGCTGAAGCGTATGTAACCCAAGGTACCACTGTAATGGCAGTATGATATTGGGGAGTTTTGTTTTCAATTCCTTTCCTAATGCTCCCTAGCATAGAATTGGCCCTTTTCATGACCACAACACACTAGGCTAACACCTTCATCAAGCTATCTGCTATGACCCCAAGGTCTTGCTCCTGGTTTTCCACCTCCTGTTTAGACCCCATGAGCATGTATGTGAAATTAATATGTTTTTGCTCCTTACATGCAACACTTTACAGTTGCTTGCATTGAATCACATTTGCCATTTTACTGCCCATTCATTCAATTTGCAGAGGTCCTTTTGGAGTTTTGCAATCTATTGTTTTAACCACACTGGTGTCATGTGGCCACCCTGTTACCCACCTAATAGTCAGTTCTTTTTTACTGCTTCTTGCAGTGGTGGCCAGGGAAAAAATGACTCAGCACTTTGACAATGTGAATTCTCCGCTTGTTTCGGCTTTGAACATGCACACACATGCATCAGCCGTGATCCACTAGACCTGGGGGTGTTTTGTGCTCACTTCCCCCCGCAGACATCTTTATTGTAATTTTAAAAGTACATAATTATATGTGCACTAAACATGAGGAGAGGTAAATAAAAGAGAGAGAGATAAAAAGAAACAGCATCCATGTAGAAGGGCAAGTAAAGGGGGAAGGGGAATAAAACCCCAAACTGTATACTTTACAAAGTTGTTCTTGTACTTCACCAGATCTTAACCTATTACAGTACAGTGGTACCTTGGTTCTCTAATTTAATCTCTTCCGGGAGTCCGTTTGACTCCCAAAATGGTTCAAAAACCAAGGCGCAGCTTCTGATTGACTGCAGGAGCTTCCTGCACTCAAATCGGAAGCCGCATCAGACGTTTGGCTTCTGAAAAACGTTCGCAAACTGGAACACTCATTTCCGGGTTTGCAGTGTTCAGGAGCCAAGCCATTCAACTACCAAGGTACCACTGTATTTGTAAGAATGGATTCCAGATATGTGCACATTTAGTGGATGGAAATTTCTGTGGAGGCTTCTTTCCCTTTCCCAGAAGCTCTGTAACTACCTGGGCCAGTTTCTGGCCAATCTGCAGTCTTTATTCAATTAAAATGGTTTGCCTCTCGGTGATGTTCAGCTCAAGGGGCTGGACTTCCAGGCTTCAGTTCAGAAATGGATAGAGGCTACATTGCCTTTGCTCCATGGCCTGGAGAATCACACATTATCTGGGGGTGTTCAGTCGCCTACTGCCCTTGGAGATGACCAGCGTTTTGTTTCTGCTCTGTTGGATGGAAAACTCTTATCCTCATCCTTTCCAGCAAAGCTTTCTGATCTCCTCCTCCTGGGGGTCGAAAGGGATGTATCTCAGTAGTACAGCGTCTGCTTTCCATGCAGAAGAACGTCCCAAGTGCAATGCCCAGTATGACTGGGAGAGACTCTCTGCCTTAAACCATGGAGAACTATTGCTACTTAGCATGGACAATACTGAGCAAGGTGGAATGATGATCTCACTCAGTAGAAGGCAGCTTCCTATTCAGAATGCTGTTGTCTAGCTTGCAGGCTTCCCTCAGGCATCTGATCAGCCACTGTGAAGACAGGATGCTGAACTATTGGCCTGATCCAGCATGCTCTTCTTATGTCCCCCCCACCTTTGTAATCTTTCAGCCAGTGAGGCTACGTATGGCATAGAGAGCTACGCAGTCAGGATCCCAAAGGGGCTTTACATGAACCTGTTATTTGAATGACATTAAGATAACCTTAGTTTTGAATAAACTTCACTACAGCCACTTTTGAAAACATGCATTTACCTCAAATGAAGATGGTACCATTTTAAAGGTCTCTATCCTTTTCCTTAAATGTTTACTCTCCGCTGAGTTTTATGCAGAAATAATTAATGTGTTTAGTTCATTTGTATTTGCGATGATACTCAACTTCCTTACTTTCTTCACACGTATACCCTTTCCTGAAGCCTGTTTACTCATGGTGCATTCATGGCCATTTCCTGTTTAAAAATCATTGATTTAACCGAAATTTCTAAATTCTGAACTTGGTTGACTAATCTGTTGTCATTTGCTGCTTGAAAAAAAATGGCGTTATAAATCATTAATATGTTGTTGATTTTTGTGTGTGCCTATATAGGGGGAAATGCAGTGTTGCACTTCTGAATGAGACAGAGTCTGTATTGTCGTATCTCATTAAAGAGGTAATGCCACATTTTTCATAACTTTCAGCGTCCTTTTTATATGTGGTTTCCTTGAGTGTTATGATTTTTCCTGCAGATTGTTAGGAAAACCAAATAATCCTTTTGCTAAGTAGCATAACATGAATAGCTAAAGTTGAAAATGATTTGTGTCTGTGTTTATTGTTTGGAATGTTTAGTTTCTTGAATTATTGATGCTTTATTGTAACAATACTGAAACAGTTTTTGACTTTCAGCCAGAATTTTGCAAATGAAAACGGGCTGTCTCTTTCTGACTGCCTAATTATTTTCCCAGTGATATAGGATTAAATTTTAATATGATTTAACTCAGGATTTGGGAGGGAAGGGAAATTTGATCCATCCACAACGTTGTTTTACGCAACAACGGCAGCACGAATATTAAACACAAAGAAGAATGACAGCTGAAATTGATAGAACATGTAGAATTGATGTGTAAAATTAGATCAGAATGAGTCTGATTTTAAAGAAGATGGGAAAATGTTTGCAGAATATTTAAAAACTCAGTGTAAATATGTTAAAATGCAAACAGGAGTTGAGTAAGGACAGCAGTAAGGGTGAACTTTCTTTTGTGATAAGTTGAAGGTATAGAGTGACTATAATATGGAGCATAAATTGAAATTTTATGCGGGAACCATCGAGGGAGAGAGGGAGGGGAAGTTGTAGGTGGAATGATTGATTGCTAAATTTGAAATGTTGTTGAATTTTTTATTTATTAAAATATATATAAATAACATTTTTAAAAAAGAAATTTGTTCCATCCACATTTCAAAGCTGCCCTGGATTTATTCAGAGATTGGAATGCTGTCAGCATTTGGATTATCTCATTCTTTAAATTTGCATTGAATTGTGTGGGTTTAGGTACATCATAATGAATGTTCCATGATAAAAATGCATTGAAAGTATATGAAATGTGTATTTTAGGAGAATAAATGCTTACTTTAGGGGAAAGTGCCCAAAATGTAAATGTATTTTTACCATGCTTTAAAAAAAACAACTTCCGAAAATAGGATGTAACTGACCTATGCAAAACTTGCCAGGGAAAAGAAGCATTTTTTCGGTGCATGTGCATTAAAATGCAGAAATATGTACTGTTGTTTTATCTGTCATGAACTAATAGTACTTTGGAAAATACATGTCTTCTTTTTTTAGGATACTTTCTTCTATTCACTGGTATACGATCCATCGCTGAAAACACTTCTAGCAGACAAAGGAGAAATCAGAGTAGGTCCCAGATATCAAGCAGATGTTCCAGATATGCTTGCAGAAGGTAAAACTCATTATAGTTTTGACTTGGTGTACCAGTTTCTTTTTAAGTCTGATGTGCTTTAATGCAGCTTTGAATGTGCAGGTTATTTCTATTATTACTTATAAAAGTAGATATATACCATTTTCTTGCAAAACTTCAGGGTGGTGTACAGCAAGTTAAGAAGCAATGAAAGCCATTAAAACAGAACCAATAATTAGAATGGCTGGCTACTCAAGAAGAAATGCAGAGAATTGCACAGGCCTGCTAACATTAAAAAGGCTTCAAGACACCTGAATTAATTCCTGGTTTGTTTACTTGGTCACACAAGGGAAGGCGTGCCAAGGCTGCATGCACAACCAAAAGACCCATTCATATGTTGGTTATTAAGCTGAGATTCAGTTGTCCAAACTTGGTCCGTGCACATGAATGTTGAGGCCAATCCAGGAGAAGTAGAATTGCCTCTAGCCCTTGCTGTCACAAAAATGGTGGCACTGGCTTGGACGAAGGGCTGTGGATGTTGGGTGCCTCATTAGGAAAGATGGAGAACAGCCATTCCCTATTTGTCAGAATATGATGATGATAATGCCATTTCAGTCTATGTGGACATTATGAATTATAAAAAGTGGCCATAACAAACATACGTCAAACAAGCTGTTTCTGTTGCGATTTAATCTTCAAAATACAGCCTGTAGCAGGCAGATCCTAGGTGTGAATCTTGTCTGAAAGTGGCAGTCTTGGGGAAGTGGGTATGTGGCTGTAGGAGCCTGGTGCATTCACACCCTTGCTTTTGCACCCCTTCACCCCAAACTACAACTACCATTGGAAAAATGTGAGTGCACTTTCCATGGATTGTAGTGACGACTACAGTGTAATTCACCAATTGAGAAGTTTCCCTACCTTGACTTGATAGCTGATGTTAGGTCTCCATTCAGAATTGCCTTCACCCAGGAGAAATGAAATCAGTGTGAATTGACACAACTTCTGTGGAATGCATGTCAGTGTTTCAAGAAGTAATGTGACAGCTTTATGAACAAACAAGACTTCCACGTCTTTTTTAAAGGTTTTTGCAAACTGTGTAGCTGACCTGCTCTTTATAAATAACCTTAAGCATCAAAGGGAAAAAATGTTTTATTTATAGCACCTAGTCTATTTGATGGCGTTCTTGCTATAAAACAGTTCCTGGTCATGAGACATGGTGAAAACAACCGCTTGCTTATCTCTCAGATGTAATTGACTTTTAAATAAATTCAATAAGACCTTTATTACATAGTAACATCCTCTGTGATTTATGGCACAAGACCCTTTCATTTCTTCTTTCAACATATATTTGAAGAACGAATACACTGTTTTTCTTATGAAAGTGGTGGCCTAGGGCACATGTTGTTGGCAATATGCTCAAGTAGACCCTTTGAAGTCAATGGCCATGAGCAATATATTCTACTCATTTTTTTTAGTGGGTCCTCTCTAAGTAAGAGTCATGTTGGGTACAGCCCATTGCTCCATACAAGCTTGTAAATCAGTGGCACGTAAGAATACTTACTTTCAGTGACCAGGAAGAGAAGTTATGCCAACATTTATACTGTTGTTTGCTTTTAAGCCAGGCAGTCTGCAATCCTAAATCTGCTCACCTGGGAGCAGGGCTGGGCGATATCTGGTTTTCAGCATCACAATATATAACCAGCTAAATATCACGACATAAATCTGCGGTGGCAGAGGGCCTTGTTGTGCCTTCCCAAAGCAGAAGAGGAAGCCCCATTAGCCAAAGTGGTGCTTCAGGTTAAGAACAGTTTCAGGTTAAGAATGGACCTCCGGAACGAATTAAGTACTTCACCTGAGGTACCACTGTGTTGATATATTGGCCAGCCCTACCAGAGACTGTTACATCTCTGTGATCCATTCCTTCCTGCTCTAGTCTTCACGAAGTTCCTCCATGCTTTTTTCATCCATTGCCACACTCCACCCTCTTAAAACTTCCTATGCATGCTTACTTAGAAGTAAGTCTAACCGAGGTCGGTGTAGCTTACTCCCAAGCACACATGCGTAGGAACACATAGGATTCCTGACAAATAACAGATGCAATGCTCACTTCTGCTCTGTTTCTCCACTTGTGGCTGCGTCACTCTGCTCCCTCCTGCCTTTGCTTCTTCTCTTTTCTTGACTATATATAGAAAACACATTAGTCGATGCATCATAGTCCTGGATCATTGGGAGATGCAAGTTTATACTTTTAGACACATTTCAAATGTGCAGGGTGATGTTGCTGTCATCCCGGAAACCAAGACTTTCACATTTAAAAAGTCAATAAATCCTTGAGCATGGAAATTTAGCATGTCAGGGTGAAGGATTTCAGCCTAGATTTCTTCTTGCTTCATGAAGAAGGAATGTCCCTAGTATATATGACAGCCCTTCTACCTGTGGTTTAAAATACATGCAGGTCCTGCTATCTGAACATAATACGTCCCCTGGAAATAGTTCTTTAGTTCCCTCCCTCCATGGTTTCGGCCTGAAATGGTTGCTGCCAACCAGAAAAATGCAGAGAACTGCTCAAATATCTGAATCAGTCATTCGTGTAGTGAGGTTTGGGTATAATTATTTATGATTGGATAACTGAGATTTTGGATAATTAGCATTCCCATAGTGAGACCTGCATGTGGTATATTTCAAGGAGGAATACACTTTGGGCGCTCTCTCTTTTGGCACACTTCAATCTACTGTTCAGATTATATATAACTGAATATAAAATGGGACGGGAAGGCCCTGTTTGTATGTATTGAATCCACAAAAATGTTAAAACATATGCATTTCTTAACACTTCCAAAATATGGGTTGGTATTCAGTGCTAGTGCTACTTAGAGTAGACCCACTGAAGTTAATTTTACTAATTTTAGTGCTATTGCTACTCAGAGTAGACCCACTGAAGTTAATGGGCATAGCTAACTTAGGTTTACTAATTTTAATGGTTCTGCTCTGAATAGGACTTCATTGAAGGCAACCCATAATTTTCTTTCCCCAGAAGCTGTTAGTATGGCGACTACATAATGGTCCCAAAGCCCATTCTTGATTTATTTTACTTATTGCAATGGGCAATGTGTGTCTGTGTTTTATATTGTTATGAGTATGTGCCCAAATCTGTGCAGCTGAACTATAATAGCAGCAGCCTGACAGTTAGTTGTGAGGTGGGTGGTGTGAAATGAATAGGGATGTTGGATACAAGATCAAACATCACTGTTCTTTGGTCCAGCATGCAAAGCCTACTCAGAGAAGGGCCTCATGTAGAAAGGGCTGGTTGGTCTCACATGGAGATGGTGAACTCAGCTCCAGTGAGGCAATGGGAGAGTATGGGTATTAAGATTGGTCCAACCCTGTTGCAGCATGTGATCTGGGATGCAGCTATTATAGACAGATGCATAATTGGCTGGGATCTGGCGCCTGGAACTCCTGGAATCTCGTACTGCTCAGAAATTGAGGTGGCTTGCAACAGTATATTAACACCTTCCACAAGATGGAAATCTGAACACATGCAGACATGCTTAGGAAAGATGGTGTGATTTACCTTGAAAGTTATTATGAAATACTGTTATGTCGGAAAAGGCTCATTTTAAGGCAAAGTTAGAAACTGTGAATTATTCATCAGTTCAGCTTGGATAAGTGAAGGTTAAGAGCATGAGACCTTGCATATCATGTCCCATTTCTAGCTGCAGAATTGGGAGACACGGATAATTAATGCTGCTTCGTGGTTTTTTACTGCAAAAGAAATTAGTGGAAATAAAGAGGGGAGACGAGCAGTCTAGCCACAATCTAGCTACAGAAATGAAGATATGGATTCATGAACTGCACAAATAAAGGGGCTAATTGCTTTTTGTTCGAAGGGCAGATGACAATGCATTTAGGGAAAGGTATTTAAGAGTCTGTTGAAAGCAATTTGTGTGTTGAGTCAGTGATTATGAAGCAGGCATCTGTAAGCAATTAAGTTGGAGTCTATCTGCGAAGTGTATTTTTAAGGACTGTTCTGACTGGTGCTGAAACACAAACAAATTGATTGTAGCTGCATGGTCACAGACTTGACGGTGGCATCATAGATGCAGCTCAAATGTCACCACCAAAAAAATGGTTTTGCTGCCAGGACCAGCTTCAGGTTTGCAAGCCTTCCTTCCTTCCTGTACGCCACTTTCCTCCATCATTTGCTGGCTTACAATGAGGTATCTTGATTGGGTAAACTGTGCTTACTGCAAAGCATAACTGGCTTCCAAATTAGAACTGGAAAACCATTTCAAACTACATATTTAATTTTTTTTGATCCAGAGGCAAACTATAGCTCTTTTTTAGCATTCTGTCTGGATATGTGAAGGCAAAGGTTTGTAGAGAGACTGGGAGTGTGTCTTGGCCATGCCCCAATGTCTCCAGGTATACCCACACCACCCCCCAGTCCTTCACATGATTAGCCATGGGCATTTTTAATGATTACTTTGCATTGTTTTTATGGTTTTATATGTTTTGTTGTATATATTGTTGTACGCCACCTTGATATTTTATATGCATTTATAAAACATATTATGCAATTCTTTTAACATGAGAAGCTGTTTGATATTCAGCAGCTGATTTCCATACATATGTTGGCTATTTTTTAATTTCTTACCGCATTGCAAAATTCAGTGCGGCATTTGAACTCTGCTGAACTGACCATTGTGTATAACTGTTGGATACATGTTCAATTTAAGCATGATACAAGACAAGTAGAAAGAAAAATTATTTTTATATGCGCTACTTTTTTTTTTTTTGCCAGGAGAAACAGATGACCGGGAACAGGCAAAGCTTGAAGTAAAAGTATGGGATCCAGACAGCCATCTCACTGATCATCAGATCGACCAGTTTTTAGTAGTAGCCCGGTAAGATTAACACCTTCATTCTCTCCCCCTCTTAATAATAAAGGGCATGATCCGAACCAGGGGTGGGGAAGCCATGCCCCCCCCCCCCAAATGCATAATCTTTCCTCCGTGGAACAAATGTTATAAGGAGTCTATTCAGTTTTCCCTGGAGAAGAGAAGAATGAAGGTAGACTCGCTGGCACCCTTTAAATATATGAAGAATTGTCATGCAGAAGATGAAACAAAGCAGTAACCGGCAGAAGGCATGGGGAGGGTGCCAGAGGCTTTGAACCCAAAGCTGCCTAGGTCCCCCTAAGGTGCTTGTTTCCCCACCTTCTGACCTTGGGAGGGGAGTTTCTGCATCTCCCAGGCTATCCAGCAGAGCTACAGATGTAGCAGCAAGTATACCACTCAGTCAGACCCTGTTGTTGTTGTTAAAATTTATTACCTGCCCTTCATGCTAAGGTCCCAGGGCAGGATTACAACAATGAAAGCACAACATTAATGATGTAACACAACATCGCACAATATTAAAAAAGATTAAAGAATTTAAAATTACAGAAGTTGCTTTTCCTGAAAGAGAAGTGAATTCTCTATTTTCTCTCTTTATTTCATTTGTCTGCTTACCTACAATCTTAAGTTTTCCACAATCAGTAAGGGGTTAAGAGGTAGTCGTGTGTGTGTGTATTCAGTGGCCGAGCTTCATGCTCTGCCATGGGGGGGTGGGGGGTGGAGAGCAGGCGGGGGCGGGGTTGGCGTGCGTCCTGGGGGTGGGGCGCCCAGCGCTGTTGGGGGGACAGCTGCAATGGCACTCCACTGGGATCTCACTGCCGGGGGCGGTGCACTTCCTCCGCATTCCTCTTCCTCCACCAGTGTGTATATTTTACCAAGAAAAATCTTATCATTTACTGTGACTTGACTCTTATGTGAGCTTTTAAGTCCTGGTTGTCTCAGTAGCTCTTTTTGTTCTATCTGCCCTCATTGGAAAATCTCAAGTTGAATGTTTCGTCTAGTGCAAATAAAGCCCCTCTCCCTTATTCATTTCTGGTTTTTTTTTTTTTTTTTTTTTAAAAATACATTTATTTCCAACATGCTACATGGAAGGGTCTTCAGTGTGAGAAGTTCTGGTTCTTATAATTTCTTTTTTCTTTTGGCCTCAGCATTGCCACAAAATATTCTTTATCAAGTTATTTGAGATTCTTCCCTGCCAACAGTTTTCTCTTTCTGTTTCCTGAGATTGAATTGGAAGTAGATATACTGTTGTATTTGTAGTGTAGGAGAACTTAATTTCCAATAAATAATTGTCTTTTTTTGTAACTTTGTGGTTGCACTCCCACTGTGCTGAAAAATGTGGAAGAAACCAACATGGCTCCATCAATTTTAGTAATTTTCCTTTGTGCAGTGAATCAGAAGAAAAGTAAACAATGAACTCAGTATATTAAGTATTATTTGTGTTTGTTTTGCTTGCCTAAGGCCACCTTGTGATTTAATGACAGAGGTGAGATTCCAGTTGGACACTTCCTGATTTGTAGCTCAGTCAGCACAATGTTGATTTCTTTTTGCAAAAAGAAAATTAGTCTTTAAAAATGCAGCTATTGATCTGCCCCAGCCACTGAATTCTTGCTCACCAAAGACTGTGTTTCTCCTGGGCTTTGTCAAAGCTCCTGGGATCCTGCACAGAGAATGACTTTCTGAGGACTTGCCATTGTGAATTATTTCCATATACTGTACTATTACCATAATAGTGCTTAGGAGACCTGTGTGTGTCCTGCTTTAGACAGGTAAAAAAGTAAAGGTAAAGAAGGAAGTGGCACAGTGGTTTAGACCACAGCGCCACCCGCGTCCCCGTCCTAACCATTACATCCCTGCAATTGATGCAAAAAACCCCTTGATAGATACCACCATACATCTTCCACTCTTGTGCATGATTTGACCAGGGAATAATGCCATTCCACAAGAAGAAGGCCTTGAAGTGGCTTTGTCTTTAGGCTGATGAGCTGGATAAGATAGGACACCTCAGCATGGTCAAGCCAAGACTATATAGGCAGTCTCGTCTCCTGTCTAGGAGCATCACAAAACTCCATTGCCTGTGCCACGTGTGACCTCCATGTTGGAGGCTAGACACTGGGTAGAGAAAGCCCGAGGACCACATTCCTCCTGGACAACCTCAAGCAGGCCACATGCAAGTAATTGATGGAACTAGAGATAAAAAATGGCTGAAGCAATGAATGTGAATATGACATTTATACAATGGGCTAGTTTCTACACCCACCCACACATCTCGCTCTATCCTTCCGGTCATGCAAGAAGCATTATCAGATGCAAGAGGGGAGACTCTTCAGGGTCAGACAAAGAGACCTCTAGGTCCACATGTGCCCCCCCAAGCTTGATGTCCCCAACCCCTGCTTTATCAACCGCAGCTTTGTATGGCAGCACAATATTGGCTGCTCAGTATTTTCTAACAGTAGGAAGCCATCACCTTTTCCAGTGCTTGACTTGTTATTAAAGCAGTGCCCCATTCCACCAAGGATCCTGCTTAGGGGTGGAGTAGTCTGTCTCTTCAATACCACTGACAAAAACATTCTAAGGGCCAATTAAGATTTTTTTTAACTAAAAACACCAAGCCGCAGACCCTCCGTGTCAACAGCTGACAGATAATTACAGCTGGAAATTGACCCAAGGGACTTGCAGCCATCAGGCAGTGAGAATGTGACATATTGGATATATTATCAACTCTAGCCTGCTGCATTATTTCAGAGAAGAAATGTTCTTCAGATCAGGAACTCATCCTTTGGAGCAAGCAGTGATTATTATTACCGATGTTGGTGTTCTCTCTACCTTAAAGAAAACAGAACCAAAAAACCTCAGTGTGGGGAAATGTGATAATGAAACACAAACAAGTTAAATTCTGGCCTCTGCTTTTATTCTTCTTTTTTTAAAGGTGCAAGTGTGGTAGATGTGGGACAAACAACAAATATCTCAGGCTGCATTTGCACTGGCAATTTGTTGCCTATGCTCCAATAGTCTCTCTTATTATTTGGGCTTCCCAAATTACTGCCTCTATTTTTGTTCTTGACTTTTCTTTCCAGAAGCTGTACACCCCTGAGTAAGGAGAGTCTACACAAAGCTTTGTTCAGATGAGCAAGTTCTAGTATTGCAACACAAGAAGAAACTGCTGTAGAAAAGCACTAGATAACACCTGGCTAAGTCCCGCCAGATTATTTTGTGCTGGTGAAAGCAGCAGAGCTGGCTCTGAACAAGCTTACCTGCCTGCAGTACATTTCTTGTGCAGCTCAATG
This sequence comes from Podarcis gaigeae, assembly GCF_964106915.1. Classification (NCBI taxonomy): domain Eukaryota; kingdom Metazoa; phylum Chordata; class Lepidosauria; order Squamata; family Lacertidae; genus Podarcis; species Podarcis gaigeae. The sequence goes on from NC_139680.1 coordinate 99,337,228, forward strand.
GGGAGCAGATGTGGGGCATCAGTGGAAAGTTAAAATACAAGTGCAGATACTGGCTCTGAGAGCTAGTATGGTGTAGTGGTTAAGAGCGGTAGAACTGGGGAACTGGGTTTGCGTCTCCGCTCCTCCACATGCAGCTACTGGGTGACCTTGGGCTAGTCACACTTCTCTGAAGTCTCTCAGCTCCACTCACCTCATAGAGTGTTTGTTGTGGGGGAGGAAGGGAAAGGAGAATGTTAGCCGCTTTGAGACTCCTTCGGGTAGTGATAAAGCGGGATATCAAATCCAAACTACTACTCCTCCTCCTCCTCCTCCTCCTCCTCCTCCTCCTCCTCCTCCTCCTCCTTCTTCTTCTTCCGGGCAAGACTGGAGAAACAGAAAACGTTTGTGTGTATTGGCATGTTTGTATTAGCAAAAAATGATAGTCTCCAAGCCCCTGCTAGTTTGGCCACTGTGACCAAGGCATTTCAGATACCTTGGCTGCACAAAAACTAAGTATGCCCCCTACAACCTCAGAAACACTGTTTAGCTAAGTTGTTTTGAATACCTTGGTCACATGGCAGATATACAACCCCATGTCTTCTCCCAACCTTGGACTTGGGGAGGGAATTGGGATCACTGTGCAGCAGTCAGATCGATCCCTTTCTAATGGTGCAGCTTCAGAGTTAAGAATTAGGCTGGGACTTGTCATGGTCGCCAGGGGAGGTTGTCACATTAGCCACAGGGGAGTGAAAATATGGAAGACTGTACTTTGGGGATTGGATACCCTTCGGGATCATTTCTGATCCTTGGAAGGGAAGCACTGTGCACATTTGCAAGCACATTTTTTCTTAGTACTTGAGCATGTTTCCTTCTCTGCACTTATGTATTATGTTGGAATAGTTACAGTTTGTAGCAACGTTATAAGGACTGGCATCATGCAATTTTTTAACACCCCCTCATCTTTAACTTTGTTGTTTCTCAGTTTCTGATGACCCACCACTATTGAGAAAAATAAACTGAAATGTAAATGTCAAACTAAAAAAACCTCTCTTAACAGCTTAAATAACACAGCAGTCCTCTCTGTCAGGCTAAGGTGGAGGTGGAGGTGGTCATCCAATTTAAAGCCAAAAAAATCCTTTTAAAATAATGATGGTTGAGGAAAATAAATAGCTGATTGCCTCATTTACTTGTGTAAATTGCTAAAAAACATGGAATATTAATGGCCTTGGTGATGTTGTTTTTTTGCAGTTCACTTTAAAGTACAAACCAGCAGCTGTAAAGTCCTGCAGTACTCCAACTGTTGACAGATTTTTATTGTTATTTTTATGAAAGGAAATGTAATTTGAAATTTCAAGTTTTCTTCAATTATGCCTTCAAGTTAAAAGGAAAATTGACATATTGGAACAGGAGTCACAGTGGGTTGATTCATAAGTGTACTTAATATGCCCTATTCTTTTGGTTGCTCTTGTGTTGGTAGCCCCTATCCAATTGGTAGAATGTTTAAATAACCCAAGTATGGAGGTGGGTCTGGGCCATTTAAATGATCTCTGGTTCTCAGAGGAGCTGCTCATAGATAAATGGTTGGGAGAGCATTTTAAGGGTACTGAAAACACTGTTTTTTTCTGGGTGTTTGGGTAGTGTGTGAGATACTGAGCCTCGACACAGGGTGTGTTTTTAAAAAATGTGTTTCAATAACACTAATAACCCCTGGAAATCAACTTAATTTGTCTTTGTAGGTTAGCATTACTCTGGGTGTGTTTGTGTCAAGGCATGGTTGAGGCCAGAAGTATCTCTCCAAAAGGCATGCCCTCAGCCCCTGGCATAGAAATGCAGCTTACTAACCATTTAGCAAGCTTACAGTAAAGGGAAAAAAAGCCTTCCACAAAGGGGTTGACAGCTCCACCCCTCCTATACAAGTTTGCTTACTCACCTGTGTACAATTCCTGGTCACCTATGGCTACCGTGTGCATATAGTTCAAGACAAAGTTGCAGTCATTAGCCTAGAGGTACTGTAATGGTTGTTAGGGGTTACTTGTGCGTAACCTTACTTCAGTTCAGTTAGCTTGGTTGCCCCAACCATGCCCAGGGTCGGAGCTCGCCCTCCGTGACCTGTTAGTCACTTGCAGAATCCGAGAGTGGGCGTCTCTTGAACCTCTTCCAGCATAAAAGCTGTTTGACCCCAAGTCTCCTCCTATGTTCTCTGCGCGGAACGCGTCTGCGCAAGTAAGGGGAAGGCAGGGGCGTCCCAGCGCTCTCTCCACTATCGTCCGGGGAAGGGTCTTGGAGCCCTGTCACCAATTCCTCCATCTCCCTCTCTTCTCTATGGGTGTTACGTTGAAATCCTTCCCCCCTGCTCGTCCCCTCTCCGGCATCGCTGGGTGGCCCTGCCTCCATCTCTCGTTCTGATGGCAGTTCCCTGACAGGTACTTACAGCTTTCTCTCTGTGTGTAATAGAGCTCTCTGCTTGTCTCACAGTGTCTTCCTGCATTTATTCGCTCCACTCATGTCCCCACTTGCACAGAAGTTTTATTGGCACACCATATATGAAAGCTATAGATATAGATATAGCCTGTGGTGGACATTTGCCCCTATTAATACAGATTCACCTTTGGTATTCACGCTAAACATCTGAGTTTGCTTTGAAGTCTTTCCATTCACAGGTGAATCCTAACATGCCTGCCAATAAACTATGGAGCGCATGTGAAAGAGCGGGCATGCATATGATGCCTTTAATGTATATCTGGTTTTCATTGTTTTCATGGGTATTTTTTAATTTTTAATTTTTGCAATTCTTTTGTATGTTTTTCAGTGCGGTTGGTACGTTTGCCCGAGCTCTGGACTGCAGTAGTTCTGTAAGACAACCTAGTTTACACATGAGCGCTGCTGCTGCTTCCCGTGACATCACTCTGGTGAGATGCTTCCTTGAAATCCTGTTTTTGCGCATTAATTCATACTGGGTGGGATTTAAGAGGCCGACTTCCTCCTGGTCCTCTGTGCTGCTGATCAGGGTGTGAAGGATTTTGAATACCTGCATGTGAATGTTTTGAGTACTTCCTTCAGCTGCCTCTTCTTCAAGCCAAACTGCTGGGAACCTTCTTACAGAATCACAGAACTGTAGTGTTGGAAGGGACTTTGAGGGTCTTCGAGTCCAGCCCCCTGCAATGCAGGAATCTCAGCTAAAGCATCCATGACAGATGGCCACCCAACCTCTGCTTAAAAACTCCCGTGAATGAGGTTTTCTTTCTCGGAGGTAGGGGCTGGAGGAGGAAGAAATACATCACATGGAAGGTGTTTTAGGTAGCATTCAGCGGTAGGGTGGGGATTGCAAATTGTCTCCCTTTAGGCTAGCAGATACTTCCACAGGACTTAAAGCTGTTCTGTAAATGGAACAGCAACATTGGATTTCACCCACAGAACTTATTAATAGTGTGTTATACTGTTTCAGTATATTAAAGAGCTAAGGCCACGATCCTATTCAGTAAGTGATATTCAACTAAGTTTTACTCGGAGTCAACTCACTTAAAATAATGAACATAACTAAGTTAGGCCTATTAATTTCAGTGGGTGTACTCTGAGTAGATGAATACCACTATGCAGTAAGCCCAGTTGAACACAAGAGAACTTTTAAGTGGGCATGTTTAAGACTGTGCTGCAAAAGACCCAGGTGTTTCAGGGTACAGTAGGTTCATGTCATCCATCCGTTGACACCTGACTGCCCTGTACAAACGTTATTTTAGGGCTGGATTTTGGCATCTCTCAGTGTTTGGAAATGGTTGCTCTTTGTTCCTGAAACTAATAATAAAATGCATTTTTTGAAAGTGGAAGAATGATACCATTTAAGCATGAGAGCATCTTTTAGATAACCATTTGCTGTCATAAGAGAATAAGCACAAAAACGTATGAAAATATGGTATTCATCTTTCAGTGTCTCTGAATATGGCAATTGATAGGTTAGTCCAAAAAGAGTGATAAAGCTTGACTGAAAATAACTTGATACTGTTACATATGGAAATCTGAAACACAAATCTTTACAATCCAGGCCAGTGGTTCCCAATTGGTGGTCCATTGACCCCCTGGGGTCTGTCTAATGCACCCGGGGGTCTGTGGCACATACCCCTCAACTGTCTGGGACATCCCGTTTTTGGTCGCCATACTCTCATGTGGGTCATGTGACTCACATGGGCGCATGTCCCGGTTTTGTCCTGGGACATGTTGGCGGGTACGGTGGCGCCATTCACATAATGAAAACTACCACAGAGATAGTAACATTTTCAAAAGTAGGGGGACCATGGCTCGGCTTTTGAAAAACGGGGGGTCTGCAGAACTTGGCTAATTGGGAACTGCTCAGCAAGTTGACAATAGTCATCTTCAGGAGTTACTTAAAAGACTTGAGTTATCACGGGGGAAGGAGGCGGAGCGGGTGAACACGCAGGCTGGGGCCCCATCACCAATCTCATTGCCCTTCAACTCACGGGCAGCCTCTTGTACCTGGTGGAGGACCTGCTTTAAAGCCCTGGAAAATTAGTGGAAAATGAATGGGGAGCTTCCATGATGAGGATAATGAGGACAGTGGTGAGGCACAGTGTTCCTCTCGTATGATAACTTACCCTTCTTCAGTAACACCTAAAATGGCTAAACCTGTTCCTCTTTTGCTGTTGCAAATTCAAGAAGAAGCCATGAGCTTCTTAGGAGGAGGGCAGGGCTGGCACTGAGGCAGCTCTGAACTGCGTTCGCACTAGTAGCTATGTGGAACTGCAGTGAGAGGCAGTAGTGTAATGGCGAGAGGATCAGACCAGAGACAGAGGATATCCAGGCTCAAGTCCTTACTTCATTGTGAAGCTCACTGGGCAATCTTGATCTAGTCTCTCTCTCTCTCTCTCTCTCTCTCTCTCTCTCTCTCTCTCTCTCAGTGTACCTCAGAGGGTTATTGTAAAGCTATAATGGAAGGAGGGACCATGGAGGAACAGCGGGAAGTTATATAAATATGCATGGCCTTTGGGTATCTGGCAATGTATTTCCCCTCCTTCACACTGTTCCGAGGCTGTTCTGTCCTCAAAAGTACACACTGGGTACACTGACTGACTGATACATTTAGTTTTTGGACAGTTGTGCAAAAGTTTTATCCTTGCTAATGATTAACTTCGTTAACCAGAAGAGCCAAGCCAGATTTAATTACCATTCTGTGCTCTTGTTCATTATCTCGACCGCTTCTTGCCTGCTTTCTTGGCATTATTAAAACTTCTGTTCTCTTTTTCATTCTCAAGCTAAGGAGGATGTTTCCCCCCTTCAAATAGCACTTTTACTCTTAATTGGTGATCATAGTTGGAGCCGACGTGCTCTCTGAGGGTTTTGATATATTTCATTACCATTCTGAAAGTACTTGCTTGTTAAAACACAGTATTCTAACCCTCTTTTTTTTTTTAAAGCAGCTAGCCCTTGCTTTCTGTTCTATTCTTTTACTGAATTGAAAGTCCTTTGTTGCTGTGTCTCTTAAAGGCTGTATGTTCAGCGGTAGAGCACATGCATTTTATTCAAAAGGTCTGAGCTTTGATCCCCAGCATCTCCAGAGGGAATCTTAGAGCCAGTGATAGTCAGTGTCACCAGTACAGAGCTATATGGACCAATATTCTGGTATAAGGCAGCTTCATACGATTCTGTGTTCCTCCCTTGTTCCTAATGCCCTTTTCAAATTATTTCTAAAATGCGTTGCATGCTTTGGGCAATCCTCCCTTAAGATGGGACTAAGTCGTAGGTTTAAGAGACTCTCCTGGAGGTTTATACAGCATTGTACAGACAATAAAAATTCAGGATTAAGCAACACACTAAAGGGTAAATAGGATCACGCTGACTTGTCCTAAACCCACACAGATTAGGTGTTATTTGCAGACTCTGCAGGCATATGTGCCCACAAAAGGCTGTAAACAGAAGACTCAATTGATGCATGGGTGTTTGGGATGTGCAAACGTGATTTCGTTCCCCTCCACCATGTCTCATTGTATTGCTCTACCATGGATGTTTTGCTCTTCCTTGGATGGTCTTCTGAACAGGTCTTATGAGACTCAGGTTTGCTCACTTAACCTGCGCTGTTTTTTGCCTGTTTTCATAGTCAAGAAAGGGAAGCATGAGGGTAACAGAAAGCAGGAACTGCAGTTGAATTAAAATCTGTATCATGGGAAGGGCGCAACAGAAGAGAAAGGGTTCTCAGCTCTTGTTTACTGCAATTAGGATGTAGAGAATTGTGGAGCCCATTTAATTTAGTGGGTTGCTTTTGTGTTTTTCGTCCAGTTTCATGCCATGGATACATTGCATAAGCATAACTATGACCTGAGCAGTGCTATTAGTGTCCTGGTTCCACTTGGAGGGCCTGTCCTCTGCAGAGATGAAATGGAAGAATGGTCTGCTTCAGAGGCTAGTTTGTTTGAAGAAGCCCTAGAGAAATATGGCAAAGACTTCAACGACATACGACAAGACTTTGTAAGTAGAAGTATACCCCCTTTCTATCCATTATTGGGTTGTTTTCCACAGACAGCTGGATCTTAGTTTTAGAAACTCAGATGTATAAGCTAGGCACCAAATGGCTCCTTAAACCAAGGTGGCAGTTGCCAAAACAGAATGTCTAGTTGCCATTCTTGGGCAACATGGCACTAGAGCCTTATTTTTCAAATAAGTGATTGATTATTGATGATGATGATGATGATGATTATCATCCAGTTAAACATCCAGCTAGTTCAGATGACAACCTTGAGCCAAGTTAAGAAGTTTGAGAACTTTAAGAAGAAAAGTCACTTGATCCAGGGACAGTCCACATATATACTGGACAATTCCTACCACTTTTTCTTAATGGTGGCATGGACCATTCATAATGTAACACAACTGTGAGCAGGGCAGCGGGGTGGGTTAAGTGAAGACAAGCGACAACTATGACATTGTTCACTGCTCCTGCTCAGGCTGCACAGAAAAAGCATTTTGGTTCCTGCAGTTCTTTCTGATTGTGCAGATAAAATATAGCTGATAGAATTCTACAGGATGAAGTATTAGCGTGTGAAAACAGTCCAGATCCAAGGATCCCCGGGCATGCACCTCCAGATGGTGGAGATGTCAGGTACCATTCTGGCACCCAGGCATCTTCACTTGGTTGCAAGTAGTCCATACGTGTGCATGTAAATATCAGAGGAAGGCCCATACTTCAGTAGTAGCGCATGCAAATGGTCCCAGCTCAAAGCCTGTTAAGTCTGCATTAAAAAGGTGGCAGTGCTGGTGAGGTCCTCTGCCTGGAGACCTTGGAGAGCTGCTAGCAGACAGAATAAACAATATTGGGTAAGTGGACTGGCTCTTTATAAGGCATCTTTATATGTGGAGCGGAAATAATGTGCCCGATGTAGACAGTTCACTGAGGGAAGAGCACCTCAGTGCTCTTTTCCCCCCTTCGTGGCGTCATTTAACAATAATGGCTGTTCCTAAAAAAATAATTGGCACCTGTTTGCCTAATCGTAGCTGCTAGGATTGCCATTAAATCAGAGGTTTTGTTTCATAGTTTGTAAGTTGCATTTAAACTGCATTATCCTAATTTCAGTCAGGCCAACACTAGGAGCACAAGGAGGGGGAGAAGGAGAAGCCCTGAGGGTGTGCAGGGCTTGTTCTCAGCCTGATAGAAGGGGTCAAATTATTCTCTAATACTATCAGAAATGGGAGGTAAACAAAATTTTAGCACTTTGCAAAAGAAAATAAGTTTAGATTTGAAATTGTTTCCAGTTTTTTTCCGTTTGAAAAGGTACATAAATGGCACGAGAGCTTGAAGTCCAATGAAGTGTGTTTACATATTAATGAAGTTCATTCTGTGTTCCCAATTTTAAACACTGATGGATGTTGTTAACACGGTTGGAATAGAACAAAGGTGGAAAGATTCCAAACTATAGGGTAAATTATGCTGGTGTAACTTAACCTGTTCCAAACTCTGTTCCAGAGCCGAGCTGCTTCGTGCTGAGCCAGTTCAAGCCTTCAAAACTAGAGTTTTTCTTACATTGCCCTATTTGACAGTGTAACTTCCGCCGGATTGTTAAGTCCGAACAGAGTTTGGAATGGGGGTATGTCTCCACTATCCCACCCCTGCTTTAGGCCTTGCCTAAGCTTAGCCATCGTGTGGGACGCAGGTGGCACTGTGGGCTAAACCACAGAGTCTAGGACTTGCCGATCAGAAGGTCGGCGGTTCGAATCCCCGTGATGGGGTGAGCTCGCGTTGCTCAGTCCCTGCTCCTGCAAACCTAGCAGTTCAAAAGCACGTCAAAGAGCAAGTAGATAAATAGGTACTGCTCTGGCGGGAAGGTAAACGGCATTTCCATGTGCTGCTCTGGTTCACCAGAAGCGGCTTAGTCATGCTGGCCCCATGACCCGGAGGTTGTATGCCGGCTCCCTTGGCCAATAAAGCGAGATGAGTGCCGCAACCCCAGAGTCGGTCACGACTGGACCGAATGGTCAGGGGTCCCTTTACCTTTAAGCTTAGCCATCACCAGCTGAGCCAGATTGGTGTATTTATGCCCTTGTATTGCCAACTGAACTGGGCTGAGGGTCCTCAGTTGGCTTAGCCAGAGTTCCTCTTATTCCAGACTTTGCTCATCCCTGCAGATCTTGAGTTTGGGTTGTTCCCAAAGTCAGCTTCAAGAACATAGTTTGCAACCTTGGAAAGGTCAGAGATCTCCACAAATTCTCTAAACTTGGAATAAAGAAGTCTGCCACTTAAAAAAAAATTGTACTCTGTTTCATCTTATGTATCATTTTTATAGTTTAAGTGATTTAATCCCTGCCTGATTAAAATAAAGGTTTGGAATATACACATCTTATCTTCAAGGCACCAAGATAAAAAAAGCATGCTGTTTTATCCGAGGTTGACCCTACTGAGCAGTTGAAAGAACTCTGGAAGTACAGAGACCTGCTGCTAGTGTGGCACAAGTAAATACTAGCTATCTGCTAAGATGCAGTGTTACTGGTAGGGACCATAAACTAGAATAATTAAAGTAATGATATATCAGTTCATGAAAACTATGTGCTGTTTTTGAGGATATGCTGTCTTGCTCGGTATGTCATCCGCTGTTGCCATCGCTGCCCCTCTGGCTTCTCTGATCCTTAGAATTAATTCTATTGTGACATTAAGTAATCATTTGATAACAGAATGCCTACTTCTTAGGGAAGAGGGTTGATCTGCAGTGGGATACAGCTGACTCATTTTGTCACACTCTTCCTACTAACTGTGTGTCGATGTGTGAAAAGCTCAGTGCAGAAGGGTTCCATCACTTTTGTAACACTTAGGGCATGGAATGGAACAAACGGGATGGAGGTAAGGCTTGTAATACGTCTCTCCTGGAGGCGTGCTAACTTGAAAACAACTTGTGCCAAGATTTCTTCATAATATAGGAAGCTGACATGTAGAAAGCGAACAGTATTTTTACCAGCTAGCCCTCACTTTTTAAAAAACAAAACACTTAATGAAAGCACTGTGTCGCTTTGTCTCAAAGGTTCACAGTGCAGTGGTAGAGTCCATAGTATGCATGCAAAAGGTCTGAGGCATAGCTGTCAACTTTTTCCTTTTTTTTAAGGGAAATTCCCTTATTCTGAATAGGATTTCTCGCAAGAAAAGGGAAAAGTTGACAGCTATGGTCTGAGGTTCAATCCGTAGCATCACCAGATAAGAAAGCCAAAAACCCGGAGAGTCAGCATTGAAAATACTGAAGGAACAATGGTTTGGCATGGTATATGGCAGCTTCATAGAAATATAGTTATAGGGCTAGAACTCTTGAGGGTCTTTGAGTCCCTTGTTCCTAGTCCTCTTCCACTACCCATGGAGATTAAAAAAACAACAACCCCAGACAGTACAATTTATAAACAATGACAAGACAAACGAAGTTAAAAGTATCAAACTGATGTCAGCATTTGAAAAGGTCCTTAATAGAAGAATTCATGTCTTCTTAAGATTTTAATTCTTTCTTAAATAGATTTTAATGAAATTTTTTAGGCCTTTCTCAACCTGTGGGTCCCCAGATGTTGTTGAACTACAACTCCCATCAACCCTAGCTAGCAAGGCCGCTCCTCTAAGGCATGGGTAGGCAAACTAAGGCCCACATTTTACATGAGTAGAATGTGTCCTTTTATTTAAAATGTATCTCTGGGTTATTTGTGGGGCATAGGAATTCGTTCACCCCCCCCCCAAAAAAAATAGTCCGCCGCCCCCCACAAGTTCTGAGGGACAGTGGATCAGCCCCTTGCTGAAAAAGTTTGCTGACCCCTGCTCTAAGGACTAGTACAAAAGCCCAGTGACTTTCCCAGATCCTAAGCCACCAGAATTTGTCTAACCAAACTCTTGAGTGTGTTTCCTTACCCATTTCCCAGAGAGAAGCAGGTAATTTTATTACGAGTGGCAAACCTCTGGGCCTCCAAATGTTGTTAGACTTCAGCTCCTAGCAGCCCCAACCAGCAAGACCGGTGGTCAGGGATTATGGAAGTTGTATTCCAAAAACAACAACAACAAAAAAAAAACATGGCGAGCCCACCCCTCTTATTACCTTTGCTAATGTAGACTATGCTTCCTTGACCTCTAAATTGCCGTGAGATTTTTTAAAAGTCTTTTTTCCTGGGTCTAAATTACATTGTGCTGAGTTTGCTGCAACATTGCAGCCAAGTGAAGTTTACCAGACATTGTAATTAAGTGTTTTTGTTTTGTTTTTGTTTTTTTCAGCTTCCTTGGAAGTCTCTGACTAGCATCATTGAATATTATTATATGTGGAAAACTACAGACAGATACATCCAGCAGGTAATTTTTTCTATACTTTGCCATGGGTTCACCAAGTAAATGAACACGCAGTTCTGTAGCACCTGGGTTGCTTTTGGACCTCCCTCTCTGAGGGTGGTCTGCTCTGGGAGAAGGAGATCTGACCTCACAGGACCCCTTCTCATTGCAGCTCTTGCCTTTCTCTGGTTGGCAAGGGGTGTGTGTGGCAGGAGTGGGCTCCCATTCACCTTGAGGACCTCATGTCATATTCCTTCAATTGTTTCCAATGGAAGCAATACAAGAAACAAGTCGGGTCGGGGGATAATGACCCAGAAACACCCCCACCCCACCCCTGCCTGTCCCATTTTGGTCTCAAAAGGGCTTTGGGTTTTGCAGCATGATTACGTTTGGTTCTCTCTGCCCCAATCCAGCTGGATTGCCCAGTAAACAGATATTGTATAGATTCCAGAAAATGGGATTTAGAAAGTTAAATCTCGGCAGTAATCTAATTTAGGGAGGCTTTAAACGTGTCAAAATGCCTACATGGAAGACACATCTGAGGATTGGCACGTAGCCATAGATCAGATTATCATGTGTGATGATCTCACACACAACTCGACAGTGACACACACACACACACAGAGAGAGAGAGAGAGAGAGAGAGAGAGAGAGAGAGAGCGCGCGCAAGCTAATTCCTGGAATTTCTCTGTGTAGGAAGTTAACAGCATTTGAAGTGACCTTTCATTTCTTTGAAGGATATAATTAAACATGATGAAGAAATCCAGGAATTACGTATATTTAGATACTTTGGCTTGGATCCAGAGCAGCCATTTCCTGAACAGGAGAGCTATTTGTGCTCAAAATTGAACAGAAGCAGATACTCACAGAAAGGGAAGGGGCAAAGCAGTTGATTTGTCTGATTTTTTAAAAAGCTAATTAATACAGTATGATTCCACAATGGCTGTTGTAAATAAAGACTCAGCAGCATGATTACCTCTCCAGTAAGAATTCTTTTTTCTAACTCAATACTTGGTCTTAACTTTATTCCTTATTTTCCTCAAGTGGTTCCCATTATTTGGGAATAGGTCCATCGCTCACTGTTTCAACTCGGGGCTGTGTGTGTTCCAGCAGAGCCCAGGACAGAGTTGTTGTAACAAATCAGTGTCAGCCTATTGATGACAGTCATTTTGGTGTTAGTTTATCCAAGTAGTAAGTAATTTAGGAGAAGATTGGTCCGTATTGTTGTCATATACATAGTCATTGGCATTGTGGAAAAGCATGTGAGCGATAGAAACAGGCGCTTGTGCACAGCTTAGCTTTGCAGCATATGTGTGCGTGTGATCACACCTTCCAACAAGCTGCCCATTTGATTTAGCTATTACAAAGTGTCATGAATTACTCTCCTTTATTTTAGGATATATATATATATATATATTTAACAAATCAGTTTTTTATTTGTTTGTAACACTTAAAAACAAGTAACACTTAAAAAACACTTTGATTGCAACACTTGAAAACAAGTATTTAAAAATCAACCAGAATTGCAACAACTTCCAAGTTAAGGTCACCCTGAAGTTGAACAACCTTCAGCGGAATCCTGTGTTTAAATAAATGTGAGATCAACATTGAGTCTTTACATATCCCTGTGTTGAGCAGGCAGGTTTAACTTGATGCCACATGAATATCCCTGGCAAGGGCATTCCATAAGGCAGCCTTCACCAACAATGTACCTTTCAAATGTTTTCGACCACAATACCCATCAGCTCCAGTGATGGGTTTTGTAGTACAAAACTCCTGGAGGGCACCAGGTTAGCGAAGCCTGCCACAAGTTGTAAAGCCCTTACCTGTCACCACTCATCCAACCACCAGAAGTAGGGGAACCTGGATCTGGGGCCTCTGGGCTGGATCATAAAGACTGAGAAAGTCCATCTGGTCACCTGACAGGAACTGAAATGTTGTAGTTCTGTGAGATATTAAATTTGTTCCATCTTTTCTATTAGAAACGCCTAAAAGCTGCTGAAGCAGAAAGCAAATTGAAACAAGTTTACATACCAACCTAGTAAGTATCACAAATATTAATGCTTCCTTTGAAATAATAATAATAATAATAATAATAATAATAATAATAATAATAATAATGCAAAATGTGTACAGAACACATTTTTTATTGGACAAGCGAAGAAGCAGCTTCCATAAAACCTAGATTGCTTTGAAGATTTTGCATAGCCTAGTAAGGTCCAGTTATGCCGATGCAGGCATTTAAAAAAAACAATTTGCAAATTATTTCCTTACGTAGCAGTGCTAATGCAAAATCACAGACATGTTCAGCAGCAATCCTATCCACGCTTACCTGGGATTAAGCCCGACTGAACACTGAATACGAAATATGTGTAGGGCTGCATGTTAATGGTACTCATGCCTGAGAAATAAAGTGTATGTTTACAATCTGAGACTTATTTCCTCAATATGAACAGGTGACTCACATTAGGCAATATTGTTAAGTGTACCTGCAACAATTACAAGAGGCGCTTTTGTATTGGACAAAATTTTACATCCTTGTGTTTGGTAGGCTATAAAAGTGATTTTTGCAAATGTTCCTTGTGATGCTGTGATAAAAGTGATTTCTGCTAATGTTCCCTTTGATGCTGATGTCATAGTTTTGGGGGAGCGCCTGGGCCCAGGGTTAGTAAATCTTCCAGCGCCTCAAAATTAATAGAAGACCAGATGCATTTAACAAGTGAGGCACAGAGTCTCTGCCGCCCCCTCCCCAATTTCTGTACAAATACTCACCCAGCTGGATCTTTGCAGACCTTCTGGAAGGATCTTCCATGCCATAGATATATTTGTTTGTTTTCAGCAGTTCCATCTCACCTTCCTAAAAAAATAATGAAGGCGGCTAATGAACTGATAAAAAAAAATCTGAAACAGTACTCAAAATCTAATCAAAGTCTAAGTAGAACTGTGATTATGTCTCAGAGACTTTCACATCCTCAAAAGCTTCAAGTGTTGGAAGCAGAAGCAGCCACCCTGTTTTTGCATTTTTACCTTAAATGCTGCAATGATTGTTAGAATGCTGTGCATATATTGCTTGCAGTGACGCAGTCTGGGGTATGATTAGGTGGGGACGAAATCCTGTCAGCTCCAAGATATTGGTAGACTATAAATCTGGGCTATCTGCCCAGCTTATGCACCATAAGAAAGCAGAATTCTCTAAAGCAGGGACAGGGAACCTCTGGCCATTCAGACGCATTTCTGAGAATGATTTGGTAGCTGCTATGTGTTGATGTTGCATAAGAGATTGTGTTGTCAGGCTTTCAGCATTTGTATTCATATCTCTGTTAAGATTTTGCATTAAAGGGAAAAGTGCATAAGTAAGATTCCAGAAGTTTATTTGACCCGAGAGGAATAAATATGGGAAGCGAGCAGCATTAAGAATCCCAGATGTAATCTTTTACTAATTGAACACTAAGTGTAACAATAATTCCTAATAATATTCTATAGCAAAAACGTTCTGGTTAGCTTAACACATTTACACACACACACACACACACACACACACACACACACCGTATTTTCCCGTGTTTAAGACTATATTTTTTCCTAAATTTTTGAAGTTTAAAATAAGGGGTCGTCTTTTACACGGATAGTGCATATCACATTTTCTTAATTTTGAGTCCCAAAAAATAGGGGGCGTCTTATACACGGGGGTATCTTATACCCCCCGAAAATACGGTATATATCTTAACACAGTATATTATAATATAATATTATAATATATTATATTATATTATATTATATTGGAATTGTTTCTTAGAGAATCATGACTAAAACTGAGATCTGTTTGACCCCCAGTATTTGATTAGTAATGTGCTTTTTGCACAAAGTTTTAACACGAAGCACAGGAATTCTCATTTAGTGACCCTGGACTGAAGAACGGATTGCTAGGTGCTGCAGGCAGCCTTTGGTTCTCATTACTGCTAGCTGCTGCTTTGAGGAAGACATTTAGCTTCCTAGTGGCATGTTCAGCATTTATATGCAAGTACGCACAGGACCTGGATGTAATAAACTGAGTTCAATAATGGCACATGTGGCGGATTCCAAGCCTTTGAGAGCATCGTGAGCTCTCAAAATATTTTTTGCTTTCATTTCCGCATAAAGTATTTGAGAAGTTAGTAGCGTTCTTGCTAATGATGTGAGTAACCACAGAGGATTCTGTCATTTAACTCATGTTGTTAATGTGCTTGTGTGTGTGTGTTTGTGATCACTTTAAAGCAACAAACCAAATCCCAGTCAGATATCCAGCAGTAACGGGAAACCAAGTGCCGTGAACGGAGCGGTTGGAGCACCTCACCAGGCCCAGAATGCACTAATAGGTCGTGCTTGTGAAAGCTGCTACGGTAAGTAGAATGATCACTCTGTGGGTGTGGCTGTGTGGGTGTCTCATGCCTATGATGTTAAGCAATTGAATAGCTCCGTTTGTACTCACATGAGAGCATCATGTATGTAGGGCTCTGGAGTAGTGCTTACATAAATTCTATGCTGACTTCAGTGCTTTTCTTTTAGCAAGCCTGCATGATTGCATACCACCAACCTAAGCAGCTGAATATTGAGGTTTACTAGGTGTTTACAACACCTCCCATTTTTGCACAGGCTGGCAAGCAATCGAAATGGGTGGTTTATGGTGTCCCTGGTGGGCCACCTTAGCTAAGTTTATCTTAGTGAATAAGCAGTTGTGTCGCTCTGGGAATTTGGTGAATGCCCTGAATTTTCAAACTGTTAAAATGAATAAAATATATAAAGCTTCTTGTTCAAATGTGTGGCATTTGTTGTTGCGGTATACATCTATAATAAATAGGTGTGTGTGTGTGTGTGTTTACTTGTGCAGATAAGTATTTTATGCTGAGTGGATCAACATAATTTTATTTTCTTCTTTTAGTCACACAGTCTCATCAGTGGTATTCTTGGGGTCCACCCAACATGCAGTGCAGGTTATGTGCACCGTGTTGGATTTATTGGAAGAAATATGGTGGCCTGAAAATGCCAACACTAACAAATGAAGACAGATTTTCTCCTACTCAAACCACAGAGGTAGGATTTCATTATTCTGTAGTGATGATGATGATGATGATGATGATGATGATGATAATAATAATAAGTGCAACCCAGTCCTTTTAACGTTTACTTGGAGTAAGTCCCATCATCTTCAGTGGGGCCTGCTCCCTGTTGCATGTGCTTCTGTAGTGCTTATTTTTAAAATTTCAATTTATGATTAGGAATAATTTCATAATTATAATTCACAATTAATTGTTACATTGTCCACTGTGTTTTATCATGGAAATTTAACTCCTTTCCACATTTCCTGTTTATTTGTAAAGCTGTGTTGGACAACCTTGGGTTACCCGGGTCAGAGAAACCATTGTATGAGTTACACACCTTTATACAATGCATTTTGAAAAGTTGTTTGTGCTTTAAAGACTGGAAAGAAGTTCTTTGTAGATTGTGTGTTCGGGTGTGTACGCCAAAAAATAATAATATTGTTTTCCCACTATGAGAACTTAATCCGTTCTCAAATGGGCAAGTTTTCCATTGCTCATCTCAGATTAAATTGAAAAGAAGCATGGATCATTTTTTTGACCTGATCCTGTGCTAAGGAAAATGACCCTTGTCTCAGCACTCCTCACTGCTCAAACACTGCCCTACCAACTCCAACCCCCCACTTTCCCTTTCCTTCCTTGCCAAGTGGTGATGATTTGGGAGAAACGGTGAGAGGGAAGAGGAGGGAGGCTTGTCCAGGAGGCTGATGGGAAATGTAGAATTCCCAAGATTTACTGTGTTTCAATTCAGTGGGCAAGGAGCACTTGTGGGGATGGAGGGAGAGGAGATTGGAATTCTTCCCTAGCTTGGATTTTGCAAAGTTAGGGGAAGGGCGTAACTCAGTGTAAGAGCATCTGCTTTCCATGCAGCAAGTTCTGGCTTCCGTCCTCAGCATCTCCAATGGGGGCAAAAATGCCCCATGTCTGAAATCCTGGAGAGCCATTGCCAGTCAATGTGCTACCCCCTAGATCAGGGGTCTGCAACCTTTAAGACAAAAAGAGCCACTTGGACCCATTTCCGAAGAAGAAAAAAAACTGGGAGCCGCAAAACCATTGCGACATTTAAAACAAATATATCTCCAGAGCCGCGATCTGACAGCGGGTGGGAAGGTGACGTCGGGACAGTGCGTGACTAACGCACGCACCGCCCCCATGCGACATCACAGCCAGTACAGCGCCCGTCACAGTGGGGAGTGTCAGGGCGCACAATGCGCCTCCTCCCCTCGCTAGTATCCGCCCCGGAGCCGCGGCAAAGGTGTAAAAGAGCCACATGCGGCTCCGGAGCCGCGGGTTGCAGACCCCTGCCCTAGATGGACCAATGGCCTGACTCAGAATAAGCCATCTTATATTATAGCCACATATAAGAAAACAGTACATTAATGAAAGGGAAGATCTCAGAAGTAAGACTTTTAGTTTGCATTTTGATTCTTTCCCCCCCTCTTACAGGAAGCATGTGTTAGAACACACATGTCTCGACAAGCAACGCAGGGAATACCAGTACGGAACACAGGCAGTCCAAAATCTGCCGTGAAGACACGCCAGTCGTTCTTCCTCCATACGACATACTTGACTAAACTTGCCCGCCAGGTCTGCAGAAACACTCTACAGTTGAAGCGAGCTGCAAGAAGACCGTTTGTCCTTATTAACTGTGCTGCCATTAGGGCAGAATGTAAGATGTTTCTAAATTCTTAGTTCAATGTGCCATTATTCCAACCACTTTCTGTCGTCTTTTTTTCGTTTGTTTGTTTGTTTCTTTTGCAATAAACACATTTCTGTCTATAGCCCCTTTGTGTTATTTTATTTAAAGGAAACTTTATTTTCATTTGTCTTGCTTGTCACCAAAGAACAAAGAAAATACTGTAAGTTTATAGAAAGCTTAGTACTTACTGAATAATAAAGGAGGTGTCAAATGCAGACATTGATCCAATTATAGCTTTGTGTGCTATCATACATGCTTCCTTTAACCTCTCCACATTTAATGTATCTGGTGGAAAACAGGTGCCCAGTCTCATAAAACATGAACCATATTTTTGCCATAACGTGAACCAATATGGTGCATAGATAGTGAAATAATGAAGGGGTCACAGGTTTGAAAGCAAAGGCTTGTTTAAAGGTGCAGCATCCCAGTTCATGGCAGCATTTCACTGGGGCAGCATAGTGGTTATGCACAAAACCAACTTTTATAGAGAGACTTCAGTGTAAATGAGGTTTCTATTGGGACAAACTTAAGGAGGACTCAATTATAAGCTGTCCTAAATGCATATTAGCCACGACAAAGCCAGTGATATCAGTGCAACCATAGGCAATTGACCTATGCAAGGATGGAGCTGAAAGAGACATGGGACTGCAGCCAACAATGGCATCCCAATGTTGGCTCCATCCTTGTTTCCCTTGTAATGTGTAGGACCACTGTTTTGACATCTGCTTTGTCTCCCTATTCCCGAAGTCCAAATCATTGGCTGGGTTAAAATGATGTCAAGATATGATAAAGTTGAGAGCACACACTACTGTGTAAGAGAGACCAAGGGGTGCTGTTTTCAGCAGCAAATGCCTAGTCTGTAATTTTGCCCTAACCAGATATGATTCACCACCAGGCAGAGCTGTAGGTCTACGGTCCTCAATTTATCTCACCAGATAAAAATGATTCAGAACTTATTTTTCACAACCAAAGAGGAAGGTTTCTGCTTCTTGCAAAGTTGAGAAGGAGACTTGATTCAAGCAAAGTAAATCAACAGTCTTGTTTTGCTTATTGAACATTTCCTTTGAAAGGAAACATTTTTATTGCTGTTTTCTGCATTGTTTTACCACTTCTCCCTTGTTTTCATCTGAATTGAGCTTTTGTTTTCACAATGCATTCCTTCCACACTTTCACCTGTTTGCATATTCATCTTATGTCAAAATGAGAAGTGCTTCTCTGTAGGGGGAAAAAGTACATCTCATCAATGTTGGATTTTACTATTGCTCTAAAAATGAAAGAGGTATATTTTAGAATAGGAGAGTGTCTTCCAGCACACAGATACAGTTCCCAGCTAAGCCTCCCTGTTGATTGGCTTTGGTGGAAGGGGATGCTGTGATCACTGCAGCCCAGTGGCTCCTTGAGCATACAAAACACAAGACGCATTGCAGGGGCAGAAGGTGAACACATTCATTTTAAGGGAGCTCCACACTGTGAATGTGAGTATGGAGCGCCCTCCTCCCTTGCTATGAATAGGGTTCTTTTGCATGGTCAAAGATCCCCTGGACCTGAATGCTCGGCACAGCAGAAGTTGTTTCAGTACATGTTAGTGGACAGAGATCCACAGTAAAAAGATTCAGACCACAAACGCTGCTAACAATACAGCCTGCGTTCATCTCAGGGGAGCTGGCACAGTGGTGGGGCACCTCTGGTCTGCAAGCCTTTAGACACCCCCCCCCCGGAGCCCATATTTGGCCCATGAAGTCATTTCCCCCAAAATCATGCCCACCAGCGACACACCTGGTGCCATATGCAACCTCGGGTATGTCACAGAAAAGATGTGGCTTAATAGTGTGCTCCCAATTCTTTGGCAAGTGGGGCTCATAGACAGCCCCACCAGGATCAGCTGCACTAGGAAGTTCCCCATTGGGGTTGCTCTCAGTGTCAATTACTGATTGGCGTTTGGTGCATACCCCTTTGGTAAGCGCCAGTCAGCCGGCTGATGCTATCAGTACGTCCCTTTGGTCAGCCGCTTGGCACTTCATGCGAGCCCTTTTGCAATCTGTTTGCTTGCATGATTTGCATTCTGAGTACATGCAAAGGGGAATTTTTCCTCTGCCAGTCCATAGCTGCGAGCGCATTAACCCTGCATAAGCTATATTGAAATCAAATGATTGCTTGATGGACTCTAAGCGTAATCCGGAGCTTGTCAGTGCTTTGATCTGGAGACTGTTAATGTAATAGAAAGTCGTATCACCTTTGAGAATAGCCTATTTATATATTTAAATATAAGAAGAGCCCTGCTGGATTTGATCCAAGAGCAATATCTAGTCCAGCATCCTGTTTCACATAGTGGCCTCTGGTATGTTTCCAGGTGGGACAGAAGGACCCCCAGGCCTCTCCAGCTGTTGTTCCCCAGCTTCTGGTAATGCACAGACATATTGCCACTGAAGCTGATGGTAGAATATAGCAATCATGACTTGGCAGGAACATTAGAACAGTACTGCTAGGTATCACCTAATAAATTCCACCTAATATTATTAGATGAATTGCTACCAACAGTAGTGTGTCTAAAAACAAAATGTGTACTGTGTACATCTGTGACTCGCAGTTTTTGCTAGCTAATTCCACAAGGGAAAAAATGTATATTTTAGCAGAATTGTAATAGTATCCATTTCTCCACAGGCTTGACGTAGTGGCACCTAACAAGCCCATGCCCTAATTTTTCATACAATGGATGCACAAATGAATGTGCATTGCAACAACACTTTAAAATCACTGTCAAGCATTGAGAGGCTTGATGACGCATGCTAGGCTGTTGTGTTTTATTATACAATATTAATTCATCCTGTTACAACTTGATTTTGTTTTAGACCTCAAATCTCCTGTTGGAGATAAAAGATGAACATCATTTCCCTTTCATTTTTATTATGCTTCCTTGTACACAGAATAGATAACACATAATATAGCTTCATGAATGTTCCATTCAGATTCGTATGATTAAAAAACACAGATTACATTAAGAGAAGAAACTTAACGCCAAGATACTGGATTCTGAGAAAGAGAACTTTGTGCTTGTTTTGCATACATGAGTTCAATTTGCATGCTTTGTTATACCAACTTAATGTGCAGCTCCCATCATTGCATTGAGGTTTGTATGCAGAGAGGCTCAGTGGACTCTGCCCAGCAGTGGTGATGGTAATAATGTTCATTTATCTTATTATTTGCAGGATTTTGAATTTTTAGGGACAAAGTAGTGTGCTGTTAGGGCAGGCGTAGAAACCTATATTATATGCAGACCTAGTTTGCTGCCATGTGACTCAGCTTTTAGCATGAGACCAGTGAAATTAAGTTGTCTAACGTCAGGCTAATGCTCCATGTAGCCTAGTAATGTCTCTGTTAACAATCAATGTTTCCCGCAGATGTCTTTCACATCACCTGCCTTTTTCAGAAATTCCCAATATTTGAGCCTGAGAAGCTTTGTAGTTGAGGTACTTGTGGTGCCACTGAGCTGAGATTCCTGGATGGCAGGGGGTTGTACTAGATAACCCTTGTGGTCCCAGATATAATTCTTTGGAGTAATCACGGTGCAAAGATGCTCTCTTAAGAAATGGACGATGAGCATCATCTCTCAGGCCTGGGGGCAGAAAGAAACTTTTCGAGCCCACGAGTAATGCCATCGCCTTTATTTACACATTGGTGTCCCTTCAATTCACTAGGGAGCTTCCCCAAGACAATAGACGTGTCACGCTGAGGAATGAACTTGGGAGTGATGCTAAAGAACAGTAATCTTCTTAGCAGAATAAGTTGGAAAGCACAGGGAGATAAATAAAAGGAATGTGAACAAATTAAAGGGCTGGGACTAGCGAGGGAAGAAGCTCCCAGCGGAATTAATTACACATACACACAAGAGCTGAATGTAAAGCTGTTATACGGTGTAACATGTTGCGGCAGCTTTTTTAAAAGGGTGTAGAAGAAGGATTGTCATTTTGAGGCCTGTGCAGTGGAGGTGAATGGAAAAGGGGCAGTGATGCCACCTCCAAAACTGCTGCTCACGCTGGCCAGGGTGGAAGGGGTGTGTGTGTGTGTGTGTGTGTGTGTGTGTGTGTTAGCCATGATTTTTGCCACTCCAGCTCCAGGCCAGTGCAATGAAGAGACCCATTGCTGATAGCTGGACTGCCTTAGTGCATTCCTGACTAGCCCAGCTGCATCCTCTCCTTGCTTATGTCAGCTCTGAGACCTCTCAACCAGTGCAGCCCAGCAGAGTCCAGTGGAGGGAGACCTCTTCCGCATCCTGTCTCCCTGTAGCAAAGCAGGTCAAGGGTTAGGACTGATCTGCCCATTCCCTGTATACTGATGAAGTATATAGGGGTTGTAGCCAATGATAGCTTTGCACTAATAGAAAATGCTCCCATTCACGTAAGGCAAAGCGCCTAAATTTTGCCCATCTTTGTACTCTACTGCAGCCTATCCCATATTGTTCAAAAGGCTCCCTCAAGTCTCAGGAGAGCTTTCTGCAAAGCCAGGTGATGCTAGGCATTTGCAATGAGTAGGAGATTGGTGAAAATTAGGTACCCCTGTGTTGTGTGAACAGAAGTAGACAACACATGCCTTGGGTAGGAGGTTGGTAACTGCTTTTATAAAAATACATGAAAGTAAGAAATTCAGTGTGGAGACTGATGTAGTGCAAATGTGAAGTGAAGACAGACATAGTGCAAAAAAATAAAATAAAAAAATATCACCAGCCAATTATTCAGCTGTGGTGCAAGCCCAGCTTCCTCTTTGCTTCTTAAATAAAGTGGCAATTCTGTAGGCCAGAAATATCTTCAGCAGGTTGTCCATTAAGCATTGCATGAAACATTTGCTCATTGCATTAGATTTAAATGTAATTTTTTTTAAGTGCAAGGCTGCCTCCACAGATAGTGTATGGAGTCTTTTGGTGACATCACAGAAGGTCCAGCCAATCAGCACTCTGCCCAGCTGCTTGTTCTTCCAAATTGCACAGCAATTCGCACCCACTCCCTTTCATCCTCAGCTAGGGGAAGAAAAGGTATGTTGGGACCAAGCATGGTGGACAGAGTTTCCAGCGGGGCCCCTTTTCTCTAAAAATCATTGCATGTCTCTTCATCCTACATTGAAACTGAAGGCAAGTGTTATTAGGACCAGGGCTTAGTTAGATTTAAGGAAAGTTTCATAATTCTGAACATGGTTCTAGGGAGTTCTTTCTGCCATGTTTGTTTTCTGTTGCTGGGCTCTAACTGTAATCGCTGGTAGAAATGAACAATGGCATTTCAAAAGAAAATAATGGAGGGAAAACGCATGTGGCTAGATTAGAATTGCCAGAGCAAGCTCACCATTGTTCTGCTGGAGAAAGTTCATTTTAGTATTCAACAATTAGGGGTTAGAACTTTTAAAATTAGTTATACATTTCCAGGGAAACTACAGTCGTGCTGGGCTATTTCATTTCTGACTCAACAATAACTCTCAATGATTTGCCACACCCACATCTTGCATGCTCCAAGTAGTTACAAGAGCAATTCCCTCTCCATAAAAAATAATCCTAATGGAACCCCACTTAGTGTGAGACTGGAAATGGAACAGAATGGAAAAAAGTGCAGGAGTTAGGTAAAAGGAAGAACATGTGAGAGACGTCGTAAGCTTTATAATAAAACATACTGAGGGTTGGCACCTGCTCATAGTTTTTATGGGTTGAATGCATTTCAGGAGCTCCAGCCATTATAAGCAGAGAACCTAAGAGCAAAGTTTGTGTTTTTTGGTGAAGGTTTTGTGAATTTGAACTAACTTCAATCAGTCCTGAATCTGGGCTGAAGTGTCAGTCTGGGATTACTTCTAAAAGAATGGGAAGAGAAAGAGCAGAGACTGCAAGCATACAGCTAGCCAGGTATCCCCGCTCATTTGGAATTAATTTGTCTCACATTCTGTGTGTGCACACACACCCTGGATTGCATATTCCTCATATTTGTTTTATGATGTATATTTTATTGCAAAACATGTATAAAATTCTAAGTGCTACACCATAGCTTTAATACAAAAATACAACCCAAAACCAACCAACAGCAGTATATTAACAAGGAGTATCAGAGAAAAGCAAAGCAAAAAAAATATCGGGGTTCAAGCATAGAAAACAGGGTCTTGTCTTAAGGATCAGAGGGAGCTGGGCAAAAAAGCTTTCCATTTTTACAATATGTCTGAAGCAACTGATGGCTGCTGCTTCATGTACAGCAGAGGGAGGAATAGTCCATTGTCTAACAGTGGTTCTCTGATTTGGGTCTCCAGCTGTTGTTGGACTACAAATACCATCTTCCCTAGCTACCAGGGATGATGGAAATTGTAGTCCAACCACAACTGGAGGCCCAAGTTACAAAAACACTGATTCAGGGGCAAAAGCAGAAAATGCCCATTTTCGGGTCACTGTCCTGTGATATTCTGTGGTGCCATCCATAGAATTTCCCCAGGTGATCGAAATGGGTTAGGCAATATTTCATGTGACATTGCAGTCCTTGGCAAAAATTTAAAACTCCATATTCATGCCAGTTTTATTTGTGTGTCAGTACGTTTTAGTATAAAAACTCACCCATAATAACCATATGAATGCATGCAAGCATTCTTTTTGTAATAGGCGTCCTGGAACTTTTATTTCTCATATTGACTTGCACCATGCCCTATAAAATTACACCTTTGGAAGTTGTGCAGGTTCAGATAAGCCATTATTTCTTCCAGCATATTTTTGGCCTCTGCTATTGTTTTCCATGCTGGATTAATGAAATAGGGAATTTATATCTTGCACTTCGGCTTTTACGTTTCTGCTGAGGCAAAGCCGGATGAATTTTTGGTCTTTGTGATGCTATGGCATTAAGTTGTATTTTAAAAGGGTTAGTGGATTTGTGTGGGAAGTGTGTGGAGATAGGATTACATAAAATAAAATACGTGAGCAAAGTTTAAAATGCCTAGTTGGTTTTGAATTCTTCTGTTCACTGAAAGCATAATAAAAGGGGCTGTTCCTGAAAATTAAACTAATAAATCTTGCAATATACACATTCCTTATACAGCAACATCCTCCATTGTTTCATTGCATAGTTATTTGAATTAGAAATGTTCTCAGGTTCAATTTTGGTTCTTTTGAAAGAACTCAGTATTTTGGAATTTTATTCAAGCTCTTCTGCTTGTTGAGGTGTTGATTCTCCAATGCTATAAAGTATTATCTTCTGTTTAACATACACTTCTAACGGGGAGAAAGAGAGAATGAAGGTTCTACAGTACTTTCATACTTATAATTTGGACTGAGCAAAGGGGAAAGGATTGGATTTTGAAACTCGTCTAGGATGGTTTCTGGGATCTTAAATAGCCAAATGATCTTTGCTCAAGTTTTGAAAGACAGAGGGTTATTCCATTCCATTGAAGCCATATAGTTGATCTTGAAAGTTCAGACCTGATGAACTTTCACATCCGATCTAATCTGAATACACTCTATTATACATGCAGTACCTAAAATGCTCTGTCAGCACAAGGATTTCTCTTTGCATAATGGAACATTATATCCCCCTCCTTCCCCCTGTTCCACCCTAAATCTGTCTGAGGTTCCCGTCAACCCTCAGAAAAAATTAGGGTATGGAGTTGGGGAAAGGGAAGGAAATCCCATTGTACAAGGGGAAATATTTGCAAGAATGGGCTTCTGTGCAGAGATTATGCACGAGAGGCATAAAAAACAAGCATGCCTTCCTTACTAATCCCTATCCAATGCCGTTCAAACAAACGCAGCCTTTATTTCGGCCTTTCAACCTGAGGTAACTTGGTTTGTGTGGAATTTAGGGCAATGCAAGGCTGGTGCCTTTTTCTAAACGGACAGCAGAATAGCTAGGTCAGGTCAGGAAAGGCTGCAATCCTATGCACACTCCCTTGAGAGTTGAATTTGATAGGATTTTATTTTGAGTCAACATGCACAGTAAGCCAGTGTGGTCCAATGGTTAGAACGTGTCAGATGAGGAGCCAGGAGACCCCCGTTTCTAATTTTCACTCAGACATGAAGTGGCTTGAGCCAGTCACCATTTCCCAGTCTAGCCTACCTCACAAGTTTGTTGTGAGACTAAAACGGCGGGGGTCCGAACCATCCATTCCGTATTTAGCTAACCTGGAGGAAAGGTGGGATATAAGTGTATCAAATAAATAAAAGTGAGTTGTAAAAATAGCATCATTATGAATTCTTCCTGTTTTGGTTCCTTGACGGATCCTCATTAATGAGAGTATGATGAGATTCAAACACCATTGTTTTTCAATTCAGGTGACAGCTAATTATGGAGCACTGGAGATAATTGCCTGCCTTTTTGCTTTGTTTTCTTTTATTCCACCTGAACCTTTTCTCGGGAGGCTGTGAATCAGCTGATGAGCACTTTTATGAGGTACAGTTCTGGTTGATCACCTCAGAACAAATAACGTAGAGCTGGGAAACCTTCAGAAAAGCACAACTGAAATAATCAAGGGATGGAGCAACTCCCCTGTGGTGAAAGCTTGCAGACATTTGGTACTTTTTAGTGTAGAAGTCATCTGTTAAGAGTGTAGAACATTACATGTGGTGTGGATAAAGTGAACAGGGAGAGGTTCCCCCCCTCACAGCACTAGAAAACGTGGACTTCCATTGAAGCTGAATGCTGGACGATTCAGGACAGTCAAAAGACAGTACTTCACACAGCCTGGCAACCAATACAGTTGCCACAGCTTTCACTTTCAGTAGCAGCAGTGCACGCATACATAGACACACACTTTGGAGGCGGGGGAGGTGTGCTACTGGAATGAGCCCTACCTCTGAGAAGTTGTTGGAGAATTTCCCCTCATCGGGAGAAAAATCCAGTGAAATGGTCCACCATTTTCTCTGTCCGCAAACAGAGGACAACAACTATTCATGTGCCTGGGTTGGGTGGTTACTCCCTCACTTTAACCCAGGGGTGAGGAATCCTTGAATGACGAACTCCCATCATCCATTGCCATTGGCCATGCTTGCTGGGGCTGATGGGAGTTGTGGTTCAGCAACATCTGGCAGGCCAAAAGTTCCCCACCCCTGCTATAGCCAACACACCATGACGACTCTTATGAGAGAACTGTAGGCAAGTAAAATGGTAACTTACTGCAGAGGAAAATCAGATCACATTTGTGCAACTATCTGAGTAAGGTCTTGTGAAAGGTCTTTCTACAAAGACCCTTGAATGGTGCAGCTTTTCCACATAGGCTGGGCTTGGATTCCAATGCTGCTGAGCCAGAGCCAGAGAGGACTTCAATGGATGTTTCTGCTCCTTCACTCCATAGCTCCAGTCTTACACCCAACAGACTTCTAGTTTATTGGTACATATGCTGTGCGTTATGCTTGCTATAACATTATACATTTTATTTTTATTTCCAAATTGTCTTTACAGTTTGTCTTAGTTATGCAGTCATTGTCCTACAAGGTGTTTTTAGTTTTGTTTTCAAGTGGTACATTGTGACAGGTTAAATTTTAAAAATAGCAACTACTAGAGCCCAATGCTCACATGGATCACGGAAGGGCATAAGTTTGTAGAGTGAGGAGTGGCGCTGTTTCTTTTTCTTTCACTAACCAGTTGGTAAGAGCACTAGACTCTTAATTTCAGGGTCGTGGGTTTGAGCCCCACATTGGGTGAATGATTCCTGCATTGCAGAGTGTTGGACTAAAGGACCCTTGTGGTTCTTTCCAACTCTACAATTCTGCGAATCTGTGAAAGCCCCAAATGTGAACTGCTGCTCATGAGTAGGTCTGGGTGCTCTGGTCACTTGATTAAATGGATGTCCTGATCACACTGAACCCCTGATTGTTGACATGTCTGCTGAGATACCCATGAACCTCTGCTACTGAACTGCAGGATTCTAAATTATGGCCAGAGCAGTGTTCTCCAACCTTGGATGTCCATATGTTCTTGGACTATACCCCTCCTTCCCCAAAGAGTTTAGCCAATGGTTGCAGATGATGGGAGTTGTAGTCCACCAACACCTGGGGATCTAAGGTCAAAGAACATTGGTCTAGAGCAGAATGGGCAGCTTTGTCTGCTGAGGGACACATTCTCTCAGAGCCAACAATGGGTAGAGCCACAGACAAGAGTATTCTGAATTAACTTATCCTGGAATAAAGATCACCTTACTTCAATTTTCACCATAGCTACCTCAGTCTTCTCAAAAACAAGCTCTATTGAGTTTGATGGGATTATTCTCAGAGAATTTTAAAAGACATAACAAATCAATACAGCAAGTGAAATGAATTCCTTTCTGGTTTAGTGTGCTACAAAGACATAGCAGAAGCCTTCCAATTCCCTGTCCGTTCTGGTTCTCTCAGTGTCTCTCTCAACAATGGTGTCCTTCTGGATAACCCGTTTGAGCCCAGCTCAGGAAGTACATTTATTCCAGACCACCTTGCAAGGGTGTCTTCAGAAGGTGGTGCTGGGACACACAATTATGAACCCTAACCAGAGTTCCCTGGAAAAGAGGATTGATTGTTAAACCACTCTGAGAATTGTAGCTTTGTGGGGAGGAGAATAAGGGTCTCCAACAACTCTCAGCACCCTCAACAAATGATAGCTCCCAGCTTTCTTTGAGGGAATCTGTGACATGGTATCATAGTGCTTTAAATGTATAGTGCAGATGTCTGGCTGCCTATCATGCAGATGCACATAGGAGAGTGAAATCCTTGCAATGGTACCAGTGCTGTCTTCTTCCAGGAAAACCTGTCAGCCGTTATTGATCTTCTCATCAATGAGATCCTTGACAAGCTTCGGAAAGCTGTGGCTGTCATTGGTTCTTCATCCTACCCTACTCCGTCTTAAAATAACATTCTGTTTTCGATCCCTAGATGCTGATAGACATTGTGAATTTGTTGGAAATCCTTTGAAGATTAAAAGCACTCGGAAATCATTATCATGTATCATTGGATATTTGGGTGAGTTCTTGTTTAGTGAAATGAGTCGTAAGTTATAAAATGAGTGTTTAAATGTCCTATCCAGGACCAGCCCACCCATAAGGCAGACTGAAGCAGCCGCCTTGGGTGGTAGAATGCCAAGGGTTGGTGCCTCCATGGGCACCTCTCCTGCCACAGCCAGAGAAGTGGCAGTGGCTTCCAGGGAGATCTCTTGAGATCTTGTGGAGCTCGCCTGAGAACTTGTACCTGCCACTGCTTCTCCTCACTTACCCCAGGGCCAGGGGTGTCCTGCCCACTGCCACCAGAGAAGCAAGGAGAAGTGGATGTGGCTTCTGGGTTCTGGTGAGATCTTTCAGATCTCTCGCACGATCTTGCTGGAACCTGTAATGTGCAGCTGCACAATCCTGGTAAGGCAACACCTTTCCATTTCACCTCAGGCAGGCAACAAAATAGGACGGGCTGCCCCATGTCCTATCAAAAGTCCTGTCAGAGGTCTTTCAAACATAATAGGCATATTTCAGTGTGCAGTTGAGATTAATTGAATAGCTGTATATTAGGTTTCTGGTGGCATGTTGATAGCAAGGACATAAGGAATAATTTTTTTAACGGAACCTTTCTTCTCAGGGCCAGTTTATAGACCTGATAGTTCATTGTGTGTTGTTTGTTGCTGAATCATTGGTATTTCAAAAATAAATAACTGACTGACTGTGGCATAGGGGATAACACACACACACCAATCTTGAATAGAATTGCCCTTTTCTGTATCTGCTATGTGCAATAACAGAAAAAACTTTCATTTGCCACAGGTGTGGGGAGTGGGATGATGATTATATTTCTTACCTGCCTTCCACCACCAGGTCTCAACAATTTAAAATTTAATATTAAAAATGGTTTAAATCATAAGAAAACATATCTCAGGTGTCAAAGGCTAGGGAAAAGTGCTTCTTCTTCAGCATACATTGGAAATTGTTTAAGGAAGCTGCCAGACACAACACACTGATTGGAAAAGTGGAAGAGGCAAAGAACTAAACAATATACCCTGTGCTGTATACATGCTCTGTTGCTTATCTGGCTTATCTCATCCCAGCTATTCCCATCCCCACCCCTCAGTTAAGTTAAGCACACTAGGCCAAATTATGTGACAAATATCACATCTATTTTTTTGCCCCAAATGTGCTTATTTACTACATGCATACCTGTGTTCAACGTAACAGGTAAGCAAGCCTTGTGCTGTTGAACAATGAGATGATCAATGCAGTTAATTCTACCATCTGTGTGCCAGGCTGATAAAGGGAAATCCTGTAAACATCTATTTAAAGCTGGTGCACATTTTCCAAAATATCTGCATGCTGGGAAGCAATATGCTTTTTAAAAAAGCTTTTAAACAGCAGCAACCCCAGGTTGTCAGTGGTGTGCCATTTCAACTAGATTTTACACAGCTTAAATCACTTTTCTCTCCTGCTCCCTTCACAGCAACAGTTAAGGTCAAGTAACTGAAGGAGCATTTTCCTGTTCTTTTTTATGTGGGGTAGTGTGATAACATCTCTAAGGTTTTAGATCCTGAAGTAGGAAAATCGGAAGCATACCGCTGAGATGATGATGATTTGAAATAATTTCAGCAATATATTTTTTGTTGTGTCCCCTCCCCCCCGCCAAATCACAGAGATTCATCCTGCCATGAAGCCTAATATAATCAAGTCAACACCAAGCCTTCAGAGTTCAATGGCAAAGAGGTTGCTCGCTCCCCCTGGCCACTCATCGTTAAGTATTTTGGGGAAGAGAAACTACAGCCACCATCACAACGGCCTGGATGGTATGTGTAAATAAACTGACATCTGAAATAACTATTCTTTTTTGCAATGTGTGTATAATCTAAAGGCAGCATCTTTGCTTCTTTCAAACTGGGCATTGGTATCTTCTACAACAGGCTTCCTCAACCTCGGCCCTCCAGATGTTTTTGAGACTACAATTCCCATCATCCCTGACCACTGGTCCTGCTAGCTAGGGATCATGGGAGTTGTAGGCCAAAAACCAAGGTTGAGGAAGCCTGTTCTACAATAATAGTCAGCTTAGTCCCTCTTTGACAATAGGATTGGAGTTAACATAGGACCATTGGAAAACAAAGCCCAGTTGCTAGGTTGCAAGTGAGGCCAGTGGTTCTAGGGGAGAAGAAAGCAGGCAGCCATGGGCCCTGATGTGCAGGTAGGCCTTGCCAGTTGTTATGGCAACAGAGCCTTGGGACCAAGATACAAGGCAGCCTGGCAGTGAGGTATTTAGGGAGGGGCAGCTGGTCTGGTGAAGGAAGGAAGGAATTTGTGAAGGAATTCCCTGCAGCTGCCACCTGCCGCATTGAATCTTCCTGCTCTTTGTCAGGTGGAGGAGAGGAGATGCTATCGTGCTGGAAGCCATGGATAAAATGTGGCCAACACTTTTTAATTAATTACTAGAATGTGCCCGGGAGATGTGGGTTGTGTCGCTGTCCCTTTTCTCCTGTCCATCATCCTATTTCAGGGAAGACCAGTGGCTGTACTTGCTGGAAAGATCCATTTAGAAGCAACTGTCAGTGGAAAAGCATTTGGCTGCTGAGCGGCTGAGCTACTAATCAGGCAGCATCCAGTTCAAATATTAGTGACATTGTCTTGGCTCCAGATAATATGCCAAGGGAGGGAGGGTAGTAATAATTACTGACTTTACAGGGATGGCAACAAGGTAATGTGTGTGATGTATTTTGAGCATTCTATGTAGGTGGTCAATAATCCTGAATATTAATCATGTTAGCATTGGAAATGGCAAGCCAGTTTGTGTGTACGCAAAATGCACTGTGCTTGAATTTATATATTTTTTGGCTTGAATTAATGCAAAGTATCCCAAGGGGAAGAGCCATTAGGCAATTTTTGCTTCTGTGTTACACTGCTGTGAGATAAGTGGGCTTTTTTTGTTTGTTATTTTTGCTTAATTTTGGGTTGTGAAGCCTAGCCTTAAGCAATGGATTACCACTTTCCAAGCAATGTATTTGATTTGGTGATCTGGTACAGAGATATGCGTTAAACTTTTTATATTGATCTGCTGTGTACCCGCTATTGAATCTAGTAATAGCTTAAAACTGTTTTGGGAAGATCAGCACAAGATTTTCATTCATAGCTCTGTTTTGATTTCAGTTGTTAACTTGTGCTGAACATGTGCACAATATGTTTGTTTTGTCAGCCGAGGAGTAATGTGCTGAAACTGGCTAGAGTGTAAAATCTCTCTCAAGGGATTATTCAGATTTTACAGCCCTAAACTGATACAACCCCACTTTCCATCAATCTGTGGTGTTTGCATGACTGATTGCATAAAAAAGGGCATCATATTCCACCCCTTCTTCAAAACCCTGGATTAGGTTCCTGGTTGAAAAGATTACTGAAGCATTGCCATTTTGAGCACTCAAAGCACTGTATAAATGGCAACGCTTACAATGACAATATTTGTAATGGAACCACCTATACAAGGCCCAAAGTGGGTATTAGGAGACATTTGTTTGGTTCACATTAACCAAATGTTCACTTCCTGAACCAAAACCAAAGCTGAAACAGCTAACATTTGAATTTTGTACTTCTCTGAATTTTGCATATGTGTACGTATTAAAATGCACATACAGTGGTACCTCAGGTTACAAACATCTTGGGTTACAAACACTTCAGGTTACAGATTTCTATACAGACTTGAGCAGTTCCAATCCAGCTGAGCTTTGCCTGCATTGGACAGCCTCTTGCCCATTGAGGTCTAAGCTGCTTATGCATTGGGTGTTGTTGTTGTTGTTTTTTAAAAAAGCCTGATTAATCATGTGCAGATAATATACAATTATTTCTATACAGTGGTACCTTGGGTTAAGAACTTAATTCGTTCCGGAGGTCTGTTCTTAACCTGAAACTGTTCTTAACCTGAGACACCACTTTAGCTAATGAGGCCTCCCACTGCCGCTGTGCCACCGCCGCACGATTTCTGTTCTCATCCTGAAGCAAAGTTCTTAACCTGAGGTACTATTTCTGGGTTAGCAGAGTCTGTAACCTGAAGCATCTGTAACCCGAGGTACCACTGTATTGTGTATAAAAGAACAGTACTGCATGTGGGTATATTTCTGCAGGCTCATTTTGTATATATTAATATGTAAGTATTTCTATAAAGTCATGTGCATTGTTGAATATATGTGATTATTTTAGGAAGCCTGGAGTATATATGTATATAATATTTATTTAATATTATACATATAGTAAGAATTA
This sequence comes from Podarcis gaigeae, assembly GCF_964106915.1. NCBI lineage: Eukaryota > Metazoa > Chordata > Lepidosauria > Squamata > Lacertidae > Podarcis > Podarcis gaigeae. Next base: position 99,369,926 of record NC_139680.1, read on the forward strand.
TAATAACAAAAATTTCATGTGAGAATTGTTTTTAATTTTAGTGGGACCATTAAAAAAAAACACCTCTTCTCATCAATTTCACTTGGCAAGACAGGAATTTTAAAAAATAAATTCATACAGATAAACTCAACAATGAGTTTTTTTTTAAAATACTGTATCTAATTCAGTTATGCATCTGGATCAGTTGTGTGCCTGTTTCTGCGTATGGGCCCTCTTTACTGGACTGAAGCACCCATCTTTTGTGGAGAAAATAGGTGCTGGAAAATATTTAGGTGTTGGCATTTTCCTCCAACATCACTCTTAGTTTGCTTCAGTGAATGGTAAAGGTAATCAGCAATCCAGGTTCTCAGCAAACGTGTCAGGATGCATAGTTTTTTCAATAACTCTTGCTGGACGGCGAAAGTTCTCAAGTTAGCAGAGTGAACACCTCCATCTCCGTGTGCTAAGAAAAACTCCATGAATCATTATTATTTTTTGTCTCAAGTTACAAAATCATGGTAAGCAAAAATGTCATTGCTGCCTTCACTTTCTGGCCAACACTTTGCTTTTAAACAGGAAAGATTCACACAATGACATGAGAATGGAAGCTTCCCTTCTCCCCACATCTGGAAGTAATTGAATTATATATCTTTGCGGTGACAGATTTCATAGAATGCCAAAGTAGGCTAGCTCAGTGCAACTGACAAAGCGCTTGTTTGCAGTATTACCTGAATATAGCTTGTTTTATTTTGTTATTTAGATTTATTGCCAAATCAGGGCAGGTAAATAAAAGTAAAGGCCCTCCAGCAAAATAAAATGCAATCAAATCAACAAGATTACCCTGCCATTTCTCAAATGAGCCCTAAACACTTCTGAAAAGTGCTCAGTCTTAGACTTTGATGTGTCTGTACATATGGAAGGGTATTCTATAATTCCAAATCAATAGCAGTGATGGGGTTTTCAGTGGGCAGGTGTAGGGGATTCTCTGGGGTAACTGTGCCCCTGAAGGACCAGGTTGCAGTCTGGGAGTCATTTTGCTCTCCATGGAGGTGCAGGTTAATGCTGTGTCCAGGGCAGCTGCCTACCAGCTCCATTTGGTACGCTGGCTGAGACCTTGCCTGCCTGTGTACAGTCTCATCAGAATGGTACATGCGCTGGTTATCTCCCGCTTGGTCTACTGCAATGCATTCTACATGGGGCTACCTTTGAAGGTGACTTGGAAACTACAACTAATCCAGAATGCAGCAGCTAGGCTGGTGACTGGGAACGGCTGCCGGGACCATATTGCACCAGTCCTACACTGGCTCCCAGTACATTTCCAAGCACATTTCAAAGTGTTGGTGCTGACCTTTAAAGCCATAAATGGCCCTGGCCCAGTATACCTGAAGGAGTACCTCCACCCCCAATGTTCAACTCTAAGATCTAGATCTGAGAACTTTCTGACATTCCCCTCAATTTAGAAGTGCTGGGGTATATTTTTGGAGACAGGAAGGAAATGAATTTAAACAATCTTTAAAAGCAGTATTTGATTTGTTCTCTCTTTGCCCCGTCTCTTCTTTTTTTCTTCATTGACATATGGAGAAGCACCTGACATTTCTGTCTGAAATCTGTTTTCAGTTCCTAGCTCATCTCCTTGGGAAACAAAATTCCAATATGCAACCCTGAGTCACCTTAATGTTTTAGCAATGACATAAACACTCATTCCAAGAGTTGCTGGAAGAAGCCTCACTTGTTATTGCATTTTATAACTTTGGGGGCTCTCAAATTATATTTCTGTGTAACATTAATTTTACATGGAAGCATATGCGATCTTAATTTAGTAAGCTTGCTGGTTCCTAGTATACTTACTATAACACACACCCCAGTGCTACATTAGAGTTTCTCCTTGTGAAAGAATAAAAGTAAGATATAAATATGAAAAAAGAATAAATAATACAATGCAGACTGTACAAAACAGTAATGTGGAGCAAAGCCCCTATTTCTCAGGTGTGGGGCCCTACAAATAAGTACCTAAACTTAATTCTCTGTGTCTAGCCAGGGTGAAAGCCATTGTGGTGTAATCGTTAGAGTGTCAGACCTAGCAGTGGTGTAATGGTTAGAGTGTCAGACCTAGCAGACTCTGGCTTCAAATTTCCCCTAAGCTGTGAAACCCACTCGACTGACCCAGCATCAGTAGACTAAAGTCCAACTACAAATGTTCCAGTAAGTTACAGTTTTCGGTATGACATGCACTCCATTCTGCTTTAGACCACTTTCTCTGAATGCTAGTGATTTATAGGTTCCTGCAAACGTAATTCTCTGACTGCACCACAATTATTTTTTCTTGTTTGCATCTAGGAACTTTGTCTTAATTGTCTAGCTGAAATTGTCAGACTTGTTTCCTCAAGTGATTGTTCTGCTTTTAGCAACATTGATTAGCTAAGCTCAGATTTTCACTTGACGCAGCACTGCCAAAGTAGCTTCACCTGTGGGTACGAAAGGAAATTGCATCCAGGTTAGTTTGACTTCAGCAACTTCAAAGCCCTTAAAAAGCATAATAAAAACAAATCATGTGTTTGATTTGTTGGGGAGCAGGGACTGATTGCTGGCAACTGATCTTGTTGTTGTTGTTTAGTCGTATCCGACTCTTCATGACCCCATGGACCAGAGCACGCCAGGCACTTCTGTCTTCCACTGCCTCCCACAGTTTGGTCAAACTCATGCTGGTAGCTGGTAGCACTATCCAACCATCTCGTCCTCTGTCGTCCCCTTCTCCTTGTGCCCTCCATCTTTCCCAACATCAGGGTCTTTTCCAGGGAGTTTTCTCTTCTCATGAGGTGGCCAAAGTATTAAAGCCTCAGCTTCACGATCTGTCCTTCCAGTGAGCACTCAGGGCTGATTTCCTTAAGAATGGATAGGTTTGATCTTCTTGCAGTCCATCGGACTCTCAAGAGTCTCCTCCAGTGCCATAATTCAAAAGCACCAATTCTTCGGCGATCAGCCTTCTTTATGGTCCAGCTCTCACTTCCATACTTCACTACTGGGAAAACCATAGCTTTTACTATACGGACCTTTGTTGGCAAGGTGATGTCTCTACTTTTTAAGATGCTGTCTAGGTTTGTCATTGCTTTTCTCCCAAGAAGCAGGCGTCCATTAATTTCATGGCTGCTGTCACCATCTGCAGTGATCGGCAACTGATCTAGATCTGTTCAAAACTAATTGTAGTAGGACAACCTGGTTTTCCCTAGTGACGAGGAAGTGATTTAGTAGGCCAAGGGGGACCTTTCTGGTGAGCTTGGGAATAGTCAGAGGCCAAGAGACTGTTCTCATGGGTATGTGATGCAATTTTTACTCCTGAATGTATTAATTTTGAATCTGTGTGGTGCTTGGATAGGGCACTTATCAGGGAACCATATATAACAGAGCTGGGGAAATGTTTTCAAGTCTGAGGGTCACAAACCAGTTGTGGAATGGGCCAGAGGCAAACATGTGTGAGATTTTTGTCAAAGGATAAGAGAGTGGGGCAAAGGATGCAAATCTTACCCTCTAACAAATGGCTGTCCTCTACTTAACTAATCTCCAGTGAAGGACAGTCCACTGCCTCTCAAAGCAATTTGTTCCACTGCCAAATAGCTGTTAGGAAGTTTCTTTAAACATATAGCAGAAAACGCCTTCTTTGCATTTTCCACCCATTAGTTCTTGTCCTGCCGTCCAAAGCAACAGCAAATAAATCTGCTCCATTTTCTATGTGCCAGGCATTCCTATATTTGAAGATGCCATCTGCTGTGGTGGGCCCTGTAATTGCAAGGTTGCCTCTGTAGTTGGAGCTCTCTGTTTGGCATTCTGTATCTTTCAGTATTACGGTTGCTCTTGAGGAAGCTGCAATGAAAATAATTTGTTGTAAAGGGATGTGTGTAAGCTAATATAGGTCTAATCTGTGGTATTGTGTGTGGTTTTGTTTTAGGACTCTCCAGTCATACACATGGGACTAAAATGGTAAGTTCTAACATTTTTCTATCTGATTTTACTGGATTTGGACTTAAAGAATGTGCAAATCCTATGCATGGTTACTCAGAAACTAATGTGTCCGTTAGGATTTGCTCTCAAGTAAATGTGCATAGGAAGGATTGCAGCCTTAGTACCAGAAGTGGCTCATAGGACAGGGAGGGGCGACAATTCTTGCTCCCTGGCAGCTGGGTTGCTGATGTTTACTGGGAGAGATGGGGAAAATGGAGTGGTGAGGAGGTTGTTGTGGTGCCAACACACCAGCAGGAGCACCAGATAGGTTCTACACTGATGCCTTTGCACTGGACCAACCTCTCTATTGCCTTTTCCCTCTCCCTCCTGGTAAACAACAGCAACATGCCTGCCGGGATGCTCCTTCCCACCTGATGAGACACCTGGTGGCATCTTCTTCTGAAATCTATTGTGCGTGGGGAGCCAATGTGAAACAGTGGCAAACCAGTGTTGGATTTGGAGGCACAGACGGCCAAGTCCCCATCCCCAATTTTCCACTATACCATGTGGTCCTGGTCAAATGAATCTAAGCAATATTGTTATTGCTTCTGTGCAATAATATTTCATGTATTATGAGATGGCTATTCTCATGATGTGTGTTCATCTTCAAGAGAGATACTGTTACTTTGATTTAAAAATTATGTTACAAATCAGGAAAACCCCAATAAATTCCTAAAGCAAATACTTAACAGTTGTCTGATTTTCTCCCTGTTTTCGTTTAAAGAAACAAAAAGATGATTAGCAGCTGAAGCTCTGTTAGCAAACATTGGAATGGCAGCCATAGTTCCAGTTCTTTTCTGCTGTTAAAAACATATAAAGAAATAGTAAGACCCCCACAATGACTTGAAAATTGGGAGGATTAGTGGGCTGAATTATTAAGATCATAAATATACCTTAGAGAAAACTCATACATGAAATCTACATTTCATCTCATCAGCCAATGAACTCATAGGAATATTTTAGGTTGGAGTGAAAGGTTCAAATACCAAAGCATTCTGTCCTGGGCCATATGCAAGGGATGGGTGGGAATGATCCCAACAAGTGCCCCCATCTCCCTTCTCTTCCATTTCTTTCTCCCTCTTCTACTCACCCCCACCCCATCCCTCAATGAGAGACATCACAATTGCAAGACGTCTGAAATTATTGCTTGAAGGTTTTCCCCTTCCTTCTACCTCCTACCCATGGTTTGGTCAATTTACCTGGTAGATTATATCTCCCTGCCTGGGTGATAAGATTCTTGGGTGAGAACCTTCCTTCAGTCCCATCAACATCAGAGGCACAGATGGTGGTGACACAAGAGAGACCCTTTCATATGTCTGCGGCAAGATTGTGGAATTCCTTCCCGAAAGCGATTAGACTGGCTCCCTCCTTGTTATCTTTCAACGGGCAGGTTTCTTATTTAAACAGGCCTTTGAAAACTGAGGAGCAGACAATGTTGGCAGCTAACAGGGCAATCAAGAGTTCAGTACTGGTTCTAAATGTCCTTTATTGTATTTTAACAATTGTTTTTAGTTTGTTTTTTAATTATTTTGTATTTTAAAGTGGTGTTTCTAAAAGGTTGTAAGCTGTCTGGAATCCCAGCTTGGGGAAAAGGCAGGTCATAAATACATTAAATATACATTAATAACAACAATAACAAATGATATACTGTCCATTCTGACTTTGTCCCCCCACATTTTTCTTGGTCTGCTAGCCATATCCTTCTTTTCTTATGGGCTTCCCCCTCCCACCATGAATTTAACCTGATGGCTACATGAAATTAGTCACAAAGGCCACAGGTTATCCACTCTTGTGTGACAGTAGCACCATGTCTTTCTCACCACCTGTACCCACCTGCTCATACAGAGTTTGAGTCATTTAGTGACTCATAGCTCCAATCAAATCTCTTGTTGTGAGTCTGGTCTTCACTGTACCCTGTGTACAAATCTGAATGTTTGGCGCAAAATGACAGAATAACTTGGTGACATAAACAGTCCAGAGCAGAATACCAGATGCTAACATTGTGATTCAATCAAGATTGCTGCTCATATCCATGTTTCCTGATTAATCAGGAGATCTGCTCACATTAGTGTCATCATAGTATCATTGCAATATCTTCCCTCAGTTTTCTAAAGAGAATTCACTGGATTTCCAAAATCTGTCATTCACAACTGGTGCTTGTATTAAATTCAAATTTGTTATTATTAATTGTTTTATGCCAGAGGTTACTTTTGTTCTCAATAGACTTTGACATAGTGTGTTTTGGCTGTATGTTTTGTCTTTCAGACACTGCTTCCTTGAATGGTTTCCAGCTCTGTTCTAAAGTTACAAATTCAAAATCTTATGTTACATAGATTATTTTTACTTTCAAAAGCTGTTTAATAAAACGTTGCAATGCAACTTCTTTAAAAATCAGCTAAATAAAACATTTCTATCACCTAAAAAGGAGCCCTGATTACAGATTTTAGAACAATTATTTTGCAGATGGTAGTTTGAAGAAGTAGTTTGGGAAATTCGTCGTATGTCTGGAATCAGGAGTATATTAAAAGATGACCTAATAAAATGTTCCAGACAGATTGAAGAGGAGACAGGCAGAACAGAAACTCATTTATTCCTATATTTAAAAATTGGACACATTATAAATAATTTGAGCACAAAGTATGTATGGCCCACTAAGGGATCGTACTAATTCAGTTATTAAGTATGACTTATTGTACTAATTTTGGCAAAGTAATCTCAAATAATTATTTTAAAGGAACTTTAAAACAGATTAATAAAATTATGGTAAATCAAATTAACTGGGGAAAGGATCTTAATACAAGCTTCCCACAGGAAATTTGAAGGTGGTTGTGGCAGAATATTCCACAGTCCACTTTGTGTATGAACCACAAGGAAAACTTTTATAAATTTGTATTTGATGGTATTTGACATCATATAAGCTAAATCAAATATACATACTGGCTGTTACATATTTTTTGAACCTGCCTGTCAGGGAACTGCCATCGGAGGGACAGGTGGTGGACAGGCTCCAGGAGAATAGGAGAGAATCGGCAGCAGAGGAAGGAACCAGCAGGGGGAGTGCAGGAGTCACAGCGGAGGGGAGGCTCTGGGATACTTCTAGTGAGAATAGCGAAGAGGTAACAAGACCCCCATTAGGAACTCCCACCCTTCGCCGGAAACTGTCACGCAGAGAGTCACGAAGGCGCATGTCCGTCAAACAGCTTTTATGTTGGCGTAAATTCCGTAGACGCCCACTGTCAGATTCTACCAGCGACTGACGGAGTCATGCTTTGGGGGCTCCGTTAGTGCCTCGGTTTGGATGACCAGCCAAACCCCAGAGGGATCAAGCTTTTACGCACAAGCAGCTCACTATCCCATCACAGCAATCTGACAGTCTTTGAAAGCAGCTTGTGTAAGCAGAGGGCATCATGAGCGAACCAGCCGGAACCGGAGGAGCTGGAGCTGGAGCAGGTCCAAGCCTGGAAGAAAGGTACAGGGCGTTGGAGGTCCAGCTGGCGCTGCAAACGGCGAGGCTCGAGGAGAGGAGGGCTCAAGATGCGGATAAAGGGAAAACCACCCCACTTGCCAGACGGGTGCCTGGATTGGTGCAGAAATTTGGGGGGGATCCCAGGAACTATCAAGCCTTTAGGACAGAGATGCAATATGCTCTCAATCTACTGTTTGATGACTTCCCCGATGAGAACTCTAGAGTGGCGTACGTGATTGGCCATCTAGAGGGAGGGGCGAAGGACTGGGTTCGGCCCCTGATGGCAGCCAATAATGAAATCTTAAAGGACACTATGAAGTTTTTTCGCGCCATGGACTTGATTTTTCCAGCGAGATCGAGCAGGGGGTGGTGCGCAGACAGTTAATGGCGTGTAAACAGGGGAGCCGATCTGTACGTGAGTACTGGACTGAGTTCACCATGCTGATTCATAGACTAGGGTGGGACCTTGCTAGTGAACCTATTCAAATGCTGTTTGAAGAAGGTCTCTCTCCGGCAGTGAAAGATGAACTTTCCCGGGCGCCTAGGGCGGAGTCTATGGATCAGCTGACTAAATCAGCGCTGTCCATAGGAGCACGCCAGGAGGCTAGAGCTATGGAAAAGCGGGAAGGAAAGGGGGAACGTTGGAAGGACTTCCGCATTCCAGAGATTCCGGAGCAGCCTTTCCCGCCAGCAGAGCCGATGGAACTTGGAACAGCGCGCGCGCGCGCAGTTTCAAACACCAGTGAAGGGCGGAAGAAGGAGGGAAAGAGCGGCAAGAGATGCTATCTCTGCCAACAGCCAGGTCACTTTGCCAGAGTCTGTCCGCAAAGGAAGGAATGGCAAGGGATGGCGGGAACTGTTGGGGGGAAGGAGGAAGAAGAAATCACGGAGCAAGTAAAAGCCAACGCCTGGTTGCCAACATCAGGGCACAGCAGCCAGGCCAGGGAGTAGTGAATGTGCCCACGCCGGAACCTCCAAGACCAGCGCTTGTGATAGAGGTGTTGCTGGAACTGGCAAACGGACACCCACTGAAGATAAAAGCGCTATTGGATTCAGGTAGCTCATGTAATTTCATGAGTAAGGAGTTTGCAGCTGAACACCAGATACAGACTATCCCATTAAGTAAGCCTTTGCAGGTTACCACGATTGATGGGAGGGAGCTGTTGGGAGGAGAAGTGAACCAACAAACTGTACCAATGATAATGAGGGTGGCAAGACACACAGAACTGATAGCGTTTAACGTAGCCACCTTGGGAGGAGCTCCTATTATCTTGGGAATGAGCTGGCTGGCACTACACGATCCGCTAGTAGGCTGGCATCAGAGAGTGGTTTCCTTTGGATCAGCACATTGCCTAGAACACTGCAAGGAGGGAGAGGCTCAGGCAGGGGGCAGGGCCACTCTAGCAGGGATGGAAGTGATGGACAAGGGGAGGGTGCCACCACAATACGCTGACTTGATTGACGTATTCAGCGAAAAAGAAGCAGATAAACTGCCCCCGCACAGACCCTTTGACTGTCAAATTAACTTACTCCCAGGAGCACAATTGCCAGTGGGCAAGCTGTATGCAATGTCAGACAGTGAGATGCAGGAGTTAAGGGAGTTCATTGACAAGAACCTCAAGCGAGGTTTCATCAGAGAGTCACGAGCGGTGGGGGGCAGCCCAGTGTTCTTTGTGGACAAAAAAAACACGGGCAAGCCCAGGCTTGTATGTGATTTCAGGGCCCTAAATGCAGTGTCAGAACCAGTGACTTTCCCTATGCCTAGAATTGATGACATTCTAACACGGGTGAGAAAAGGGAAAATTTTTACCAAGCTGGACCTTAGGGGGGCATATAACTTGATACGTGTGAGAAAGGGGGATGAGTGGAAGACCACTATGTTCACCCCCTTGGGGGCTTTTGAGTACCGGGTTATGCCTTTCGGATTACAAGCGGGCTCCGCCTGCTTTCAATCATTCATGAATCACGTCCTGGGGCCACTGCTCTACAAGAACTGCGTAGCGTTCTTAGATGACGTCCTGGTGTACTCAGAGAATGAGGAGCAGCATGTGCGAGATGTAAGAGAGGTACTGAGCAAGCTGCGAGAAAACCGGCTGTGGGTGAAACTGGAGAAGTGTCAGTTTCATACCAGGGAGGTGGAATTCCTGGGGTACCGGTTGTCTGACAAGGGATTGGCCATGGATCCCAGCAAGGTTCAAGCGGTACTGGAATGGAAAACATCAAAGACCAAGAAGGACGTGCAAAGGTTCCTGGGCTTCGGAAACTTCTATAGGAAGTTCATCAAAAACTTTGCCCATTTAACAGCGCCCATCACGGATTGTCTTAGTAGCAAAAAGAAATTTGTTTGGACGGAAGAAGCGCAGCGGGCGTTCGAACGTTTAAAGCAGGCGTTTGCGTCGGAAGAGCAACTTTTGCACGTGGATCTACAACAACCAATGAGAGTGGAGACTGACGCGTCAGACCGAGCGGTGGGGGCCGTTCTTCTCCAGCCGGGAAAAGATACGTCTGAATGGAGACCGTGTGCATTCTTCTCGCGGAAGTTGAACAAATCCGAGAGGAACTACACAGTATACGACCGAGAACTGCTCGCCATTCATGAAGCATTCCGGAAATGGCGGCACTTGCTGATTGGGGCGCAGCACAAGGTTCAAGTCCGAACTGACCACAAAAATCTGGAATACTGGAGAACAGCCCGAGTGCTGAACCAGAGACAAGTGCGATGGGCCCAGGAGTTCTCCAAATTCCACTTTGAGATTCGTTACATGCCCGGCTCCGAGAACGTGAGGGCGGACGCTCTTTCCAGGAAACCTGAGTACTTAGAGGGGGAGGGAGCGCCTGAGGCAAGGCATGTAATCCCTGAAGACCGCTGGGTGTGTGGGGCGGCATTGGTGGGGCAGAGGGAACTGATAGAGGGTACTGAGAACGATGAATACGCCCAAGAGAAACTCAGAGAGCTCAGGAGGACAGAGGAGAACACAGGGGGGTTTGAAGAAAAGAACGGGGCATTGTATTACAAAGGGGCACTGTACATACCCGATGGGGAACTGAGGGGCAGAGTACTCAAGCAGTTGCATGACAGCCCCACAGCGGGACATTTTGGACAGCACAAAACCATGTGGTTGGTTACCAGGGAGTTTTGGTGGCCCAAGGTGAGGGAGGACGTACGGGAATATGTCAGGGGTTGCGACAGGTGCCAGCGAGCGAAAGGAGAGAGGGTGGCGCCAGCGGGGCTATTACAACCCTTACCCACGCCAGAAAGGCCATGGGAGGCAGTATCCATAGATTTTATGACGGACCTGCCAAAATCCAAAGGCAAAACAGCTGTCATGGTGGTGGTAGATCTATTAACCAAGATGTGTCATTTTATAGCTTGTTCACATGCGGTCACAGCGGAGGAAACTGCCAAGTTGTTTGTAGAACATATTTTTAGGTTGCATGGCGCCCCCTTGAGGGTTTTGAGCGACAGAGGGAAACAATTTACTTCCAGGTTCTGGAGGAAACTTATGAGCTTACTGCACGTAGAACTCAATTTCTCAACTGCCCGGCACCCAGAAACAAATGGGCAAGCGGAAAGGGCAAACGGGATTTTACAACAATACCTGAGGTGTTATGTAAAAGACAGAGAAAATGATTGGGTGGATAAGTTACCTCTAGCAGAATTTGCCTACAACAACGCGGAGAACGTGTCCACAGGGATGAGTCCCTTTCTGGCAAATTATGGGTGTCACCCCCGGGCATTCCCAGGAGAGGGAGGGGAGAGGTGGAGCGTGCCGGCGGCGGAATATTTTTTTGAAGAGATGGAAGCGATCCACCGTCAGCTTCAACTTAACTTAGAGAAAGCCAAGGAAGAATATAAGAAGCAAGCAGACAGAAATAGGAGGGAAGGTGAAACTATAAGGGTGGGAGACCGGGTGTGGTTATCCACCCAAGGACTACCGTTCAAGGGCGGGAGTAAGAAATTGAGACCCAAAAGATTGGGACCCTTTGAGGTCATACAGCAGGTCAACCCAGTAGCATTCAAACTCAGGCTGCCCAGTCACATGAAATTACACCCAGTATTTCACAGGTCATTACTGTCGCCGTACCGAGAGGGACGTGAGTGGGGGGAGCGTGAGAGAGAGGCCACCCAAACGCCCGTGACAGAAGAGAGAGAGCGCGACATGAACGTGGCAGGAATCATTGATTCCAGGTGGAAGGGGAATCAGGTGGAATATCTGGTAGAATGGGAGGGGGAAGTAGAGTCGGAAAACACTTGGGTACCAGCAGAGGTAGTCAATGACGAGGTCTTAATAGAAACATTTCATCAGCGTTTCCCAAGAAAACCGCAACCCGTGGCACGATTTAGAAGGGAACACTTTGGGACCACCGATGAGGAAGGAGAGTTTGAAGGGTTCCCAGAGTCAGGGGTGGGTGAGGAAGCCGACTCCGACGAAGAAGAGGAAGACGGGGAGAGAGACGGTACGCCGTGGCTAGAAGTGTTTGAATCCTCGGACGACGAGGAGAGTTCCTTCAGGGGCTTTCCGCCCTCACCGCCAGTGGGAGAGGAGGCGGGAGGGGGTGAAGGGGGCCCTGGGGGGGAGGTGGATGTCAGGGAACTGCCATCGGAGGGACAGGTGGTGGACAGGCTCCAGGAGAATAGGAGAGAATCGGCAGCAGAGGAAGGAACCAGCAGGGGGAGTGCAGGAGTCACAGCGGAGGGGAGGCTCTGGGATACTTCTAGTGAGAATAGCGAAGAGGTAACAAGACCCCCATTAGGAACTCCCACCCTTCGCCGGAAACTGTCACGCAGAGAGTCACGAAGGCACATGTCCGTCAAACAGCTTTTATGTTGGCGTAAATTCCGTAGACGCCCACTGTCAGATTCTACCAGCGACTGACGGAGTCATGCTTTGGGGGCTCCGTTAGTGCCTCGGTTTGGATGACCAGCCAAACCCCAGAGGGATCAAGCTTTTACGCACAAGCAGCTCACTATCCCATCACACTGCCATATGATTATAATATACTGGGCCTCTGAATTAGAGATAAGAAATGTGACAAGTTGTGTGTGGTCAGTGGACTCACTGGCTAGTTACTCTTTTGGGAAATGTGTAAGTCATAATACTCAGAATGATACAGAAATGATAATACAATTTATTGAAGGCAGCATGACTGACCGTTAAATGAAAAAAGATCAACTCACTGCTTATCAGTCGATGGCTTTCAAGAATATGGGAAGATTGCAAATATAAACATGGAGATAAGACAGCAAAATAATCAGTTTTTAGAGAAATGGAGTTAGTTTATCCACTACTACTATTTCTTAATTTATATAAAATATTCAGTTGCATATAATTCACAATAGGTATTTTTATGACCAAGGGTGTTGGCTCCTGGGGGCCAAGGCACTATGGCCCACACTGTTTTTTTGCCTCTGGAGGGCCCTCTGAATATTGAGGGGGCCCTCCATCAGAACATTGTGTTGGGCCCCCTTAATTGTCCAGATAAGCTGGCACCTCTGTTTATGATGAATTTGAAATGATAGTGGTTTCCTTCAGTGTCTACTAAACCATTTTTTGTTACTATAATGTATAAGGTGCTGGCGGTATATCTGTTATTGAATAGTTTAATGTAAGCATGCTTGAGTAATGGCAAGGTATAAATGTAATGAATCCATAAGATGACTTTGTGTATCAAATGTGGGCAGGAGCAATTATGTAAAGGCAAGATGAAGTGCTGCCATGTTCTTCCATAATTTCCCTTGCCTTTCCTGGAGTGTACTGGATGTTCTGAATTTGAGACAAGATGGAGTTTCTGCTGTTAAGATGGTGTTCTGCTGTTAAGAGTCTGAGATAGGATAGAGTTTCTGTTGGTGTACTACCCACCCGATGGAGGCAGTCTCAGATGTGGCACGGAACCCTAAACTTTTTATTCTTAAACTATGGGCTGGGACTCATTACTGGGATGGCCATGCTAATTCATGCTCTTGTAGTCTCTGGACAAGATTACTGCAACATGCTGCCCTTTGAAAAGGGACAAGAAACTTCAACTGATGCAAAATGCTGTTTCAGCGGCTGGTTGATTAGAGCACAGTATACTAGATTGACTATACTATTGCCAGTTCATTACAGCATAATGGAAAGAGTTGGTTCTTGCCTTGAAAGCTCTAAATAACTTAGGATCTGAGTACCTTAAGGAATACCTTTTCCCCTCACACATTTCCACGTGTACTCTATTCAGCATGTGAGGTCCTGCTCTGTGTCCTCCTACCAACAGAAGTTCTGTGAGTCTACTAAGAGCAGGGCCTTCTCAATAATGGCACCAATTTTATTGAATGCCCTCCCAAAGGAATCCCACTTGGGTCCAACAAAATAAAAATCCAAATCTTTGAGAAGGACTTGAACATTGGTTAATTTCACTGGTCTCCTGTGCGGGTATAGATGTACCATTTTGCTGAGTTTGTTGGGGAGTTTTAAAGTTATTGTTGAATTTGTTTATATTCTTATATTTGTTTCCAGTCTGCTGCAGTGTTTCTTTTTTGCTATGGGGTTATTTAATGTTGATGGCTTGTAATGTTTTTATAGTAAAATGATATCTAATTATAAAAAATAAATCATGCATAGGTTTCTATCCTAAAGTATACCTTATTTTTATACAAGGGAATATAAAGTGAGTCACAGCCCTGAAGATCCTCAAGAGCTTGATTTTAGGTTAGTCAAGTGAAGATATGAGCATTAGAAGAAATAAATAAATACTTTGCTTGTGTCACTTGTACTGCCATGAGGGATAGAGACTCGGGTTGCATTCTTGAATGTTTTCTGACATCCTATTAGTAGTGCTTAGAATATTTCAGTTCTTGCATTAATGTGTTTGGCTAGTTCTTGAGGGGACATATGAATATACCCTATGCTGGATCAAGATTTCAGGAGTCCTAGCAAAAAACACCCCATGTGTTGTATCCCTAAAATTTTGAGAGAATATGGAGAGGCCTGCTATTATTGAGCTCACCCAGTCCCTCTCAGAGTCTTAGGATGAGATTAGAGATCCTTGCTTTTCTGGGTTCTTTGCAAGGCTCAGAGAGCTTGGGGCAGTGGGTGAGCAGCAGAATATTTACGCTTCATGGCATCCGATACAATGTGAGAAACAACCACACACTATGTGTTCCACAAAGAAGTCTAGAACGGGAGGAGGTCTCTTACTTACAGAGGGATGAGATCTTTTGCTTTGTGTAGGGCATTCAGGAAGGTCAGAAGCTATGTGATTTTACCTTTGACTGCTTCATAAACTTCCAGGCCACCATTTGCAAAGACAGTCAAATGAAACTAATAGTGGAGTTGGCCTGGTTTCTGTGCCCTGGCATTTTCCTGACCCTGATTGTTTTCCATAGTGTCTCTCATATTGCCTATCAGTAGGCAATAGGACATTTAGGAACAGAGGAAGTGCCTTATACCAAGTCTGCGTGGGAGGAATTAAAATATATGAATCCCTGTAGACCTGTGTGTGGAGGTGAACAACAAAAAGAAATGGCTAGGTGCCTGGATTCAAATTGTGGGGCTTGCACACAGAGAACCCTAGTAGCAGAGTATTAATCTCACATAAATAAGTAGCACTGTAAAGTGTTACGAATATAGGTTGTTCAGCCTTTCTTATCGCATTCAGCTGCACACAACAGCTGACTTTTTCCTACCCCTTTTGCAATGAGCAGACCACACACTGTTAAGTAAGTTTAAAATGCATTACTTACAGATTCAAAGTCTCAAGTCATGCATTGTTCCATGCAACAGCAAGGATAACACAGGCAAAATACTCTTAGGTAGAAAGTACAGGATAGAGTTCCAAACATGTGCTGTAAGCCTGGGAGCAAGCTAACTCATGTCTGTCGCATTACATGATGCAGAGAGAGAGAGAGAGAAAGAGAGAGAGAGAGAAGAAGAAGAAGAAAAAGTAGAAGAAGAATTAGAAAGGCTTCCAGAGAAGAAGGGGCATGACGTAATTGAGTCTATCTAGCAGTACAACTCCTTTAGCTCTTCATGCACTAACTAGCCCTTTGCTTCTTAGTTGTATTTAACCACAACCTCCTGCAGTCCTTCTAGCTCACTATTGCCTACGCTGACTATCAGGTCTGTCCAGGGTTTCAGGCAGGTGACATTCCCAACGCTACCTGGAGATGCCAAGGACTGAACCAGGAATCTTCTGCATGCAAAACAGATGCTCTGAGCTGCACAGCTGAAGCAAGCATGCCTTAAATGCAATGCCAGTTGGAAAGTAAACAGGTGGCAAAACTCACTTTGGATTTGCCCCTACTGATTTCAACCCTGTTTATATTTGGTTTTGGTTTCGGCTAAATGTTTGTGACACACATGCTGGACTTGCTTAGGATTGGCCAGGTTAAATTTTTTGTGACACATGAATATGTCTCTTTTCAGCCAGCTGTTTTCTGTAAATAAATTATTCAAACTTGCTTCAGGGAAACATTGCAATGGCTCATCTTTTGAGGCTGAGGTTGCAGTGATATAGAGCTGCTCCTAATGGGCTCAGGAATTGAGAGGGCAGGGGCGGTTCCTAGGCTTTCAGGGCAAAAGCAGTGTGGTGAATCTTTCCGTGGTTTGGCATCAATAACGCAGAAGTGCTGTTAAAGTAGTAAATGGGAGCACTATATCTGACATCATCTTCAAAGAGTTTGTGCCTGAAAGTTTATTGATCATGTTCTTCTGTAGCAGTGGATGTGCTTTCCAATGGCTTTAGAGGGAGCATTAAGTATTTGAGTAATGCCCAGGTTAAAAAGCAAATAGCTCTATTCCTTCTGACTTCCTATGCCATGCATTCTTCACTGCTTTGTCCACAGGACTGCATACTGAGATATATCAGGCCACCCTGGACTGAGTTTGAATTTAAAACCCAGATTAGGCTAAACTTCAGCAAATGCATTCAGCACCCCAGTCTGCCTTTTTGGTGGATAGCCTAATATTTATTGAAATAGTACTACAGGCAAAACAGGAACCTTATATCCCATCGGTACTTATTAAAGGCTAATCTATGCTAGGGCTAGGAGGATAATTTAATGGCTAATATAAGGAGGAGGAGCAACAGCCACAGGAGTTGCTCTTAGTAGAAGGAGCAACAGCAAATGAGCACATTTCTCACTGTAATGGGTTCTACTGGGACTTTATCATTCCCATTCAGTGTCTACAGCTGAGTGTAGCAGAGAATCAGCAGTGCCTACGGCAACAATATCCAATGTCAGAAACCTTCAGCATGCTATTGGGCACCAGATTGCTAGAGGGGCCACTGGGGCCACCTCCTAGGCTAATTTCATGGATCAGAATGCAGTTATCCTTTGGACTACACACTTCTGATTTTGTGATGCAGGTTGTGGGTCAAAGATGCCTACAAATTGCATATTTCAGGGAGAAATCCATACAAAAACAAACACTTTGGGGGGGAAAGTATATTTTAGAGCTGAAATGTGTGCAATTTTAAAAACTGATGCATTAAAAATGGGGCAGAACGGATTTATGATTAAACATATGTGAAACTGACACCGGAGAGACTAACCCAGGCATAGGCAAACCTCAGCCCTCCAGATGTTTTGAGACTACAGTTCCCATCATCCCTGACCATTGGTCCTGTTAGCTAGGGATGATGGGAGTTGTAGGCCAAAAACATCTGGAGGGCCGAGTTTGCCTCTGCCTGGACTAACCTGTCTATCCTTTGTTGTGTTGTGATGTGGTGGGGAGCTTATAAACAAGGACAAAATAACACTCTCCATTGGATTGTAGTCCATGTTTCTAAAACATTTCCTGATTTTTTTTATTTTTTTATTTTTTTGGCAATGATTTCAGCAAGCGGCACATGATTTCTATACAACTAATGGTAAAACTTTACAAGTCGGCACAAGTGACCTTATGCCAAGTGTTACGCCGTTGCTCAAGAGGCAGAGACAAAACTGGCTCAATGCTCCTGATGATGGTTTCTTTATTGCTACAGAAGAGACCAGGTAAGAGAAAGTGGGGAGATAAGAGCCTGCAAGAATCAAGAGTGTAGAAAGCTCGCCCGCCCTCTCTTTGCTAGGTAACATTCTGAGAACGCCGAAATGTATTCTTATGCATATGATGGATCCAGCTAGTCAATTCCCACAGGTGTCAAACACACTGAAACAGTCTTCATCAAGTACTACGGTAATATTTATAGGCACATTTAAATCCGTAGAAAGGCTGTAATCGGTGATCCAATATCAGTATCTCAAACAGGCAAAAGATCCTTCATGCATTTATTCTGTGCTAGAAAGAGAGGCTATTGTAAATATCCGTTCCTCACTTTCCATCATATGACCGAAGAATAAACATTTCCCCACAATTTAGCACTTAGGAAATGGTTTTTTGTACTCTGGCTGAGAGGTAGATATAAAAGCTGTGGGTTTTTCAGAGGGTGAACATGGTTTGTTCATAGATTATTGTGTGGAGTTTTGATTCTTCCCGATATCTTTTCTTCATCACCTGACCATTATTTATCTCTGTATAAAGAACCAAAGACAGCCTGTTCCTGCAGTGCTACCCTTGCTTAGTTCCTTTTATTAAAACATCCTTCCATTCTTATTTACAAGCACAAAGATCTCTGAGTGCAAATGCTTCCAGTGATTGCACTGATTGCCATGGAAATCCCTCAATTATAGCTTATTCAGTGATGGCTTGATGATGCAACGCAATCCCTTTAAAACGCAGGGGAAACTGGCAAATTTATTTTAGATTGAGATGCAGCTCTCTCTCTCTCTGTGTGTGTGTGATTATACATAGGTACACGGATGAATATTTACAGAACAGCTTCATTTATCCAAATAGCTTGAAAGCAGTTGGAAAATAAGGAATAACTTCTTGAATATTTCCATATGCCGTTGCTTGGAAGAATAGAGAGCTTCAAACATACTGATTGCTCCAGGAGAAATTTGTTATGCTGGTATTTCCAGCAGCAAGCTACTAAACATGGATGTAGAACACATGACTTTATAAATAACTGTGTGGAAATGTTGGGGACACCTATGGCAATCAACCTATGCATATATTTTATTAACCTGTTGCACGTTTGCTATGAGAAACACCAGTGTGCCCTGAAGTTACTGTAATGCAGAGCTTTCCAAACTGTGTTAGTGTGTCGGCTGCCGTGTGCAGGTGTATTGCGCAAACGCTGCCTGTGCTTCTCGCTGGGCTGGAAAGGGGTTAGTTTAACCTCTGGTTTGCTAGTAAAATTGAATTACTGTGTTGTGAAATGATGCATGTCTAAAAAGTATGTTGCCAGTATGAAAAGTTACCAAAGGTTTAATTTACTTAGCTTTTAGGTTTAATTTACTCAGCTTTGCATGGACATGGACTGGAAAATATTCACAGTACATTGGGATGCTTCAGAATTTGAATAATGGCAGCTCAGCTTGAATCTCTCTTCCACATGAACTTGATCACAGGTTACTATCAATGATGTAATGTGTTTTATGAAGCAGAGTGTTTTTACGAAGTTTTCCTAAATCCTGGAGGTGCTCAAATTAGCAACATGCAAAAGGATGGCTTAGGGAACCGACACTGGTTTATATAGGTTACTTTTTCTGATCAAGCTGAGTTTAGCAGCCCTTGAAAATCACTGTCTTTTGAAGACAGTGCCCTGCATAAATAGTTCTGTACCTAACCTTGGCATGGAAAATATCTCCACCATAAAATTTCATATTCAGTTGTCTGATGTGTTTGGGCTCACATACCCAGCTACATATTTAAGGGCATGTTTGGAACATTTGCCCCAGCCCCACTGGTGAAATGTTAATTGTTGCACTGTTGGAAATTATTAAGCTGGAAAAGGAGCCTTATCTAATGCTGGGACTATATTGTTAGTAATTCACAATTATTTATTTGTTTTCAGTGTCTGCATCTTGCCTATTTATGGACACTTTATGCTGCTGACAGTCAACAATAAATGGGATGCAGCTTTGGGTCCTACAAGGGACTAGCAGTAGAAGTTTGGGCCTTTTTCTTCTTCTTTGAAGACTTGACCCTGGTGTCAGGTACAGGCATTTTTTAGAGGTGAACCGAGAGGCAGCACAGAGCTGGGGAGTCAGAGTTGAGGGACCAAGCCCTGAGGCCAAGCTGAGGGATGCACAGAAACACAACCGAGGCAGGAAGATGGTTGTAGCTCAGACAAGATCACTGTAGACAAATGCCTTTGACTTGTCCAGAAGGGCTCAGCCTGGGTAAGTGGAGCCTGTCCAGAGCCTAAGACTACTCCACAGTTGGAAGATGTCAGGAAGAGCTATGACTCAGTGGTACAACATAGAGTCATTCCCCGGAATCTTTAGGTAGCGCTCGGGAAGAGCTCTGTCTGACTAAAAGTCATAGTAGATAATACCAAGGTCAGTGTACCAATGGATTGATTTTACATCACGTAGCTTCCTCTCTTTGAGTGTTCCAAGATGCAATTCTCCCTGGGTTCTGTGTACAGCTGCAAACAGAACTAGAAGCACCCACATACCCTGCAAAACGTTGCAATGAAAAACCAGGATGCCACCTTCCACGTCCGCACTCTGACATGAGTCTCATGTCAGGACTCTAAAAAGTGCTTTTTTCAGGCATGGCACCCAAAAACACATGTTTTGGGATGCTGCACAAGGTCTTCCTGTCCCCCAAAAGTGCTCTTTGGGGGCAAGATTGTGGCATGAGATTGTGGTGGCCAAAAAGATCACCACAATCATGGGGGACGGGGATGGTAACTGGGACAATTGGGTATGTAGCCAGTTCTAGCCTCTGCAGCTTCTGACATTATTGGCCCATTTGGGCAGCCTGCTCCATGTTGTTACTATTTATTAAGTTATATACAACTTAATGCCAAAATAGAATTCCATTGTGTGGTATTGTAAAAAAACAAAGAAAAAAGTGTGATATTGTGAGGTTGTTGTTGTGTTTTTTTAAAAAAAGAAGGATTAACTTGAAACTGTTGATTAGTGAACAAAACAAAAACATGATAATCTGTCTATTGTGGACTTCCAGAAGTGTGGTCTGATCAGAGATGCTCACTTGGGGCGGGTGGGTACTTTATATCAGAATATAGGATTCCAATATTGTTACCATTGTCCATCATGAGTTCTCTAATCTCTAAAGTCCTCTATGAATATACCCAAGAAAAATGAAAATATTTTGTGTGTGGAAACATTACATAAAAATAGCAATGTTACAACATTCTCTTGATAACGCTAAACTCCTATGGACAATTTTTCTAGGCACTTTACTTTTGTACTGCAGAAACCATTATTTATCAGCATATTGGTACATTTTTCAGGCTGGCTTGCTTCAGCCTCCCTGTTCTAATATTGCACCCAGGTATCTAGGGTGGAATTATTTTAGAAATTCTGGCTTTTTTCGCAGTTAAATAGAAGCAAGGAAGGACTGTGGAAAAAAGGTAGATCATTTACTCTACTGGTGGTTTCCCACAACCCTGCCCTTAGTGAAAAGAAAATCAGGATGTTCTGAATCGATATTAAGTCCTCTGCAGACTAAATTATTTCCTCAGTCTCTTCCATCTTCATTTCTATCGGCTCGTGTGTGTGTGTGTGTGTGTGATTGCTGCATTTGTACAAGACAAAAGATCAGAGTGAATGCACACACACATAGATTTTAAGGCACGCTCTCATCACCTGATGAACTGTAACACTGAGTGATGATTGAGCAATTGCAGCTCTTGCAGCCCATATTTAGGAAACACTGGTTCTTCACAGACTATCTACATCTGTGTGCAATCACTATGTGCAAGAGAAGAGGTATTGCAGCAGAAAAACTCATCAAGAGTTTCCATGCACTGGTCTGGTGAAAAGCTACAATCGACAAATGTGGTTGCTAGTGGAGCCATTCCTTCCTCCATGCATTGACTGAACACACACATTGTCTTCGCAGTGAAAATGCAATATATTTTTTTCTGGATTCAGTTTACACATTTAGCTGCTAGATCTGAGGTATTGTGTAATATTGCAGTGAGAAATTATGTGTGAATAATCTCTTGGAATCCTGGACCCTACAAGGGAATGGAGCGGGTGGAGGTGTAATAACTTGTGAATATTTTTCAATAGTTAGCCTGTGATTCATCTTCCCAATAAACTGCTCATGCAGAGAAACTTTGCAGTTGCTTGTTAATCTCTCTATATTTTCAAGAACTTCAAGGTGCTATGAGCCTATATAATACATCTTAATTTAGCTGTGTTTTGCTAACCCAGGCTCATTTTAGGCTTTCTTGTCCTCAAACGAAATAGCTGTAATATAGGTTCTTTTGTAAATGTCTTTTTTTAGCTTAATGCAGGGAATGACTATGTTTTTAAAATTGTCTTCATTGTGCTAAATTGCCACTCTTGGTTTTTATATAACCAAAGAATATAGAAAAAATCATATTGCATTAGCCAGAACCTCAGGAGCAATGTGACTCTGAGTGACAGCTTGGATTTGTTTAAACTTCATAATGCAAGGACCATTACCATGAAAATGAATGATGAAGCCGGTTGCATGATTGAACCATATTATGCCTTTTTAAAAATGCCACAAATTTGTAATTTGTATGTATAAAATAAATATCATACATACAGAATAAATGTAGTAAATTTGGACTAGCAGAACTGGTAGGGATTGAAGAGTTATAGCTTAGTAACTTCGTAATATGTAGTAGGGCATCTACTTTCATGCAGAAGATCCCAGGTTCAATCCTTGGCATGTTCAGGTAGGGTTGAGAATGTTTCCTTCTATCAGTCGGTCTGTGTAGATAATATTGAGGTAGATGGACCAAGGGCAGCTTCCTCTCTTCCTCTGTTAAGGTCATCTGCTGCCAACACCATATGTATGATGTACTCTTTGCATGAAGGATGTTTGGCCAAAACACTGAAATTCTGGAATTCAACACTGGAATTCAACATTGTGCTATGGCAAACATCCAAACAGGGAAAGCATTGCAGCTTGCCAGATAGAACACCCCCCCTCCTGAACTACCTACATCACTGCTCTGAGGGTTCTCCTGAACCCTCCATGACCCCATTTTGGGGACACTGTTGGGGCATGGGAGGAAGCCCTGTCATGCAGGCTGCAGCTCTTGTGCATGGCTTGTATTGATGGGATTTGTTAGGTGACTCTTGCCTTACATTTAGAACGAATTCAAATCAACATTATGCACGAGGAAGCCCGTCATACCTCAGTGTCCTTCAGCTGCTTTTGGGTCTAGTATCTGGAGCTTTGTGTAAGATCTAGACTGGAAAATTGCTCCAGATCCTGGTGATTTGAAACATGTAAAATATGGACCGGACTTCCCGACATGACAACATGATTTTAAGGCAGTTATGAGCCATCATCATAGTCTTTCACAGAGTTACCCACTTAAAGCAGACTTTAGTGTCCCATGAGGTTAAATCGAAGAGTATTACATTTAGGCTGCAATGGTCCTATACCATAATTCGTTTGGCTACTGTTCAAAACATATTTGTTTAGGCAAGTTAATCCAGACATGTTGACATGTTTTTTTATCTGGTTTTTAGCTTATTGATGATTTAAAACATTTTTTTAATGTTTTAAATAGTTTTTCAAATGTATTTTTCTGATAATATTGTTCTTTTATATTTTTGGAAGCTCTGTTGAGCTTTTATTACAGTCGAGCAGAATATAAATCTTGTGAAATAAATAAATATACCCACTTACCTGTTAAGGCCATTAAACTCAATGTGACTTAACTTCTAAGTAGATGTGTATAGGAAATGACAGAAGTGAACCCTCAAATATCCTTGTAGGTGATCCTAAAAGCTCTGATTGGTCTTGCCTCTTGGAACTTGGACATGCACCTTATGTGTTTGCTTTCAGAAACAATGACGTCCCTTTGGCAGGGATGGCCAAAGACATTTTGGCACATGAGGTGAACCACAAAATGCTCTGCTCCTTCTAGGGAAGAAGGAGTGAGTGAAGATCTACTTAAAGAACAAGGGCAAAAAAAAATCTGCATTGGGGGAGGAGACCAGCAGTATCCTCTTTTTCACCAGGAGACCACTGTAGAGGCAGCACTGGGGATAGGGGGGCTGCCAAGGAAGTAGCAGATCTGGCCTCCAAGGAGCTGTGACAACAAAGGCCATGGACTCTGCATTCCTTGAAGGCTGGATCTGCTGCCCCTGTGGATTCTGCTGCCTGAGGCAGTTGCCTCATCTTGCCTCATGGATTGGCCAGCCCTGACCATTGGTGTGCTCCCAGAAATGTGCTTGCCCTGTGAAGCATGCAGCCAGTCTAAGTATTGCACTACTTCTGATTACTAGCAATGGAATCCCATATGTGTCTACTTGTACATCCTATTAACTTCAAGGGAATTTACTCTTCCGGAAATGGGTACAGGATTACAGCCTAAATCCCACATTTTTTCAGTTATGATTGAGACAGGCTTATTATGTTGGACATGGGCTATTATTAATGCCAAGGTCTCATTGGTAGTTACCACCTGAGTCAATTTGTTGACTCAGGTGATAACTACCCATGATTCCAGAAAATATCTTATTATATCTTAACTTAAAAAGCAGCCAAAGGATTTAAGTAGTTATTTTTAAAATAAATAAATTAAATAGATAGTGTTGCTGGGAATTGCTTTGGACAGGTGAGAGGAATCTGGGTGGATGGCGAGTGAAGACACACACACACACACACACACACACACACACACACACACACACACGAGGCAGAATAGTTACCCACCTTTCAGAGCTTTAGGGAAAAGGCAATAAGAGCATAGCTACAGAGCAGTGAAATCCAGTGACTGTCATTTAAAGGACATCTTTACATATATTTTGGTGAAAATTTAAGTGCTCTGGAACAGGGAGAATGGACTTATGTGTACAGAATGCAAACAAGGACAAACAAATAAAAGTTAGTCATTTGCCTCTTGTCCAGATGAACAGTTTGACCCCAGCTCTGCTGAAGATTCCTCTCAGGGTCTACAAAACCATAGCTGGTGTTCATAAGTTGTTAAGACCATGCAGAATATTTCATGATCATTGTTAAAAAGCATTGAACAGCTCATGTGCTGGAAAAAGTGGGATTCAGATTATATATATATATATATATCCCGTTGCTCGGTCCCTGCTCCTGCCAACCTAGCAGTTCGAAAGCACGTCAAAGTGCAAGTAGATAAATAGGAACGGCTCCGGCGGGAAGGTAAATGGCGTTTCCGTGCACTGCTCTGGTTCGCCAGAAGCAGCTTAGTCATGCTGGCCACATGACCCGGAAGCTGTCTGTGGACAAACGCCAGCTCCTTCGGCCCATAGAGCTAGATGAGCGCCACAACTCCAGAGTTGGTCATGACTGGGCCTAATGGTCAGGGGTCCCTTTACCTTTACTCTCTCTCTCTCTCTCTCTCTCTATATATATATATATATATGTATATATATGTTTCCCCTGCTTTAGTAACCTTCAGTACAAGACTGTTCATGTTTGCTCTGAAGTAAGTCCCACTGTGTTAGGTTTGGCTCCCTAGCAAATGAGTTTAGGATTGAAACATTTACCATTCTTCTATGTTAAATATACTACTACTAGATTCATCATTCTTAACATTTTCCCATTTGAGCAACATGTGAAAATGATTGGCTGCGCAGTGTATAAATCAGCTAGTTGTTTCTGTAGATCAGGGATGGGGAACCAGATGCTGTTGGACTCCAACTCCCATCAGGTTCATTCAGCATGACCAGTGGCCAACAAATATGGAAACTGTGGCCCTTTAGTTGTTGTTGAAATGTACCTCCCATTATTCCTGCCCATTGGCCATGCTGGCTGGGGCTGATGAGATGGGAGTCCAATAGCACCTTGAAGGTTACAGGTTCCCCATTCCTGTTGAAGACTTTCCTTCAGTGGGCCAATAAGCATATTTGTGTCTAGAACGACTCTTGAATGACTCAATGCTTGTTTCATTTCAGTGCGGAAGCAGTTAGAAACCTTCTCACGGTAAGTGCCTACTCCACTGGGAGCATATTCACTAAAACAGCAACATGACCTTCCATTTTATAAGTCTGCACAGCTTTACCTTTTGATGCTAGTAATTCACTTAAGAGGGCTCACAGTAGTCTCACCACACTGCAGAAACCATTTGTAATTCTCAAGGTACTTTTTACCCCCAAACAATTGGCTTCCCGGGTCTGTAATATTGCTTTGTGCTAATAATTTTCCTGCTTTTATTTGAGAGATCTGGAACCCTCTAGAAAGTGGGGGTGAGGAAATAGGTCTTAAGTACCACTTCATCCTCTTCTGCTTCTCTTTAATTGATCCAGTGGAAAAAGGGAGGATATTGCAAGTGTTTTAGCAATTATCCCAAGAAATAAGAGATTCAGTGGGTTTGCGTTTATGAAGTTTAAACAGCAGCTTTGACACCTTTTCCTATTGCTCCAGCTCAGGATCTTAATGATTCAACCCTGTACCCACTTGCATGGGAGCAGGCCCCTTTGAACTCAGTGGGGCTTACTTCCAAGTAGACATATATAGACGATTGCATTGTTCCAAACTGTATCATCCAGACTGGGCTGGGTTCCTTTCTTTGGGTTGCAAAGCCTCCTGACTCTTAGTCAATGAAATGTTCACAGGGCTGGTTCCCCAGCTAAGTAATTCAGTAGCATACCCCCCAACATTCCTCAGGTAAAAATAGGGACATTGTATTCTACATCATCATCACGGCTGCCCCCTTTCTTTTGCACATTAATTTTTTTATTAACGTTTTTGATGATGCAGACAACCCTCTGAAGCCCATCTAGCTCCAGCACCCACCCCAACCCCCATAACCTCCTTGTCCCCCACAACCCTCAGCCAGCTATATCTTTCCCCATCACCCCCAGGGCCTGTTCTTGCCCATCCAGCTGCCCCCTTCTCTTCAAGCCTGACCTCCTTCCTGTTTTTTATCTGGCATGACTGGCTGGATCAGCAATATCAAAAGCAACACGATGGCCAGAAACAATAACAATGTGAACAACTTTATGGAATAATTCAAAACAACAAAACTAACAAACTAAAGTCTCTGAAAGTCTTTAAATGAATAACGGTGCCAGACTTTACCCGGCGCAGAGCAAGATGTGAAGCTTTGTATAATCAGCAAATGTCCAATTCTGATGTCCAACTCTGAACTCTGCTGAACAGTGTTTCTGGATAACAACTACTGTTTCGCTGAATTCTTCATCAGCCAATTCGTTCAACACTTGTAAGCAGAAAAGAGACTTTAGCTTGTTTGTTTTGATGTTTTGAATTATTCCATAAAGTGGTTCACATTCTTATTGTTTCTGGCCATCGTGTTGCTTTTGGTATTGCTGACTCATATTTTGCAACACAGGGGTTGGTTTGTTTACTCATTATGACTGGCTGAATGGCTAGCTGGGCTCCCCTCCAGGCCAGACAGTTGCAGCCTCCCTTGGTGGGAACAGCAACGTTGGCGGGGTCCCTGTCGCCTTCCTCTCCCTTCCTCCTCCTGCTGTTTCTGCTACTGCTGCTGCTACACCAGCCAGCTGGCCTGTCTGCCTGGCTCCCTCCCTCTTCCCCCAACCCTACCTTCTCTGACTCCCAGGAGCAGCAGCAGTGGAGGTGGCGGTGGAGGAGGAGAAGGCAGTCTCAGTCACCAACTTTCTCTTCCTTCCGCTTCTCCCAAAGTGGAGTCATTTCTGGTTAGCGTACCTTAACAAAGATGGGAATTCAAGGCTCTACATGACAAACTGAGAAGCCATGATGCCTTAAGGGTTTTCATGACATGCTGATGTTGGTGAGAATTTCTTGGGATTGATTATGAGGGCATGTTTGGGATTTGGGGCTATATCAGAGTCTAGGCAGCCAACAGCAGAGAAGGGATTCCAACCAGGAAAGAGAATTGTGGGGCAAAGAGGAGGAAACAAATACTACAGAAACTACATTTTTAGTCTAACAGGGTCAGAGAGCCTCCAGAACTTATGGTGAGCCAGCAACACAGGGAAATGAGCACTGGTGCAGTTTGATATTAGAAGGTCCCAGGTTCAATCCAGGAGGGCTTTTGTGGTATTGTCTCATAATCTATACCAATATCTATATAGTTGCTTAGTCACAGAGGTTCAGCTACTTAACCTGGTGTGGAAAACCGCAGATGACTTAACTTAGTGCTTGAAACACTGCAAAATATTTTGAAAAAAAAGTTTCCAAGCTGTGTCTGCAATTTTGTGCAACTTGAAGGAATTAGAATTACTTTGTTTTGCAGCCAGGCAAACTTCACTGTACAAGAAATCAGGAAGGGGAAACCCTTCAGACATATACACTAAGCTATAATAAAGAACCAAGAGGCTAGATAATAAACAGTGTCACAGTGAACCAAGAGAAAGTCCAGTAGCTTTGAACACTGCCGTGTTTAAATTCAAGATTAAAATATGGCACATATGTAATGATTTTAATTTAAAAGTACCTGCTCCCTTATTGGATTCTTCTGTTAGAAATTGAAGCTGCAAATCTTAATTCTACGCTGTCTCTTTGACTTCAGTATCTGAACTTGCTTTTCTTCTTCCGTTCCTCCATGGTTTTTATAATTTTAGGTGCTTTCTCTGTGCAGAAGGCAATGGTGATAATGAAAACTGGGACTAAAATAGCTAATAGACCCATGCATCCATTTTTCTAAATACCTAAGCAATGGGATACACAGGATGAACTGCCTCCTCAAAGTCGGCTTCTCTGTTGACCCTGCCAACTTTTAATCAAGGTCCGCTAAAAAGCTTACCCACAGCTTCACATGTAAAGAAAATAAAGTCAAGTTGGGAGAGAGAGGCATAATCTGACCATTGTGTCTCTCTAGTGACCTGGCACAATTCCCATCTGGATGCTAGATTAAGAATAAAATAAGAAACAGGACCTGAGTGCAGCAGCAAGTGATGGCGTTCCCCAGCAATTGCCATTCAGAGGATACTAGAAGTAATAAATAGTCATTGTGGAAAGTAGTCATTGATAGCCTTCTTCACCTTGTCTAATCCTCTTTTAATAAAACTATCGGTGGGCATCCCCATATCTTTTGGTGAGAAATAACATAGTTTAACTATGTGCTGTGTTGTGTACCTTTTTACTCCCATTAAATGGCTATAGTCCAGCGCTAAATCACAAGCTTTGCATGCAAAAGGTTCCAGGTTCAGTCCCTGGCATCATCTCCAGAGCTGTTGCCAATCAGTGTTGATGGTGCTGAACTAGATAGACCAATAGTCTGTTTTAGCATGTGTGTGTGATATATATGTGTGTGTGTGTGCCATATATATATAGCAGAGAATAAAATAGCTGAACAATACAATTTTTAACTTTTAAAAAATAAAAGCAAATTAAATAATTTTTTTCATGAAATCTACTTTGCATTGTTTTCAAATACTTCATGAAGGACCTCCAGCAGTGATAACCACAAGCTCTGATGCTGTATTTTGCAGTTTCCGGACAGTCCCAAGCAAAAGCTCAGTCGGTAAATTAATCACGATGCATTACAGTAATCTAATCAGGAGGTAGCTTTATAAAATTCTTACGTTTGATATCCACGGAGCTCAAAGCTGATTGCGTGGTTCTTCCTTCCATGTTATCACAGCAAGAACCTCTGAGGTAGGTTATTCTGAGAATTGGTGGCTGGCCTGCGGGAGATTTGACAGTCTAACCATTACACCTCATTGATTACCAAAATTATCATATGCAGGTGCTCTGTGCCACAGATGCCACAAGTAATAACAGTGCTCCAGTATTTTAAAATGAAGCTGGTTTGAAGTTCCCAGAAATACTTGATAGTTTACAGAGAGTAGTTTCCTTGCATAAATATTGATGCTGGGTCTGTAGAATATTATTGGGAGGGAAAATGAGCTTCCCTGATGCTGGCAAAGCAGCATCTCATTTATGCAACAGCCTCTTGCCATGATGCTCTGGCTTTCCTGCAGCACCTTGGGGCATTTGCTTTAGAATATCATAAATTGTAAGCCACTCAGACTGTCATCCGCGAGAGCCTTTGCAGTGAGACCAATCATGCCTCATAGGACATTTCCTTGCAGTTTCCACTTCCCCACTGCCTGACCCCCGTCATGTGAAATCTCTGATTATGGCACTCCATAAGGCTCTGAACAAAGAGACACTGGGGAAAGAGTTTCTTGAGTAGATGTTGATGGGATTTGCTCCAGATTGTGGGCTTCTTTCCAGACTTGATGGTACTACAGCCATCATCAGAGCATGTCACGCTGGTGTTAAATAGACAGTTCTGAGACCAATCTCAATAAAACTTAAATTTTATAGAATTGTACATGTTCTAGCTGTGGGTTAAACCACAGAGCCTAGTACTTGCCGTTCAGAAGGTCAGCGGTTCGAATCCCCGTGACGGGGTGAGCTTCCGTTGCTTGGCCCCTGTTCCTGCCAACCTAGCAGTTTGAAAGCACATCAAAGTGCAAGTAGATAAATAGGTACCGCTCTGGCGGGAAGGTAAACAGCGTTTCTGTGCGCTCAGGGGTGCCGACTTATAAAAAATATTGGGGGGGGGCCATACCGGGGTCCTGCCCCGGGAAGTTTTCTTAATTTTAGATGAAAATTAGTGAGTTTTAAAGTTTTTTAAAAGTATTTTAGAGTCATATGATCAACATTAGAACCCCGAAAACTCGACTCTCTATAACTCCACACTCCGGGAAACTCGACAAGCCTGAAACACTTTTTGGCTTTGAAAAAAGAAACAAAACATAAACACACACGGTATTTTCGTAAAAAGCTAATTTAATTTACAGTAACAATTATGCTTATAGACTATTACAGAGCAGTGAATATATAGCTCTGAAAAGACTGAAATGATATTTAAATAAATCCTAAACTATCATTAAAAGAATAAAACATAAAATATTGCTGTCGCACAGTAACAGCACTTTGATTAATAAGTGAAATAGCTAATTTAAGCTTACTTTGAATAAGGCTGAGGGTTCATTAAATAAAAATAATATCTCAAGGTTAATGCTTTAATACAGTTAATAAAGTTAATACAGTATGCCTAATACTGTATGTAAATACTGTAATACTGTATGTAAATAACGGGCTTTAATTGGGTCTTACACCCTAAAAATATTTAAGTATTTGAAAATAACTAATACAGTACTATAGTAATATAGAAATACAGTACTAAACTAGTACTAATATTTCAAAACTGAAAAATTAACATTCTGTATGTATTTAATTCTCTATTTTATAAAGATTTTTAATATCTGACAGTGAGTTTGGAGTAGCCCAATGCAAAAATCCTGAGGATCCATGTGGATCCATGCTTTGTAACCACGTTTTTGCACCACTGTGACCCTAGGCAACAGTGGGTGCGTGATTTTTTTGGTGCAAGATGTAGCCATGGACATGCTATGTGATCTGATGGTGAATTTGGGGTGACCCAATGCAAAGATCCTGAGGATCCATGTGGATCCGTGCTTTGTAACCACATTTTTGCACCACTGTGACCCAAGGCAACAGTGGGTGCGTGATTTTTTTGGTGCAAGATGTAGCCATGGACATGCTATGTGATCTGATGGTGAATTTGGGGTGACCCAATGCAAAAATCCTGAGGATCCATGTGGATCCGTGCTTTGTAACCACGTTTTTGCACCATTATGGCCCCAGGCCACAGTGGGTGCGTGATTGTTTTGGTGCAGGCTGTAGCCATGGACATGCTATGTTATCTGATGGTGAATTTGGGGTGACCCAGTGCAAAGATCCTGTGGATCCATGCTTTGTAACCACGTTTTTGCACCATTGCAGCCCCAGGCAACAGTGGGTGCATGATTTTTTTGGTACAGACTGTAGCCATGGACATGTAATGTGATCTGATGGTGAATTTGGGGTGACCCAATGCAAAAATCCTGAGGATCCATGTGGATCCGTGCTTTGTCACCACGTTTTAAATGGGGAGGGAAGGAAAAACACAGAAGGGACAAGAAGCACAAGAGGGGTGTGCGGAGAAGCAGCTGGCTAAGAATGCAGGGGAGGAGTTTAACGGGGTGGGGGGGAGGAAAGGAAGGCAAAAGTCCCCCCCCCCCAAGCCAGCCCCTTCTCTCTTTCTCCCACCTGCGAGTCCCTAGAGCACGGAGAGGAGGAGGTGGTGGGCTGGAGCCTGCACGCAGTGTGACTAGGAAAGAATTAGAAGGAAGGACTCGATCCTTTCCTTAACCCTCTGCTTGCCAGGAGGGCAGGGGATTCCCTGCTCTTTGTTGAGTTTGAGCAAACGCAGCAACAGAAGTGGGTGGGCAGTAAGACCCTGAGGCAGAATGCAGGAAAGCAGCAGCTTCCACCTTCCCTCTGCCCGACCGCCCGATCTTAATTTTGCCTGATTTTTGCCCCTGCGCTCCGGCTCCAGGGACCACACATTCGCTCAATAACGTGCACAGACATTTTCCCTTACTTTTTAGGAGAAAAAATCTGCGTGTTATAGAGCGAAATTTACGGTAATAATTTTCTTAAATTATTGGGGGGGCGGAGCCCCCCCAAACGAATTTTTGAGGGGGCTCGGGCCCCCTCAGGCCCCATGGAGTCGGCGCCTATGTGTGCGCTGCTCTGGTTCGCCAGAAGTGGCTTAGTCATGCTGGCCACATGACCCGGAAGCTGTACGCCGGCTCCCTCGGCCAATAAAGTGAGATGAGCACTGCAACCCCAGAGTTGGTCACGACTGGACCTAATGGTCAGGGGTCCCTTTACCTTTACATGTTCTAGAGTTGGAAGGGGCTCTAGCTTAGTGGTAGGATGCATGGTTTCATGCAAAATGCTCCTGGCATCTCCAAGAAGAGTTGGACTAGACCCTTGTCTGGAACCCTGAAGAGCTGCTATCAGTCAATACTATCAGGCAATACTGAGCTTTATAGACCAATAGCCTGATTTAGTGTAAGAGCAGCATCTTAAAAAAAAACCCCATCTTTTTCAAGCACTACCATAAGGATTTTCTACAATCATAATGCAGAACTGTCAGTTCAATTTCTCCCAGTTTCTACATTTCCTAGCCTTAAATTCAGTTTGCCACATTTCTGCAACAATTCGCAGAAGATTTAGCAAATCCTTATTAAAATTCATCCATGTTGCAGGGCAGACTTCTCACAATGAACACATTTTAGTATGCAGTTTTGATTAATATGCAGATTTGTGGAAATATAATGCATTTTGTATGTTATTTTTTACTGATGTTTGCATTTTTGTGCACTTTGCTTGTCTGGAGAACTGCACCACAAAATTCAGAGCAATGCGGCTTCCAAAGGATAATTTTGTTTTGGTCCCCATATTGTTTTGTGTAGTTTCTCATTAAAATGCAAGTGAAATTATCCCCGGTCCCTCTGATACTGATGAATGCAAGTGTCATGAATATTTTCCCCCAAATGTAATTTCAAATACAAGTATTTAATTATTTGCACTTAAGCCCTGTCTCAAACAGATCACAAACATTTTAAAACAAATGTTCCCAAACTGAGCAAGCTCTGGCCATTTTGTTTGAAATTATTAAAACTCATTAAGCCAAACAAACACATTGTTGACCTGCTTCTGATTTGCATGTGATGACTTGTGAACATCAAGATGAGTTCCTCAGCTGTCTCTTGGGCAACCTTTCTTTAGCGGCCAAGGTATTCAGTTCACAAGGGAATGTGGTTCTGATTAGGGAGTCTATTTAGGAAAGTGTGTGGTGAAAATGCAGAATGGCAATTCAGTACAGGAAAATGATAATTAACATAATCAACATAGTCTCTTACAAGTTATTCCCAATTCATTATTATGTTTATTTCATAATAGGAAAGCTAATCCTTCTATAAATATTCAGAAGCCAGTCTTCTGCTTACTAACAGCAGCAAGATTGATGTTTGCTAAACATTGCAAAAGGCAGCAGAGAGCTAAGAAAGGGAATTGGTTGAGCGGGCTGTGGGAGGTGATTAATTTGGTGAAAGTTTCCAAAAACTTAGTATTACATGCCTGCACTCACACCCACAGCATAAGAGGCCTGAGAGAGGCCTCCGGGACACGGCTGCTGCTGCTGCTGCTTGCGTGAGTGTTGGGAAGACCGCTCCCTCTCCTGCCAACTCCATCCGGCCTAGGGGGTGGGGCCTGCACTCACACCCACAGCATAAGAGGCCTGAGGTTTCCGGGACACGGCTGCTGCTGCTGCTGCTTGCGTGAGTGTTGGGAGGACCGCTCCCTCTCCTGCCAACTCCATCCGGCCTAGGGGGCGGGGCCTGCACTACCACTACAGTTTAGAGGCCTGAGCAGCTACCGGCAGTAATGGACAAAATGGTTTTAAATGTTTTAATCGCTTTTAATTTGCAGTTTAGAGGCCTGAGCAGCTACCGGCAGTAATGGACAAAATAGTTTTAAATGTTTTAATCGCTTTTAATTTGCAGCACTTTAAATGGTTGTTGTTGTTTTTTATAATATTATATTATTTCATTATTTTATTTTTGCTTGGGGTGGGATAAGCACTGAGTCAGCACTATTGTTCCTTGCTTTGTTTTGTTTTGTTTTGTTTTGTTCTGTTTTGTTTTATTATTATTATTATTCTGTTAAATTATTATATAGTTTGTATTTTGCCTTTTAAGGGGAAGGGTCATGGCTGCCTGGGAGTGGGCCTCAGCCAATAGATTGGGTGGGGCAGGTTCCACAGGGGGAGATGTATTGGGACACCCGATCTCAGTGATCACAGGCAGGAGGAGGAGTTATGCTAAGACCAGACCATGTCATTACCGAGGAGGCAGGTTTAGTCGTTGTTTGAGGACTATCCCTGCCTCCAGGTCTGGTCCTGACCAGAAGGATACAGTAATCAGCAAGGGAAACCCACATGACCTGAAAGTGTTGCTGTGCAATGCCAGGTCAATGATTAATAAAACCACTGCCATTCACGACCTGATTGTGGATGGAGGATTTGACCTGGCATGTGTGACAGAGACCTGGTTGGATGAAGCAGATGGGCCTGTCCTTGCCGCTGCCTGCCCACCAGGTTTCTCTTACGCACAGCAACCCAGGCGGGGAGGGGGGGTTGCAGTGATTTTTAGGAAGTCATTAGTCTGCACCAGGCGTCCTATTGGGAAGACCCAGTTTTCTGAGTGCATGTTCTGGAAGTTGGGCAATAGGGGCAGTACAGGATTCCTACTGGTGTACCGACCTCCCCGCTGCACCAAGGATTCCCTGCCCGAGCTGCTTCAGGTCGTGGCAGATATGCTCCTGGAGACACCTAGCTTGGTTGTCCTGGGGGATTTTAACATCCATGCCGACACGACCTTACAAGGGGCTGCTCGGGACTTCGTGGAAAGCATGGCTTCCATGGGGCTGTCCCTGAATAAGTCTGGCCCAACTCATAGCCACGGACATGCCTTAGACTTGGTGTTTACCTCTACGGATGTTGGTGATCTGACATTAACTAAAAGCGAAACAAAAGAAGTGCCATGGTCAGATCACTTCCTAGTGCAACTGGACTTCTCCGCAACCCTTCCCCTCCGCAGGGAGGTGGGACCGATTCGGAATGTCCGCCCCCGCCACTTAATGGATTCAATTGGCTTCCAGAGAGTGGTAGGGGATGCTTTATCCCAAGTTGATGGCCTTTCAGCTGATTCCCTGGTTGCATGCTGGAATGCGGAGTTAACCAGGGCTATTGACTGTCTGGCTCCGAAGCGCCCTCTCCGATTGCATGGAGCCCGGACAGCCCCGTGGTTTTCCCCGGAGCTGAGGGTGATGAAACAATCGTTGAGACGGCTAGAGCGCCGGTGGCGGAAAACTCATTCTGAATCAGACCGGACACGGGTTAGAGCTCAACGTTGAGCCTACCAAGTGGCAATGGCGACGGCGAAGAGGGCCTTCTTCGCCGCCTCCATTGCATCTGCAGAAAACAGCAGCAGGAGACTTTTTCAGGTGGTTCGCAGTTTATTGGAACCACCTGTACCACCGGGGCCTGGTAGGGATCCCAAGATCTCCTGCAATGCTTTTGCAAAGTTTTTTGCAGATAAAATCGCTCAGATTCAGAAGGAGGTAGACTCCACCGTGGGAGCAGGGCCAGGGCGGGAGAGTGCTAGAGTTCTGTCTGGTCCTGTTATATGGGATCAATTCCAATCTGTTACCTCCGAGGATGTGGACAGGCTGCTTGGACGAGTGAAACCGACCCCCTGTCTCCTTGATCCTTGCCCATCCTGGCTGATAAAGGCGAGCCGGGAAGGGCTGGGCGATGGGCTTTGCGGGGTGGTGAATGCTTCCCTCTGTGAGGGAGCCTTCCCAGACCCGCTGAAAGAGGCGGTCATTAAACCGCTTCTTAAAAAAACATCTTTAGACCCGGCCAATTTGGCCAACTATCACCCAGTCTCAAATCTGCTATTCTTGGGCAAGGTGATTGAGCGGGTGGTTGCTGAACAACTCCAAGCACGCCTGGAGGAAACGGACCATTTGGATCCCTTCTAATCGGGATTCAGGCCTCACCATGGGACTGAAACTGCCTTGGTCGCGCTGGTTGATGATCTCCGGCGGGCTAGGGACAAAGGTGAGAGCTGTTTCCTAGTTCTGCTGGATCTCTCAGCGGCCTTTGACACCATCAACCATAACATCCTTCTGGACCGTCTAGAGGGGCTGGGAGCTGGGGGCACTGTCATACAGTGGTTCCGCTCCTTCCTCCTGGGCCGTGTCCAGAAAGTGGTGGTGGGGGGTGAGTATTCAGACCCCTGGGCTCTCACTTGTGGGGCGCCTCAGGGTTCTGTCCTCTCCCCCATGCTTTTTAATATCTATATGAAGCCGCTGGGAGAGATCATCAGGGGGTTTGGACTGGGTGTTCATCAGTATACAGATGACACCCAGGTCTACCTCTCCTTTAAATCAGAACCAGTGAATGCGGTGAAGGTCCTGTGTGAGTGCCTGGAGGCGGTTGGAGGTTGGATGGTGGCTAACAGATTGAGGTTGAATCCTGACAAGACAGAAGTACTGTTTTTGGGGGACAGGAGGCGGGCAGGTGTGGAGGATTGCCTGGTCCTGTGCCCCTGAAGGACCAGGTGCGTAGCCTGGGAGTCATTTTGGACTCACAGCTGTCCATGGAGGCGCAGGTTAACTCTGTGTCCAGGGCAGCTGTCTACCAGCTCCACCTGGTACGCAGGCTAAGACCCTACCTCCCCGCAGACTGTCTCGCCAGAGTGGTGCATGCTCTAGTTATCTCACGCTTGGACTACTGCAACACGCTCTACGTGGGGCTACCTTTGAAGGTGACCCGGAAACTGCAATTAATCCAGAATGCGGCAGCTAGACTGGTGACTGGGAGTGGCCGCCGGGACCACATAACACCGGTTCTGAGAGATCTGCACTGGCTCCCAGTACGTTTCCGAGCATGATTCAAAGTGTTGGTGCTGACCTTTAAAGCCCTAAATGGCCTCAGTCCTGTATACATGAAGGAGCGTCTCCACCCCTATCGTTCAGCCCGGACACTGAGATCCAGCGCCGAGGGCCTTCTGGCAGTTCCCTCATTGCGAGAAGTGAGGCTACAGGGAACCAGACAGAGGGCCTTCTCGGTAGTGGCGCCCGCCCTGTGGAACGCCCTCCCATCAGATGTCAAAGAGAAAAAGAATTACTTGACATTCAGAAGACATCTTAAGGCAGCCCTGTTCAGGGAAGTTTTTAATATGTAATGCTGTACAGTTTTTAACACTGATTGGAAGCCACCCAGAGTGGCTGGGGAAACTCAGCCAGATGGGCGGGGTATAAATAATAAATTATTATTATTATTATTATTATTATTATTATTATTATTATTATTATTATTTCTAATCTATCTATCTATCATCTATCTATATCTATCTATCTATCTATCTATCTATCTATCTATCTATCTATCTATCATCTATCATCTATCTATCTATCTATCTATCTATCTATCATCTATCTATCATCTATCATCTATCTATCTCTATCTATCTATCTATCTATCTATCTATCTATCTATCTATCATCTATCTATCATCTATCTATCTATCTATCTATCTATCTATCTATCTATCATCTATCTATCATCTATCTATCTATCTATCATCTATCATCTATCATCTATCATCTATCTATCTATCATCTATCTATATCTATCATCTTTCTATCATCTATCTATCTATCTATCTATCATCATCATCTATCTAATCTATCTATCATCTGACATCTATCTCTCTATCTATCTTACATGCGCATCATACTGTGAATTTAACTCAGGCTATCTTTGTCATGTCAAATATAAGTCAGAAATGGTCCTGAATAACACTTTGTTAACTTCTGTGTCTCTATAGAAAAAAAATATCATTTTTCTTTATCTTAAAGATCTTCTTTATGAAGATCTTCCCATAAGTAGTGTAATATGAAGATTCCTAAGCAGGTCTCTTTCATTAAGAAGTGTTTTTTTTTACTGTTATAACTAACTTCTCACAGAAGAGATACAAGCCTTCCCCCACTCATTGTCACTGCTCATAGTAGTAATTTGGATGAACTATTCAGAATTGCTTTTACACCCCACCATTATTCTGTCCCCTTCCACACTATCAAAACACTGTCCTTTTTCAAATTAGAAAAACCCAGTATGCACAAATGTGTAGTAACCACTCTGAAAGACTCTCCCCTCCTCCGGTCTGTTACATCTGCTATATCTCACTTTTCTCTCACATGATGTAGCTCAACACAGCATGCAGAGGGGTGGGAAGCAAAATGTTAAGGCTTGCAATTGAGATGTACTAGAGTAAAAATAGATTTACATTTCTGGAGATAACACTGTGCTGCATTTACATCAAAACAGAGAGCTGTAAAGGTTTGCACCAGCCATTTTTGGGCTCAGTTTTGGCATTTTTAGGCTGCAGTCCTATGCACACTGGGAATAAACTCCACTGGATACAGCCCGTCTTACTTTTGAGTAAAGATGTTAACTGTCGATGACTAGCGATGCAATTTGGGTTGGAAGGATCAACTTATTTCTGGTCTGTGTCAATGTCACATGAGTTCTTTCATAAGTCCATTCCATCCCATTACTGCCTTATTTTTATTTTAAAAATCCACATGAAAATTCATAAATGTATTTCAATGCCTATTTCTGCTTTATCTTAGTGTTTGCATTTCTAAATTTAATGTAAGCACATTTTAGTCTTTTTTGAACTGTGTTTCAAAATTCAGGCAAATGCAAAATCCTCAGCACCTTAGGCTGGGAGAAGCAGCTCAGGTCATTTTGCGTTGGAATTTGCAGAAATCGAATTCTTCAAGCACTCCTAAATACAACACAGTATCTTGTTAGTCACCTAGACACTGAAACCCTTTCACCTGTGTGGTAGGCCCATTGTGGGAAACAAATTTATCTGTCCTAGTTTATGCATGTGGGAACTTGCGCTACAAAAGGGGAATGAAGAAGTCCTCTCTGTGGGGCAGGTATATAGGTGTGTGTTTCTGCAATCACAACTGCAGAAGGTTGTGAGATGTGGCTCACTGAGCCAAAGAGATGTGGCGCAAGTAGCTTGTCTGTTTTTGCAGATTAGCTTTCTGCATCTTAAAGCAGGGACATCTGTGGGACCACATCTTCATGCACAGGCAAATGCACCTCTGCATCAAACTGTGATGTGGGTGTGATGAATCGCATCCACGGAGCATTTCATTAGAATGTCAAAGGCAGATCCTCTGCTCCTCACTCCTCAGGCATGTTTGCAAGAGAACCAAGGGGGCCAACCACAGTTAGAATAGGTGGTCTCTCATAACAATGCGAGATGGTATCTCTTTTTAGGCATATTGAATTCATTTAGCAAACATAAAGAATTCTTGCTTTAGAAAAAGGCACACTGTGACAAAACCACAGGAAATTGAACTTTAAAGATGGCTGCCTCCCTCCTCATCCTTTGTGTTTATATATATATGTATGTATGTATATATATATATAGAGAGAGAGAGAGAGATAATGGGCTACATCTTTATCCTCTCCCTTGCTATTAAAGGCTACAACCAGGTTCTCTTAAGCTTTTTTAAAAAACAAACAAACGAACAATGAACAAATAATGTGTTGAGTGTAAGGGAAGGCTATGCAACTCCCATTTTCCATGTTTACAGCTGTTTCCTGTGAACACCTTTGTTGTATTCTGTCATTATATGTTTGTATTTAAGACGTTTGTCCTGAGCAGGACCCAGTAGTCGAGGGAGGTGTTGAGAGTCTCAGAGCAAAATAGGCAGTAGGCAGGGGAAAAAATCAGGCAGAGAATGTATGTGCCTTTATGTGATTAATGAAGATCTCTTTAAGAATCACTAAGATCTATTTCTCATGGATATAGGGATAATTACCAGAACCTTATAGTGAGAAGGGATAATTACCAGAACCTTATAGTGAGAAGGAGCATGATAATGCCCAGGACTTTTCTTCAGCTGCTACTCAATAGAACTCTCAGGTGGGTGCCGTTGCCATTATAAGAGAACAAAGGAGATGTTCATGATTAGTTCTGGCACCATTTTAAAAAATAAAAACAGTACTGATAAGGTCAGTGCAGTAGATCCTGATCTACTCAGTGCTGACTGTCCCTAAAACTGACCCTTGTTGTTTCCATACTCTGCTGATAGCATGGCTTGGCATGGAAAGTGATACTGGTGGCACTGGATGTTCAGGGCTGTTGTATGCATTGTGTGTCTGTGCATGCATGTGTGCAGAAACCTCTTGAGTTGTGTATCTCAGGAATGCAACCTACTGTACAAAGGTAAGGGTCACATCCATAGATCCACCTATTTTTGCATCTGGTCTCGCCCACTGCTGGTATGCGGCCTCCAGAAGGTTGCTCATGAGAAAATGCAAGAAGTTTACAGCCATATTGGTTTCCCAATGCAATTCAACGAGATTTCCAAAGATGGGTTGTTGTTGTTTTTTCTGGATCATAATCCAGATCTGGGTGTCAGGTCAGGTCTGCATCATCCCTTTCTGGGACTGATCTAAAACCTGAATTGTGCCCTGAATCTGATCAGGGGACCATACACAGCCCTATGAGCAATGCTTGCCCATCTACAGCAAATCACCCACTACCAGCAGATCTCAATCTACTTCCTGCTTTATTCACTTTTCCCCATTTTTGTGTGTGCTTATAAATATGTTTAAATATTTTTAAAATAAATATACAAAAAAAATAATATGAAGCAGAACATACTATGTGTGATGGTCCTGTAACAATGTGCCACAATACATTGCTTCATCTCTTTAGTCATATCTAGGCATACTCTTCATTTATGGAAAGGAACTCAGTCTAAGATTTTATCCATTAGCACAAGGGATAATGGAAGCACAAGGGCTTCCTTCTGTGTAACCAGAACTCCTCCTCCTCTCCTCTTTCCTCATGCCCTCCAAATCTGTTCTAGGTTTCTCCCCAATATTCTGGGACAGATTTTGGGGTGTGTGGAGGATGCACGCAGAGAGGGAATAGAAGTCCATGCAACCCTTAACTCACAGTGCATTGATCTGCACTCCACCTTAATAATGAATGCCTTTTTTCCTGGGCTCGTAAAGAAACTAGATCACATTTGGGGTGCAAAACATTAAAGATTGCAATTCAGAGGTGCTATTGTAATGTGGAAACAGGTAACACTGTGTTGCATTTATACATATTAAACAATTATTTACAAAAGAACAGCAGAGAATATCAACTCAGGCTGTGCAATCCTTTAAGAAATAAAATAATGCAAAACGGCCCCATTTGTATTTAATTTGGACTGAATAGAATAAATTAAAAATTCAATGAAAATTATTCAATCCAAATTAAATAATTATGAAGTGAAAAAATAGTGGTTCTTTCTTTCTTTGACAAGGTGTTGTCTTTTATTCTTTTTTAATATCTTTGATCCTCCCTTCCTTCAGATAACATGAACTAAATGTGTAAAGTTATTAATTCCAGAAAAGCATAATATTTCAAGTGAGATGCTTAAGGAGATGTAAGGGAAGGAGGGCGGAAAGGACCTGGAGATTAAGATAATGTTTCATAAATATTAAGATAATGTTTCATAAATAAAAGAGGATTTTTCATCTGTTCATGTAGCCTATTTTTTCACATAATTCCCCACTTATGTGCTATTAAAATTTGCGTGAGAAAAACTGTTCTGCTTGAAGGCAGAAGGGAATGGAATTTTAAACATTTGGTTCTCTCTCTCTCTCTGGTATAGATAGGCTATTTCTCCTTAAATATTGAACATCTCAAACTACTAGTCCTGAAAATGATAACAAATTTGCAGCCTTGTAACATATACTATATTGACTGATTTATAATCAGAATTTTGTGTGTAGAACTTTTCTTTTATACTCCCTTCATTAAAGTGAAAACGTTTTCTTTTCAAACTACATTTTATTCTGCCACTAGAAAACTTGTTGCTTTCTGTAGACAGTGTAGACAGGCTTACTTATTATTTACTGTTAGAATTTTGTACCAATTTCAGATATTCCCATTTATGCCATTTATTCCCATTTATGTACCAATATTCCCAGTGGGTGGCGCTGTGGGTAAAACCTCAGTGTCTAGGACTTGCCGATCGTATGGTCGGCGGTTCGAATCCCCGCGGCGGGGTGAGCTCCCGTCATTCGGTCCCAGCTCCTGCCCACCTAGCAGTTTGAAAGCACCCTTAAGTGCAAGTAGATAAATAGGTACTGCTTTATAGTGGGAAGGTAAATGGCGTTCCTGTGTGCTGCGCTGGTGCAGGCTCGCCAGAGCAGCTTCGTCACACTGGCCACGTGACCCAGAAGTGTCTTCGGACAGCGCTGGCCCCCGGCCTCTTAAGCGAGATGGGCGCGCAACCCCAGAGTCGGTCACGACTGGCCCGTACGGGCAAGGGTACCTTTACCTTTACCTTTATTCCCATTTATGCAGAGGGAAGCCTAACTGAACTCTGTGATACTTTTGCATATATAAGTGTGTACAGGATTGTAGGCTAACAGTGCAATATATATAAGATTGCACTGTTAGCCCACAATCCTGTACACACTTATTTTGGGAGTAAGTCTCACATCCCTAGCTGCTTCATCCAGACACAGAAATCCAGCTAATATGTTAAAGACTAAAATGCTCATTTTTAAAAAAGCACCCTTAGAAGCAAAGGTGTTTATATGCAATTTAATACAGCTATATGTGGATAGTGTGCACATTTGAATCTGCACTCAGATGTGCATTCCACTGAAAGCAATGCACAGAGACCATAGATGGCATCTGCATTCAGATGAGCATTTAAATGTGCTCAACACCTAGGGTTCCTCATCCAGCAACTGCAAAGCATGCAAAACTTCGCCCAAGTGGATTTCCTTAGCTGGATTGGAGTGATAACTTCTATGGCAAATGATCCTCTGGCTCAGGTTTCCGTTCCTGGTAGCTGCTGACAACTATGTCAGTTTGTTCCTGGTACCCAGCTAGGAATGTCAAGAGCAGTGTTTGAGATAGGGCAGGGGCAGAGGGGGCCTGACCCCTTATCTTCTGTGATGGCCCCCTTAAGATTCTTGTGAGGAACAGGATTTGGCTAAATCCACAGTGGTACCTCGGGTTACAGACGCTTCAGGTTATGCGATTTCAGGTTGCGCATGGCGCCAAACCTGAAAGTACTGGAACGGGTTGCTTCCGGGTTTCGGCACTCACATGTGCACAGAAGCACTAAATTGTGCTTTCCACATGCACAAACGTACCAAATTGCAACCTGCGAGTGCACAGACGCGGCGCTGCAGGTTGCGAACACTGCAGGTTGCGAACGTG
Source organism: Podarcis gaigeae (assembly GCF_964106915.1). Classification (NCBI taxonomy): domain Eukaryota; kingdom Metazoa; phylum Chordata; class Lepidosauria; order Squamata; family Lacertidae; genus Podarcis; species Podarcis gaigeae. The sequence goes on from NC_139680.1 coordinate 99,413,044, forward strand.
CCTCCCACACGAATCACATTCACAACCCGAGCTTCCACTGTATAGGGCAGGCTTCCTCAACCTCGGCCCTCCAGATGTTTTGAGACTACAGTTCCCATCATCCCTGACCACTGGTCCTGTTAGCTAGGGATCATGGGAGTTGTAGGCCAAAAACAGCTGGAGGGCGGAGGTTGAGGAAGCCTGCTATAGGGAGTCAGCAGTTGAGGCTAACAAATTTCACTAAGGACCGCCACATTTTGAGCACAGCTCATTTAAAATCAAAACAAATCTGTGGTGGTGCTCCTGTTCTGGATTTTGTGTTCCATATCTCCTTCAAGAGGTGCAAACCACTTTGCAATATTGATCACACCCTTGTGCTTAGGACAGAGGCAGAGAAGCCTTCAGACGTTGTTGAACTTCGCCTCTCCCCAGCCCCAGCAAGCGTGGCCAGTAATTAGAAATGATAGGGGTTATAACCCAACAACACCGTGATGATCTCAGTTTTCTTGCACCAGCCTAGTGGAACATGCAAATGGAGATAGTCCACTCCACTTAGACCTTTAGTCAATTACCAGTGTTTCTCATCCTTGGGTCCCCAGCTGTTATTGGCCTACAACTCCCACCATCCCCAACCACTGCTCCTGCTAACTAGGGATGATGAGAGCTGTACTCCAACAATAGCTGGGGACCCAAGGTTGAGAAACACTGAATTAGGTCATCCATATTAGTCACATGGTTGCATCCCACTCTGCTCTGGCAATGGATAGAATTGTGAAATTCTGTGGGAAGCTTAAATGACTTGGGGAGTTTTCACAGCAACTTTCCACCTGAGTTGCCCTTCCTGTGCAGTTTTGTCATTTCAAATACTGCTGAAGCAACCATGAAGTGGCAACCATGCTGATCCAATAACATTCTCAGGGATAGCTCAGTTGGTAGAGCACGAGACTCTTGATCTCAAGGTTGTGGGTTTGAGCCCCATGAGGGGCAAAAGATTCCTGAATTGCAGGGGGCTGAACTATATAATCCTCATGGTCCCTTCCAACTCTATGATTCTATGATCAGGCTAAATATATAGGATTGCATTGTCAGTCAATTTCTAACCAGGTGAATTTCTTTTGTTTCCCAAACCCGGGGTGGTATTCAGCTAAGTTTTACACAGAACAGATCTATTGGAATGAATGGACCAAATGTAGTCATGTATTTTATTTCCCAGGGATCTACTCTGAGTAAATCTTAGTTGACTTCCATCCTTTTCTCCATTAATGATCCTCAGTTCTCTGATTGGCTTAATAACTAGTTTGTATTTATAATAAAAAGAATATATAAATCCCTGTTGAGAAATTGCTTACCTCTGCATCTCTCTGCTTTTTCTCCCCATACAGAAAACGCCGTAAGCAGTTTACTCGATCACAGCTGAAAAGAGCTTGTAGGACCCCGTGCACTTTAATTCTGAGGAAGGTGAAGTCCCTTCTGACTCACAAAGAGACTCAAGAGAATTTGAGCAATCATTCACAGCTGAAGATGCAACAGTGAAAAATTTGTTTTGTTGCTATTTTGAAAGCATCACCCTATAAAGAAGAATTTTCAGAAATTGGACAGGAGAAGGTTCTTTCTGTGTCTTTATACAGTGAGGACAGTTAAAGGCTGCATCTTGTTTTATTAAAGAGTAAAACACAGTTTTGAACTTTTCCATGCCTTGAAGTAAGGCAACCGGGATATAAGGAGAATATGTCAAAAAAGTCAGAAGATGGATAATATACAGAACCAGACAACCCGTTAACCCACCATCAACTTTCCATTGCTGCTTCCCCTGGGACATCATATAAACTTCCGTCAATAACATGAACTCTCTGAATGCAACTGTATGCATTCATACTATAGCATACTTCTGGTTCTGCCCTTTGAGGCTCCAGATATATTGCACTATCCCACCCCAAGCATGGAGATATATCTGTTGAAGCACAAATGCCAAGTTACATTGTCTTAACTTGATTTTGGGGTGCCCTGATTGAGGCATGTTGTTTTTCAGAAGTACTGAGAATCTTAGGTAAAGAAAGAACACATGTACACAGAAGATTCTGAATGCAGACTGACGTTGGCTGAATTAGGTAACCAACAATCCTCAGTAACCATCTCTGAAAGTGATTTTCTATCAAATCTTGGAAAGAAGCAGTACTTCTTACGCGGTGGTTTTTATGAGTAGCAACCGCTAGGCTGACAGTTATTTCTTTAATGTAACATTAAATCTGTCTCTCTCATTATTTATTGATATTGTTACAGAACCTTGAGTAGCTCAGACAGGCAGGCCCTTTCTTGATGGATGACGGTGTCCAAGTTTTGATAAACAGAAGAAATAATTATTGTCAAACAGGGACAAAGGCATGCAACAATCACTCAACACTCAGGCCGTGGCACGTCAAACATTTATATCACATACGCACACACCCATCCTGCAAAGAATCGTGGGAACTGTAGTTTAGCTACCACTAAGCTACCATTTCCAGCTCCGCAAAAAAAAAAACAACCAACTAGTGTTCCCGGGATTTGGAGTGTGTGTGTGTTGTATCTGATTTAAATGTATTCTGTGTGTGCTGACTTATTACGGTTGACGATCCCAGAAACTCCATAGGAATAGCCAAGCACCATCACCCCCTCTGATGTCAAACACAGGACATGACCACTGAGAAATAGGAGGGAGATGCCAGAATGCTTGGATGAATCTGAGATTTGCAGAAGTAGAGAAAAAACCCACCCTTTAAAAAACTACTAAAGGGCAAAACAGCAACAAGCAATCAAATTGAACATGCTGTTTGACAGCTAGAAAGAAGAGGATAACTTGGGGTTGGTGGAACAGGGAGTGAAATGTCCTGATTTGAGCCCTTGCTGGTGGGCATGAAACCCTGAACCATTGTACTGCAGGATATACAATGCTTCATTGTGAGTCCTACCGGTAGTCTATAAACCCATTCTGCCAGAGGAGGAACCAATCCTCTGAGATGCAGCTGAGTCTCTCATTACTCATTCCAGATCCCCTATACTAACTGTGCACCCTGATCTGACTTGGATCTGTGCCCCCAACTCATTCGGGGACCTTACCCAATTTCCTCCCAGACCACCAGCCCTTTTGAAAGACCTGGATTGCTCCAGGTTAGACCTGATGTGACCTGGGCTGATCCAGGGCTGCATGAACCTCATCTGGCCAAATTCCAAGGCAAACTGAATCAACCTGATTTAGTTCTGGATCTGATGTACAGTCCTAGTATTAACCACACACTTTAAATATATCCCAATGTCTATACTTTTTGTATTCCATGATATGAGTTCCTACTATGGTTGAACTTGATCACAGTTCCTCCCAAAAAGATGTTTAAAAAGGCTGTCTAGAGCACGACAGCTCCAACAATTGTCATTATGTCCCAATCTATAAAATGATAACTATAATTGGTATTGGGTTGTTTTTATTTTAAAAAAACATCAATTGCGGCAGATAATTATTACATAAGGAAATGTGTTGCAAATTCTCAGTTACCCGAATTGCTTTGTTGGGTCCTCCACTGCCTGTTTTTATGCCTACAAATGTGAATGTATATTTTTCAATAAAATAGAAAGGCCATGGAGTGTATTGTACCCATTTGGGAAATGCAGAAAGAGGGGTTGGGGTTTGGGGGGGGGGCAAATATCTTCTTCAAAAAACCTTGGTTGTACTTCTGAGTGCACCCGATGATGGGATTCCAAAACCATTAGAGCAATGACTCTGGATTTACACATTTTGCTTTGTAGCCTGATTGTTTGGGACTGGGTAACAATTTATATACAGGTATCGACTTCTGATTTAGCCCCATGTACAGAAAGCACTGCAAAATGAAATGTACAAGACTGTAGTGTAGTAGTGGGAAGTGAGAGATGAGAGTTTGGAAAGTCTGGTAATGTGTGTATCTGCATACAACTGTTGGGCACTCGTGTAAATATATCTCTGTACAATAAAGCTTCATTGTTACACAAATGTTTGATTCCCTCTGCACTCTGCAAGAATCACCCCGATTCAACTGAATGCTTGAAAAGAATCATAGAATAGAATCATAGAATCATAGAATCATAGAGTTGGAAGAGACCACAAGGGCCATCGAGTCCAACCCCCTGCCAAGCAGGAAACACCATCAGAGCACTCCTGACATATGGTTGTCAAGCCTCTGCTTAAAGACCTCCAAAGAAGGAGACTCCACCACACTCCTTGGCAGCAAATTCCACTGTCAAACAGCTCTTACTGTCAGGAAGTTCTTCCTAATGTTTAGGTGGAATCTTCTTTCTTGTAGTTTGGAACCATTGCTCTGTGTCCGCTTCTCTGGAGCAGCAGAAAACAACCTTTCTCCCTCCTCTATGTGACATCCTTTTATATATTTGAACATGGCTATCATATCACCCCTTAACCTCCTCTTCTCCAGGCTAAACATGCCCAGCTCCCTTAGCCGTTCCTCATAAGGCATCGTTTCCAGGCCTTTGACCATTTTGGTTGCCCTCCTCTGGACACGTTCCAGTTTGTCAGTGTCCTTCTTGAACTGTGGTGCCCAGAAGATGCCATGTGAACCCCCTTTCTCCATATGAGCCCACCTGGACACATCATGATCTGATCATGTTCTGAGGCCATTCTTCATGTCCCTCCTCCATGAGATGTCTGGAGGGTAGCCACACAAGAATGGTGTGGCTTTCTGCAGTGGCTCTCTCCTTGCGCAATGCTCTCCCCAGGGGGGCTCGCCTGGCACCTTCATTACATATTCTTAGGCACAAGGCAAAAGCACCTCTCTTCTCCCAGGCTTTTGGTTAATTAAATAATCAATGGCCTTTAAAATGGTTGGGGGAGTTTGTTTGTTACTATGTTACATATTTTTCTGTTTTTATAGTGTAAACTGCCCCATGAAGGGTGGTATAGATCATGGTAGGCAAACAAAGCCCTGGGGGCTGGATCTGGCTCAAACACCTTCTAAATCTGGCCCATGGACGGTCTGGGAATCAGCATGTTTTTACATGAGTAGAATGTGTCCTTTTATTTAAAATGCATCTCTGGGTTATTTGTGGGCATAGGAATTCATTCATCCCCCCCCCCAATATAGTCCAGCTCTCCGCAAGGTCTGAGGGACAGTAGACTGGCCCCCTGCTGAAAAAGTTTGCTGACCCCTGGTATAGATATCTTATAAATTTAATAAATAAATGTGGAATATTTTCAAGGCCACAAAAAGGCCAGCCAGACATATGTGAAGTAAGGGAAACCTACTGAATGCATTAGCATTTAGATGGAAATATAGTATACATGAAGCCCTAAGGTTAATGGCTTTCCTCAAATCCTTGAGGATCTAAATGGGAACTTTACGCAGAAACTCTTTATGAGAATAATCGAATGTTGGCCTTGTCAACAATTGTTCAGTCAAAAGGCATCACATTCTTTTTCTAGCCGTAGACAAGGGAGTTCAGAAGAGATGATCACATGAACTGGATTGCTGGCTTCTAAACTTATATTTCCAAAGGTTCTATGTACTCATTCTGACTCTTACCTCTGCCAAGTTTATTTGGACAGAACTCATTTTGAAACACAGCCTTCCTTCAAAATCTGCACTTCTCTGAATTTTGTAGTGTGTTTCACTAGCCAAGCAGCACATATACCCTGTGCATATACTGGGGTAAAGTGTGCATCAAATAGGTTATATTAGTGAAAATTGTGGACAAAAATGCATTATACAAGGGAAATTTGCTTTGCAAAAACATGTTTATTAGGCAAAATTGCATACGAAAGCATGTATATTGGAGGAAATTTGCACTAGAATATGCCTGAATTTTCATAAAGATTTGTTTTTGGTTTTAAATCACAAACTGATGTGGAAATGGGCAGAACTGAACATAATTCTGGAAAAGTGAGAAACTGAGCAAAAGCAAAATTGAAGGAGAATAATTCAGAATAATTCAGGAAAACTTTTGAGAATTTTAAAGAAACTAGAAGACACATTCAAGTGCAGAATATGTCTGTGGGGAATACAATATGTCACAATTGCATTTAGGTCTTCCTCCCTGCATTCAGCAAACTGTTTGGGGGCCTCCCACTTCACCTTTAGGCATCAGAATACCATCTTCCTTGAACAGCTTGGCTCTGCTTTCCTAATTATTATTATTTAATTAAATTATGTATCACATTTTACATTCAAAGCACTTTACAAACACACAGTGAGAACAGCTACAGTTTTAAGTACAAAAAATACACATAAAGCTGATTTAGAAACAGTACCAAATGAACATCTAAGTCAGAGATCTTGGTTATACTTCTTAGTTATGGCTGTCCTCATGAAGGAACAGTGCCATGAGTCATGCCTGCAGGGTGAAAATGTGATCGGTGAGGATGGCTAAATGTACAAGAACATTTCTGGCCAGTATTGAGGGTCTTGAGAAGAAGGTAATTGCCACCAGTTGGTTGGCCATGGGGCCTTCTGGCGGTTCCTTCACTGTGAGTAGCCAAGTTACAGAGAACCAGGCAGAGGGCCTTCTCGGTAGTGGCACCCGCCCTGTGGAACACCCTCGCACCAGATTTCAAAGAGAACAACAACTACCAGACTTTTAGAAGACATCTGAAAGCAGCCCTGTTTAGGGAAGCTTTTAATGTTTGATGCATTACTCTATTTTAATATTTTGTTGGAAGCCGCCCAGAGTGGCTGGAGAAGCCCAGCCAGATGGTTGTGGTATAAATAATAAATTATTGTTATTGTTATTATTGTTATTATATATTTGACTACACACAACAGCATTTTTATCTATGAACATGAGTCCCATCTACACAATGCATTTAAAGCATTCTTAAACCACTTTAACAGTTATGGCTTCCCTCAAAGAATTGTTGGAACTTGGGTTTGTTAAGGGTGCTGGAAATGGCAGTTCTCTGAGGGGCTCTTCTATCAACTCTTAGCACCCATAACAAACTACAGTTCCCACGATACTTTACGGAAAACCATGACCCTTAAATATATTGTGTGAATGTGACCTTACCCTTGGCATCTATGACTGCTTGGAGCACCATGCTCTATAGACATTTTCAATTTGGTTTATGTAATTCAGGGTCCACAATACAGAACTGAGAATAATCCAGAGGCCCCTTTTCCCAGCCAGAGAAACTCATACATAGAAAATTTTATGTGCATGTTGCCTTTCCATAGTTTGAACCATGCTCAAGATGGCTTATAACATGGGGGGGGGGAACATAATTTCAACATAACTAAAGTCGTCCTAGACAATAAAGAAAATATCAAAAATACACAGCTACACTGAACAATTTCCACATAAATAATAATAAGATCTAAAATAATGATACAAAAATTAATATCCATAACAGCAACAACGCCGTCCCCAAAGCAAATCCCGCTAAACAACACCCCAGCCCAACTCCAGTTTCTGAAATCTAGGATCGCTTCCTATCAACCATCTCTTTGAAGATTTCTCAGGGCACTAATTGTCCAACTCAAATATACTCATTATTTTACACTAGGCATTGAACAGTTTTTTGTTTTCTTAATCTCCAGCTATGCTTTCTTGAGCTGGCAACTCTTTCTATACACTTGAGTACCATCTAGTGTGCATTGCAGGAATTATATGGTTTGTATAAAAAAGATTCCTTATTACAGCACTTCTATACTGGAAGAAAAATGTCCACCTTGAAAAAAACAGCCACAACACCCCACATTTCTGCTTAATATTCTAGCCTTCACTAAATAGTTTAATCTGAATTGCTTGCGAGCGGGGAAATGTAAAAATTATGGAAGGGAAATGCAAGAGTGAATAATTTCCCCCCTAGTGTGTACCAAGAACTCCTCTGACTTCCCAATGTTGAGGTAATTTTAATCTGTTTCAGTATTTTAACTTTTACATAACTTTTGTTTTTAAAATAGGTTTGTAATTTTTTTCTTTTACTATTTTATCTTTTGTAAATCTCTGTGAGGGGTTTTTTAAACAATCAAGCAGTGTTCAAAGTTTATGAAATAAACAAATTAATGCTTTCTAATTGCTTGGGAAGGGCAAGGCTGGAGATAGGGGAAACCAGATGTACAACCAAAATGAAGGATAGAGGATCAAATATTTCTGCTGCAAACAATTTCCTTATTAGTAAAAAGGATGCAAACTTCTAGCCCTCCAGATGTTGTTGGACTCATCAGCCCCAGCACGGCTGGCCAAGTGTTATAATCCAGCATCATCTGGCTGGCCGCAGGTTCCCCAACCTCGCCCTATAAGGTGATTTCTCCCCCCCACCCAAGACAATATAAGTTTGTTAGCATTGAATCATCCATAATGCATGCCATTGTTCTTTTTGAAAAAGACTTCTGGAGAACAGATGTTCCCGCTGGATTGAGTTATCCCAAGAAAAGTGAATTATACCTGCATAACAGAGGAATGACATCCCCGAGGCATGCTTATAAAAAACCTCCCAGTTGCCCACTTTGTGCTCCTTTCCAGGCCAGAAAGTTATTTTGTTCTTAAATGCTGAAATGTGAAAGTTATTTTGTTCTTAAATGCTGTATGTCAACACAAATCTTAGCCATTGCTAGTTCAGCACTACAGGATCCCCTGTCAGGCTGAGACCATTGTTCTGGGTGGAAATGGACCTTTCAAGGGTAAAAAATGCAGTTGAATCTGAAACAGTGCTCTGTGAGCATGGTGAAATTTCCTGTCCTGTGACTGCCATTAATGTTTGAAAAATATTATCATTTACAGTGGTACATTGGTTCTCGAACTTAATCCGTTCTGGGAGTCCAACTCCCAAAACCATCCGAAAACCAAGGCATGGCTTCCGATTGGCTGCTGGATTTTCCTGCAGTCAAGCGGAAGCCCCATCGGATGTTTGGCTTCCGAAAAACGTTTGCAAACTGGAGCACTTAACTTCCGGGTTTGCGACGTTCGGGAGCCGATTTGTTTGACAACTTCGAGAAGCAAGGTACCACTGTACTAATTGTTTATATTTATTAAATGCCCTTCCTCAGTCTCACCTTTATAAACCCAAGTTTGGGTATCTGCACTTCTTTTGTTTTCCATCACCACCAATTCACTTTCGAAACCTCCGAGCAGCTGGTGTATTTGGCTGGTGTTTAAGGCCAGAGCAAAAGCATATGGAGCAACCAAGGTGATTTTACCATTGTATGTTAGTTTCTCCAAGCATCTCTACCCTCCCTCCAGGCAAGCAGAAGTCATTATCAGAATCCCAGGACACATTTCAGTGAGGCAAAAGCACTTGAGGAGGGGTGTGGTCTGAGGAGGAAGAAGAGGAGGAGTTTGCATTTGATATCACTGCCCTAAGGAGTCTCAAAGCAGCTAACAATCTCCTTTCCCTTCCTCCCCCACAACAAACACTCTGTGAGGTGAGTGAGGCTGAGAGACTTTAGAGATTGTGACTAGCCCAAGGTCACCCAGCAGCTGCATGTGGAGGAGCGGGGAAGCGAACCCGGTTCACCAGATTATGAGTCCACCACTCTTAACCACCACACCACACTGGCTCCCAGTGTGTAGCTGAGAACGGTGTAGCTGAGAAGGGGGTGTTGCATGGGGAAAGTCCTGGGGCCCAGATAAAGAGACTTGATGGGAAGCATTTGAACCCCATTAATGATGAAATTTGCATCCATGCAAGTGCCCTTTGGACCAGACTTTTAAGATGAAAATAGACTTGGAAACTTTGTTGATAAGCCAGCAAATGGCAGCATTTTAAGAACCATCCCCTCCATGCATTCTAGCACCGCTTTTCGTGAAACAGATCTTGAACGGATCACACAAAACTGAAGCTAATATGCATGCTGCTTGACTCCATGGAAGAATCTGTTTCCTGCAGTTGCATCTGTGACGTACCGGGTTTAGCAATAATTAACACTTCCTTCCTTGATGCTCCTCGCAAACACCTACTAATAAGTTATTTGTGCTGGGAAAGCAATGAATCACTTGTCTAAAGGCGTCAGGTGCATATCTCTCTGCAGTTCTGTTATCTGCAATGCACAGTTTGCAGATCTTTATGGATTTTTCTGCTTAGAATTGGAAAGTTGGGGTGCCTTGCCTCACCTGCCTTGTTAAACAAAGGTGGTTATTATGGGCCAGGGTTGCTGTAGCTTGAGAAGTACTCTCAGGGCTGGCCCAAGACATTTTGGCACCTGAGGCAAACCACAAAATGATGCCTCTCACCAGGGAAGAAGGGGCAAGTGAAGATCTACACCAGGAACAAGGGTGTAAGTGAAGATTTACGTCAGGAACAGGGGTGAGGGAATCAAAGACCATCTTGGAGGGGGGAAATAACAAACAAACAAGCAAGCAAGCAAGCAAACACACACACACACACACACACACACACACACAAACACAAACAAACAAACACACAAACAAATGATGAAGGCCTACCAGGCTTGCACCAGGAGCAACACCTCAATGCCTTCCACATGCATTGCATCAGAAAGATTTTGGATATCACATGGCAGGACAGAGACTCAAACAAAAGATGTGTGCTCCTAAGCCCACATTCCTAGCATGTTCACACTCCTGTCTCAGTGACATCTACACTGGCTTGGTCCCCAATGAAGTGCTCTTCCAGCACCAGGCCTGTTGTCAACTTTGTGTTGCAGTGATGTCTTCAAACATAACATGAAGTCTGGCAACATCAACTCTGCCATGTGGGAATCCCTTGCAAATGACCACAATGCATGGAGACAAACAGTCGGGTCATGCATCCATAACAGTGACTAGTGGAGGAATAACCTCTGGGAGGAGCACAGAGAGAAGAAACTCCATGGTGCATTTGCAGCAGCACAACCAGGTGCTTTCTTTTGCCTCAGCTGCAGCAAAACATGTCTCTCTTGTATCGGTCTCTACAGCCACAGCAGGCACTGTAACTCTTTCCAAAGGGGCACCCTTCCATTGTCTCCTGAGACAGATGGATGCCAATAACAACCTAATCAACTTGAAAAGACAGGTGGTCACTTCCATAGGTTTTATACTTAAATGAGCTTGAGGAAGTCAAGTCACCCTTCAGCTTCAAAAGAAGTCATTTCTTCAGGTTCTCTTTTGGATACTGATCAGCACACAAGTGTGCAGGCTCAGAAGGTGAAAGCTCGGTGGAGCAAGCAAGCATGCAGAACTGAATGCACTTGCATTGTATTTGCAGTCATTCATAGAAAGCAAATCCCTCCCAGTTGTAATTTATGACAAGCTACAATTGAAATTGCTTTCAGAAGCTGTTAGGTTGCTCCACTATACAAAAATGCAAAAGCTAAATGTGTGTCCCTTTGAGAGATATTTGTATTCTTCAGCATGGCTAAAGGGAATGGTCTTGGAACTCTGGCTAGTATTCATAGAGACCTCTGTGTTCTACCTCAAATACAGTCAATGTCTTAGAGAATTAACTCTAAGAAGTTTTCATAAGCGTAATGGGGGGGAACCTCTGCAGTAGTGACTGTCCATCAAAAGCCTTCATGAGGCATCATTCATGAGACTCTGTGAGCTGGCTATACTATCTCATAGCTGACTCATAGCTTGACCATTGGGAACATGCTGTTCCAGCACATTTTTTTCTCCTGCACAAGTTGATCCCCTATGTCACTTCCTGGTTTCTAATAACCAGCATTGACAATAGTGAACTGAGAAAACCACCGTTACTGCTCAAATTCTTCTTGTGGGCTTCCATGGGTGTCTGGTTGGCCAATGTGAGAACAGATTGCAGGACTAGATGGGCTTTTAGTCTGATCCTGTGGTCTTCCAGAAGATGTTGGAGTGCACAAGCCTTAGCTGAAATGGAAAATCACCAGCGATGGTGCAGACATCTGGAAGACCACAGGTTCTCAAAGTCTGCAATAGTCTCTCCTTATATTCCAGAGAAATGTCAATATCTGGGTTCAAAATCCCACTCAGCCATTAAGCTACTGGGTTAGTTGATATCTCACAACCCTTCCTACCTCAGAAAGATATGAAAAGGATCAAATGGGAGATGAAAATAATCCACACTTTTTTTGCATATCTATCTATATCTATCTATCATCTATCTATCAATCATCTATCTATATCTATCTATCTATCTATCTATATCTATCTATCTATCTATCTATCTATCTATCTATCTATCTATCTATATCTATCATCTATCTATCATCTATCTATCTATCTATCATCTATCTATCTATCTATCTATCTATCTATCTAATCATCTATCTATCTATTATCTCAACAGCTGAAGTTGTAATGGCATTGTTATAAGAACCACCATCGAGATACACCTGAAGATTAATATGCTACTACATTCAGAAGAGCAGGCATTGGTACCAAATCTGACAATTCTACATGTCAAGTAGGAAAGATTTGTGCTCATAACCTTTGGCACGTACTTCCCTAAAACATTTGGAAGTATGCCTGAATCCTTGCTTGCTTGCTTGCTACTCCGAAATGTTTTAAAGGCACAACAGCCAAATCTTAAACATATACATGCTTCAGACTTGGTGAGAAAACTTTATTGACCTTCCCTGGGATTCTATGAATCCATAAGCTTTCGGCGGATGTTTGTACCAGAGTGTTTACAACCAAGAGTGCTTTAAAACTTGCTTGCTTCCTGGGCTTCCTGTTAAAACTACAGTTAAAAAAAAAGATTAGGCACTCTGTTATGTTTTAAAACATCGAGATATTTCCCGTAGATACAAAATAGCACAAAGTTGCTAGTCTTTCTTGTAAATATAAAAAGCAAACACGATGTAGTCAGTGTATGATATAAGGCTTCAGTCCCCTGTCTCAATATTCTGACCAGGAAGTGGTTTTTAAAAGCTTTCCCTTAATAAAATAAAATGTGTGAGAGTAGATTTATTTTGCTATATATTTCTGAGTCTCACAGCACAAACATGGTTATTCAAAAGAATCACTGTATCCAAAGAAGACATGTTGAAACTTGTGGATTCAATATTGTGTCTCACATTTCAAGTCTCTTTCGATGCAATAAATAAATAAAAGGAATTTGACCCTTGGAGCTTTGAAAACAGTGTTGGCTTGACATGGTGCTGACAAGATCACTCTGTCCAGCTCTGGGGAACCCATGCTCCCCCAGATGTTGCTGGACTCCAGCTCCCATCATCCTTGACCACTGGCCATGCTAGTTGGGAAAAACATCTGGAGGTTACAGGTTCTCCACCTCCTTTCAAGATATATCACACCCAGAAAACTTTCTGTTTTATAAATTGCATAGTGTCAATACAGCTTTGTTGTTGTTGTTTAGTCATTTAGCCGTGTCCGACTCTTCATGATCCCATGGACCAAAGCACGCCAGGCACTTCTGTCTTCCACTACCTCCCGCAGTTTGGTCAAACTCATGCTGGTAGCTTCGAGAACACTGTCCAACCATCTCGTCCTCTGTCATCCCATTCTTCTTGTGCCCTCCTTCTTTCCCAACATCAGGGTCTTTTCCAGGGAGTCTTCTCTTCTCATGAGGTGGCCAAAGTATTGGAGCCTCAGCTTCAGGATCTGTCCTTCCAGTGAGCACTCAGGGCTGATTTCCTTCAGAATGGATAGGTTTGATCTTCTTGCAGTCCATGGGACTCTCAAGAGTCTCCTCCAGCACCATAATTCAATACAGCTTGGGCATATATAAATAACAGTAGTTCTCCTCCCCTAATATACATCTCAGGGTATTTTTTTGATAGTTCCACCCACCTGACACATCATCTTAAGATGCTTAACGGGAAAATGGCTGACATCTTGTGCAAAAATAAGGCACGAGCACCCATATACATGCAGCCTAGCCAAAAGCATATTTTCTCAGATTATTAAGCCCCATTTTCCTCAGTGGGACTTGCTTCCTAGCAAGACTGGATTGCAGTCTTCAAGCGCTGATGTAGCACAGTGGCTCAGAGGGTGAGCCACAAACCAGGGCAGTTCTCAGAATTTTATCTTAGACACGATGAACCCAATCAGTAGCTGTAGACACCAAGCTAGCTCAGATGTTATATGCCTCAAAACCAGGAAGAAGGAATGCTTTTTTAGCCTGAGGGCCATGTGTCCTTTCTGGAGGCCACATACCATAGCCCCTTTTCTCCATTCTCTCTTTGAGCAAGTGAGAGGCATTATCAACAGTTCAAGGAAACGTTTCAGCCAGCCAAGATACTCAGAGAAGGATGCAGGGCAGGGGCAGTGAGGAATGTGGCCTCGTGGAGCATGGTTTTGGAAGAGTTCCAAGATCCAGACAGAGAAGGGTATTCAGCATACCCATCAACTGTCGTACTTTAAGCGGGACATCCTGGATTTACACACCCTGGCTTCTGATTAGTTCCTGGGATGCCCTGCTTTGACTCCTGCAAGAGCACGGCCCTGAAAGACATGCTCTGTGTGTGTGTGGTGTTCTTGTGTAAGTCACCTGGCTCCTGTGGGACTTTGGTCCCAGAAAACGCATGTCCCACCGCCAAGTTTCACTTGGCAGCATGTTGGATGGTATGAATTCAGTCCCCAGGCCTGAGGTTTTCTGCCCCAGTGCAAAAATATGTTTAAACTTTAGACAAGGGGGCGGGAAGTCCTGCAGACTTGCATGCTTGCACTCATGTGCTTCTCTGTATGTTTCGCTTAAGAAAATGCATTTGTCAAATTGAAGAGAATGGCAGTGAGAATTGTGCGGCCTGTGAGGTGTCTGCTACTCAGCTCCCAGAGATATAGAGAGTTTATGGGGCTCACTGCAGGGAAATGGAGGGGGAAGAGTATGCCACAATATAAGGGATGCAGTTAATATATCATCTTCAGACCTGGCCATTCACTGAAGCAGAGGCCCTTCTCCAGGTGTCCCTGCCTTCTGAAGGCAGGTAGGTTGCAATCCATGAGAAGATCCTCTCTGTTGTATACTCCCTTCTTAACAGGAAGGTGCTTTCTTCCAAGTAAAACCATTGGTCCATCTAGGTCATTACTGCTGACGATGACTGGCAAACGCTCTCCAGGGTTTCAGGCGCAAGTCTTTCCCAACCCTACCTGGAAATTCCAGAATTTGAACATGTGATCTTTTCTATGCAAAGTGTGCTCTCTGGAGGTGCAGCTGTTATCCCTGACTGAATCCTAGACAGGCTCTTTTGATGCCTGGGCATTTTAGCACAAATGTAATACTTTAAAAAAGAATAATAATAAATCCACTTCTTTTAAAATATTATTATTAAAAATTATTCCTGGTATCTAGCATCAGTGTTGCTATTATTAATTTCATGGTCTTGTCCCGATTTTTATAATGCTGTTTCTATCCTCGAGCCTTTTATTGTCATTCTCTTGCTGTTTTCTACTGTTGCTATTACTTGCCCTGAAAGCTGTGCTGAAAGAGGAGGGTATCATTCACTAAACTAACAAACCTTTTCACTTCCAATAAGGCAACCCAGATCTCTCTCTTTTTCCCCGGGAACGATACCTTCCGAGGATGAAATATGATGGTATGCATGTCTAAAAAAGTGCACCCCCTAAACCACACACAACATGTGTCTAGGTCTTATCTGAAATGTGATTAACAAACCCACAGATATTATTTCCAGATTAAGGAGTGAAAGTTATGGTGTGGTTGGCTTTTTAATGTTTTTTTATTGCAGTGTCAGGATGATCAATGAGTTGTTTTTACACTCTTGTCAGCTGGGCTCTTTTTCAATATGTTCCAGTCTTGAATCAACATGTTCCAGTCCTTGAGAACTACGACTGATGAGGAGGAAGGTTGTTAGCACTGCAGTAACATCTAACACCATTTCCTGACTGATGGAAATTTAATTATTATTACATTCCAGCATAGCTGTCAACTTTCCTCTTTTCTTGCAAGGAATCCTATTCGGAATAAGGGAATTTCCCTTGAAAAAAGGGAAACATTGGCAGCTATGCATTCAAGTCCCTGGGTTTTCGTGGTCGTGGGACACTTTGTGTATGGCAGCTGCCTTTTGTCCAATTCTTGTGAAGAAACACATAATGAAGACAGCCATTCAACTTGATCCTTTACCTCTATACCTGTTGCCTGTAGCCTACGGCAAAATATAACGAGGTATTAGACGCAGAGTGGGCAGAGTTAGATTGGGATCCGCTGGAGGTTCTCTGAGTGATAGGAAATAGGATGGCTAGGATCTTCAGCTCCCAATTGTTTAACAATGTTAACAACAAAATGACTGCACCCCTTGGGTTCTGAATGAATTCCTTGTGGGATGTAAAATTGCAGTCAAGTACAACATTCCTACAGTGACATGTTAGGGGATGTTTTGTACCACTCAGGAGAAGACTTCCTGTTTCCTCCTGATCTGGGAAGAGACTTCCACTACATGTGACTTGAAGAGGGTGTAGTCTGTTGTACTAGCATGGAGAAGCACATGGCCTCCATGTTTTGATCAATGTGTGTTCTCCATTTTGTATGTTGCTGTGTGTTTGGAGAAGTGACTGCTTAGTCGCAGTCACTTGGGACTAACTTATTTATGGAATAGTTCTAGTTGTTATGTAACCTAAGCCTGCCTTCAGGGATATGTCTGAATGAATCTGTGAGTAATCTACTTTTATATTAACGTCAATCAGATTCTTGTGTTTATTCTTTTTAAGAGGGATTGGAAGGGATTTTACCAGGAAGGAATCTTTCATAGTAAGACTCAGATGAGTCAGCAACAAGCTGATTGCTGCGTAATTTAAAAAGAGTGATGTTTGGAACTCTGCTAGAATATGGAACTTGCTAGCGCAAGTTAGGAAAGGTATTATTAAATAATATATCCTCTCCTGCCTCCCTAATCATCCCACATTCCTGGGTGCAGAATTTTTGAAGTATGTCCCTTTTGCAATAGGTACTTTGCAAAAAAAGCAGATCCCACCATTCTGAGGTCTACCCATTCCTGTATTGGGAAGTTCAGAATATCTAAAAAAGAGCTAATGGTATAAATTATGTCAGGGAATGGTCTGAAGATGAGGACTGGGGAATGCATTCTATGGCAGACTAACCTCTCTCCGATGGAGAGCTGGAGGGAGAGAAACACAGAGAGAGAGACAGAAGCTGAACAGCTTAGGGTGGAGTTACCCAGTTATGAGATAATGACAGCAGAACCAGAAGGGAAGGGGCAGCTAGTTGAGATGTCACTTGAGAGCATTGAGGACCCCCCTCCCACCATGGAATCAGAGGTCTGAATGTATCAGAGAACAGAGGAGTGAGAGGGAGGGAGGAACTTCCTGTTGGCACCGAAAATGCTGCGGATGCCAGAAGGAGAATTAGACTAGCCAACTGCCCTCCTTGAGGAGAGCTGTGTATTTGCACTTGCAACATGATGCTGTAATAAAAGGACTAAAAATCTATCAACTGCTTGTTAATTCTTATCTGTGAAGTCACCGAAGGGAGGGGAGGACTCTCCACACCTGACACTATGTAATCTTTATGGAAGGAATTATGACAATTGTTGTGATTCCCACAAACAACAATCAACCTTCCCTGAAAAGTCACCTTTGGTTTTGCTCAGGGCTTCCATGGCACCCTGGAGCCTTTAAAAACCAGCACTTCTAAACTTTTGCAGTGTCACTTAAGCTGTGGTTGGTGTCTAACATTTGGACAGAGTGCAGTTAAAATCCTGAGGAAATGTTTCAAAGCAATGCAGGAAATGTTACCTATGGCCCATGTGTGTGTGTGTCTAAAAATGGGGTTGTCCCCCTGTCCAACAGGTGATGTAATGGCAAAAGTGTCATGTACAATGATGAAATTAGAGACCGTGACAGTTATATCTTCTGTAAATTTCAAGCTTAATACTAGACATTGTCATTGTACCATGGTAAGAATCCACACAGACTTTCCATTTACATTCTCATCTTTTCCAGTTCATTAGACTTTGAAACTCTTGAGCAAAAAACCTGTCACTACAAAGCCAGGATGGGAAAGTATCTGGGTTTAAGGCCAAAGTGCCATCTGTAGACACAGCTGCTTATGCATAATCTGGAGCGGGTGTCAAAAACTACAAGTCCCGGGTGGTAGATTAGGGAAACCATACGGGAGAAAATGAAACAACTTGACGGGCAAGCATTGCAAATTCTCTAATATAAATGTCAGGGAGACAGTTGGGCACAAAATTCAAAGCCTGCAGCCTGCCAGGAGGAAAGCCGCTGAAATCTCTTCTGGAAATGTGTGTTTGGAAACAAGCCGTTTGGGGAGAACAGAAAGTTTACACAGTGTAATCAAAGCCCTTTCAAAAGGGCAGAGGGAAATGAAGAGAAGAACTTTTTGATCATATGATCCCTCCCATAATACATTGGATAGTCCTAGGAGCTCAGTGTATGCCAGTTTTTGCCATTACTGGTACTTGAGGAACTTTGTAACATCACTAATGGCCTATGCATTTACCCTTAATATTCTTTTACACCTCAGTTGTTGGGTGAATGAGCCGTGGAAAGCTGAGTCAAGCGATTAAACTTACCATAGAAAACAGCCATTTAGCAGAGTTTGTCTTTACTTGGACAACACCGACATATGCCACTACACACACACACACACACCATTTACAGGTGTTAGAAGTAGTCTTTTCTCTCTGAGTCCAAAGAGGGTTATTCGCCTCAAAGTCCTTGCTGTGTTAAATTCCGTAATCAAGTCCTTGGTACAGTTGCTTGCAAAGTCCTGCAACTGATAGAGTTCTCTGAGTTCTGAAGTCTGACAATTTCCTACTTTCTTCCTTAGGCAACCTCTTCAAAAAGTCTTCACGCAAACCCACAGTTGAAACAGATAGTCTTCAACACCTTGTGCAATCTGCCACCATGACCTCACACAGTATGCTGTAACAGGACCCCTTTTATACACAAAGTTACTTGCCAAATCTGCCCAGTAAAACAGATAAAAGAGTCACAAGATGCCTGCAGGTGCATTGTGGGGAATGAGACCTGTCTGTGGACTCACGGAGTAACCACATTTTCCTTCTCCTTCTTTCATCATGCTAGAATACTATCCAATGAAGCTGCATCTTGGAAGATATGGACAAAAGAGTGTACTTCAGGCAGCACATGGGAATATTATCCTTCAATATATAGCAATGGCCACCCACCTTAATGGCTTTAAAATAGTCATGATGACTAAATTCTGTCTACAACTGTTGGGTGTAACATGCCTTTGGCATAGCTGTCAACTTACAGATTTGAAAATAAGGGACCAGCAGCTTCAAAAATAAGGGATCAGCAGCCAAAATAAGGGATTTTGCTTAGCTTATACATAAATCCAGCACTGACGGAGCCATGCTGCTTTTGCTGCGACTGACTGTGTTTTGCAGGGGGTTGGGCTAGATGATCCTAAGGGTCTACAACTCCAACCAAAGAAGAGTGGCAGACAAAACTGATGAACGACATCGAGATGGCAAAGCTTACAGGCAGAATTAGAAACCAGGAAGAGGACCTTTTTAATAAAGACTGGGGAAATTTTATAATTTATTTGAAAAGTTATTGTAAAGAGTTACATACATTGGTAGGATTGACAGAAAACTTGTAGTAAAAATTTGAACTATGGATGGACAAATGAATTATAAAAATAGAGTTATGAACGGGATGCAGAGGGGGAAATCACTACATTAAGATGCTGCACTGGTTGGAAGGGATGCTAAGCGGCACGTTGGGGCTGTTGTCGTCCTGGTGTGAGGAGTTCCATCAGTCCTTCCCTGCCCGAGAGAGAGGGAGGGAGGGAGGGAGAGAGACTCTTGCCCACGCCGCCCGTGAGCTCGGCATGAGGCGCTTGTGGCGCTGCGGCAGCCGCTGAAGCACCGCCCTTCTGCATCCCTCCCCATCCCCTCCTCTTCCTCCTTCCTCAGGCCGCCTCCTCAGCTGCCGCCGCCGCTGCTGCCTCCAGCTTCCCCTGGCAGAGCGGCGGAAGTCTTGCAAGAGAGGGGCTGCCTGCCCGCCCGCCGCCACCCATCTCCTCACAACACACCCCTGAGGGGGAAAAGGGAGAGACGGAGACACGGCAGCTCGTGCGCTCTCTCTCTCTCTCTCTCTCTCTCTCTCTCTCTCTCTCTCTCTCACGGCGGAGGACCCGGAGCCGCTGCTTCCCTCCCAAGCCGGGTGAGCATGAAAACCGGGAAATTTAAGGGACATCATCAATAAGGGACAGCGGTGGGACACGGTGCTGTGATAAGGGAGTTTCCCACCAAATAAAGGACAGTTGACAGCTATGGCCTTTGGATATCCGTTGCTGAGCATCACAAGTGGGGAGAGCACTGTTGTACTCAGGTCCTGTTCATGCACTTCTCATAGTTGACCATTGTTTATTTATCAGTCTTCATTACAGCAGTAAAACAATAAAATAACACTTCTCAGATTTCTCCTGGGCTGCTAGCAGCCATGGCCACCGTCTCCTTCGGAAGCAGAGACGGAACAACAGACAGTGGAAACAGACCAGCGAGACGTTTGTTGCTATGGCGCTGCAACAAACAACGAAAGGGGCGTGGCGTAACTAATTGGTTTACGACCCCAATTAGCCCCAGCTTACAGCGATCTCTGGGTCCGGCACGTTTCCCTCAAGCTGCGCCGATCCTTCGCACCGCCACGACATGCAGAGTAAACACAGCGGACTGTTGCTTCCCGGTGTAAAAGATGCAAACACACCTAGGCGTCTTTAGTGTGTTTATTTATCAGTCTTCATTACAGCAGTAAAATACAAAACAGCACTTCTCAGATTTCTCCTGGGCTTCTAGCACTCATGGCTGCTACCGTCTCCCTCGGAAACAGAGACGGAACAGAGAGAAACAACTCCTCCCTCCTGAGTCACGCGACAGGAATTGAGGGACGTCACACAGAACTCTTTAATCCTGTGAGTTCTGAAACCATTCACACCTTTGTCCTGACCTACCATGACTCCCATGTTCTTATGTTCCCATCTGAAGGGTACCTGGTACAATACAAAGTACACGTGCACGTATTGAAACTTAGCAAATGCCCTTGTTAATTGGGCAAAAAATCTGTAACTTCAAAAAAGAGAATGTACTTGAACAGAAAGAATCAAACTCTTACACATCATTTAGAGTTGGATAGCCTCTGAATCTAATTTCGTCAATGCTACCGTTACCACAAGGCATGACATTTTTCTAAAGGGAAGAATAAAGAATGAGGTCATGCTCTAATTAATTGGAGTTACGAATAAACAGTTCAATATGTGCGTGTGTTTCAGTGTGAGGCTAATCTTCTTCTCAAAACTCTCCCATCTGAATTCCCCTTGTAATGTTAGAAGAATGAGTCCATCCTAACCCAGGAAATTGTTATTTAATGAGAGGTCAGGCATATGTACTAAAATGCCCATACAGTGGTACCTATGGTTACATACTTAATTCGTTCTGGAGGTCTGTTCTTAACCTGAAACTGTTCTTAACCTGAAGCACCATTTTAGCTAATGGGGCCTCCTGCTTCCACTGCACGATTTCTGTTCTCATCCTGAAGCAAAGTTCTTAACCCGAGGTACTATTTCTGGGTTAGTGGAGTCTGTAACCTGAAGCGTATGTAACCTGAAGCGTATGTAACTTGAGGTACCACTGTACTATGGTAAAGTGTGCATCAAATGCATGCATTATTGAAAACAATGCATTGTATCAGGGGCAATCACACACAATGTTTCCTCTTAGGAAAAACCTGCACTAAAATACTGATAAATTTTCATGAGGCCTTCAAAGAAAACAATCAACAACTTATGTGGAGACCAGGAGAACTGAAGTTAAGATGGGAAAAATGAGGAGCTGAGAAAATGGATTGCTTCCCCAGTCCTAAGGGCAAACAAACAAACAAACAAACAAGGCAACACAAATTGCAAAGCTGTGATTGATTTGCTTATACATACTTACCAGAGCTGGCCCATACATGAGGCAAGGTGAGGTAACTGCCTTGGGTGGCAGGATCTATAAGCGCAGCAGGTCCAGTCTCCAAGGAATGCATCCCCTACTGCCATGGCAGTATGTGCAAACAACTTGTAAAAATGGTTCTGTCCATCATAACCGCCAGACACTTTCCTTCTAACGTAAGCAATCAAGGATAGTTGAATTGAATCATAAACCCAACAAAAAATTAACTGCTAACTTTGTAATGGGATGCTCAGCCAAACACAGACCTTGCACTCATTGCACGAAATGCCCAAGGTTGCAATCAGTGCAGATGGGGTTATTGGTGCAGGGGATAAATCTAATAATAATAATAATAATAATAATAATAATAATAATAATAATAATTTATTTATACCCCACCCATCTGGCTGGGTCTCCCCAGCCACTCTGGGCAGCTCCCAATATAATAATAATAATAATAATAATAATAATAATAATAATAATACAGCATTAAACATTAAAAGCTTCCCTAAACTGGGCTGTCTTCAGATGTCTTTTGAAAGGAAGATAGTTGCTTATTGCCTTGACATCTGATGGGAGCGTGTTCCATAGTACAGGCACTACTACCGAGAAGGCCTTCTGTCTGGTTCCCTGTAACCTCACTTCTCGGAGTGCGGGAACCATCAGAAGGCTCTCGGTGCTGGATCTCAGTGTCTGGGCTGAATGATGGGGGTGGAGAGGCTCCTTCAGGTATACAGGACAGAGGCTGTTTGGGCTTTAAAGGTCAGCACCAGCACCAAGCCATGCATATAGCTTACTCAAAGGGCATATTTCACAATGAAAGCAAGCAGAGGGGATCTCAGAAGAAGCTGTGTTAAGAATGGCACATTTCCATTTTCCACTAATGATCTGAAATTAGGAGGACGCTAAATACACATTGTACATAGTGTGAAGATAACTAAAAGGTACAGTGTATGCACAGTTCAGCCTGTCCCAAGTAACTGAAATAATGTTCCTACTCCTGCTCATAATAACGCACTTTCATATATAATTAATTTTGATGAACTCCAGGAAGTGCACTATATGAATGCTTAAGTTTCCAAGACTCACTCTCCCTCATTCACATTGTAATCTCATGTTTATGTAGCCAGTTTATGACTTTTCCTCCTTACAAGGGCAGAGTGTCCTTGAAGGGCTTGTGCATGCATGTCATCAAGGGAGGAAAAGGAACTGGTCTACCCTATCAGTGGGGATAGGGTAGACCAGTTCCTTTTCCTCCCTTGATGCCATGCACCAGTGTTTCTTCCTCTGTCAGGGCTTTGCTTTGATGGAATTCAAGAATCCACCACACGAGCCTGCTGGAGAAAAGAAGACTGCGATGGTGAAGAAGTCCTGCATGGTCACCATCTCATTGTTCAATGCTGTAGTGACAGAGAGTTGTGCAATGAATATATATAGAAAGGGCTTAAGGCCACCTGACTTAAAGCATGCATGCGCCCTTACTCTTTGGGCTGGCTCTCGCTTTTTCTTCTTAATTAGGATCAGTTCTGGATAAGATTCAGTTAATTTTTAATTAATTAAATAATTAATTAATTCAGTTTAATTTCTAAAAGCATTCATGAGTTAATCAATACTATGTAGGGTTAATGATTATAATTGTAGGGTTATATTCAACATGCTGCTTATTTGGTCTGTGAGTGGGCCAATTATGATTTCTCGGCTCACCCAAAATGCTCTCTTGGGTTCTTGTTGAGATGCATCATCATGGAGAAGAAAAGAAAGCATCTGCTCCAGTTTGCTGAAGGCCAATGCTCTTGTTCTTTTTTGTGCATGAGTGGGCCAGTGATGATTTCTTGGTCCACTCCCTTTCCTCTTTGATCCCTGTAATAGGAACTGATGGTCTTGTTCAGATGTGTCACAATATTGTTGTTTTTTTAATGAAAAATGGGCATTATTTACAAATGTTACTAGGATTAGTTCTGGATTAGATATCAACTGTTATAATTTATTCAGATAAATTTACAATAGCACTCAAAAATTAATGGATACTTCCTGGGCATGGTCGGCCAATTGGTGCCAAAGAAGGATAGAACTTTCTTTATGTATTCTACAACAGCAGCAAGAATACTTATCGCAAAGTATTGGAAGACACAAGATCTACCCACCCGGGAAGAATGGCAGATGAAGGTGATGGATTACATGGAACTGGCAGAAATGACTGGCAGAACCCGAGACCAGGGAGAAGAGTCGGTGGAAGAAGATTGGAAGAAATTTAAAGTTTATTTACAGAAACATTTAAAATTAAAGAATGTTAGAAGGATGCTGGAATGAAGTTATGTGGTTTTAGCAGTAATGTTATAAAGGATTAAGTAAAAATGGATTGTTAATTGGTGAGAATGTAAAGTTATATTATATTAAGATAAATTATTAAGACAAAAACAAAGATGGAAAGGATTTGCTGAAATAGTTAATTGAACTAGAATACAAAAAAGGGAGGTGTGAGGAGGTCAAGGAAACAAGCAAATGAAAGATAAGTTATGGAAAGATTGATTTGTTTTTTAACTGTTTCTATTTTTCTGTGTTTTCTTTTTTTCTTTTTTTTTCTTCTTTACTTTTGTAATTTTTTGAAACTTTAATAAATATTATTAAAAAAAATTAATGGATACTATGATAGGGTTAATAACTGTGATTGTATTTCATTGGCCTAGCCCCTTTCTCTTTGATCCTCTTAAGGGGACATGGTATTCTCTTGGGTTCTTTTTGAAATGTGTCATCATGGAGATAAAAGGAAACTCTTGCTGCAGAGCGCTGAAGACCAGTGTGACTTGGGTTTTGCTTTGTCCCATTAACCTCCAGATTCCAAGATGACCTCAAAGGAACGGCTTCTGCTTCTTGCAATTATGAAATAATGTGTTCACTAAGTCATATGGCAATTTCACAAGAAGCATGAAGAATGAACAAGAGCCATGTGATTCTATAATTGTTTTCTTAAATAAGCAATTATAACCACCCCACGGACCCTCTTAAAACTTTTGAGAAGCTAAATCCTTGCTCATGCTTGCAACTCTCTCTGTGCTGGTTCAGAGCTCAGCAGTTCTTCACAGGATACCCATGGAACTATGGCTTAGAAAAATGGGACATCAATTTGAGCTAATCTGTAAGATGGGTATAATAGTAGAGCCACTTCCGACATAAGGAGGAGGTGGTGTTGTGGGCTTCATGGCCCCAACACGCGCGCGGAGGCTGGTTTTCACCCTGCGTAATTAGAGGAATTCTCGGGGCCGCGTCATCCCATGAGCCAGCCAATCGACTGGCTTGGGGTGTGTGGCTTGCCTCATTTAAGGCAAGCGCGGCCCCTGGGATCTCCCTCTTTGGTCCACACAGTTTCTCTCTGTTTTCTATTTCCCAATCTTAAATTTACTTCTGCACATTTCCAAATCAGTTTGTGACTTTTATCTTTTTTTACAGAAAGAAGTCCTCATAAAAAATCATCAGCATTTTTGTGTGATTTTTCACCTACTTTAATCTATCTTGAGTCTTCATTATATGCATACTTTACCCAAGCAAGTTTTGAATAAATAATTGTGTTTCTGTTCATGTATTATTTCCAAGGCACTGGCTCTGAGGGGCAAGCCCTGGGCAGGAAAGGGGGGGAAGTGGAGTAGAGGGCAAAGAGTCTTGATTATTTTTTTAAATGCCTTGTGCGCATCTAATCTTACCCTTTTCTAAAATTTATTTACTGGTGTGTGTTTCTCTTTTTGTAAATATACCAAAGACTTTTGAACCACCCTGAGACCTCCGGGTATAGGGTGATATATAAATTCAATAAATAAAAATAAAATCAGGATTTCTCAGGACAGGGGAGGGTGTATGTCCCGTTGGTGTAAAGATGGTGGCACTTGTCTTTTTTGGATTGGAAGTGCTCTGTGGTGGGTGGGAACAAAAAAATGGAGAGTCAAGGAGGGTCAGTTGGAGTGAGAAATGTGCCTATTTTCATCTGAGGAATGTTGGAGGGTGTGGGGAATGTAGCTTATCCAAGGGGTAATATTTCACATTGAAAGGAGGCAGGGGTCTCTCAGAAGAATCTGTGTTAAGATTGGCACATTTCTCCTTTCCATCAATTATCTGTGATTAGGAGGACACTACATGCACATTGTACGTAGGGTGAATGCTCAGTTGATGCACAGCTCAGCCTGCCCCAAGAAACTGAAATATCACTGATCATAATGATCCAACTCCTGTCCATAAATATTTACTTGCACTATTAGGTATAGTTGAGTTCAATGAATTCAATGAAGTGTAACTTATGAGTGCACCCAGAAGCCATCAAAGAACATTTAGAGAACAAAAGAACAAACAATAAAGCTTTCAAAGCTCTCTCTCTCTCCTGCTTTCATATCTCATATTTCATATCTCATATTCATGTGGCCAGGTTATGGTCCACTGCCCTTTCATTTCCCCATCTTATAAAGACAGGGTATCTTCTAGTGGGTTGTGCATGCATGTTATCAGAGGGGTTAAAGGCAACTGCCTATCCCACCGGGCAGGGAGCGGAGATCAGTTTTTTTTACCTCTATGAGCTAGGGCTTTGCTTTGACCCAGAACCCTTCTGATTCCAAGATGAGCGTAAAGGATCAGATCCTGCTCCTTGCAATCTGTGCTCTCCTCACACCTGGAGGTAAGTTCCAAGGCACAGGATAAAGACTTTTCAGCAAGTGTGTAATACATAAACAGCGACTTTCTTTTTGAAATAGAACTAAAATTTTCATAGCCTGGAGAGAAATTGGATTCCCCTCATATGATTTATTTAATCTCATCAACAATAAAGAAAGATATACAGTCGTACCTTGGCTGATGAATGCCTTGCATCTCAAATGTTTTGGCTCCTGAACACCACAAGCCCTGAAGTGGGTGTTCTGGTTTGCGAACGTTCTTTGGAACCTGAACATCCGACGAGGTTTCTGTGGCTTCTTGCAGCCAATCGGAAGCCGTGCCTTGGTTTCCAAACATTTTGGAAGTCGGACGGACTTCTGGAATGAATTTCGTTTGACTTCCGAGGTACCACTGTATATGAATTATGTGCAGGTACAATATATATATCTAGAGAGAGAGAGAGAGAAGGTAGAGAACAAGGAGGAAATCATAACATGTAAGGTCATAACAATAAGTATACAATAATCAAATCAAATAAATATATTGTACAGAGTTTGAATCCATAAGCTCTTCAAACTAACAAAGAATTCCAAAGTTTTACTGCAACCTGCCTTTAAATTTGTTACAAAAATGTTGAAAATACAAATCAACTCATTGTTCTAAACAACTAGCAATGTAGTCCAGTTTTAAGTTCTTACTTCTTAATATCATCCAATAACTATTCTCTCTCTGGTCCCATAGAAAGAGTCAGATAGGAAAATTGCTTCTTCAATACGCTAGCAACTTCAGAGAGAGATCCAAACTCTAAGCGATGAGTAACTGATTAACATAAACACTGAAAGTCTTTGGGAGTAAGCCCCAAGAAAAGAAAAATTAGTACCTGCCACCTTGCAGGACATATTTGAGAGAAGAAAAGGCTAAGGGGTAAACCCTGCAAAAATCCAGACTGGAGACCCTAAGATGGTTGGATTTGATATCCTTCCGGCAACTCCTGCAGCCAAGCTGGTGCCAAATATATATTGTTTTGCTTTCCTTTGGACCACATCAGCGAGGCCGAAAGGGGGTGTCTTGTCATCTGGGCAGCGCATGACCTCTATACACAATACACACAAACATAGCATTTTATGCACATTAAACTTTTACATGCTTTGCCTGTTAATATAGCTGCCCATTTGTGCTCTTGTTCTAACTCTATGGATAATTATTGAGAAGCTTTATTTGGAAGATTAGTTAAAGAATTTCATTTCTGCTCGTTGTAGGGAAAACTGCAAGAAATGTGGTTGTGTGGCATGTGTATTTCATTCTCAGCTGAAGCTTTGTTTTGGAATAGCTATTATTATACACACGTGTCTTTTAGATACCCTGCTGTGTCGACAATGTCAGTCTGTGCCACCAGATCTAACGTGTCAAAAATACGATGGCTTTGAAACCTGCAAAGCTGACCCTGACACCAAAAACTGCAATGTAGCCAGAATCTACAAAGGTAGGTTATCCTAAGCCCACTGATATCACCTTCAACAGAGAGGCCTCATTCCAACAAGATGGGGTACACCTGTCCGATGAGGGAACTAATGTGTAGTTGGCTGACCTGGTGGGAGGTTTAAGGTCTTGGCTTCCGATGTGAGCCGTTTAGTGGTGAGCATTTGCTCAAGTGGCAGTTTAGGCATTGTAGTCTCTCTCTCTCTCTCTCTCTCTCTCAAGCATCAGACAGCAAAGAGAAAGAACAAAGGACAATAGTACCACTTCACAGAACGACTCCCGGCTGGTTGCCCAGGAATGTACAAAGACAGGGGAATACTTCTTACCATCCTCTTTTTATTCAGTATTTACAGAGAGAGCCTATAGAATCCAGCCTCTTGGATAATGCCATTGTCCTGAGTTAATCTCCACCCCTCGTCTCTTCCTCATTTGTCAATTTCATTGTCTCTGTCCTCTTTGTCTCCTACTTTCAAGGCTTGCTGCGTTCAGGGGGGATCTGGAATGCTTTCTAAAGACACAGTGTCCATCAGCTGTTGCCCCCTGATGCTTCCTCCTTCTCCTCTCCCATTATTTCCCAACTTTCCCCCTCATCTGCCTCTGAGCTGCTATCTCCCTCAAACCCTTGTTGTAATTCTGAACTGTCTTCTTCCTCCTCCCTGGAAGAGTCAAGCTGGGGAGGCAGTCTCCACCATTCCTCCTCTGCCCAGTCCCTGACAATTAGTAGCCCAGTGCAGGTGTATATGGTGACTAGACATATAATAGGAATAATTAATTATTATGGTAAAAATAGCACGGCTCACTCTTTTTCCATGCCCCCCTCCTTAGGTGGAAACCTATATTCCATTGTACGTGGATGCTGGAGAAATGAAGACTGCAATGCTGAAGGAAGCTTTGAGGACACCAAAGTCATCCTAAAATGTTGCAGTGACAGTGACTTGTGCAATAAAGATATATAGAGAAGTCTTAAAGTCACCTGAAGTACTTCAACATAGACCAGCATATATGTATTCTTACATCTTTGGCTGCCCTTCACCATTTCCTTTCTCAAGAAGATCAAGTCAAAGTTGTGGCTATCTCTGTAATTCATTGAACTGATAAGAATGGAAGCTACTATGTTATTCTGGTGTCTTGGTTTTATTTTTATCCCCCCCCCCCCCCGCCCATAAGGTTGCAGATGAAAACCTGGAAAATAAGTGGCAAAATCAGTAATGGCTGAAACAATAAATGGAAAAAAACACAGGAAAAAATACAAAAAAATACAGAAATACAAAAGTACAAACAATTAACATAGAAAAAGGGCAAAAAAGAAAAAGAGAAAGAAAAAGAAAAAATCCCTCTTTTTTAGTTTCTCTTCTTTAGTTAACTTATTTTCCTGACTTCCTCACGCCTCCATTTTTTGTATTCCACTTAAAAATTGGTTCAGCAAGTGCATATCCTATTGGTCTATCCTTAATTATTTTTCCTCACATATTTTAACTTCAAACTTTCATCTAATATCAATCCATTCTTGCCTGATCTTTTACCTTATTACTAAAACCCCTTCATTTCATTTCAATGTCATCAACATTCAAAAATTTTACAATGTTTCTGTAAGTAGATTTTAAATTTCTTCCAATCTTCTTCCACCAATTCTTCTCCCTGGTCTCGGATTCTGCCAGTCATTTCCGCCATTTCCATGTATTCCATTACTTGCACCTGCCATTCTTCCAAGGTGGGTAGATCTTGTGTCTTCCAATGCTTTGCTGCTGTTGTTGCATACATAAAGAAAGTTCTATCCTTCTTTGGCACAATTGGCCGACCATGCCCAGGAGAAAGGCCTCTGGTTTCTTCAGGAAGGTATATTTAAATACCTTTTTCATTTCATTATAGATCATCTCCCAGAAAGTCTTAATCCTTCGGCACGTCCACCAAAGGTGAAAGAATGTACCTTCAGTCTCTTTACATTTCCAACATTTATTATTGGGCAAATGGTAGATTTTTGCAAGCTTGACTGGGGTCATGAACCACCTGTACATCATTTTCATAATATTCTCTCTTAGGGCATTACATGCCATAAATTTAACCCCGGTGGTCCACAACTGCTCCCAGTCAGCAAACATAATATTATGTCCTATATCTTGTGCCCATTTTATCATTATATTATAATCCACTCTTCACATCTTCAAATTAGTTGACACTTTTTTTGGTGAAAAAGGAAGTCCTCATGAAAATTCATCGACATCGTAATATGATTTTTCTCCTAATATAAACATATTTGTAAAACATACTATACCCAAGCATATTCCGCAAGCAGGGCATCCCTTTCTTTGCATGAGAGCATGCTAGCTATTTTGGGCACTTCGATTTCACACCAAGATCTTGCCTCTAAAAACGCACTTTTTCCATTGCCACGATCTCGTGTGGTCGCAGGACTCACATGGGAGCACAGCTGGGCAGATGTGTGTCCTAATTTTAGGACTCAGCATGTTGGAGAGCATGCCTATGTTGATACATTTTTGGCACTTTACTTGTATAGCAAAATTCAGAGATGAGTGAATTTTGAAGGAGGACTCTGAATCTGGTTGCGTAATATTTCCCAAAGTGTAAATTTGGCATATTCACCTTTAAATGCAAACTGAATCAAGTTTCTCCCCCACCCCTAGGCACAAACCTCACAGGTCTGTGCTTATTTTTAGTTAATTTCATATAACTTATATGCCACTTTATTATTAAAACCCCCCTCAAATCAGTCTATAAAACTTCTTTGTAACATTAATCTAACTGTGCAAACCAACAAACCCACAAACCACCATTCCCCAAACCTAAAATTGTGCTGAATGAATGAGAGAGGGAATGTGAAGATAGGCTCTACTTGCTTTTATGTGTTGAACTTACAGGCTAGGACCATATAATCTTTTATATGGGCAGGGCCAGACCAGTGGGTGTAGTCTACACAAGGCTATATTTCTCATTCCTCTCTCCTGGGAGGAAGAAGCATGACCAGAGCTGTAGGACACATTCCAAATGGGGAAACGGACTGAGAGAAGATGCAGAGCAAAGACAGGTGAGATGGTGGCATGGCCTGGTGAGAAGGACTGGCCAAGAAGAATCTGGGAGGCCACATAGAGAGGACCACATTCAGCACCCAGCCTCCTGTTACAATGTGGTTATAAGCAGCGAGAGATGAAGGCTTAGAATCCAGAAATTGGCTTGGCAATCTCTCAGTTCTGTGGAGATGTGCTTTTTAATTCAGTGTATAACCAATCCTCGCTTCCTCACTTCACTGACCATCTGTACACCAGTCTAGATATTTTCCTTGACATGTCTTCATCATTCTTCACCAGGATGTTCAGAATTCTTTGAAAAGGTTCATGCCCACCTCACAGTTCTATTGCTCTTTGGGGGCTCAGAATGCGCAGGTGGCAGCCTTCCGGGAGAAGTGTTTACCTGACTTTCCAGCAGTGGAGATGCTGCAAATTACTCAGAGGATGAGTCGGAGCTAGGAGGCCAGTGCTATGTAAATGCTCTGGCGGAGTCAAATACAGCACACTCTGCCATGCTTACTCTCTCACTGACCCTCCAGGGAAACTGTGGGATAACCAGCCTCACATAACCAACGTGCTTATGTCTAATTAATGCATGAAAGGCATCATCATCATCATTTATTTATACCCCGCCCACCTGGCTGAGTTTCCCCAGCCACTCTGGGCTGCTCCCAACAGAATATTAAAAACACAATAAAATATCTATCCTTAAAAACTTCCCTAAACAGGGCTGCCTTCATTTTTTTAAAAAAATTATATTTATTGAAATTTCTGAGAAAAAAGAAAAAAGAAAAAAAGAAATTACATAGTCCAAAAAAAAGAAAAAAGTACAAAATACAGAAAAAAAGAAAAGGAAAAATATGAACAAGCTAAAAACAAATCCCTCTTTCTCTGTCTTATAATTCATTTACTTATTTCCATGACTTCCCCACACCTCCCTCCTTTGTATTCCAATTCAAATAATTAGTTCAGCAAATTTCTCTCTCTTTGTTTTATCTTAGTTGTTTATCTTAAACATATTATATCATTCTATTTTTCATCTAGTTATCCAACCATTTTTTGCATATTCCCTTTTAACCTTATTGTTAGAAATCACTTCGTTTCATTCCTACTTCATTTTGACATCCATTGATTTTACACTGTGTCAGAGCTGCCCCAGGGTCCCAGCTCACAGAGGACCAACGCCAGGTCGTCGTTATGTACAAAAGTCTTTATTAAAGTTCAGTTTCCATTTCAAAGCCGCAGCGCGCAGATCTACGTCTTAAACCCTAGACCGTCGAAGTCCCGTCTGAATCTCCTCCCCCCTGACACCAGTTTAAGATCATAGCCCTGCTCCACCTCTTCCGCTGCTCTCTCCTCCTCTGGGTCCTCCTGCCCGCTGGGGCATTGCCCTTTCTGGACTCTTCTGACGCTGAGTCGCCTGACTCCTCCCCCTGCCTCCGCCGGGCTTTAGGACCTGGTTCCCAATCCTCATTCTCTGCTGCCCCGCGCTCCTGTACATTTGAACTTGTCTCTCACGCCAACCCAGTGACCTTCCTCCTGACCGTTACACTGCTTCTGTCACTGCTTCCCTCTTCCGGGAGGCTCGCTGGACTTGACCTCCCCTCCTTTGCCTGACTCTCCGATGGAGGCGTGGTCAGCCCTGACTCATCTTCTCTCCCTGGTGGGGGATACGCTGGCCCCGATACCTGGGACTCTTCCCCCCCACTATGCTCTGGTGGGGAAGCTGGTCCTGATTTCCAACTGCTGCTCTGGGAGTCCCCGCTGGCCCCTTGCTCCTGGGGTGTCCCCCTTGGGAACCCCCTTGCCCTGGCCACTGGCGCCCCCTTCTGTGAATCTTCCGATTCGCTGGAGAGGCTCATGGAATCTCTCGGGCCACTGTCATCTTCTCCTACGCTCCCCTCGGATTCTTCCCCTTCGCTCTCCATCTCCTCCCTTCCCTGTGCTTCTGCTCTTGAGCCCCTGACACACTGTTTCTGCAAATAGTCCTTAAATTTCTTCCCATAAAGTTTCAAAATTTAAACCATATTTATGCCTAATTTCTTCAAACCTTTCTACTAAAGCCATTTTTCCCCTTTCCAGCAAATTCCCTGTTATTTCATTAATATCAAACTAATTCCAAAAATAAATAGAAGTTCTCCTCAAATTTTTATCCAACGTCCCTTCTTCCTGGTTTTGGGTTATGTCAGTCTTTTTAAGTCTCACATCCAGTCCATCAATCTGGTGTTCTGATATCCGAGGCTCTTAAGTCTCTTCCATGCCCCCTCTGCAGATTTTCTTGTTCCTGTTTATTCTTACACCCTTCCCTGTCCCTTGTTGTTTTCTTTCGTAATTTCTTCTCTTTCTCCTTGGGAGGTGGGCCTCCGGGGAAGTCCAACCGGTAATAATCTCCCTTTTCTTTCATCAGGCTAGCCGATTCCCCAGAGTCCCACTCCCCCAGGTTAATTTTGTAATCCAAAAAGTAGTTGTTCCAGAAGTAGTTGTCAACCCGTTCCAGAGTCCCGCCAGAGCTGAGAGCTTCCTTAACTCCAAACACTTCCAGAAACACACCATATTCAATCTTGCAGTACTGCGGCTTTTGGTCGTGCAGGACTTTAGGTTTCTCCATCTGTGTCTTTTGAAGTGCAATCACAACCTCTTCCATCATCATCTGCCCTTGAGCTTGCCCTGTCAAGCCAGTTTTCTGAATTAATTGTTGTGGAGCTTCTTTATCCTTATTTTCTGTTAGTTCATATTTACCGGCTACAACAGACATAAAATATATATATATATATTTTATAAGATATTTATTAGGGTTTTTTATAAAAGAAATACAAAAATAATAAACAACATTACTTTGTTTTGACAAAATTTCATAACTTCTTTGGACTTCCTCACGTCTCCCGCTCCCACTTACATCGTTAATAAGTTTTTTTCAAGCAAATTCTCATCTTATTTGCAAATTTATAACCACTCAATTCGATATAGTATAACAATTCTCCAACAAATTTTGTTTCTCTTAATCTTATTTATCGTCAATTTTCAATCCAATTTAGTGGTGGCCAATTATTTATAACCAAGCATCCTCATTAACATTCCACTAAATCACAATATTTTTGTAGATAAATCTTAAATTTCTTCCAATCTTCTTCAATCCTTTCTTCTCCCAAGTCTCGAATTCTGCCAGTCATCTCCGCCAGTTGCATATAGTCCATCAGCTGCATCTGCCATTCTTCCAGTGTGGGTAGATCTTGAGTTTTCCAGTTCTTAGCGATAAGTATCCTTGCTGCCGTTGTTGCATACATAAAGAATGTTCTATCCTTCTTTAACACCTTCTGGCCGACAATACCCAGAAGGAAGGCCTCTGGTTTCTTAGTAAAGGTATACTTAAATACCTTTTTCAGCTCATTATATATCATTTCCCAGAAGACCTTCACTTTAGGGCAGGTCCACCAGAGGTGAAAGAATGTTCCTTCATTTTCTTTACATTTCCAACATTTATTATCAGACAAATGGTATATTTTGGCAAGTTTAACTGGGGTCATGTACCATCTGTATATCATTTTCATTACATTTTCCTTCAAAGCATTACATGCAGTAAAGTTCAGCCCAGTGGTCCACAACCTTTCCCAGTCCTCAAACATAATGTTATGCCCAATGTCCTGTGCCCATTTTATCATAGCCGATTTAACCATTTCGTCTTGTGTATTCCATTTCAGCAGCAAGTTATACATTCTTGAAAGTACCTTAGCCTTAGGTTCTAACAGCTCTGTTTCCAACTTCGATTTCTCCACCTGGAACCCTAACTTTTTGTCATTTTTAAACACTTCTTTAATCTGAGCGTAATGTAACCAATCTCGCACTTTATCCTTCATTTTCTCCAAACTCTGCAATTTCCAATTATTTCCATCTTTTTCTAATATTTCCCAATATTTTGGCCAATCGGCTTCCATATTGGGTCTTTTTCGGGCCTTAGCTTCCAGAGGTGAAAGCCACCTTGGAGTTTTATTTTCCAATAAGTCTTTGTATTTTGTCCAGACATTAAATACTGCTTTCCTGACAATATGGTTCTTAAAGGCCTTATTGATCTTGACTTTGTCATACCATAAGTATGCATGCCAACCAAAAGCGTTGTTAAAACCTTCCAAATCCAGCACGTCAGTGTCTTCGAGAAGTAGCCAATCTTTTAGCCAGCAGAAAGCTGCGGCTTCATAGTACAACCTTAAGTCTGGCAGGGCAAAGCCCCCTCTTTCTTTCGCATCGGTTAATATCTTAAACTTAATTCTGGGCTTTTTGCCCTGCCAGACAAATTTGGAAATATCTCTCTGCCACTTCCGGAAGCACTCCGTTTTGTCCACAATTTGCAACGTTTGAAACAAAAATAACATCTTTGGCAATACATTCATCTTGATAGCAGCAATTCGGCCTAACAAAGAAAGCTTCAATTTTGTCCAACTGTCCAAGTCTCTCTTGATTTCAGACCAACATTTTTCATAATTATCCTTGAACAGACTCAGATTTTTTGCTGTTATATTTACCCCTAGGTACTTTACCTTTTTGACCAATGATAATTCTGTTTCTCTCTGAAACCGTTCTGACTCTGTATCTGTCAAATTTTTTCCCAACACCTTTGTTTTCTGTTTATTTAGCTTAAATCCCGCCACCCGACCAAACTCATAAATCAATTGTAATACTCTTTTCGTACTAGATTCTGGCTCCTGCAGTGTCAAAACTAGGTCATCTGCAAAGGCTTTAAGTTTATATTGTTTCGCTCCGACCTGAATCCCTTGCACCAACCGGTCCCCTCTAATCAAGTTCAAGAGCACCTCCAAAACTGAGATAAATAACAGAGGAGAGATCGGGCAGCCTTGTCGCGTTCCTTTTTCAATTTTAAACTCTTCTGTTACCACATTGTTAACTATCAATTTTGCCTTTTGTTCTGAATATATCGCATCAATCCCATTTTCAAAACCCCGCCCCACTCCCATTTCTTTTAAATTTCCCTTCATGAATTTCCAGGAGATGTTGTCGAAGGCCTTCTCCGCGTCTATAAAAATTAACACTGCTTTAGTATTTATCTCTGTTTGCAAAAGTTCCAAAATGTTGATAATGTTCCTTGTATTAGCAAACATATGTCTACCTGGGAGAAAGCCAGCCTGATCTTTATGTATTACTTCATTTAGAACTCTTTTAAGTCTGCCTGCCAAAACATCAGCAAATATTTTATAATCCACATTTAAAAGGGAGATGGGACGATAGTTCTTGAGTTGAGTCTTTTCAATTTCTGATTTTGGTATCAATGTGATAAAAGCTTCCTTCCACGATTCTGGCGCCTTCTTTCCCTCCATAATTTCATTGCTAACCTCCAACAATGGTTGAATCAAATAGTCACTTAATATCTTATAGTACTTGGAGGTCAAGCCATCTGGCCCTGGAGATTTGCCCAATTTCATGTTCTGAATGGCACGTTCGATCTCTTGTCGTGTTATTTTGCTGTTCAGGAGTAGTCTGTTTTCTTGCGACAGTTTTTTAAGTCCATTTTTTCCCAAAAATTGTAGAATCTCGGCCTCATTTTGCGGCCCTTGAGTATATAGTTTTTAAAAATATTTCTGGAAACACTTTCTAATCTCCACAGGGTTCTGAATATTTCTTCCTTCAATTTCCAAATTTGTTACTATATTCAACTTTTGTCTCTTCTTCAACTGCCAGGCCAGCAGTTTCCCGCATTTATTTGCCGATTCAAACGTTTTTTGTTTCATTGATTTAATCTTCCATTCTATTTCCTGGTTTATCAGTTTAGAATATTGTGCCTGATGAAGTTTAATTTCTCTCAAAATCAGCTGTGATTTCGGGTTTGTTCTTTTTTTTTTATAATAATTTTTATTAAGGTTTTCCAAATTAGAACAAATCAAAACAAATTAAATCCAATCTATTGCCAATAACTAGGACTTCCCCTCCCTACCCCCTCTTGTGTTCCAAATCTTCCAAATAAGCAATTAAATTCAACAAATTCTTATCCCCAAATTACACTCTTCATCAATAACCCAATTTATCCAAATTCCCATCCCCTAAGATCGATCTATACCCTTCAACGAGTTTCCCCCTTTCAAACATAGTACAGATGGAAATAAGATAAATATAAATAGTAATTTTACAGCCTTTGGATTCCAATTTTCCCTCCCCTCTTTCCCCTTTGCGTTTCACCTATCCCTCCACTTCTAATATCTTCCTGGAGTTCCCACATTACACTATGTCCCTCAGGTTCTTTGCCAGTCTTTAATTACGGATGTCCAATCGTAGAAGGAGTCTATCAAATAAGGGCCCATTTCTTCTATCCAGGTTTTTATATCCAGGAGTAAAAACTCCAATTTTGTATCCATAAGCTTGTCAAACCTGAATATCCCAAATGTTCCCCCAGTTCTGTCCAGTTCTTGTTGTTTCCTTGTTCTTATCAATCATTCTCCTCCTTTTTATTTCTCTGTTCTCCCACAGAAATGTTCTTTTTCCAAAAGTTTCTAGTGTCTCTGCAGAGGTTTGTTATTCTTGAAGCAAAGCATTACATCATGTTCCTTTCATTTTCCAACAAATAGTTCCATTGTTTCCTGTAGTGTGTAGACCTCTGTAGACAAAATAGTGTTCCATTCCTGCAGTTTCCCAGGAGATTGAAAGTTCCATTCAACTGTTCACATTTCCTGTGAAAAACACATGCAATGTCCCTCGGCTCCTCTAGGTGGATTGCAATAACAAAGTTCCCTTCCAGAATCACATCCACCAGACCAAGTAGCTTGTTGACCGATATTTAAAACAGTTTGTATTCAATTTGTAACAAATATAACCGGCAAAGTCCTTATAACAAAGTCTCTATTTTAATCTTCCTTTTTGACAGCTCTTTGACAGCTGTCAAAACCTCCATCACTTTTCTCCAGGCAGTTTCACGAATCGCTCCAGGGATTCCGGGGGGGTTGCTTTTTTTTTTTTTTTAAACAATTCCACTTTTCTCCTCCAGCTCAATCTTATAATTTTCCCTCGCGAAGTTGCTGATTCGGCAAGATAAGGTTACACTCGATCTTAGTTGTCCAGTCCTTTGTTTTGGCTCTTCTACAATTTAGGGGTAGGCTGACTTCCTTTTTTCCACCTCCCCCGTTCGCTCCGAATTTTAAAAATTTATCCCCCTTTTTTTTTAGTCCATATTCCAATTACTCACGGGTTCTTCTTTAGAGCCGAATTTTCAATGGAAGAAGTCAGCGCTCTCCGCCGGATGGCATGTGGCTGCGCTCGGCAGGGATAGCAGAGAACTCAAAGCACCACGCTTCTCCCCGGCACCCGATCCGTAGCCTTTAAAAAGGCTCCTTCACGAGTCGGGAGGGCGCTAACGGTGCCAGCCGAGTCTCCATGTCCACGGCCTCAATCTGGCCGTGGTTTTTAAGGGTCCCCGCATCGCCGGTGCGGTAGGACCCAGCCCCTGCCAAGCCGGCTCCCTCCGGAGCTCGGAGGGAGCCCGCCATTCGGCGATGGCGCCGACCCGGAAGTCGATTTCGGGTTTGTTCTTAACTTCTTCTCTAATTCTTTAATTTTCTCCAAAATCTTTTCCTTCTTTTCATTTTGTGTTCTTTTCTTTATAACATTCTGTTGTATCAAGAACCCTCTCATCACGGCTTTGCTTGCGTCCCAAATTATTCTCTTTTCCACCGAAGTGTTCAAATTTATCTCAAAATAGTCCTTTAAAACTTTTTGGGCCTTCTTAATGATCTCCTGATCTCTGAACAGGTTGTCATTCATCTTCCATCTAAAGGAGCCGGTTGGTAGTAGTGTCATATCCATTTTCAAAGCGTTATGGTCGGAGCATGTCTTTGGGCAGATTTCCACTTTCCTGACCTTAGGTGCCAGACCTCTAGTAATCCATATTTGGTCGATTCTTGTCCAAGTCAGCTGGGCCTCAGAGAAGAATGTTCCTTCTTTTCCCAAGGGGTTCTTAGTTCTCCATATGTCAATCCAGTCCATATTGTCTGTCATTTCAAAAAAAGTCTTTGGTAGTCTGCCATCTTTAGTGACTTTTTGACTTTGTGACTTATCCATGTTAGTTGATACGATCCCATTCATATCTCCCATCATAATGATGTTATCATAATCCAGATATTCCAGCATGCTCTCATGCAACTTCTTATAAAATTCCGATTTCCCATCATTTGGTGCATAAATTCCTAATAACAAATTTTTTTCTCCTTGATGTTGTATTTCAATTGCCAAAATTCTGCCATGTTCATCTTTGAATAGAAATTTAGGTGAAAGGCTCTCTTTTGCATATATCACCACCCCTCTCTTCTTCACTATGTCTGAAGATATAAATTCCTGGCCAAGCCTTTTGTTTATCAACACTTTTCTGTGGAGCCTAGTCACATGTGTTTCTTGCAAACAGATAATGTCCAATTGTTCCTTTTTTAATATATGAAAAATTTTCCTCCTTTTTTCCGGAATGTTACAGCCATTTATATTCCAGCTCAAAAGTTGCAGAGACATCCTGAATAAATCTGGTTATTTTTCTGGGGGTGGTACCTTATTCGCTGGATCTTCAGAATCCAAGGGTGCAGGTGCCTCTGGTGCTCCAGGCCCTGAAGGTAATCCAAGTCCTTTATGAAGGTCTTCTCCGTGGTGGTTCAGAAACTTATCTCTGTCTTCCAATGTTCTAATTTTAATCTTCCTCCCTCTAAAAGTGAAAGATAGTCCTTGCGGAAAGTCCCACCTAAAGATAATGGAGTTACTCCTCAGCAGTCTTGCTAGTTCCAAATATTCAGATCTCAAATCCAAAAGCTGTTTAGGAATGTCCTTGTAAATTTCGATCCTTTTGTCCAAAATGTCCAGTGACTTCCCGTAGTGTAGGCCCAAAATCTTGTCCCTCTCCTCCTTTGATCTCAGTGTTATCAAGCAGTCTCTGGGTTTGTCTTTTTTTGTCAATCTTCCAAGTCTGAAAGCTGATGTAATCTTGAAGTCTTTCTCCTCTAAGCTCCAATGCTTGGAGAATATTTTGGTCAGAAACTCAGCCAAGTTATCTTCTTCCACTTCCGGTACCAGCCTTATCCTTAAATTAGTCTCCCTGTTTTTCAATTCAATCATCGAGAGGTAGGTCTGATGTTCACCTACTTGTTTGTTGAGTGGTCTCACCTCTTTTTCTAGCTTTCCAAGTCTTTGGCTAGTGTCTTCAGCCAATTTCTTGTTCTCCCCTGTAGCCTCCTTCAATTCTGCAATTGTTTGAACGTTCTGTGCCACTTGTCCAGTTAGTCTCTTTAAACATTCTGTGTTTTGATCTATTTTAAATGTTTGTTCATCGGCCTTTTTGTCCAAAGATTCCACTTTCTTGTCCAAAGATTCCAATTTTTCATAGATTTTTTCTAAGATAGAAGCAGCTGCTCCTGAAGCCATATCTTCCAGTTGTAATTCCTCTGTTTCTCCTTTCCCTGCACGTGGCAGTGAAGCAGTTTCTTCCTCAGAAGGCAAAATAGGCACAGACAATCTGCGTTGGTGTAAAGTTGAGGCTAAGGTTGTTTGTCTGGTTCTTGGTCTTTGTTCTTTTTCTTTAGACTCCTTTTTCTTTGCACCACTCATTCCAAGTTTATCTAAAAGTCAAGGTCAAGCTGAGTTGTTCCCATGAGAAAAAGACGGCCCAGATGGTAACAGTCAGCCAGGAGGCCGGGAAATAGAAAGTAAAACAATGTCACTGCTGTAAAGTCCAAAAGCCTCTAGGGGGAACTTAAAATGTCTTTCAGGAAGGAATCAATTAGTGCAATTCACAGAGAAAATAAAGTTAATGTCCAAAAACCTTCAAATGTTAGGTTTTCAGCAGAGTTGGTATTACAAAAACACAATGTCTCAAACAGTGCTTGCTGGTGCTTCAAATGGTGTTTCAAAGTAACAAAGTCCAAACCCCTCAGATTTTTCCCCAATTTATGTTTCAAAGTATTTAAGTCTGCAAGCTGACTGCTACTGTTGCCAGGCAGTTCCAGCACCTGGGTTTCTTCTTTAAATTGTAAATTCAACAGAGGAAGATTCCACAATCCAAATCAAAACATAAATCCAATGCTTACAGTCCTTTTCTGCATTAAAAAGAAAGTTCAATGAATGCTCAGATCCAATTTGTTAAAAGTTCACTTACTGCCTCCACTCCTCCAGCTCTTTGCTTTGAAGTTTAGTGACAGCGGAAGACGGACTTCCTTTTTTTTTGTCCTCCGCTTTCAGCCAAATTCTGCAGCTTTTAATCTTTAAATTGTTTAAAAGTCCTTATTACTCACGGGTTGCTGCTTTCCAAAGTGCCAAATCAAGGAAGAAAGGTCAGCGCTCACCGGCAACAGCTACGAGGCTTCACTCCGCCGATTGCGGAACGACCCTCAGCGCCGCAGCCTCCTCCACGATCCGGAGCCCCTTACGGGGTTCCTTCAACGTTTTGTGGGCCGCTCCTGGCGCCCGCCGGGTCCCAGGACCGCAGGCTTCTGCCGCCTGCGGTTTTCCGTTGTGGGTCTCCGCTTTGCCGTAGCGGACGACCCGTTTTCGAGCGGAGCTCCCTTCCCGGTTAGGAAAGGGCAGCCATTACCCTTCGCGCCGCCTCCGGAAGTCCAACAGACATAAAATATAGCTTTTCATTCATCAAGTTCATTTTCTCATGCAGCTGCTGTAGCATAGCATTTATTCTGCCAAGGTCAGACGACAAGATTTCTTCCTGGCACATTGCTGTTCAAGGTCAGGCAGCTGGTCCCACGGTCTAATTCCCAGAGTTGTAGAGTTTCACTATAAACTGCAGCAACAAATTGACAAGCTCCCTCTAGGGGACACAATTTCAGTTCACATCCATCTTTAAAATGTATCCAACAAAGGAAAATTTACTTTCGGTTTTCAAATACTTTGTTTCCTTAACATGCAAAATGCAGAAAGCAGCATTAAAGATAATTTGTTTCTCTTCTTTTTGCTATCTGTCAAAAATAAACCACTTTCACTCGATGGGCATCTCCAAAAATTTCTGTTCTGACACCCTGTCCCCAGGTTTGGGACGACAGAGACTTATGTTCCTTTACTCTCTCTCTCCGCAGGCTTAAGAAATCAGAGATTTCCCCCCCTTTCCCCTGCTGTCAAGGGGGGGTTTGTTGTTTATGAATGCAGGAAATTTCAGTCTTTAAATCAATTTTCCAGGCTTTTTAGCTTATAAAGTCTTTGCTTCAGTCTATTTACAAAGCAGAAGGCGGACTTCCTGTTTAGACCTTCCCGCTTTGTGCCTAATTCATAAATTTTGTAATTTTCTTAGTCGAATCTTCCGTTTTTACTTGCAGGTATTTTTTGAGTCCAATTATCATCAGGAAAAAGTCAGCGCTCTCCGGTGATGGCTGCGTGGCTTCCCTCCGTGAAAGTAGCAGTTGGTTTGATGCACCGCGCTGCTCACCCCACTTCGCTCCGGAGCCCCAAAAAGGGGTTTCCCGTGAGTAGGGGAGGGGCTCTTGGCGCTCTGCCGAACCCCACATCCCCAGGCTCCTCTGCCTGGGGTTTCTAGCGGGCCCCCACCTTCGCCGCTATGGGAAGACCCAACTTTCACGGAGCCCGCTCCTCCAGTCGGAGGAACTCCGCCATTCACCAATGGCGCTAACCCAGAAGTCCCTAAACAGGGCTGCCTTCAGATGTCTTCTAAAAGTCAAATAGTCGTTTATTTCCTTGACATCTGATGGGAGGGTGTTCCACAGGGCGGGTACCACTACTGCCTGGTTCCCTGTAACCTCACTTTTTGCAGTGAAAGAAGCAGCAGAAGGCCCTTGGAGCTAAACCTCAATGTCTGGGCAGAACGATGGGGATGGAGACACTCTTTCAGGTCAAGGCCGTGTACTGCTTTAAAGGTCAGCACCATCACTTTGAATTGTGCTCGGAAACATACTGGGAGCCAATGTAGGTCTTTCAGGACCATACAGTAAGCTGTTCTGCCAGGTTTAGCTTACTTTGGGAGGGAATGTTAATCAAGCTTATTGTTCCCCTTCAGTCTACCTGAGAATCACAGCATGTGAAGAGGTTTGAGCTGGTTGCTCCAGTTGAACCACAAGACTTTCACCAGCCATTCTTGAGTTCATATACCAATACT
The DNA here is from genome assembly GCF_964106915.1 of Podarcis gaigeae. Taxonomy (NCBI): domain Eukaryota; kingdom Metazoa; phylum Chordata; class Lepidosauria; order Squamata; family Lacertidae; genus Podarcis; species Podarcis gaigeae. The sequence continues at coordinate 99,456,033 of NC_139680.1, forward strand.
TTAGGAGCTTTCACCACTTGGTAACAAAACCAAGTTTTACTGCCAGTGCAACTTTCTGCATCACATACATCTGACCTTGTGCTACCTGTTGCTTCTCTGGTTACCAGAGCATGCACAAAGTTCTCTCCATGCTGAAAGCTAGGGAGATCTGGCTTTCATGAAAACAGGTCTGGGCATGCTCAGAACAGACAGATGATTCTATCAGGGTTGTTGGGGCATCTCCTTGGAATGTCTTCTTGACAACAGGAGAGAGAATGGGAAACTGCTCAAGTGGGGCTGGCAGTTGTTTTATAGAAACATGGGAGGGATATTATTATTATTATTATTATTATTATTATTATTATTATTAATTACTTCAGGATTAGATATTAATTACTATGATTCATTTTAAACTAAAGTATCTCCCTTCAAAAATGCTTGAGCCTTAGCAAAGTTTACAAACTGAATGACCAAGTGACTACATTGTTCAAGAAACTGAAGGTTTCGCTCCATCTTCAGATGCAGTCTCACAAAGAGTGTGTTTCACAAGTTCTACCTGTGGGATCATTATGAAATCTGATTGGGAGAAAGAAAAAGCGGTCGAGAGGAAAGGATCCATGCATGTTTAGGTTTATTCCCCATCTCCAATTATATTACAATAGTCATGGTCATCACAGCAGTTAATTTTGAAGGCCACCTTCTTTTCTGGATATTCGTCTTCGACACCACAAAATGTACTAGTTACAGGTGGCTTACAGTTGAAACAGCAGTCTTGGTGTATTACAGTCAGCGTTCCTCCTAGAACGAGATCCAGAGAGAAAATAAGGAAAGAAAGGGTTTGACAAATTGCCCTTCTTGAATAGGAATCTCATAAACTAAAGTATCTTAAAGGCACAGCTCAAATGACTTTTTTCATATATTTCATACATTTTATTTCCTATACAGTACTTGTACTGATTCACATGATCACTTTGTGTCGTCAGTATATGCAAATGGCTGGTTCATTTAAGGCTATATTGAACCTTTATTCTCAGTAATAATGGAACTCACAGATGGTGAATACTCTTTATTATTTGTAAAAGGAATCTTTATATGAGTTCATATTTTATTGTCCCTTTGGAGGCACACTGTATCTTTGTATTTTGGTCTTCCATGCTGTGATGCTATATGGTTTAAAATTCTGATAATTTGTTTTGCTTGTTTGCACTTTTTGTTGTTGTCAAGAAATCAATAATAAACAAACAAACAAACAAACAAACAAACAAACAGATGGACACCATATATGGGCAAAATTTAGGCCACAACTTTATTGGTTAGCCAATGTGAGCAATATTGGCTTAGGGACTGGAATTGAACCAACTATATCTGACTCCTCATGAGATACACCTTGAGTAAGCTACTCGCATTCTCCTTCCTCCAGAGATGAGATAAGGGGAAAAGGGTCCACTGCTCAGAGAGGACTTTAACCCTGGCCCAAGACCAACATGCTCTACTTTGGACCAAGGCGTGCACCTTGCAGGATCAATCTAGCTTGTCTTTATGTGGGAGGATCCTGTGCAGTTCTGCTGCTTTGCGAAAAGATTCCCTGCGTGCAAGGAAGACATTCATGAAAGTGCAAAAACCAACCACCCAGGCTCAAATCCTCCAAAGTGGGAGGATCTGAGACAGTGCTGTGCGGCTTCAATAGGCAGGAAAAAGGAGATGCCTAACAGTGGGCTTCTGGGACTGTATTCCCCCCTCACCCTCTTTTGAGAGAACACTAGTATTTTTGCAGCAAGAATTCCCTCTTTGTTTTATAAAAACAAAAGAGGAGAAAGTTTGGGGAGATGAGTTCCAACAGTTTGGGTATATGCAGTTGGAGCTCCGGCATATAGCTTACCTCTAAACTCTTGCAGAGTAATGCAGGCATGTGGTCCAGACGGCACTTGACAGGCAGTTCGTTCACTAGCCTCACTGGTTACAACATTGGTTTTGCCTTTCGTACATAACAAAGCATCTGCTTGGGAAGAGAAAATGTACATGATCAAATCTCTTGCCAACCCAAATCTCAGCTAAGAAAGGACCAAACAACATTAGCTGACAAATTTTGTTGCAATACTTCATGTATACAGCAGAAAAGAAACCCTGAGGCCAGGGGTCATCCAGGTGAAATGTCACCCATTTTCATCATCCCTGGGCTTTCCCTTCTGGCTGAGTCACTGTCATGCCACTGCGTAAGGAATTTAGCTTTTGTGAGGAAGTAGTAGTAGAAAAAGAAGAGTTTGGATTTGATATCCCGCCTTTCACTCCCTTTAAGGAGTCTCAAAGCGGCTAACATTCCCCTTTCCCTTCCTCCCCCACAACATACACTCTGTGAGGTGAGTGGGGCTGAGAGACTTCAAAGAAGTGTGACTGGCCCAAGGTCACCCAGCAGCTGCATGTGGAGGAGCGGGGAATCGAACCCGGTTCCCCAGATTACAAGACTACTGCTCTTAACCACTACACCACACTGGCTCTCACTAGAAACTCATCTTGACTGAAGTCTGTGAATCAAAGGAACAAGAGCATTGTTCTTCAACTATGGATCCTTAAATGTTGTTGGAGTGCAGCTCCCATCATCTCTGGACCCTGACCCTTGGCTAAGCTGACTAGGGAGATTGAGAGGATGTTATCCACCCAACAACATCTGCTGACCCAAGTTTGAAGAACACTTGACTAGAGAAGAAAGGACCTGTTCAGACATAACAGGGAAGTTTAAGCTGTGAGGTTGAGTGGGCTGACAGACAAGAAGATGAATGTTGTTAAGGAACACTAAGGAACAAATAGGTTGAGTGACCAGAGGAAGTAATCAGAATGGAGAGAGGTCTTGGACATGGGCCATGAGCACTGAGCAGTGTCAAGCAACAGGTTGCATCTGAGGCAGAAATCCTTGCACTAACAGATGACTTTGTTGGTGTCAGCTTCGCCTTTGAGCCAGTGCCAACAACTGGGCTCAACCTCTTCAGCCCTGACTGGGCCAGGTGAGCTGGGAAAGCACTCCCAGAGACCTTTCACTGCAGGGAGCAGGTCTAAGTGCTGTGGACTCACAACTTAGAGCTGTGAGCACCAAACTCAGTTCCAAAAGTCAACAGAGCACAGCAGAGCTGAACCACACGAACGACAGCTCTGAAGTATAACTTCTTTTATTCTCTACAGCTACTGCATAAACGAACTAAAAACTAATTGGAGACGCTGGACTGCCTGAGTGTTACAGCTGCTTGAACAGTCACCTTATACAGATAACACTCAGACTCCCACAGGATGGAGCGGAAGAAGCGATGAGCAAAATTCGCCCCCTCCTTTCTGAAACATTGTCAGCAGATTCTAGCAATGGGAGGGGTGAAACATCCTCAGTTGGAACCTACCTTACGATTTAATGAACTCCTATCTTTTGCCTGTACTGTGCCAGCGTTCTGCATACATATATAGACACTGAATTCCAGCAGATAATTTTTTACACACAGCTGGATTGGATTGAATATTTGGCTAAATTCCCCTCATGTTTTTCTACAACAAACAAATATGAGGCCTAAATCGGCCCTGCCATTTTTGCGTGTGGAACAACCCAATCTTCTCCATTTTTTGAAATGAGATTCCTTTCTTTGCCAGGTCTTCCCTTAGGAATTGCTTTCTGTGTGAAAACCCTTCTCTGATCCCTTGTCAATGGACCTTACCTCCAGATGTGAAGAGGAGAAAGGCAGAGATGGCAAGGAGCAGGATCTTATTCTTTGGCGCCATCTTGGAATCGAGAGGGTTCTGTGGTCACAGCACAGCTCAAGTCACACTGGCTTTCAGCAAACTGGAGAAGAGGCTTCCTTTTATCCCCATGAAGAGACATCTCCAAAAGAATCCAAGAGAACATGATATCCCCTGAAGAGGATCAAAGAGACTGCAGTGTGGTCCTATCTGCCCACTTGTGGACAAAATAAGAAGCTGTAACAGATACAGCCCCACAATTATAAGTGCATTTACACGTATATAATTAACTATGAATCCTATTTTTAAAATTAATTTGAATGAGTTACAGCATTTCATATTTGCTCCAGATCCTGATCCAGAACTGTTCCTACTAAAGTTTATAAATAATGCCCACACATAAAAACATTCCCCACTTCAATGCTATCTTGTGGCTGAATGTAATTGCATGCCAAGACCCCGAGGCTTCCCTCTTATGTTGAATAATGACAGATGGACACCATATATGGGCAAAATTTAGGCCACAACTTTATTGGTTAGCCAATGTGAGCAATATTGGCTTAGGGAATGGAATTGAACCAACTATATCTGACTCCTGTCTGCATGCAGGAAGTCTCACAACGGTTAACCATCAGCAGGGGGAGCCCTGCTGATGCCCATCAACCCCCCCTGGGTCGCCAATACCAGGTTTACCAATGCCTAATCAGTAACCATTCCTCCTCTGCCCAGTCCCTGACAATTAGTAGCCCAGTGCAGGTGTATATGGTGACTAGACATATAATAGGAATAATTAATTATTATGGTAAAAATAGCACGGCTCACTCTTTTTCCATGCCTCCCTCCTTAGGTGGAAACCTATATTCCATTGTACGTGGATGCTGAAGAAATGAAGACTGCAATGCTGAAGGAAGCTTTGAGGACACCAAAGTCATCCTAAAATGTTGTAGTGACAGTGACTTGTGCAATAAAGATATATAGAGAAGTCTTAAAGTCACCTGAAGTACTTCAACATAGACCAGCATATATGTATTCTTTGGCTGCCCTTCACCATTTCCTTTCTCAAGAAGATCAAGTCAAAGTTGTGGCTATCTCTGTAATTCCGTGAACTGATAAGAATGAAAGCTACTATGTTATTCTGGTGTCTTGGTTTTATTTTTATTCCCCCCCCTTCCCATAAGGTTGCAGATGAAAACCTGGAAAATAAGTGGCAAAATCAGTAATGGCTGACTCTGCCGATTTTGATTTCTCTCAGTTTCTCATTTTCCTAATCCATTCTTCACATCTTCAAATTAGTTGACATTTTTTTTTGTTCAAAAAGGAAGTCCTCATGAAAATTCATCAACATCGTAATATGATTTTTCTCCTAATATAAACATATTTGTAAAACATACTATACCCAAGCATATTCCACAAGCAGGGCATTCCTTTCTTTGCATGAGAGCATGCTAGCTATTTCGGGCACCTCGATTTCACACCAAGATCTTGCCTCTAAAAAACCCACTTTTTCCATTGCCATGATCTTATGTGGTCGCATGACTCACATTGGAGTATGGCTGGGCAGATATGTGTCCTAATTTTAGGACTCAGCATGTTGGAGAGCATGCCTATGTTGATACATTTTTGTGCACTTTACTTGTATTGCAAAATTCAGAGATGAGTGAATTTTGAAGGAGGACTCTGAATCTGGTTGCGTAATATTTCCCAAAGTGTAAATTTGGCATATTCACCTTTAAATGCAAACTGAATCATGCTTCTCCCCCACCCATAGGCACAAACCTCACAGGTGTGTGCTCATTTTTAGTTAATTTCATACAACCTATATGCCACTTTATTATTTAAACCCCCCTCAAATCAGTCTATAAAACTTCTTTGTAACATTAATCTAACTGTGCAAACCAACAAACCACCATTTCCCAAACCTAAAATTGTGCTGAATGAATGAGAGAGGGAATGTGAAGATAGGCTCTACTTGCTTTTATGTGTTGAACTTACAGGCTAGGACCATATAATCTTTTATGTGGGCAGGGCCAGACCAGGGGGTCTAGTCTACACAAGGCTATATTTCTCATTCCTCTCTCCTGGGAGGAAGAAGCATGACCAGAGCTGTAGGACACATTCCAAATGGGGAAACGGACTGAGAGAGGATGCAGAGCAAAGACAGGTGAGATGGTGGCATGGCCTGGTGAGAAGGACTGGCCAAGAAGTATCTGGGAGGCCACATAGAGAGGACCACATTCAGCACCCAGCCTCCTGCTACAACGTGGCTATAAGCAGCGAGAGATGAAGGCTTAGAATCCAGAAATTGGCTTGGCAATCTCTCAGTTCTGTGGAGATGTGCTTTTTAATTCAGTGTATAACCAATCCTCGCTTCCTCACTTCACTGACCATCTGTAAATCAGTCTAGATGTTTTCCCTGACATGTCTCCATCATTCTTCACCAGGATGTTCAGAATTCTTTGAAAAGGTTCATGCCCACCTCACAGTTCTATTGCTCTTTGGGGGCTCAGAATGCGCAGGTGGCAGCCTTCCGGAGGGAGAAGTGTTTACCTGACTTTCCAGCAGTGGAGATGCTGCAAATTACTCAGAGGATGAGTCGGAGCTAGGAGGCCAGTGCTATGTAAATGCTCTGGCGGAGTCAAATACAGCACACTCTGCCATGCTTACTCTCTCACTGACCCTCCAGGGAAACTGTGGGATAACCAGTCTCACATAACCAACATGCTTATGTCTAATTGATGCATGAAGGGCATCATCATAATAATAATTTATTTATACCCCACCCTCCTGGCTGAGTTTCCCCAGCCACTCTGGGCGGCTCCCAACAGAATATTAAAAACACAATAAAACATCTATCCTTAAAAACTTCCCTAAAAAGGGCTGCCTTCAGATGTCTTCTAAAAGTCAGATAGCTGTTTATTTCCTTGACATTGGAAGAGAGGGCGTTCCACAGGGCAGGCACCATTACTAAGAAGGCCTTCTGTCTGGTTCCCTGTAACCTCACTTTTTGCAGTGAAAGAAGCAGCAGAAGGCCCTTGGAGCTGAACCTCAATGTCTGGGCAGAACGATGGGGATGGAGACACTCTTTCAGGTCAAGGCCGTGTAGTGATTTAAAGGTCAACACCAACACTTTGAATTGTGCTCGGAAACATACTGGGAGCCAATACAGAAATAAATAAAGTATATGGTGGGTTGTTTCCCCCCCTTAAAACCATACAGTAAGCTGTTCTGCCAGGTTTAGCTTAATTTGGCAGGGAATGTTAATCAAGCCTATTGTTCCCCTTCAGTCTACCTGAGAATCACAGCGTGTGAAGAGGTTTGAGCTGGTTGCTCCAGCTGAACCACAAGACTCTCACCAGCCATTCTTGAGTTCATACACCAATAATTTAGGAGCTTTCACCACTTGGTAACAAAACCAAGTTTTACTGCCAGTGCAACTTTCTGCATCACATACATCTGACCTTGTGCTACCTGTTGCTTCTCTGGTTACCAGAGCATGCTCAAAGTTCTCTGCATGCTGACAGCTAGGGAGATCTGGCCTTCATGAAAACAGGTCTGGGCATGCTCAGAACAGACAGATGATTCTATCAGGGTTGTTGGGGCATCTCCTTGGAATGTCCTCTTGACAACAGGAGAGAGAATGGGGAACTGCTCAAGTGGGGCTGGCAGTCGTTTTATAGAAACATGGGAGGGATATTATTATTATTATTATTATTATTATTATTATTATTATTATTATTATTTAGAATTACTTCTGGATTAGATATTAATTACTATAATTCATTTTAAACTAAAGTATCTCCCTTCAAAAATGCTTGAGCCTTAGCAAGGTTTACAAATTGAATGACCAGGTGACTACATTGTTCAAGAAACTGAAGGTTTCACTCCATCTTCAGATGCAGTCTCACAAAGAGTGTGTTTCACAAGTTCTACCTGTGGGATCTTTATGAAATCTGATTGGGAGAAAGAAAAAGCGGTCGAAAGGAAAGGGTCCATGCATGTTTAGGTTTATTCCCCATTTCCAATTACATTACAATAGTTACGGTCGTCACAGCATTTAATTTTGAAGGCCACCTTCTTTTCTGGATATTCCTTTTTGATATCACAAAATGTACTAGTTACAGGTGGCTTACAGTTGAAACAGCAGTCTTGCTGTATTGCAGCGAGCGTTCCTCCTAGAACGAGATCCAGAGAGAAAATAAGGAAAGAAAGGGTTTGACAAATTGCCCTTCTTGAATAGGTATCTCATAAACTAAAGTATCTTAAAGGCACACCTCAAATGATTTTTTTCATATATTTCATAAATTTCATACTTCCTATACTTGTACTGAGGCACACGAGCACTTTGTGTCATCAGTATACGCAAATGGCTGGCTCATTTAAGGCTATATTGAACTTTTATTCTCAATAATAATGGAACTCACAGATGGCGAATACTCTTTATTATTTGTAAAAGGAATCTTTATATGAGTTCGAGTTTATATTTTATTGTCCCTTTGGAGGCACACTGTATCTTTGTATTTTGGTCTTCCAGGCTGTCATGCTATAGAGTTTAAAATTCAGATAATTTGTTTTGCTTGTTTGCACTTTTTGTTGTTGTCAAGAAATCAATTAAAAATAAATAAATAAATAAATACATAAAGTGGATGGTGGGTTGTTTCCCCCCCTCTTAAAACCAGCCAACATAAGATGTCTAAAATTTGCAAGTCCTCATGAGATACACCTTGAGTAAGCTACTCGCATTCTCCTTCCTCCAGAGATGAGATAAGGGGAAAAGGGTCCACTGCTCAGAGAGGACTTTAACCCTGGCCCAAGACAAACATGCTGTACTTTGGACCAAGGCGTACACCATGCAAGATCAGTCTAGCTTGTCTTTATGCTACCAGTTGTGGTTCGAGGACCCGACCCCCGCAAAGTGAAATGAAGACACAAGGACACGTGATATAGGGTTAATGGGCTAGGAAAGGCCACAACTTTATTGATTACAGCAGTGAAAAGGTATTGGCTTAGGCATTGGATCACAAAACAGATGGGTTTATTCACCAGTAGGTGGAGCCTGTTGATGCTAATCCAACTATAGGCTCACCCCTGCTGTCACCGAGGGTCGTGCCATGGCCTCCCACCAAGCAGGCATCAGACAGAATACATGACCGCTAGATTCCTTTAACGGAATACCCATAAAAATTGAAGACATAGGCGATGGCCACACCTAGCACTTTGACACACCACAACACATTATTCCAATGCCTAACCTACCCACCAATACCACAAAAGTTGTGACGATTGCTACGAGGTATGCGAAAAAACCAAAAAGCCTAATGCCAAATGGAAAAACTCCTACCAGGCCCCCTGGCCAACCAGGGTGACCAACCTAAGGTCCATAGCAAGGCCAATGACCTAAGCCCTAACTTGAAGGGAGTGGAGGGTGGGTGACTTGCACGGAATGACGACGAGGAGGAATGAGGCCAGGGAGAGGCTGGCGCTGCAGCAAAAGGCTGCTGAGCACGCCCCCTCCATGGCACCTGGTTGGATGGCCACCGGTGGGGTTGTGAGCGCCAGCCAGGTGAGCTGGAGGCAGGGGGCAAACGCCCCCTGCTAGGGCGGTGCTCGGGCTCCCGCCCACAACCACTCCCCTCTCTTTCAGGGAGGAGAGTCTTTGTGGTTCGAGGACCCGACCCCCGCAAAGTGAAATGAAGACACGAGGACACATAATATAAGGTTAATGGGCTAGGAAAGGCCACAACTTTATTGATTACAGCAGTGAAAAGGTATTGGCTTAGGCATTGGATCACAAAACAGATGGGTTTATTCACCAGTAGGTGGAGCCTACTGATGCTAATCCAACTATAGGCTCACCCCTGCTGTCACCGAGGGTCGTGCCATGGCCTCCCGCCAAGCAGGCATCGGACAGAATACACGACCGCCAGATTCCTTTAACGGAATACCCCTAAAAATTGAAGGCATAGGTGATGGCCACACCTAGCACTTCGACACACCACAACACATTATTCCAATGCCTGATTCCCTGCGTGCAAGGAAGACATTCATGAAAGTGCAAAAACCAACCACCCAGGCTCAAATCCTCCAAAGTGGGAGGATCTGAGACTGTGCTGTGCGGCTTCAATAGGCAGGAAAAAGGAGAGGCCAAACAGTGGGCTTCTGGGACTGTATCCCCCCCTCACCCTCTTTTGATAGAACACTAGTATTTTTGCAGCAAGAATTCCCTCTTTGTTTTATTAAAACAAAAAAAAGAGAAAGTTTGGGGAGATGAGTTCCAACAGTTTGGGTATATGCAGTTGGAGCTCCGGCATATAGCTTACCTCTAAACTCCTGCACAAGATAGCAGGCATGTGGTCCAGACGGCACTTTACAGACAGTTCGTTCACTAGCCACACTGGTTACAACATTGGTTTTGCCTTTCATACATAACAAAGCATCTGCTTGGGAAGACAAAATGTACATGATCAAATCTCTTGCCAACCCAAATCTCAGCTAAGAAAGGACCAAACAACCTTAGCTGACAAATTTTGTTACAATACTTCATGTATACAGCAGAAAAGAAACCCTGAGGCTAGAGGTAATCCAGGTGAAATGTCACCCATTTTCATCATCCCTGGGCTTTCCCTTCTGGCTGAGTCACTGTCATGCCACTGCGTAAAGAATTTAGCTTTTGTGAGGAAGTAGAAACTCATCTTGACTGAAGTCTGTGGATCAAAGGAACAAGAGCATTGTTCTTCAACTATGGATCCTTAAATGTTGTTGGAGTGCAGCTCCCATCATCTCTGGACCCTGGCCCTTGGCTAAGCTGACTAGGGAGATTGAGAGGATGTTATCCACCCAACAACATCTGCTGACCCAAGTTTGAAGAACACTAGACTACAGAAGGAAGGTCCTGTTCAGACATAACAGGGAAGTTTAAGCTGTGAGTTTAAGTGTGCTGACAGACAAGAAGATGAATGCTGTTAAGGAACACTAAGGAACAAAGAGGTTGAGTGACCAGAGGAAGTGATCAGAATGGAGAGAGGTCTTGGACATGGGCCATGAGCACTGAGCAGTGTCAAGCAACAGGTTTCACCTGGGACAGAAATCCTTGCACTAACAGATGACTTTGTTGGAACCTACCTTATGATTTACTTTTGCCTGTACTGTGCCACTGAATTTCAGCAGAGATTTTTTTACACACAGCTGGATTGGATTGAATATTTCGCTAAATTTCCCTCATGTTTTTCTACAACAAACAAATATGACTCCTAAATTGGCCCTGCCATTTTTATGTGTGGAACAACCAGTCTTCTCCATTTTTTGCAATGAGATTCCTTTCTTTGCCAGGTCTTCGCTTGGAAATTGCTTTCTGTGTGAAAATCCTGTGTGAAAAGAGTTTCTAAATGGTATTAAGGCAATCTATACAGAAAAGAGAGCAAAATTGATAGTTAATAGCGTAATTACAGAAGATATAAAAATATCTAAAGGAAGAAGACAAGGTCGCCCGCTCTCGTCATTGTTATTTATAACGGTTCTGGAGGACTTTTTAAATGCAATTAGACAAAATAAACAAATAAAAGGGGTGACAGTAGGTCAGAATGAGTATAAAGTTAAAGCCTTTGCCGATGATTTGGTAATAACAATCGAAGAACCAATAGAAAGTGTAAAAGAGGTATTGGATGAGATTGAAGAAGTTGGGAGGGTAGCCGGATTTAGACTGAATAAGAAAAAGACTAAAATGATTGCAAAAAATATGAAACAAAGTAAGATTGAAACAATGCAGCAACAGACGGAGATAGAGGTGGTGAAAAAGGCAAAATATCTGGGAATTTGTTATCTCCCACAAATATTGATTTGTATCAAAATAATTATATTCCGGTTTGGAAGGGAATAAGGAATGATCTGGAGGTGTGGGGTAGAATGATACTATCTTTTTGGGGTAGAATTTCTACAATAAAGATGAGCGTACTGCCAAAGATGTTATTCTTATTTCAGACTATGCCCATTATAAAGGGGATAGGAATTTTTAAAGAATGGCAAAGAGTGATTTTAAGGTATATCTGGCAGGGGAAGAAGCCAAGAATAAAATATAAGTTATTGACAGATGTAAAAGAAAGAGGAGGCTTCGCCCTACCAGATATGAAATTATATTATGAAGCAGCATGCCTATGTTGGCTAAAGGAATGGATAAAATTAGAAAATAAGGAGTTACTAGATCTTGAAGGTTTTGATAACAGATTTGGTTGGCGCGCGTATCTATGGTGTGATAAGAAGAAAGTCCATAAAGGTTTTGGAAACCACATTTTCAGGAGTTCGCTAATTGAAATATGGGAAAGATATAAAAATTTACTGGAACCAAAAGTTCCACATTGGCTATCTCCATTGGAGGTTATGAGTGTAAAAAAATAATAATATGAGAGGTAAATGGATCACATATGGAGAATTGGTAATTAAAGAAGGAGGAAAATGGAAACTAAAACCATATGAATAAGTTAAAGATCATGTATATGATTGGTTGCATTATTTCCAGGTAAACGAAATGTTTAAAAAAGATCTAAAAGAAAGTGGTTATGTAGAAAAAGATTCTAAGTTCCAAACAGATATAATAAACAATGAATGTAAAACTTTGTCAAAAATGTATAAGATATTATTGGAATGGCATACGAAAGATGAAGAGGTTAAATCGGTAATGATACAATGGGCCAAAGATTTTGGATATAACATACAATTTGATGATTGGGAAAAACTGTGGAAAGAGAATGTAAAATTTACTGCATGTATGGTATTGAAAGAAAATGTTATGAAAATGTTTTATAGATGGTAGATTACACCAGTAAAACTAGCAAAGATGTATAAGACGTGTAACAAATGTTGGAAATGTAAAGGAAAAGAAGGAACATTCTTCCATATGTGGTGGGAATGTAAGAAAGTGAAAAGTTTTTGGGAAATGATTTATAATGAAATGAAAAAGATGTTAAGATATACTTTTGTAAAAAAAAACCAGAGGCTTTTCTTTTAGGGATCACAGGAAAGGAAATAAGAAGAAAAGACTGTAAACTCTTTCAATATGCAGTTAGGGCAGCTAGAATCTTGTTGGCCCAGAAATGGAAACAAGAGGAAATATCGACGATAGAAGAATGAAACTGACAGACTATGTGGAATTGGACAATCTGACTGGGAAAATTAGATACATCAGAGACCAAAAGTTCATCAAAGACTGGGGAAAGTTTGTAGATTATCTGAAAAATGTGTGTGATGTGAAAACAACGTTGTGGGATTTCAGGAGGCACTGTAAAAACAAAGAAGTATTGTTAATATGAAATAAAAGGAGAAGGGAAGTTTAATGGCAATACGTATGAAGGGAATGCGTATTAAGGATATAAATATTGATGATTGTCAGAGACGCTGAAGGAAGTTCAAAAAGAGATGATTTGTTAAAATTTGGTTAAAAATGTATAATTGTATGGAAAACTAATAAAAATTTATTGGCAAAAGAAAAATGTAATTCCCAACAGGCAAAAATGGTCCTCCTTTAAACAGGCCTTTCACTGACTGACATGCAATGCCCTTTTAAAATGTGTCAGGGGGAAATTATAGGTTTGTTCTTGTTTTTTATTTTGATGACTTATCTTATATTGTGATTTTATGTGGTGGGTTTTTTAAAAAAAATTATTAAAGATTTATTAGTTTACAAAAAAAGAAAAGAAAATCCTTCTCCGATCCCTTGTCAATGGACCTTACCTCCAGATGTGAGGAGGAGAAAGGCAGAGATTGCAAGGAGCAGGATCTGATTCTTCGGGGCCATCTTGGAATCGAGAGGGTTCTGTGGTCACAGCACATCTCAAGTCACATTGGCTTTCAGCAAACTGGAGAAGAGGCTTCCTTTTATCCCCATGAAGAGACATCTCCAAAAGAATCCAAGAGAACATCATGTCCCCTGAAGAGGATCAAAGAGACTGCAGTGTGGTCCTATCAGCCCACTTGTGGACAAAATAAGAAGCTGTAACAGATACAACCCCACAATTATAAGTGCATTTACGCGTATATAATTAACGATGAATCCTATTTTTAAAATTAATTTGAATGAGTTACAGCATTTCATATTTGCTCCAGATCCTGATCCAGAACTGTTCCCACTAAAGTTTATAAATAATGCCCACACATAAAAACATTCCCCACTCCAATGCTATCTTGCGACTGAATGTAATTGCATGCCAAGACCCCGAGGCTTCCCCCTTATGTTGAATAATGACAGATGGACACTATATATGGGCAAAATTTAGGCCACAGCTTTATTGGTTAGCCAATGTGAGCAATATTGGCTTAGGGAATGGAATTGAACCAACTATATCTGACTCCTGTCTGCCTGCAGGAAGTCTCACAACGGTTAACCATCAGCAGGGGGAGCCCTGCTGATGCCCATCAACCCCCCCTGGGTCGCCGGTACCAGGTTTACCAATGCCTAATCAGTAACCATTCCTCCTCTGCCCAGTCCCTGACAATTAGTAGCCCAGTGCAGGTGTATATGGTGACTAGACATATAATAGGAATAATTAATTATTATGGTAAAAATAGCACGGCTCACTCTTTTTCCATGCCCCCCTCCTTAGGTGGAAACCTATATTCCATTGTACGTGGATGCTGGAGAAATGAAGACTGCAATGCTGAAGGAAGCTTTGAGGACACCAAAGTCATCCTAAAATGTTGCAGTGACAGTGACTTGTGCAATAAAGATATATAGAGAAGTCTTAAAGTCACCTGAAGTACTTCAACATAGACCAGCATATATATATTCTTACATCTTTGGCTGCCCTTCACCATTTCCTTTCTCAAGAAGATCAAGTCAAAGTTGTGGCTATCTCTGTAATTCCGTGAACTGATAAGAATGAAAGCTACTATGTTATTCTGGTGTCTTGGTTTTATTTTTATTCCCCCCCCCCCCCCCCGCCCATAAGGTTGCAGATGAAAACCTGGAAAATAAGTGGCAAAATCAGTAATGGCTGACTCTGCCGATTTTGATTTCTCTCAGTTTCTCATTTTCCTAATCCATTCTTCACATCTTCAAATTAGTTGACACTTTTTTTTTGTTGAAAATGGAAGTCCTCATGAAAATTCATCGACATCGTAATATGATTTTTCTCCTAATATAAACATATTTGTAAAACATACTATACCCAAGCATATTCCACAAGCAGGGCATCCCTTTCTTTGCATGAGAGCATGCTAGCTATTTTGGGCACCTCGATTTCACACCAAGATCTTGCCTCTAAAAACCCACTTTTTCCATTGCCACGATCTTGTGTGGTCGCATGACTCACATGGGAGCACAGCTGGGCAGATGTGTGTCCTAATTTTAGGACTCAGCATGTTGGAGAGCATGCCTATGTTGATACATTTTTGTGCACTTTACTTGTATTGCAAAATTCAGAGATGAGTGAATTTTGAAGGAGGACTCTAAATCTGGTTGCGTATTATTTCCCAAAGTGTAAATTTGGCATATTCACCTTTAAATGCAAACTGAATCAAGTTTCTCCCCCACCCCTAGGCACAAACCTCACAGGTCTGTGCTTATTTTTAGTTAATTTCATACAACCTATATGCCACTTTATTATTAAAACCCCCCTCAAATCAGTCTATAAAACTTCTTTGTAACATTAATCTAACTGTGCAAACCACCATTCCCCAAACCTAAAATTGTGCTGAATGAATGAGAGAGGGAATGTGAAGATAGGCTCTACTTGCTTTTATGTGTTGAACTTACAGGCTAGGACCATATAATCTTTTATATGGGCAGGGCCAGACCAGTGGGTGTAGTCTACACAAGGCTATATTTCTCATTCCTCTCTCCTGGGAGGAAGAAGCATGACCAGAGCTGTAGGACACATTCCAAATGGGGAAACGGACTGAGAGAGGATGCAGAGCAAAGACAGGTGAGATGGTGGCATGGCCTGGTGAGAAGGACTGGCCAAGAAGAATCTGGGAGGCCACATAGAGAGGACCACATTCAGCACCCAGCCTCCTGTTACAATGTGGTTATAAGCAGCGAGAGATGAAGGCTTAGAATCCAGAAATTGGCTTGGCAATCTCTCAGTTCTGTGGAGATGTGCTTTTTAATTCAGTGTATAACCAATCCTCGCTTCCTCACTTCACTGACCATCTGTACACCAGTCTAGATATTTTCCTTGACATGTCTCCATCATTCTTCACCAGGATGTTCAGAATTCTTTGAAAAGGTTCATGCCCACCTCACAGTTCTATTCCTCTTTGGGAGCTCAGAATGCGCAGGTGGCAGCCTTCCGGGAGAAGTGTTTACCTGACTTTCCAGCAGTGGAGATGCTGCAAATTACTCAGAGGATGAGTCGGAGCTAGGAGGCCAGTGCTATGTAAATGCTCTGGCGGAGTCAAATACAGCACACTCTGCCATGCTTACTCTCTCACTGACCCTCCAGGGAAACTGTGGGATAACCAGCCTCACATAACCAACATGTTTATGTCTAATTAATGCATGAAGGGAATCATCATCATCATCATTTATTTATTTATACCCCACCTACCTGGCTGAGTTTCCCCAGCCACTCTGGGCGGCTTCCAACAGAATATTAAAAGCACAATAAGACATCAATCATTAAAAACTTCCCTAATCAGGGCTGCCTTCAGATGTCTTCTAAAAGTCAGATAGTCATTTATTTCCTTGAAATATGATGGGACGGCATTCCACAGGGCGGGTGCCACTACTGAGAAGGCCCTCTGCCTGGTTCCCTGTAACCTCATTTTTTGCAGTGAAAGAAGCAGCAGAAGACCCTTGGAGCTGAACCTCAATGTCTGGGCAGAACGATGGGGATGGAGACACTCTTTCAGGTCAAGGCCGTGTAGTGCTTTAAAGGTCAGCACCAACACTTTGAATTGTGCTCGGAAACATACTGGGAGCCAATGTAGGTCTTTCAGGCCCATACAGTAAGCTTTTCTGCCAGCTTTAGCGTACTTTGGGAGGGAATGTTAATCAAGCCTATTGTTCCCCTTCAGTCTACCTGAGAATCACAGTGTGTGAAGAGGTTTGAGCTAGTTGCTCCAGCTGAACCACAAGACTCTCACCAGCCATTCTTGAGTTCATACACCAATAATTTAGGAGCTTTCACCACTTGGTAACAAAACCAAGTTTTACTGCCAGTGCAACTTTCTGCATCACATACATCTGACCTTGTGCTACCTGTTGCTTCTCTGGTTACCAGAGCATGCTCAAAGTTCTCTCCATGCTGAAAGCTAGGGAGATCTGGCCTTCATGAAAACAGGTCTGGGCATGCTCAGAACAGACAGATGATTCTATCAGGGTTGTTGGGGCATCTCGTTGGAATGTCCTCTTGACAACAGGAGAGAGAGTGGGAAACTGCTCCTGTGGGCCTGGCAGTCCTTTTATAGAAATAAGGGAGGGATATTATTATTATTATTATTTAGAATTACTTCTGGATTAGATATTAATTACTATAATTCATTTTAAACTAAAGTATCTCCCTTCAAAAATGCTTGAGCCTTGGCAAAGTTTACAAATTGAATGACCAGGTGACTACATTGTTCAAGAAACTGAAGGTTTCACTCCATCTTCAGATGCAGTCTCATAAAGAGTGTGTTTCACAGGTTCTACCTGTGGGATCTTTATGAAATATGATTAGGAGAAAGAAAATCCGGTCTAAAGGAAAGGGTCCATGCATGTTTAGGTTTATTGCCCATCTTCCATTATATTACAATAGTCATGGTCGTCACAGCAGTCAATTTTGAATGCCCAGTCCTTTTCTGGAAATTCCTTTCTGATATCACAAAATGTACTTGTTACAGGTGGCTTACAGTTGTAACAGCAGTCTTGCTGTATTGCAGCCAGCGTTCCTCCTAGAACGAGATCCAGAGAGAAAATAAGGAAAGAAAGGTTTTCACAAATTGCCCTTCTTGAATAGGTATCTCATAAACTAAAGTATCTTAAAGGCACAGCTCAAATGACTTTTTTCATATATTTCATACATTTTATTTCCTATACTTGTACTGATTCACATGATCACTTTGTATCGTCAGTATATGCAAATGGCTGGCTCATTAAAGGCTATATTGAACTTTTATTCTCAATAATAATGGAACTCACAGATGGCGAATACTCTTTATTATTTGTAAAAGGAATCTTTATATGAGTTCGAGTTCATATTTTATTGTCCCTTTGGAGGCACACTGTGTCTTAGTATTTTGGTCTTCCAGGCTGTGATGCTATATGGTTTAAAATTCTCATAATTTGTTTTGCTTGTTTGCACTTTTTGTTGTTGTCAAGAAATCAATTAAAAATAAATAAATAAATAAATAAAGTGGATGGTGGGTTGTTCCCCCCCCCTTAAAGCCAGCCAACATAAGATGTCTAAAATTTGCATGTCCTCATGAGATACACCTTGAGTAAGCTACTCGCATTCTCCTTCCTCCAGAGATGAGATAAGCAAAAAGGGTCCACTGCTCAGAGAGGACTTTAACCCTGGCCCAAGACAAACATGCTGTACTTTGGACCAAGGCGTGCACCATGCAAGATCAGTCTAGCTTGTCTTTATGCTACCAGTTATGTGGGAGGATCCTGTGTAGTTTTTCTGCTTTGCAAACAGATTACCTGCATGCAAGGAAGACATTCATGAAAGTGCAAAAACCAACCACCCAGGCTCAAATCCTCCAAAGGGGGAGGATCTGAGACTGTGCTGTGCGGCTTCAATAGGCAGGAAGAAGGTGATGCCTAACAGTGGGCTTTTGGGACTGTATTCCCCCCTCACCATCTTTTGAGAGAACACTAGTATTTTTGCAGCAAGAATTCCCTCTTTGTTTTATTAAAACAAAAGAAGAGAAAGTTTGGGGAGATGAATTCCAAGAGTTTGGGTATCTGCAGTTGGAGCTCCGGAATATAGCTTACCTCTAAACTGCTGCAAAGTATAGCAGGCATGTGGTCCAGACGGCACTTGACAGGCAGTTCGTTCACTAGCCTCACTGGTTACAACATTGGTTTTGCCTTTTGTACATAACAAAGCATCTGCTTGGGAAGACAAAATGTACATGATCAAATCTCTTGCCAACCCAAATCTCAGCTAAGAAAGGACCAAACAACAGCTGACAATTTTTTTTACAATACTTCATGTATACAGCAGAAAAGAAACCTTGAGGCTAGAGGTCATCCAGGTGAAATGTCACCCATTTTCATTATCCCTGGGCTTTCCCTTCTGGCTGAGTCACTGTCATGCCACTGTGTATAGAATTTAGCTTTTGTGAGGAAGTAGAAACTCATCTTGACTGAAGTCTGTGGAACAAAGGAACAAGAGCATTGTTCTTCAACTATGGATCCTTAAATGTTGTTGGAGTGAAGCTCCCATTATCCCTGGACCCTGACCATTGGCTAAGCTGACTAGAGAGGATGAGAGGATGTTATCCACCCAACAACATCTGCTGACCCAAGTTTGAAGAACACTAGA
This sequence comes from Podarcis gaigeae, assembly GCF_964106915.1. Lineage (NCBI taxonomy): Eukaryota > Metazoa > Chordata > Lepidosauria > Squamata > Lacertidae > Podarcis > Podarcis gaigeae. The sequence goes on from NC_139680.1 coordinate 99,475,184, forward strand.
CTACAGAAGGAAGGTCCTGTTCAGACATTACAGGGAAGTTTAATCTGTGAGGTAAAGTATGCTGACAGACAAGAAGATGAATCTTGTTAAGGAACACTAAGGAACAAAGAGGTTTGAGTGACCAGAGGAAGTGATCAGAATGGAGAGAGGTCTTGGACATGGGCCATGAGCACTGAGCAGTGTCAAGCAACAGGTTGCATCTGAGGCAGAAATCCTTGCACTAACAGCTGGCTTTGTTGGAACCTACCTTATAATTTACTTTTGCCTGTACTGTGCCACTGAATTTCAGCAGAGATTTTTTTACACACAGCTGGATTGGATTGAATATTTGGCTAAATTCCCCTCATGTTTTTCTACAACAAACAAATATGACGCCTAAATTGGTCCTGCCATTTTTGCATGTGGAACAACCAGTCTTCACCATTTTTTGAAATGAGATTCCCTTCTTTGCCAGGTCTTTGCTTAGGAATTGCTTTCTGTGTGAAAATCCTTCTCCGATCCCTTGTCAATGGACCTTACCTCCAGATGTGAGGAGGAGAAAGGCAGAGATTGCAAGGAGCAGGATCTGATTCTTCGGGGCCATCTTGGAATCGAGAGGGTTCTGTGATCACAGCACAGCTCAAGTCACACTGGCTTTCAGCAAACTGGAGAAGAGGCTTCCTTTTATCCCCCTGAAGAGACATCTCCAAAAGAACATCATGTCTCCTGAAGAGGATCAAAGAGAATGTGGTGTGGTCCAATCAGCTCACTTGTGGACAAAATAAGAAGCTGTAATAGATACAACCCCACAATTATAAGTGCATTTATGTGTATATAATTAACTATGAATCCTATTTTTAAAATTAATTTGAATGAGTTACAGCATTTCATATTTGCTCCAGATCCTGATCCAGAACTGTTCCTACTAAAGTTTATAAATAATGCCCACACATAAAAACATTCCCCACTCTAATGCTATCTTGCAACTGAATGTAATTGTGTGCCAAGACCCCGAGGCTTCCCCCTTATGTTGAATAATAACAGATGGACACCATATATGGGCAAAATTTAGGCCACAACTTTATTGGCTAGCCAAAGTGAGCTGTATTGGCTTAGGGTTTGGAATTGAACCAACTATATCTGACTCCTGCCTGCAAGAAGTCTCACGAGGGCTATCCACCAGCAGGGGGAGCCCTGCTGATGCACACCAACTAGGAGCTCCTCCAGGGTCACCGGAGGCTTCAGACAGGAACCACGACCCCTGGATTCCTTTAATGGAATACCCTTTAGAATGGGAGGGCAGGTGATGGCCACACCTCCCCTCCCCCAAACCAGGTTTACCAATGCCTAATGTCATTCAAGCTGGTAAGGCTCACCGCCTATACCCTCACACCCTCAACCAACCTCTAATGCCCTCAAGGACTATGGCCAACCAAACATCATTTCCCCAATTGGAAAGATGTACACCATCAACATTGAACAAGGCCTCTTTGCTGAACATAATGGTGGGGTATGCAATCTCCCGACCCTTCAGCTCTTCCACCTTCCATGTCACCACTCAGTTCATGAGTTTCCTGGCCTAGTTAGTGGCAGCTGGACAAAAACTGCAACGCCACAGGAGCATTTGTCCTAATTAGTGTTATGTTTGGAAATGCTGTTGTCAACTCATCAAAGTCCCTTTTATTGCTCCAAGTCAAGTCCAAGCGTTTCCTGAAGACAAAGTTATACTCTCCCAGCTGCACAATCAAAGCAATTGGGAGGGCCGAGTGAGCTATCCCGGCATTCACGACCAGCAGAAACTCTTCCCATCGCATTCCTGTCAGCATCGCCCTTGAGGCAGTGCCACCAACTGGACTCATACACTTCAGCCCCGACTGGGCTAGGTGAGCTGGGTAGCAGCTCACCTTCTGCACAGGAACAGGTCAAAGTGCTATGGACTCACAGCTTAGAGTTGTGAGCACCGGATTCACTTCCACAAGAAGACAGTCGTCGCACAGCAGAGTCTAGCAGAGTCTAGCAGAGTATATAAACGACTCGGAGAGCAGCTCTGTAGAATATCTTCTTTATTCTGTCTACAATACAACTATACACAGAGCTAAATGGGTTCTAAGCATAAAGAATGCTGCACTGCACTGAGTGCCTGCAGCTGTTCTTAGCAGCAACCTTATCTATACACACGATCTCTAACACTCAGTCTCTCTCTCTCTGACACACTGACTGACTGACTGACTGACTGACTGACTGACTTGGTGCTGGAGTAGAATAAGTAGAGAGCAGAACACGCCGCCTCCTCTCTGGAGAGTCAGCAGAGATCATCAGGAGATTCTTGGATATGGGAGGGGTGAAATCTCCTCAATTCCATGCCTCAATATCCAGGAAACTCGGATGTTATAAGGCAATTGCCAGACTGCACCCCAAGCCACTGTCAACAGCACACACTTGGGCCCAGTGGACAGTGCTGTGACCCACCATCCACATATGAGCACCAATAGCCCCTGAAAATAAAACAATGACAACACAGGATTAGAAGTGATGAAGTCTGGTTACAAATTATGGCGAATATAGCCTTTGTAAGCATCCAATCTCCAACGACCCATGTCTTTGATTTTGTCAGTAGGCAGGCCTCAATGAGCAGCCATTGTGGAAGCTCCTATCCTGAAAGAATGAGCAGTATATTCTCTGACCGGGAGGCCACAGGATGCCATGGCCTTATACATCACCCGTGTGAACTGATGGTGGGCGAGGTGGGTACCATCTTAATGTATCAGGAATACACCCGAACCAGGGGGCCTAAGGTAAATGTATTTCCTGGTGTCTTTAACAGGACAGGGACCTTATGTTCTGATGCTGTGAACCGGATAAGGGCACCTTTCCCCATTTGGTTGGCTTTTGATTGACGGATGCAGACCACCAACTCTGAACTAGATAAATTTACGTCTTCCAAATGCAGCCCCCTAGAGGAGCATCCTGGATCACCCTCGTTAACAACTTCACTCACTCTTAGGGAGCCAAAGAGGGTAACAGAGAAAGCAGCAGAGAACAAGCAAGAGTCATATTTTGACCAATAAATTACTCTTACTTTTTTAAGTATTTGACAAAATAGGTTGAACGTGATAGGCCTTCAACCCTCACTGCTTGGTGGCTGCAACCTGTGCCATCCCTCAGTCACCCTGTGGACTACAAATTCAGCACAGGGGTCCGTAAAATAAATGGATTTACTGAAGAAGGAAATAGAGGCTGACTGAATATTTAAAGTCTTAGCTGCGTGCCCCAAGTTATGCAGGTGTACAAAGTATTGAAGCACTTGATCTGTGGTGGGAGGCTGACTTTGCCCAACGTGAGGCTTAATATTAATTAACAAGGCCCTGAACAACTTATGTCCAAGGTACCTTATGGACTGCCTGAACCCTTGTATCCCAGCTTGATCACTGAGACTATCTACAGGATAGTCAGGAGGTCCTACACATGAGTAGGAGCCTGGCAGAGACACATGCTCAACTGGCATGTTCTCTCCTTCATGGTTCAGGAGATTCAAAAGCTTTCTTCAGCACGAACATCACAGTGACTGATACCTAAGAGGCATCAGCACACTTCAGGATCAGCAGAGCATAGGCAGTCAGCATACAGACACAGCAGCACAGCATTTTGGCTAAACTATGTTTATTTACATATACACACTCAGAGCATCGTAACTCAGCTCCTTCCTCTTCAGCATCAGACAGCAAAGAGAAAGAACAAAGGACAAGCGTCCTACATCATGGAAACACAGTAATACAAACATCCGGTCTCCGTCACTTCCCACAATGTGGAATGAAAACATACACCGTCATGTGATAAAAACAACCCCATGACTGCAATATAGGAAAAGAATCCTAACACACTGATCATTCCTTGAGTTTGCAAGCTTCATTTGGCAGCAAGAAGAAACATAGCCCTTATTGCCATCGGCTCAGTCTTGTGGAATACTTTGCAAATTGTCACTTGCTGATCCAGTGTGTTTTTGCAGTTAAACTAGGACAAGTACCGGTAGTTTGAGAGACAGAGAGATTTATACATCTTCAGTTGACATGCTCTCTGAAGAACTCTACTTCCAGAGTTCCTTGTGCAAGTGCAGAGATAAGAGGAAGAGGAAGGAGAAAGTACCATAACAATTAGGGACTGTGGATGCTGTTGAAATACAATTACAGTGGTAAAGTAAAGGTAAGGTAAAGGGACCCCTGACCATTAGGTCCAGTCGTAGTCGACTCTGGGGTTGCGGCGCTCATCTCGCTTTATTGGCCGAGGGAGCCGGCGTACAGCTTCCGGGTCATGGGGCCAGCATGACTAAGCCACTTCTGGTGAAACCAGAGCAGCACACGGAAACGCCGTTTACCTTCCCGCCAGAGCGGTACCTATTTATCTACTTGCACTTCGATGTGCTTTCGAACTGCTAGGTTGGCAGGAGCAGGGGCCGAGCAACGGAAGCTCACCCCGTCATGAGGATTCGAACCACGACCTTCTGATCGACAAGTCCTAATTGCCGCATCCCAATTACAGTGGTACCTCAGGTTAAGTACTTAATTCGTTCCAGAGGTCCGTTCTTAACCTGAAAGTGATCTTAACTTGAAGCACCACTTTAGCTAATGGGGTCTCCAGCTGCCACCGTTCCGCTGCTGCGTGATTTCTGTTCTCATCCTGAAGCAAAGTTCTTAACCATTAGGTAATATTTTTGGGTTAGCGGAGTCTATAACCTGAAGCGTATGTAACCCGAGGTACCACTGTACTGCTAGCGCTGCTCTCCTCTACCCATGTGCCTCTAATGTCTTCCCCAAATCTGTTGTGGAGGGTTGGTGGGGGGATGCAGAACACATTGGGCAGTAGCACAGAAAAAGGAGAAAAGTGTTGTTGCAGAGGTGCAAATCCTTGCACTAGTGGGATGACTGCATTGGATCCTACTCAATGATTTACTGAATTGTGACCTCTTCACACATTATGCCTGTTTTGTGCACACAGCTGCATTGGATTAAAATAAATATTTGGATATGATATTTAAAAGCCCCTTTTCGTTTTTCTCGAACAACTACTCTTCATTGTTATCGGTCACATGATTCTTTTGCCAGCCCGGTTAAGTTCCTGTAAAATGAATCTCTTAGGAATTGCTTGTCACTCCTGAGTGCAAAATCTACTTCCACCCCTCTTCCCCCGGTGTGAGGAGGAGGAAGGTACAGATTGCAAAGATCAGGATCTGTTCCTTCAGGGCTAGTTCAGAATCAGGAAGTTTCTGTGGGTTAATGTGGGTCACTCTGGCCTTCAGCAAACTGGAACAGAAGCTTCCTCTTATCTCCACGATGACATGTCTCAAAAAGAACCAAACAGGATATCATGTTCCCTTAAGAGGATTAAACACAAAGTAGGGTGGGCCAAGAAACCATAAGCAGCCGACTCATGGACAAAATAAGCAGCACCATTGGATTTGTTGTTGTTGTTGGCATGCGTGTTTCTTGAGAGACAATGGAGTGCGCCCCTGGGGGTGAAGTCAAACCTCTGTGTTAGCACCGAAGTGACCTCTTTTGGGGGCAAGCCTGGGCAGTATGTATGGAGGTCATGGGGTTCCCAGATGATAAGACCCCCCCTTTCAGTTTCACTGATGGGTCCAAAGAAAAGCAGTGCAAAACAATTGGCACCAGCATGGCTGCAGGAGTTGCTGGAAGGCATACAAGACTCCATCCAACCATCTTAGGGACTGCACTCTGGATTAGTGTAAGGTTTACTCCCTAGCCTTTTCTTCTCCCCACAATTTCTTACAAAGCAGCAGAGTTTAGGATAAGAGTTTTCCTTCTTTTTGATGGACTACTTTTCTAGGTTGATGAGCCCCATCTATCTCTCACTTCCCTCTACAGTAAGAGCAAAACCACCTTCTTGACTGTTGGATCATCTCTTGATCTCATCTGTATGGTTAGAATTTTGCTTCTAAAACATAATTCCAACCAATACTTCCAAATAAAGCAATAGCTTGAATTCTTTTTGCTGCATGGAAGCATACAGATAAGTCCCGACTGACTTAATTTGACTGCAGTCCGTGCTTCCTTCACTTTTACAATCATCATTTCTACAATTTTGTTGTTTAGTCGTTTAGTCGTGTCCGACTCTTCATGACCCCATGGACCAGAGCACGCCAGGCACTCCTGTCTTCCACTGCCTTCCGCAGTTTGGTCAGACATTTCTCCAATACCCTCATGTAATGAAGACCTGCTTCCCATTGCAAAGAAGGTGTAGAAGGGCTGAAAAAGGGTGAGTCCTTATTATCTTCCCCCTTGAACATCTCTCTCTCTCTCTCTCTCTCTCTCTCTCTCTCTCTCTCTCTGTGTGTGTGTGTGTTACAAGGAAAATTTGGATCACAGTAGTCTAGATTATGCACTGAATTGATGCAGTTAAGGCTGATTGAGGCTTTGATCGGAGTGGGTTGAGGCAAAGCCTGGTCAGGCCCATCCGGAGTGAAGCAAGGTTGTCAGAGGGTGAAGGGCTGCATCTTGTCTCAGTCACCTCCTGGTCTTCTACAATGATGCATCTTCTGCAGGACAGTAAGGCTTACACCATTTGGGATGACAATGACAAGATGCCATCTCAGACTGGTCTCAGCAACACTCCTTTATGCTCATTGCTCCCAGCCTGTTCATCCTCGCTGCCACTCACATGAGCACATTTACTGCAGCTCTGACTCCTGTTGTAGAGTGTGCGAAGGAAGCTAGGCAAGGTGTTGGTGGCAGGAGTGCAGCCTGGCAGGGACCACAACCCTCGTATTTTCCTCCTTGGACACAAAGTCCACAGCCCACTGCAACTCCCTCTTTCCCCCTGAACTGACCATATGTTTAAAACCCTGATTAACATTAGGGCTGCTCCCTGATTCATTTTGGGACATAAATCCAGGTCATGTTGTAGCACCCTGCTTGTGGTTAACGCTTAGCTGGAATGAAATATTCAACGCAGCAATAGAGAAATTAAAATAATAATTTATTTGTCAGACAAATAAATGAGAGGCTCAGTGGTATATGGTTACCAAGCTCTGGCCTGGCCTCTTGCCATCCTGGCCAGCACTTATATTCCCTTAATCCAGCCCCCTTTGCTCCTCCTGTGGCTGCCTCTGTCCAATCAGCCTGGTTGAAATTCCTATTGGCTGTTTGGTAGAACCAATCACAAAAGATACACCCACAAAAGATACACCCACTTCCTTGCCCTTATAAGGGAGACAAAGAGCTATATATGTGACAAATAAGTAATAATATATCTTACATGGAATCTTAATTACCAGCTCACCTCTTGCCCTCCTTGCCCTATTGCCTTCTAAAACAAATGTTTAATCTTACATTTTTATGTTCAACAGATGTCAAGGATCTTGAGTTTCACATCAATATTGAAAGATTTCCTTCATTTGAAAGTTTCTAAACAAATGCCTGACAACCATATATCAAGAGTGCTTGGATGGCGTCTTCTGTCTGGCAGGGGGGCTAGGCTGGTGGCTGACTTAATTTCAGGATAAATACAACTCTTACAACCATATGAAATAAGAATCTAGCATTCCTTAAATCCTTTGCATAATTACATTTAAGCCAATATATTTAAGCTAATATATTTCATTCACTTATCATAGGTAGCCTTTTAAAAGAATAAAGCCTTTGTAAAGTAAAAAGGAACTCAGTACAAAACAGCTTTAAAAGATTTCCCAAAAATGCTCTCTTTTCTTCTAGCCAAGCCAGTTGCCTTTTTCACTGCTCTTGGCCTTTCAACCTTAGAAAGAAGATCTGGCTCATTTTACTGGGAGGCACATTGGTATTATTTTACTATTTACCCTTGCCTTTAATTGTGTTTTCTCAGTCTGCAAGGGCAGCATATGTAATTCTCCCTTTTTATGACTTTGAGAATTGTTTTTCTACTATAAATCAATGGGGCCCCCTTGTCTTAGGAGAAAAACCTCTTGCCAAGGTTCTTTCTGCCTGGCATGAAACATTTGAAAATCCTTTTTTTAAGCTCATTTTTAAATACAAGCCTTGATTGCAATATATAAGCTTTGATAAAAATGCAGGCTTATGATTAGGTGCCTCATTCCCCCCTTTCAAGCTCAAGGACCTTCATCCCAAGTGTCCTTGATAGCTTGACCTTCATCATATTCCTGAGGTAAAGCTCTGTATAGGGCCATGATATGAGGTAGAGTTTCATTTGAAACCATCTTGCTAATTGTACTTCTAAAACATGAAATGATACATGGCATCATACATAAAACCATTACCACTACTGTCAAGAAAAACAAGCAAGACAATAGTATCCCTTTGAGTCCTGTGACATTAGGTAACCAATTGGTGAGCCATCCCATATCCCATCCTTCCCATGTTTGTACTGGGACATGTGCTATATTCTCCATCTTTGTGGCCAACACACGGATTGCCTCACCATTATCTGAAATGTTAAAGCAACAGGCATTCCCTGTCAAGTTCAAGACTCCACATAGGCCTCCCTGCCTGGCAAGTACATAATCCATTCCCATTTTCAGCTGCAAAATGGCGGCTCTACTTTCATCCAACTGTTGTGCAATAAGTCTCAAACTCTGTGCCGTTGCATTGGTTACAAGTTCCACTACTGCTTGCAATCGAATTATTCTGTTTAGATTATAAATAGGATCCCGTGCCCCTTGTATGAGCTCACCAGGATTCCAGGAGGCAGGATCATAATAGGCTATAATGCGCTCTGGCGGCCAATCATCAGTACCGCTCCAACTTTGGGTACTTCCTCCTGCTATATGAGAAATATCAGCATTCCTTCGTGTTCGCCTGGCCGAACTAGTGGGCATAATCCACATTGGTGGTAATACCCAACCCAAGAAACAAGTCCCACTCCATTTGGAAGGGAGCTTTTTGTATGCCCATTCTCCACATATCCACCACAACCATCGGGTCTGAGGTTTTTGGTACGTGGAGTACAGAAGGCGAAATACCAAAAGAGGTAGAGAGTTCACAGTGCAGTATGTTAGATTGCCTTTTTCTGTCACAGTTATGTTCCACACCACTTTCCATGCGTGAATAAAAGGAGGTGCACAGGGCAAGGTATTCCGAGTTCGATAGGTAGTACCGTGTGCCCAGGTATGACTATTCTTAATATAATCCCAAGTATAGTGACAATGAGAAGAGCCTATCATGGGAGAATCAGCTGCATCTGATGATTTATGTACACAGAATTCCCCTTGTACAGGTATAACTCGTAATGGTTTAGTTGAGTTCCATCCGGGGAAATTCTGTATTTCTGTTTGGTGTGGCATTTCGCTTACCATACCAATGGCATCTAATGGTATCGGTAATAAGGGCATACCTCCCTCTGAATCATCTGGCCCAAGAGAGCAAACAAGGCAATTGGTCCTATTTGCAACATTGGCTACCATTTCAGCTAAACCTACCCACATATTGTGGTCATGGCTGAATCCATATTTAGCCAATTTGGTCAGATTCAAGGACCCTTCCCCTTCCCAAGGGATCAGGATTGATAATAAAATCATGTTGATGTCTAGTATATGCATTCCTTCCACAAAAGATTACCTTATTGTGATAGCAAATAATTATTAGCCCCAATATAATTCCCCCAGTGACAGAAATGGGGAACCACCAAGACCAAAACATATATCCCGAGGATCCCCAATGAGTAATATCTCTGATAATTGTTCCACAAGGGGGCAGTCAATCAATTGTATTAGAGAATCTTTCCGTTCACAGTCGCTGGTTCAGACGCTCCTCAAGCTTCAGGCGTGCGCAGGTCAGCCAGCTTCCAGGTTGTGGCTGCAGCAGGCCGGTCGTCAAATGTTGCCCGTGACCTAGCCCGTTCCCGGTAGGGCTAGATACAGGGGTTTTTGGAGAGAGTTAGTTTTAAAGGATTAGAGGGGTCACCTTTGCACGTCCAACTGCCTTCGGACTTCTTCAAACGAGAGTAATGAATCCAGGGGGTCACCTCAGCTACCTTCACCGCTGTTGGAGTAGAGAGCAAGACGGTGTAAGGTCCACGCCATTTAGGTGCAAGTGGATCGCGTTTCCACTCTTTCACCCATACGCTATCGCCAGCCTGGAACTGATGAATCGGCTCGGCAATGCTGCACGGCGTGCGTTCGAGGGCCCACCTGTTAAGAGAAACAAAAACACGGGAGAGAGATTGCACTTGTCCCTGTGTCACATGATCTCCTATTTGTTTAAGGTCAGCTGGAATATCCTGAACAAAGGAGGGCGGTCTCCCATACAGGAGCTCAAAAGGTGACAACTTAAGTCTTTTTGTGGGTGCACACCGAACACGAAACAGTGTTATGGGTAACACATCTACCCATCCCAATCCCGTTTCCTGGGTTAATTTTGCCAATTGGGTTTTCAGAGTCCGATTCATTCTTTCAGTTTTCCCTGAACTCTGAGGCCTATATGCTGCATGCAGTCTCCATTTTACTTGTAGGACTCGACATACATCTTGTACTACTTGATCAATGAACGCTGGCCCATTATCACTTCCAATGCATCTAGGTAATCCAAACCTTGGGATCAATTCAGTGAGGAGTCTCTTAGTTACCTCTCGTGCCTTTTCAGTTCGGGTGGGAAAAGCTTCAACCCATCCGGTAAGAGTATCTACAAATACAAGGAGATACTTGAATCCCTTAGAAGGGACCAGCTCTGTGAAGTCCACAATTAGACTTTCCATGGGGACATATCCCACATGTTGGATTCCAGGAGGTTGTACTGGTCCCTGCCTGGGATTGTTTTTAGCACAAAGAACACATTTCTGTGAAATGCAAGTTGCTAATTGTGATAGATTAATAATATACAACTTCCGACTGAGACTCTCTCTGGTTGCAGTACCGCCAAGGTGAGTAGATTCATGATAATTTCTTACAATTGTGCCTGCTAGATGATGAGGTACATAAATCCTATTGTCCGGCAGGATCATCCAACCGTCCTTCACAACCGCTCCTTCCTGTTCAGCCCACTTCCTCTCTTCTGGGGTATAGTGAGGTTTAACATCTTCTGGAACTACCTCTGGTATGAGGGCTGCTATAAATCCTCCCACAGGCTTTTGGGCTGCCTCTCGGGCTGCTTTGTCAGCAGCATGATTTCCTCTGGTTATTGGATCCCTTCCTCGTCCATGACCTTTGCAGTGCATTACAGCAATCTGTTCTGGAGCCCATACTGCTTCTAACAGGATTTCTACTTCAGGTCCATATTTCAAGGCCTTCCCGTGGGCTCCTATTAGACCTCTTTCTTTCCATAGAGCTCCATGTGCATGCAGGGTTAAGAAGGCATATTTAGAATCAGTATAGATGTTTGCCTTACATCCGGCTGCCAATTGCAGAGCTCTAGTTAAGCCTATGGGACGCAGGTGGCGCTGTGGGTTAAAGCCTCAGCGCCTAGGACTTGCCGATCGAAAGGTCGGCGGTTCGAATCCCTGCGGCGGGGTGCGCTCCCGCTGCTCGGTCCCAGCGCCTGCCAACCTAGCAGTTCGAAAGCACCTCCGGGTGCAAGTAGATAAATAGGGACCGCTTACCAGCGGGAAGGTAAACGGCGTTTCCGTGTGCGGCTCTGGCTCGCCAGATGCAGCTTTGTCACACTGGCCACGTGACCCGGAAGTGTCTCCGGACAGCGCTGGCCCCTGGCCTCTTGAGTGAGATGGGCGCACAACCCCAGAGTCTGTCAAGACTGGCCCGTATGGGCAGGGGTACCTTTACCTTTACCTTTTAGTTAAGCCTATAAGTTCAGCCTTTTGTGCTGAGGTGCCAGCAGGCAAAGCTTCAGCTTCCACAACTTCCTCATTGGTGACCACAGCATATCCTGCTCGTCTGGCACCTTCATGAAGGTAACTGCTACCATCCGTATAATATACAACATCTGGATTTTTCAATGGTTCATCTTTCAGATCAGGTCTACTGGAATAAACTTCATCCATTACTTGGAGACAATCATGTGATTCCTCATCATCTACCTCTGGTAGGGGCAGCAAAGTCGCTGGATTGAGCATATTCACTACTCGTAGATGAATCCTGGGATTTTCACACAATAGGCCTTGGTATCTAGCCATCCTTGGGTTCGTTAGCCAATAACTACCCTTATATTCCATGAGTGTCAGAACAGCATGAGGTACATTCACATACATCGTCTGGCCGAAGGTAAATTTATCAGCTTCTTTGACAAGGCTTGCAGTGGCCGCTACTGCCCTTAGGCATGGAGGCCATCCTTTTGCTACTGAGTCCAATTGTTTAGACAAATAAGCTACTGGGCGGTTCCAACTTCCTAATCTCTGGGTCAGGACTGCCGCTGCAATCCCATTCTGTTCATGTACATACAGCTGAAAGGGTTTTTCCGAATTAGGCAATCCAAGGGCTGGGGCCTCCATAAGTCGTTGTTTGATAACTAAAAAGGCTTGTTTCTGCTCAGGTCCCCATACGAATGGGTCCTTTTCTGCACCTCGAGTGCTTTCATGTAAGGGCTTGGCCAGACTGCTGAAATCAGGTATCCATAGTCTACAAAACCCTGCTGTTCCCAGGAATCCCCTAAGTTGTTTTCTTGTGGTAGGTTCCTTGATAAGGCAAATAGCTTCTTTCCTCTCTGGTCTCAATGCTCGTTGTTGGTGTGAGATGTCAAAGCCCAAATATTTGACCTTTTCTAAACATAACTGTGCCTTTTTCTGGGAAACTCGGTAGCCAGCTTCCCAGAGCAAGTGGAGCAGTTCCTCTGTCCCTTCTTTACAGGTATCAAAATCCTTTGCCGCTAATATAAGGTCATCTACATATTGCAGAACCACCTTTTCTCCCGGTATTGAGGGGTAACTTGTTAGATCCTTCGCCAAGGCAGTGCCAAATAAAGTTGGGGAATTTTTAAAGCCCTGGGGCAATCTTGTCCAGGTTAGCTGGCCTTTTGTTCCTGTCAAAGGGTCTTCCCACTGGAAGGCAAATATAGGTTGGCTCTGTGGTGCCAGCCGGCAACAGAAGAATGCATCTTTCAAGTCCAATACAGTAAAAAATGTTGCTTCTGGTGGGATCAAACTCAACAAGGTATATGGGTTTGGTACATTTGGGTGCAAGGTCTCGATAGCCTGGTTTACGAGCCTCAAGTCCTGCACTGGCCTGTATTCATCTGTCCCAGGTTTTCGAACAGGCAAAAGGGGTGTGTTCCATTCTGATTGGCAAGGCTTAAGCAGACCATATTTTAATAGGCGGTCCAAATGTTTCTGGATGCCCTCTGCTGCTCGCCGGGGTAAGGGATATTGCTTTACAGATACAGGGGTAGCCATAGGTTTTAGGGTTACTACAATTGGAGCTATATTCTTAGCCATTCCTGGTGGGCTATTTTCGGCCCATACTCCTGGTGGCACCTGTAGAGTTCGGAGGAGCTTGTTTAATTCTGTATCCAATGTGGGTTGGACTTGCAAGGCTGACATTAGGCGCCATGATTGTTCCTTAGGTACTGAGAGGGTAATTATTCCTGCTGCTTTTGATGGCAGTTTCATTTCTGGACCTCGAGGAGTGAAGGTGATTTGGGCCTGCAATTTGGACAGCATATCTCTGCCTAAGAGAGGTATTGGACACTCAGGTATATACAAAAACTGATGGGTTAAACGATGTCCCCCAATCTGGCATTCCAAAGGTTGGAGGAAAGACCTCTTAGCTGACTGACCAGTGGCACTTTTAATGACTACACTTTTGGATGCCTTTTTCTGCAATAGTTCTGGGAGTACTGAGTATTCAGCCCCAGTATCAATCATAAAGTCTATTAAATGGCTCCCTAATTGAATCGTGACCGTGGGCTCCTGGAAGCCTAACTTTATGGAGTCCGGTCGTTCCTAGTCTTGAGTAAAATCCTCTTCTGCCAGTCCAATGAAATTGTCTCTACTCTGTCCTGGTCTCTGATATCTTCCATTTCGGATCATTCCCCGTCCCCGTCCCTGGTTTCTTGGGCCGGAGCCTGGGCCTGGGCCTGGGCCTGGGCGTACTTCTTCCAACCTCAGGGGTTCAGGACACTCCCGCTTCCAGTGACCCTCCTTCTTGCAATTTGCACATTGATTCCTTCCCAGTGGTGGATTCCTTCCTCGCCCTCTCCCTCCATTTAAGGGGCGGTGGTCTTGCTTCACTGCTGTGGCTAGCATTACCATCTTTTCCTTCTGCCACTTCTTCTTCTCTTGCTTCTCAGCCTCATCCCTATTCCGATAAACTCGGCGTGCAATGGCCATAATTTGGCTCATCAGCATCCCTTCCCATCCTTCTGATTTCTGAATTTTCTTACGAATATCAGAAGCGCACTGGGCCACAAATGTAGCAGTAATCATTCTGCTGTTTTCAGGGGCTTCAGGGTCAAAAGGAGTCCATATACGATAGGCTTCTTGCAGTCTCTCTAAAAAGTCTCCTGGACTCTCATTTGGTTTCTGTTCTACTTCTGAGACTTTAGACATATTAGTGGGCTTCTGGCATGCCCTGCGGATACCTTGCACAAGTGTCTGGCGGTAGGTGGTAAGTCTGGCCAGGTGAATTCCATTGTTTGGATCCCAATTAGGATCTTCCAAGGGAAAGTTGTCTTGGAGATGACGGTCAATATTAAAAATATTTCCCACTCTGGCCTGCTCACGCAAATATATCTGTGCCTTTTCAATTATGTCTCTCCTTTCCTCAGTGGTGAAAAGAGTATTTAGGAGCTGGCGACAATCTGTCCAAGTAGGGCTATGAGTATTTACTATTGAAGTCACCAAGTCCATCATAGCCTGAGGTTTTTCTGCAAAAGATGGGGTGTGTGTTTTCCAATTCATCAGATCTGTAGTTGTGAATGGAATATATTGCAGGGTCGAAGTTCGAGGTGGCCGTGGTCCGGGTTGCCCGTTAACCAGCGCAGGCTCCTCAAGTGCATCAAATACTCTTCTAAGAGGGGCTACTACGTGATCTTTCTCTTCGCTTTGCTCTAGGGGCCTCAAATCATAGGGGATGGTATCTGTCCCAAGGCGTTCTTTTAGCAGCTTTATACGCCTGGCTGTATTGCTTGCTGACCGATTAAGGTCTCCCTGTAACTTCTGTAATAATTCTCTAGGACTTGGATGTACAGGGGTTTGGGGTGGGCAATCAGTTGTTCCACTAAAGGAGACTTTAGATGCAGGTCTATTAGGAGTCACAGGTGGAATAACCACTTCTGCTTGGGCTTTATTATAGGACTCCAATGCCTCCTGAAGATATTTATCATAATCTATCAAGGAATCAAGCTCTGTGACTCCACTCCCATTATTCATTCCACTTTCTTGCCTTGGGGTTACAACTGGCGGAGTGTTTGAATTAAGCTCCCTTCGATGTGGAGCATAGGGTGGAGGTGGAAGCACCTCTTCCTCTGGTCCCTCAAAAATGGGTTTGAGTTTATTTGGCAAGATTCCTTTCCTAGCTTCAGCTTTTACAGCCAATAATTTGCATCGTTTGACTTTGCATTCCCTTATCCATGGAGGATTTTTATTTAATGTGCTCAGCCAGGAATCTATATATGGAAATTGTTCTGGGCACCCTCCAGTTTCTTTGGCGATATTAGACCAAAGTTTGCTTACTAAATTTATATCAAAAGTTCCCTGAGATGGCCATTCAGTATTTTGTTTCGGCCATTCTAGTTCACATAACGTTCTCAAGCGCTCTGGCGTCATTTTGACTCCATATGCCCCTGAGAAGGCTTTCTTAAAATTATTTAACATACACTCAAGAGGTGTCTTTTCCCCCTTTGAACCCCCAACTCCCATTGTATGGCCCTGTGAAGTATCCACTCAGTCACTCGCACACACACTTCGTGAGTTTCCTTGCCCAGATGGAGTCGCCTCACTGGGAACCGAAGTACTGCCCACTCCACACTCAGGTCAGCTACAGATTGCTCTGTACTTTCTCACACATACAATGCGCTAGATACTTCACCACACTCTACCTCCCAATTTTCCCTTTTCCCTACACCAGATCACCATCTGATGTACCCAACCACCTAGCGTACTCAGTTTCCCCTTACTGAGACGCAGAAGTTTGATCAAGACTTCTCTTCCTCCCAATTAATTGGAGGGCCAAAAATCCCTTTGTGCACTTACCCTTGGTTGGTTCCCTGTTTCCCCCCGGTCCGTCGCCGCCAGTGAGCAGGGTATCAGACAGACGAGTCTTCTGCGTTCCCCCTGGAAAAATTTACCAGTGCGCGCTTTGGGTAAGCAGTGGTCCTCTCTCTTGTACCCTGCCCAGTAGGGCGAAGGGGCTGCGTTCCAGCAGACCACTTATCCGAGTCACAGTGGCACCATAAAATGTAGCACCCTGCTTGTGGTTAACGCTTAGCTGGAATGAAATATTCAACGCAGCAATAGAGAAATTAAAATAATAATTTATTTGTCAGACAAATAAATGAGAGGCTCAGTGGTATATGGTTACCAAGCTCTGGCCTGGCCTCTTGCCATCCTGGCCAGCACTTATATTCCCTTAATCCAGCCCCCTTTGCTCCTCCTGTGGCTGCCTCTGTCCAATCAGCCTGGTTGAAATTCCTATTGGCTGTTTGGTAGAACCAATCACAAAAGATACACCCACAAAAGATACACCCACTTCCTTGCCCTTATAAGGGAGACAAAGAGCTATATATGTGACAAATAAGTAATAATATATCTTACATGGAATCTTAATTACCAGCTCACCTCTTGCCCTCCTTGCCCTATTGCCTTCTAAAACAAATGTTTAATCTTACATTTTTATGTTCAACAGATGTCAAGGATCTTGAGTTTCACATCAATATTGAAAGATTTCCTTCATTTGAAAGTTTCTAAACAAATGCCTGACAACCATATATCAAGAGTGCTTGGATGGCGTCTTCTGTCTGGCAGGGGGGCTAGGCTGGTGGCTGACTTAATTTCAGGATAAATACAACTCTTACAACCATATGAAATAAGAATCTAGCATTCCTTAAATCCTTTGCATAATTACATTTAAGCCAATATATTTAAGCTAATATATTTCATTCACTTATCATAGGTAGCCTTTTAAAAGAATAAAGCCTTTGTAAAGTAAAAAGGAACTCAGTACAAAACAGCTTTAAAAGATTTCCCAAAAATGCTCTCTTTTCTTCTAGCCAAGCCAGTTGCCTTTTTCACTGCTCTTGGCCTTTCAACCTTAGAAAGAAGATCTGGCTCATTTTACTGGGAGGCACATTGGTATTATTTTACTATTTACCCTTGCCTTTAATTGTGTTTTCTCAGTCTGCAAGGGCAGCATATGTAATTCTCCCTTTTTATGACTTTGAGAATTGTTTTTCTACTATAAATCAATGGGGCCCCCTTGTCTTAGGAGAAAAACCTCTTGCCAAGGTTCTTTCTGCCTGGCATGAAACATTTGAAAATCCTTTTTTTAAGCTCATTTTTAAATACAAGCCTTGATTGCAATATATAAGCTTTGATAAAAATGCAGGCTTATGATTAGGTGCCTCAATGTTGGGTCAGCCATGGATTACCCTAGGTCAGATCAGGCCATGCACAGCCCTAGATAATGACTTTGTCTCCATTCCACCCAGTGCTTTCCCCCCAGGGGGTACTCAAGGGTACACAGTACCAGCACCTCTTTGTTGTTGTTAAAAAGTGTGGCACTTACTGTAACAACATCATGGCGAGTACCAGCACCTATTTTTCTAGGAAAAGAGCACTGATCCCACCTATCCTGCAAAGAGTTGCAATGAATTACAATGACTGACATATGAAGGGGAACTTAATTGATTCCCTCTGTCCAGGGCCCCAAAGAACCAGTGATTCTGTATCCAATGAGTAGAGAGATTACAACAAAGAAGACATGCTGTAGTTTTTATCCTACAAGTCCCAATTCACAAAAGTAATTGCAAAATGATTAAGTAGAAATAAGCATTTATTATAGAGAGAGACTGTGTCCACTTTCTAAACAGAAAGAGCTCATTAAATTAGGAAACATTGCGCTACCAGTTGCTTCTCTCGCTACCAGAGCATGCTCAAAGTTCTCATTATGCTGAAAGCTAGGGAGATCTGGCCTTCATGAAAACAGGTCTGGGCATGCTCAGAACAGACAGATGATTCTATCAGGGTTGTTGGGGCATCTCCTTGGAATGTCCTCTTGACAACAAGAAGAGAGAGAGAGAGAGAGAGAGAGAGAGAGAGAGAGAGAGAGAGAGAGAGAGACTGCTCAAATGGGGTTGAAAAGTTAGCAGTCCTCTTAGAGAAACATGGAAGGAATAATAATAATAATAATAATAATAATAATAATAATAATAATAATGCAATACTTTTGGATTAGGACTGGCAGCAGCATTTTCCTCCCTTCCTCTACCTTCAAGATATCTGGAGCTTAAATTATAGGAGCACAAACACACTTTCTCTGTTCTAGTGAAGGGTCTTGCCCAGTAACTGATTGTTGAGAATATTTTCAACATCTATCTAAACTTCAGCCTCAATTCCTCACCCCTTTTTGGTAATGGGGATGCAGCTTAGGCCCCGGTAAAGTGTAACACCCCACCTCACTGTGAAGTGCTTAGAGATAACATTGAATTATGGGTAAAAAGGAAATGTTTTTACAGTAACTGGGTGTAATTTAGACACTGCATAAGGATTACTCCTGAACGAGAAACTAATGACAAATACTATTGGCAAAGTTTAGTGATTGAATGACCAGGTGACCACATTGTTCAAGAGACTGAGGGTTTTACTCCATTTTCAGAGGCAGACTCCTTTTATCTCGATAATGACACGTCTCAAAAAGAACCAAACAGGATATCATGTTCCCTTAAGAGATATCCAAACAGGATATCATGTTCCCAAACACAAAGCAGGGTGGACCAAGAAACCACAACCAACCTACTAATGGACAAAATAAGCAGCACCATTGGATTTGCTGTTGTTGTTGTTGTTGTTGGCATCCGTGTTTTTCGAAAGACAATGGAACGCATCCCTGGGGATGAAGTCACACCTTTGTGTTAGCACCGAAGTGACCTGTTTTGGGGGGCAAGCCTGGGCAGTGTGTATGGAGGTCCTGGAGGACAAGACCCCCCTCTCAGCTTCACGTATGAGGTCCAAATGAAAGCAGAACAATACATTTGGCATAAGTATGGCTGCAGGAGTTGCTGGAAGGAGGCATACGCCTTCCAATCGTCTTAGGGACTGCACTCTGGATTTGTTTACGCCTTAGCCTTTTCTTCTTCCCACAATATCTCACAAGGCAGCAGAGTTTAGGATAAGAGTTTGCTGCAGGGAAGCATACAGATTTGTCCCAAATGACTTAATTTGGCTGCAATCGGTGCTTCCTTCACCTTTACAATCATCATTTCTCCAATAAACTCATGTAATGAAAACCTGCTTCCCATTGAGAAGAAGGTGTGGAAGGGCTGAAAAAGAAAGAGTGAGTCATTGTTATCTTCCCCCTAGAATCTCCCTCCCCCCCTTTCTCTGCCTGTGTGTGTGTGTGTTACAAGGAACATAAAATTTGGATCACAGTAGTCCAGATTATGAACTGAATTGCTCATGTACAGGACAATAATTATGATTGGACCAAGAGATTGTAATGCTAATGACTCTGAAACTAAGAGAGTATTGGATCCGGCACTGAATTTTCCTGGATTGGATTCAACTTCCATATGAAAGTGATGCTGTTTTAAGCTCATGTAGATGAATGCAATTAAGCAAGCATTGCCCTCATTCTAAACAGGAGCACGCATTTTATCCTCCACAACTTCATTTCAGACATAAGGACTTTGTGGAGAGTGGAGGTGCTTGCTTCTCATTGCTGATCTGTGGGTCAAGGGTGGTATACAGATTATAACAGCAGCAGCAGCAGCAGTATGAACCCAACCTGCATCTTGAAAAGAACAGAACCATTTGCACAGAGTCATTACACACAGTCAATTAAAATGCATGTATACCTTTAACCCTTATCCCCAATAAAGAACTTGTCACACCAGGAAGAAGGAAAAGGCTGGTTTATTACATGGAAAAGCAAAGAATGAATATGTTCTGCTTTAGACAGCCTGTTAAAAAACCTGCAGGCAGCAAAATGATCATGATTACATTCACACACCTTATTTCTGTAGAGCAAAAGTGTCCCTAGGTACCTAAAAGCCCAGAGAGTAAGCGCAGGGACAGGACGCTAGCTGGTCTCTCCATAAAAGATAGGAAATGCATTGGAGTCACAGAGAGTTCATGAAATGTATTTGGAAAAGAGAGCCTTCTTTCATTGGCTGCTGCTGCTGGCAGGGTTGAGGAGAATGAAGGGTGTCATTTCCCCAGCTGGAAACATGAACTAGGAGGGAGGCTTGGTGAAGTGCAAAGAGAAGAGAGGGGGCTGGCAAGATGCAAATGAGGAGAAGGGGGCTTGGTAGGGTGAGGGTTTGGTAGGTTGCAAAGGGAGGGCTTAATGCAATGGGTGATTTGTAGGTGGGATTGGTGAGTAAGTTGAGGAGGGCAGGCAGCCCCTAGTAATAGAATACAATGTAATAAAAAGAAGCAATATGTATAAACGTGAAAACTCTGCAACATCTAGCACAATTGCTACAACAGACAAATCATTAGGTTGCTCTCCAAGATCCTCAGCAATTTGCAGGTGGCCAGTGGATGTAACAGGAATCTATGGTCGTCTGCTATATACAATAGGAACTTTCCTCCATGAGGCTCCCTTGGAATGAAGTGAACAGAATTGATAACAAGTGTGCCTGTTTTAAAGAGCCATGCCACATCCCAGACTGAAAAAGGAGACAATCGAAAGGAGCAGACCATATGCATTTGGGGGGGGGGGGTCTTCAGATGGGCTTCATACCTGTCTACATGTCCCTGTTGCAGAAATCAAAATTATTGCAGCAGATATTATTCACCATGTACTTCTCCTTTTCATTGCTAACAGATGTCACCTCATAGCCAATGCCACACATTTCTTTATTTTCAGCGCAGTAAGTCAGTCTCCATACAGGTTTCTTATCTATAAGGGTAGAAGGTAGAATCCATTGGAACAGAAAATGAGTACAAGCATTAATGTTTCTGTTCCCTGATTGCCATTTATACTTCATATAGTTACTTATGTTTCAAAACACATTCCATATAACCCTTTTTATCATCAAAACAGTAGGGGACACTTGCTTCCATTGTATAGATGTGATAAAGCAATGAAAATTCAGCATTGCACAACTGAGAGTGCATTGATAACTCAGCTGTAGGTCACAAAAATGTTTTGTATGAAGCTTCAATCCATAGCATATCCAAGTAAGAAGGATAAAGTGGCAAATGGGATGTTTTGCCCCATCAAATAAACCAAAGGGCATGGAACTGCTGTTTACTACTGTGCCAATTCATGTACCAATATCTGAAATCACTGAAATTTGCATGGGCAATATTTTACACCAATGTTTACCATGGCAGTGGTGGGAAGGTCTATGACAGGGGTCCTCAAACTTTTTAAACAGGGGGCTGGTTCACTGTCCCTCAGACACTGTTGGGGGCTGCTGAGATAAACCCAATGGGCCTGTAGTTTTAGGACCCCTGCCTTAGAAGTTCACAACATTGTCAAAAGGGATGATGGCCATTTCCTGTTTGTCTCTAGAAACACATGGTATGCACAGGTAAACTGCCTCTAAAAATTCTAAAGTTCCATTTAGCTACCAGAAGCCTATGTAGTGTTCACATTACATCTGACTTAAGAGCCAGGCTCAAATCCACACATGAAGTTCACAGGGTGATCTCAAGCCAGTCTTTGAGCCTGAACTCTCTTACAGGGCTGTGGCAAGAATAAAACAGAATGGAAGAAGAAAGAAGAAGAGCTATGTACCCTGAACTCCTTGAGAAAAGGATAGGATTAAAATGACAGACAACTAGAAAATCCCTCCAGGAATTTGTCTTCTTGTGATTTTTCTTTTAACAAACCATCACCAACACCACCACTAAAAGAAGAGCACAACTGGGCTTGACTTAATGTCAGCTACGGAAGAGTCATCCTCACCCCTCCAGCTCCATCATTCCCATCATTCTCAGCCCTCTTATCCTGTTCCTCATAGAAACACCAGATGAGCCCTGCTGGATCAGGCCAATGGCCCATCTAATCCAGCATCCTGTCTTCCCAGTGGCCCCCCAATGCCTGTGGGAAACCCCCGTGAGCAGAATTCGAGCACCTTCCGGTTCCCATCAACCAGCATTCAGAAGTCCTGCTGCCTCCGACCCTCCCAGGATGCACGCAAATAAATCTCCCCCCCAACCTCACACTTTCCACGTAGCCTTGGGCACAATCTCCCTCCCTCCCCAACCAGGTGCCTCTTGCAAGTATGACTAGAATAAGCCCCTTCTGACCCCCACCCCTGCCTCAGCTTCCTTTCCCCCAGGCCTACCAGAAACACCGTCTTCAATCCACCATGCTTTGCCATTCCTTATCCTCAGTATGTCTTGTAGAGTCACTGTCAGGAGAAATGGTGGGATAGAAATCAATATACAATGTGAGGGTCCTGTTCCCACCCTCACCACCTCTGCCAGGCTCACGCTTCCCCAAAATTCACCTCAGGTGGAGGGGGGAGGGCACCCTTTCCCCCTGCCCTGAAGTTGGCGACATCAGCGCCACCCCCACCCCCCGCTGCTGCGGCCAGTGAGGAAACACAAAAGTGCCGGTGCATTACCTCTCTCCATCCTTTCTCTTTTTATTTTAAATTTCCATGGAGCCCCAGAGAACAAGGGCTCATGTGTACCTGTGTGAGAGTGAATTGCTTTGTTCCATCCGTCCGAGAGTTCCCGGATGCAGCACCCCCTTTTTTCTTTGCTCCTTTCCCTCAGGTGTGTGTCCTGCCCAGTGCTCATGCATTAATTCCCTCAATGCCCAGTTTGTACTCTTGTGCCAAAATTCCATAAGACCCCGCCCACTTCCACGTCCTGACCACACCTCAGTGGTGGGTGTGCATGCATGTGTAAAAGGCAACGGGCCAAAGGGACTAAGCACATGCGTTTGTTCTTTTCAACAGAATTGCCACACCACGCTGGGTTTACCTTGCCACGCTTCCTGCGGCAAGTTGGAAGCCTCACCACCCACTCAGTCAGTTCCCGCTCACTGAGGTAAACCCAGTGTGGTGTTTCAGTCAGTCAGTCAGTCAGTCAGTCAGCAGCGTTTCACTCAGTCAGTCCCTGCACGCTGAGGTAAACCCGGTGCGGAGTTTTGGCCAGCGGGCTGGATTTATAAGCCTGGTGGACCAGATCCAACCCACGGCCCGTAGTTTGAGGACCCCTGGACTATGGGAACAGTTAACAACGCATCCAGGGAAGGATGAGAGATTTCTGATACTTCTCAGTGGCTTCAGATGTCCAAAAAGCATATATGACGGGGAAATCTAGCATTTAATCATAGTGAATTGTTTCCCACAGATTTTGGAAGGGGTTGTTAAGCAATATTTGTTTACCATATAGATCTATGTCTTCCCGTATGCAATTCAATGTAGAGATCTGCATTGTATATTGGAAAAAATCTAGGAGTGAAAAAAGGAACCAGCCCCACCAATTACCCTTGGGGTGAGATGGTTAATGCTGAGGATATGGTCTCCACCACCATCTTTCCTGGAGATTTATGCTCCTTTTGCACCAGCCTCTTTTCCCCAGCCGGAAAATGGTACCGCCTATTGCAGCTGCCCAAACTACTGCAGCTGCCATTTCGAAATTGGGAGAGAAGGAAAAGCTTATAGACTTTGCAAAGGTGTCCTGCAAGCAAACCTCGGGATCCCAACACCTTGGAAGTCCTAATGGGGCTCTTGCCCCTCCAAACTGCATCCACTTTGGGCAAAAGAGGAAAAAGTGAAAGCCATTGCTATATTTTCCCTTGTCGTGAATGGGAAGCACTGAGCATTTTATACACAGTGGCTCAAGATCCAGATTATGGACTAACGCAGTGCTATTTTTCTGGGAAAAGTGGTGCCAGAACTCACCGTGAACGCCTTCCTTGTTCTCTTATAATGGCAATGGTATCTACCTGAGAGGGGTCCAGCTGAAAAAAAGTTCTGGACTAAAGCACAGAGAACACAGAGCATCTCAGAAGCTGACTGATTACAAAAAAAGGACAAAGAATGCAGGTAAAAGGTAAATCTTGGGATCCTTCCACACTTACCATATGGCAACATTGTATAGATAAGACACGTCCCATTTTCTGCCTTGGTTTCACAGATTTTATTAACTTCATTTGGAGTACGTGAGTTGGATAGTTCACATTTCAGGGTGTCTGCTCCAAAATAATAATAATAATAATAATAATAATAATAATAATAATAATACAAAAAAGAAAAAACAAAAACAAATCCCCACTCTTGTAATTAAAATATTGAGCTTTGAGTGAGAATGAAAAAAATAACTTTTATTTGGTAGCTCTTTGCACTGCATATTCTCTACATGGCTGACAGCACAGAAACTTTAAATCAGAGAAGAAGAAAAAGATAAAGGTAAAGGACCTCTGACAGTTAAGTCCAGTTGCGAACGACTTTGGGGTTGAGGCGCTCATCTCACTTTAGTGGCCAAGGGAGCCAACGTTTGTCCACAGACAGTTTTTCCGGGTCATGTGGCCAGCAGGACTAAGCCACTTCTGGTGAAACCAGAGCAGCGCACGGAAACGCCGTTTACCTTCACACCAGAGCAGTACCTATTTATCTACTTGCATTGGTGTGCTTTTGAACTGCTAGGTTGGCAGGAGCTGGGACTAAGCAATCGGAGCTCACCCCGTCACAGGGATTCAAACTGCCAACCTTCTGATCAGAAAGCCCTGGGCTCAGTGGTTTAGACCACAGTGCCACCCGCGTCTCATAATTAGAGAAACCTTAGCCTAAATACATACAAAAAAATCAAGACTTTGCAATGCCCTGGTTTTCCTGAGGCAAGAAACTTACCTCCAAGTTGAAAGTAGATGACAACATAGAAAGCCAGGAGTATGATGCGAACTTTGGGAAGCATCTTGGAACTGGGAGGGTCCTGCTCACCACAGTGGAGCTCCAGGATACAGAGGAAGGAGTGCCGATCTCCTTTCACTTCCAATAGGATGGACAAGCTGCTTCTTATTGTTTCATTTGCAAGGCGGCTGCTCAGGGACCTCTGAGATCATTCTGTCTCTGTTCCTTGCTTAAATAGAGAGCATAATGGACCATGAAATCACAAACTGGTCATTCACATGCAGGACTGGACATCCCTGAGGGGGGTTTGACAAAATCCCAGCCAGTCCCGATCATGGGCGTGCCGGAGCGCACCCCCCCCCAGCCTGGCTGCTGTGGCAGATCACGCCCCCTGGCCTGGCCGCCATGGCAGAGTGTGCCTCCCGGCCTGGCCGCCAGGCGGATCGCATCCCTGGCTGTGCCACCATGCCAGATTGCGCCCCCCTAGCCAGGTGTGATCACCCCCCACTTTTTCGGGAGTTACGGGGGGCAGCATGCCATTACCCTACACTCCTGCCTGGAGGAGGTAGGCAGGCAGGCAGGCAGGGGAGAGAATGGGAAAGAGGCAGGCGAGCAAAAACAGAGGGGGGTGGGAGTGGATGCCTCAGGCCCCATCCCATCCCTCCCTATGGGCAGTTCACACTGCCCCAGGTGCCATAGAGGTTTTCTCCACCACTGACTGGACTTATACAGTGTCATGTGAGTTGGACTCAAACAGGGACAGTATAAGATGTTAAGCAAGAAAAGTGGGGAGAGAGAATTTGCATGTGTGTTTATTGGTTATGGTTGTCCCAGTGATTAAAAAATCCCCTACAGTATAGCCCATAGTCCAAATAATTATTACCCACACTTGTAGTAGAACCAACCAGCCCTTGAGTGGTGAGGGGGGCAGCATTAGGTCAGGGGTGACTTTTACTACCCTGAATTCTCCCCATCACCCGAATTTCCTCCTTCCTGGTTTCACAGCCTGTGAATGATGTCAGTGGAGAACATATTGGAATCAGGAGGATTGTGTTGCCGCAGCAAAACTCCAGGATGCAGAAGGAGGAGCACTCATCTACACTCACTTTCAGCAAGATGGACAAGCTTCTTCCTTTTATTCCATTGACAACATGACTGCACAGGCACCTTGAGGACAATTTTGTCCTTCTTCCTTGCATGGGTGAAGAGAATTGTGGGCTATGAAATAACAAACTGGTCATTCACATAGAGTACATAGGTGAAGATTGGGCTGATGGGTTGTAATGTGCATGTGACTAAAACAGGGCTAATCTTACCTTGTGCCACAATGTTCTTGGAGATACTGTATTACACTCTCATCCAGTAAGACAGACAAGCTGCTTCTTTTTATCTCATCGAGGACATGGCTGCACCGGCAGCTCAAGGGTCATTTTGCCTCTACTCGTTGTCTGTGTATGTACAGTGGGTTGAGACACAGCCTGATTAGGCTCATCCGGAGTGAACCTCAGTTGTCAGAGGATGAGGGTCAGTGGGAGTGGAAAGGAGATCTTGCATCTTGTCTGAGCCACCTCCTGCTCTTCTACCACAAGGTATCTTCTGAAGGACAGGAAGGCTTGCACCATTGGGGATGACAATGACAGGATGTCATCTCAGCCTGTTCTCCTCAGCATCGCTCACTTATGTTCATTGCTTCCAGTGTGTTCAGCCCTTCTGCCACTCACGACAGCACATTTACTCCAGCTCTGACTCCTGTTGCAGAGTGTGAGAAGGAAGTCAGGGAAGGTGGTGGCAGCAGGAGTGCAGGATGAAAGAGGATCAAAGAGAATACAGCGTGGTCCAATCAGCCCACTTGTGGATCAAATAAGCAGCTGTGATACATACAGCACCACAATTATAATGTATATAATCATGAATAATTCATGAATCATATTTTAAATGAATTATAGCAGTCCAGAACTGATCCCACTAAAGTTTATAAATTATTCCCATATATACCAGTAATTTGGGATAAAAACATCCCCCCTCCCATATAAAAACACCCCCCCTCCATTGCTATCTTGCAACTGAATGTTATCTGTAAACTTTGGCAGTACCCAAACATTCAGAGGAGGGGGAACTATGACTAAATTTTAGGTATTGCTTGAGAATATTTATGGAAACCTATTCCCATAAATATTCCCATAAATAAACTTAAACCCATAAATATTTTATTTGTCTATCTATTGAGCAGATCACATGAGAATTCAGCTATCAAGCTGAGGATTTGGCTACCTGGCTGACAACATGTCATCTGCACAGAGCGCCCGTTTGCTACCAAGTCAGGTCATGTATTAATTGACAAAGCCCTGGACAACTTAGGTTCAAGGTACCTTAGGGACTGCCTGAATGCTTGTGGACACATGGTCCACCAATAAGGTTGTCTTGTAGTTTGAGAGACAGAGAGATTTGTGCATCTGAAGAACTCTACTCCCAGAATTCCTTGTGCACGTGCAGGAGCAGCAGGAAGGGAAAGCTGGTGAGAGGAACAAAGCACCATAACAATAAGGGACAGTGGAGGCTGTGCTACTAGTGTTTCTGTTAGCGCTGCTCTCCTCTACCCATGTGTCCCCAGTGTCTTCCCCACATCTGTTCTGGAGGGTTAATGGGAGTGGAGATGCAAAACACAGTAGCATAGAAAGAGGAGAGAAAGTGTTGTTGCACACGCATAAATCTTTGCATTAATGGGATGATTTTGCTGGATCTAAACCCTATGATTGACTGAATGGTGACTTCTTCACATATTATGCCAGCTTTTCTGCATTCATTGCTATGCACTGAATTTCACCAGAGAGTTTTTGCACACAGCTGCAACAGATGGAATTAAGTATTTAGATAGATTCCCCCCCTCCCCCATGGTTTATTTTATTTTACAACATAAAAGAGAGAGAATGGAGTTTGTGGGTGAAGTCAAACCTCTGTGTTAGCAGCACTGAGGTGACCTCCTTGGGGGCAAGCCTGGGCAGTGTATATGGAGGTCCTGGGCTGCTCATATGAGAAGACCCCCATCTCAGCCTTACTGATGTGGTCCAAAGGAAAGCAGAGCAATATGTTTGGCACCAGTTTGGCTGCAGGAGTTGCCAGAAGGAGGCGTACAAGACACCATCCAACCATCTTAGGGACTCCACTCTGGATTTGTGCAGGGTTTACTCCTTAGTCTTTTCTTCTCCCACAATATCTTACAAGGCAGCAGATGTTTAGGATCAGAGTGATTAGCACATCTATGGGGTGATTTATGTGCATGAAGGAAATGAACTCCTTCTCATGTCCAGTTTCTTCAAGGAATCCTTTCATATGCATCTGCTTGGCCTTGTTTCTCTCTGCTCTTAGCCAAGTGTGCTTTTTGTCAGCTCCCCCATGACAGCAGCTCAAATAGCACAGGCAATATGCATGGTACTGTAGAATGTGATGCCCTATGGACCATACGGACTATAGACCATATAGTCCGTATGGTGAGGGCATTGCTGGTGAACAGATAGACAAATATTGTTTGCTTTCATAACCAAACTGATAGGTTTTTGCCTATCAGCTAGGTCAGGCATAGGCAAACTCTGGCCCTCCAGCTGTTTTGGGACTACAACTCCCATCATCCCTAGCTAACAGGACCAGTGGTCAGGGATGATGGGACTCGTAGTCCTCAAACCTCTGGAGGGATGGAGTTTGCCTATGCTGGAGCTAGGTACACAAAGCTCCTTTCATTAATATTAGGAAGTTGCATTCAGTCCTCGACACCACTCCAAAAAGGACAATAAACAGAGTACACAAAGCACATTGTACTTATTTAAATGGTACAGTTGGAAAGCAGAATAATCCAGCCTGACCAGTGACCAGTTTCTGTCTGTCCCCATAAAATGTACCTCCACTATCATTTTCATCTGCTGTAAGAGCTGTACTGTTGCAAAAGTGTACGCTTACCAATAGACCACATTAATTGGCAGCCCAGGAACTAGAAAGTTCATATCAGGTCAGTGGACGGCCAACCTTACTACTTGGTTGATTTATGAGGGTGCAAAAGCACTGTGCAAAAAATTTCTAAGAAAAAATTCAGCTGCCCCCACCCCCTGATTTTGGAGCTCTGGGTTACCAGATCTTGTTTCCAAGATGAAGCCATTTTATTTTATTTTTTAAAAAATAATATTTATTACTTTTAAAAGAAGAGAAGACAGAAGCAGAAAAAAACAAAAGAAAAAAAGTACAATACAATACAATACAACATAAAAACAATACAAAACACAACCTAAACCCATTAAACTAAACACTATAAACTAAACTAAACAAAACCCACTCCCTAACCCTAACCCTAAAGAAAACAAATCAAAAACAATTTTAAAAAATTACATCCCCCCCTTTTCTTTCTTACAAGTTGGGCTCCCTTTTATGGCACAGAATAATATTTTGTGACAAAAGAACATCATATTGACTTTAAAGAACATAAGAACATTAAATGCATACTTTATGAAACACGCGTTGATCCATGTAAATGACTGTTGGAAACTCAATTCATCTGTATACTGTATCCTACAATTTTTCAACTTTAATTACATACATATATTAAAAGTGCTAACTGCTCCTGTGGGTCCTCTGTTGTGATGCCAAAATAAGAGGAGATGGCTAACATGTTTAGCTATGTTGCAAATCCTCCATTGGCTAGTTTTACCTCATTTATAACCCGTCATTGCAGAAATCAATGCCTATTGAAGGCTTTGACTCTTCGCAACATTTGTACTCAACATGGATATGTTCGGTCACCTGCTGTTTGGTATCACATACTTCTTTTGGCCCACAGCCAACCTTTGTCCAGATTAGTTTCCCCTCTAAAATGAGCCAGAAAAAGAAGAGGAAAAGATGCAGTGAGCCACTTTAGTCATATTAACTATCCAGAGTATAACACAGTCCAGTTTCTTTGCCCTCAACACAGATCAGGCATGAACAGTGAATCTAAAGAATGAGGGTGAGGTTTCTTACCTTCATAGGCTTTGGCTATATTGCAACTTTCCAGTTCAGGGTCAGGTATGCAAATCCGGTCAGAGCCTTCAACTCCAATACATCCTTCTTCAGTCACTGTGCAGTCCCGACATAGTAAAGGATATGCTTCAAAAGACAATTTTTCACAATTAAGCACATTCCAAACTACTGCTCAAACTCACACTGAATTGTGCATTCTGTGCAATAATTTTCTCACAACACAACTTTTTACTGTTTGGGCTATTTGGTGACGAATTTGAAGAACCATCAGCCTACAGATAGCTCAGTTGGTTCGAATGTGGTGCTGATAATGTCAAGGTCACAGGTTCAATACCAAAACGAGACAGCTACATAGTTCTCCATTGCAGGGGATTGGACTAGATGATCCTCAGGGTCCCTCCCAATTCTATGATTCGATAATTTATTATGACTGCTTCCTCTGCCCCACATTTATGATCGAGTTCTGTAGCTTCACAATGATATGTACGTTGTGTCATCCCCCCTATTTCCGATGTTTCAGAATAAATGTTTTTAAGCATCGAAAACAGCACCATTGACAACGAGGGGGTCAAAGTACAGGAGGGGGTCAGATAATCATGTGAAGAGAGGGATAAATACAAGAGAAGTATGGGGAGAGATTGGGACGCAGGTGGCGCTGTGGGTTAAACCACAGAGCCTAGGACTTGCCGATCAGAAGATCGGCGGTTCGAATCCCTGCAACAGGGTGAGCTCCCGTTGCTCGATCCCTGCTCCTGCCAACCTAGCAGTTCGAAAGCATGTCAAAGTGCAAGTAGATAAATAGGTACCACTCTGGTGGGAAGGTAAACAGCGTTTCTGTGCGCTGCTCTGGTTCGCCAGAAGAGGCTTAGTCATGCTGGCCACATGACCCGGAAGCTGTACGCTGGCTCCCTCGGCAAGTAAAGCGAGATGAGCGCCGCAACCCCAGATTCGGTCACGACTGGACCTAATGGTCAGGGGTCACTTTACCTTTTATAGGGAGAGATTCATTGTGGTGGGGTTCCATCCCCATGAGGAACACACATGTTCAGTGGTTGCAGAATACTAACTAGGTGGGGAGTGGAGGCAGAGGGGCAAGGGAAGTATTTTGGAGGAGCATGTGGCTGGCTGTCAGAAGCATTGAGCAGGAGTGCTCTACACTGCAGCATTTCCTTAAAGACCCCCACATGTTTATTCTTATTGATAATGTGCCTGGTGTCTCCTTGTCTGATCTCCTGAAATCCACCACTGCAATATGAAATCCAGGCATCCAGAACCCTGAGCCATGGAGGCTGGGGAGGCAGGCTGGCTTTTTTAAAACCCTCATAAATATAGTAAGAAGATATTTGGATTTTCTTTTTATGTTACAACATATCGAAATTGCCCCTTCCTTTAAAAAGAAAGAAAGAAAGAAAAAGAACTGCTCTTATCTATTTTTTCACATGTAGATCCATTGCCAGCCAAGTCCACCTGCCACTAAAGGTTGCTTTCTGCATGTTACACTTGAGTGAAAACCCTTGTCCGATCCCTTGTCAATGGACCTTACCTCCAGATGTGAGGGGGATAAAGGCAGAGATTGCAAGGAGCAGAATCTGATTCTTCGGGGCCATCTTGGAATCGAGAGGGTTCTGTGGTCACAGCACAGCTCAAGTCACACTGGCTTTCAGTAAACTGGAGAAGAGGCTTCCTTTTATCCCCCTGAAGAGACATCTCCAAAAGAACATCATGTCCCCTGAAGAGGATCAAAGAGACTGAAATGTGGTCCTATCAGCCCACTTGTGGACAAAATAAGAAGCTGTAATAGATACACCCCACAATTATAAGTGCATTTACGTGTATATAATTAACTATGAATCCTAATTTTAAATTAATTTCAATTAGTTATAGCAGGGGTGAGCAAACTTTTTCAGCAGGGGGCCAGCCCACTGTCCCTCAGACCTTGCGGGGGGCCGGACTGTATTTTGGGGAAAAATATGAACAAATTCCTATGCCCCGCAAATAACCCAGAGATGCATTTTAAATAAAAATGCACATTCTACTCATGTAAAAACACGCTGATTCCTGGACCATCCACAGCCAGATTTAGAAAGCAATTGGGCCACTCTCATCTATTTTTTTGACATGTCGATCCATTGCCAGCCAAGCCAAGCCAAGGAATTGCACAAGGTTTGCTTTCTGCAGGTTACACTAGAGTGAAAATTCTTCCCTCTTCCCTTGTCAGTCAATCTGACCTCCAGGTTTGAGGAGAAGCAGGACACAGATTGTAAGAAGCAGGATCTGATTCTTTGGAGTCATATTGGAATCAGGAGGGTTCTGGGTCAAAGCAAATCCCGAATCAGCAAACTGGATCAAGTGCCTTCTTTAATCCCACTGATGGCACATCTCAACAAGAACCCAAGACAACATCATGTCCACTTAGGGTGATCAAAGGAAAAGGGGGAGTGGTGTGACAAGCAATCATTATCAGCCCACTTACGGAAAAAAGAATATATAATTGTGGGGATACAACACCACCATTATAATCATTAACCATATACAGTGGTACCTCGGGTTAAGAACTTCATTTGCTCTGGAGGTCCATTCTTAACCTGAAACTGTTCTTAACCTGAGGTACCACTTGAGCTAACGGAGCCTCCCGCTGCTGCGGCTGCGCGATTTCTGTTCTCATCCTGAAGCAAAGTTCTTAACCCGAGGTACTATTTCTGAGTTAGCGGAGTCTGTAACCTGAAGCGTCTGTAACCTGAAGTGTCTGTAACCTAAAGTGTCTTTAACCAGAGGTACCACTGTATAATAATTAATTCACGAATGCTCATTTTAAATGAACTTGAATGAAATATATCAGTTGATATCTAATCCAGAACTGATTCTAATAGAGTTTACATATAATACCCCCATTTCATTAACACACACACACACACACACACACATTGTGACACATCTGAATGGGATCGGCTCACGTGGACAAAAGAAGCCGCGGCATGGGCCTTCACCAAAACGGAGCAGGTGCTTCCTCCCCGCCCCCATATGATGGCATACCTCAACCAAAATCCAAGAGAACATCACATCCACTTAGGAGGAGAGAAGATAAATGAGGGAGGGCCAATAAATCAGGTCTTTCATGGTTTTTTTAAACTAATGAATTAGAGTCATTAATATCTAATCCAGAGTTGATAAATAACATGGTGCCCTTTGAATTCTCATAATGGGACAAGCTAATCAGGTTCTTAGCCAGAGGCATGTCGCCCACCCCACTTGCTCACTGATCCTTTTATATTCGGGGATGCCAGGGATTGAACATGTGATGTTCTGTATGCAACACACATAGTGGGGTGATCAGTCATAAACATTATGCCAGTGTGTTGTGCACCCTTGAGACAATGGAAATAAATTCATTTTCAGTCATAGAATCCTAAACTCAAATCAGGCATGGATTTTGCTTCCCTTATCCTTTCTGTACAATGCTGAAAATAAAACAGATTGGGTGGAAAGAGGTTTTGACATTTAATCTGAAGTGTATGTAACTATTGCTCCCCCCCCTCTCTCCACTCATTTGCACTGACCATCCCAGATGGGAAGCAAATTAGGAAAACTGCAGGCAAAAGGAATCTGCCAAATGTGACACTCCAGGGAAGTCTTAATGCAATTGTACATTGCCTTTTGAGCAGTGCTTTTTCAGTGCGCTGTGTGCATGCCTGATCCAGAATTAATTTTATAAGCACTCTTAAATGTTTTTTAAGTACTCTGACTTCTTCCCTTATATTCCTTTATATTCCCTGCATCGATTTCCAAGTCCACATCCCCTCCAGATTGCACAGCTCTCTGGCTCTGCTGCTCACTGCCAAGGACATGTTTATGAACTGTGCCCTTGAACTATATCAATGCCTCTTGCTCACCACGAAGGACAAGGAAAAGTTTGTGTGTGTGTGTAAATCTCTCTCCTTTGCATAGCTATAAAGCAGACTATAGTACAAAGATACATCTGTTACCTAGCTGTCACCGGAACATGCCAGTCAGTAATCACACAATTCAAAGTTGGAGTTAACTTCTTATTAGCAAAAATATCATTTCCCCACCTGAGACATTTGGGGCTGGGTGGCAAAATTCTGTCCCACCCAAGGTCAATTTTGCTAGCGGCCACCCAACATTTTCGGGATTTAAATGCCAGTCCTTTCTCCATTACCACACATCCACAGCCAGGGGGGCATTTTAACCAATGCATTTTGACACCTGAAGTTAACTACAAAATAGCACCCCCTCCCAACCAGATAAGAAGGTCTGAGTGAAGATCTGCATCAGAAAACTGCAGCAGTAATATCAGTTCCTCCTGTGCTGGATCCCCTACTCTGCTGGTTTCCATCCCAGTGTTGTTGCAATCTCCCAGTCCACTCTTGATCATTGTCCAGCCAGTTTGTGAGTCCATGGCACCTAAGAGTTCCTATCCACGCCAAGAAAACCACAAGACTCTCTGTCCTTGCCAAAAATAGGTACAGAATGAGGTGGCTTGAAGGGCCTATGCAGTCATGCCATCAATGCAATAAAAGCAAAAAGTTTGTCCACCTAGCTGGAAGTGAGTGGAGATCAAGGCATCTTTTTCTGTATCCCAGAATTGCTACGTAGCAGACAGAATCCTCTTGATTCCAAGCTGTTCCCCATGGCTCAAATCCTGCTCCTTGCCTTCTGTGCTTTCCTCTATCTTCTTCCTGAAGGCAAGTTCCTTATTCCAGGGCTGAGAGAAGGAGTTTTGATCAAAGATGAGTTGTAGATGTCAACTTCCAAGAAGCTTTAATCTTTCAAGCTAGAGAGCCCTCTCAAGTCTGCAAACAATGAGAGAAATACAAAATTATATAAAAGCATTATATTCTCTCTCTCTGCACCTGAAGTTTTCTGTTCACCTTCAGAGGTAACCCTGCGTAGAGTGTGCAAATGCACACAATCCTTCCACAGACAGGAAAAAACAACAACATTGTGAACACTTAACTTAGACAGATTCCTAGGCAGATCTACTTTCTGTGCTAGTGAAACTGGGTGCAGATCACTCTGGTGAAAAATCCTACTGTGGCAATGCATGCTTTTTTCCAGGTAGGACTTTCTGGAACTCAGTTCCACCACCTCTCAGGTGGGCACCATTGCCATTATAAGAGAACAAAGGAGGCGTTTTGTGAGTTTAGGTACCTGGAAAAATAGCATGGGATATGATCATGCACTAAAGATCCATGAGGTCAATGTAAGATACACAATTTTCATGAATGTGGCTGTGTTTCAGGCCAGATGGGTGTTGAAAGGTATGTTGGTGCTAAATTTGTTAGAAAGGAAAGAGTGGTGTTTCTCCACATAACTGAGAAGCTGCTCAAGAGAAGCCTCTGCAATACATTCTGAGATGTGAACTGTGTAAGTCTGATACACCATTATGCTGAGTTTTGGTGGCCCTGCCTGAAGGCTGACGTGGCTCGCTACGTCGCTGGTTGTGATGTCTGCCGGCGGGCCAAGGGCCCATCCGGGCGACCCCCCGGCCTTCTTCAGCCGTTGCCAGTTCCACCACATCCTTGGCATATGGTTTCTCTGGACTTTGTAGTGGACTTACCCCCGTCTCGTGGCTATACCTGCCTCCTAGTTTTCTTCGACCATTTCACTAAGATGGTGCACTGTGCTCCCTGCCCATCCGTACCCTCAGCTAAGGAAACCGCTCAGCTGTACCTCCAGCATGTCTTCCGCCTGCATGGCCTACCTGAGCGTGTGGTGTCCGACCGGGGCATTCAGTTCACATCCCGGTTCTGGCGAGCTTTGCACCAGGCCCTCGGGACAGAGGTCTGTCTCTCATCAGCCTACCACCCACAGACCGATGGCCAGACGGAACGGGCGAACGCGGTGCTGGAGCAGTACCTCCGGTGTTACTGCAGCTACCAGCAGGATGACTGGGTCGACCACCTAGCATTGGCGGAGTTCGCTTACAACAACGCGGTGAATGCGTCCACCCAGCAGACCCCGTTCCAGGCCAGTTACAGTTTTCATCCACGATTGTTTCCGGATGTGCTGCCGGCATCCGCGGTCCCTGCCAACAACGACGTTGCTCCCGCAACCTGGGACCGGGCTGACTAGGCTTTTATCCTCTTCTAAGGCCGGGGGCGGTCCCGGCCCCCAGGAGCCCCGCCTCCTCTGGCCTTAAGGCGAGCACTCCTCCTGGGAGCAACCAGTTCCCTTCGCCTCTCTGCCCTAAGCCTCTGCAGATCAGGAGAGGCTGAAAGGTTACTGGGCCCTGGAGGAGGCTCACCTGACGCCACTGAGTCCTCAAGCACCTCTGGGGCCAGAAGGGTTTCACCTGGGGCCAGCTCCTGGTGCTCTGCCACAGGTGCAGGCTCTTCAGCATCTAGGCCTTGCCCCAGTTCAGCCGGCCCTGGAGGCGGGGACTCCTGTGCAGGCTGGGATTCCTCTGGTTCATCCTCTGAATCGGAATCCCAGGCCATCACACTTCTCTTCTCATGTGGTGGCCAAAGTATTGGAGCCTCAGCTTCAGGATCTGTCCTTCCAGTGAGCACTCAGGGCTGATTTCCTTAAGAATGGATAGGTTTGATCTTCTTGCAGTCCATGGGACTCTCAAGAGTCTCCTCCAGCACCATAATTCATAATTCTCTGTTTACAACCCCCTTTTCCTTACCAGAATTTTGTTTCTTGTTTCTCTGTAGCAGGATGGGAAGTCATGTATCCTGGAGGGACATCCATTTCCTCACACATTAGCTCACTCCTGACCTGTAATAGTCTTAGACTTCTCCTCCTGGGAGAAACTGCTCAGGATCTCAGACGGAGGTCTTTCACCTCACCTGCTACCTGATCCCCTGTGAATTCCTTTGAATCCCCTTTGATTCCTGCATTGCAGGTGGTTGGACTAGATGATTCCTTCCAACTCTACAATTCTATGATTTTATGAATTGCAGGTGAACCTCAAACTTCTGTAGATAATGTGCTGTCCACATGCTGTACAACAGAGCTATCACTGTACTCTCAATCATTAGTGTCACCACATTGCATACCCTGGCTCAAATGCAAATACGTTTCTTTTCCACCACAAAGAATCCTTAACAAAAATCATTCTTCAGACATCCCTTACAGATTATCCAAGTGTCCCTATTTTCCAGGGATGTCCCTGATTTAGAGAAGCCAGCCAGTTTCTGATTTGATCCTG
Organism: Podarcis gaigeae; assembly: GCF_964106915.1. Taxonomy (NCBI): domain Eukaryota; kingdom Metazoa; phylum Chordata; class Lepidosauria; order Squamata; family Lacertidae; genus Podarcis; species Podarcis gaigeae. The sequence continues at coordinate 99,512,198 of NC_139680.1, forward strand.
GAATATCCTGCTTTTCCTTAGGATGTCCCTATTTTCACTGGAGAAATGTTGGAGGGCATGGAGTTATCTGAACCTTGAGCCATCCGAAGGCAATCCTGTATATGGAAGGGTTTCTTTTAATGTTCAATGTTTTATTATGTTTTTATATATGTTGGAAGCTGCCCAGAGTGTTGGGCAACCCACTAAGATGTGTGGGGTATAAATAGTAAAAATATCATTATGGAATGGGATGTCCCAGTTTTCACCAGAGAAATGTTTTGGGGTCATGCCCTTATCCTTTTTGCACAATGGGCAGAAGAATAGCTTAATGTGTATCAACCTTTAAAAAGGTGGGGGCGGGGAAGTGTTTTGACATCTAATGCAAAGTATATGTCACTATTAGTGGAAATAAAATGCTAACGCTTCTTCCTATCCTCTCTCTCAATTTATTGTTCCCACTACCATCATAGATGGAGAACTGAGAGAAGTGGTTTTGTTTTGTGCGAAAGCTCTATCAGAGTGTGGCACTAGAAAGAACATCAGCCAAGGTGGTAAAGTTACTGGTTACATGGAAATCCTCTGTTGTGAAGACAGAGACTTCTGCAACGCTGGCTTATAGACAGGTCCTAAAGCTGACTGAAGATCTTCCACACACCAACATATGCCTTTGGACTTTTCAGCTCCCTTTCCCCATGTGTATTTTTGGAAATCTGTGTGCCTCTGTGTGATTTGTCAACCAAGGTGTCTGAATTAAGAGTTTCCATTAAATGAAGCAAGCACTAAATGCCATGGCTACAAAGTTAGCAAATGGAAAATGCCTACACTGCAATGGAGCAAGGTGTGATGAATGAGAGGCCTGCTGCATTTGTTTTCCTAGATGGGCAGGAAACAGTTGGCACAAAACTAGTCCTCCGAATGTTCTTCTTCTGCCTAACATGACCACCAGGGCTGTGCATGGGACGTTATTTTATTTTATTTTATTTATTTATTTTGTAAAATATTTATTAAGTTTTACAAAAACATCAGTACAAAACCACATAAAAAGAAAGAAAAGAAAATACACCAAAAAAGAAAAAATAGGAATATATAAAGAAATACAACTGTCAGGGAACTGCCATCGGAACAACAGGTGGTAGAAAGGCTCCAGGAGAATAGGAGAGACTCTGCAGCAGAAGAGGGAACCAGTAGGGGGAGAGCAGGAGCTCAAAGGGAAAGGGAGTCGGAGGGGAGGCTCTGGGATACTTCCAGTGAGAACAGTGAGGAGGTAACAAGACCCCCTTTAGCAACCCCCACCCCTCGCCGGAAGCTGTCACGCAGAGAGTCCAGGAGGCGCATGTCTGTCAAACAGCTTTTATGTTGGAGTAAGTTCCGTAGACGCCCACTGTCGGATACTACCAGCGACTGACGGAGTCATGCTTTGGGGGGCTCCGTTAGAGACTTAGGTTGGCTGACCAGCCAAAACCCGGAGGGATCAAGCTTTACGCACAAGCAGCTCATTATCCCATCACAACAACTTACAATAATAATAATAATAATAATAATAATAATAATAATAAACTACATACAAAAAACAAAGAAAAAATAAGAAAAAATTAAAAACAATACCATTTTTCATAACTTTAAACTCCTTAACTTGTTCCTTTGACCTCCTCACACCTCCACTTTTTGTATTCCCATTTACATAATCAAGTCAGCAAATCCTTACCCTCTTTGGGACGTTATTTTAAAAGAAAGCTGGAATATTCATCACTGATGAATTCTTTCAGAGGAGGGGTGTGTGTGTGTGGTAAATTCACACACGCTACCACCTTTCTGGCAAAAAGTCGATCAGAGAAACGCAGCATAGATAGTATATTTATGCAAATATATGTATTGCTTTTTCATAGCCTCCCAGATCCACTCTATGGCCACAACTTGGGGGCACCCTACAACAGGACTATCCATCTGCCTCAGATGCAGTCCTGAATTAGTTCTAGGTCTTGGGTTAAAGTTTATTTGGGGGCGGGGAGGGTTATACTGTTGGGATTGGGTCAGGGGAAGGAGAATTTGCAGGGGGTTCGATTCTGTTGGGTGCTCATTTCTAAGCAGCTTCTCTGCAGGAAGTCAATTGAAAAGCAGCAGCCTGCTTTTCAGGATCACTGCCTCTGCTCAACAGCTGTTGAGAGGAAGCATGAATTGGTCAGGGTTCACCTCAAGGGGTGGGGGTTTGAGGGAAAACTTGGGCAGGCATGGCTAATGCAAAGGGACAACTGAGGAGCTGTTTATGTCTGCTTCACTCCAACTCTCCCTTCGTCTCCTTGCAGTGCTGAACCTCCCTCCCTCTACACTATGTCCCCTTCGAAAGTAGTTACCTTTTCCAAAATTTCAGTAGGACAGGGGCTGGGGCAGTTCACAATCCTAGGAGCCATCAATAGCCTTGCCTCCAAAAATTTAGCTCCTCCTCCCTTAAAAAGGTAAAGGACCCTTGACAGTTAAGTCTGGTTTCTAACGACTCTGGGGTTGCGGCGCTCATCTCGCTTTACTGGCCGAGGGAGCCGATGTTTGTCCGCAGACATTTTTTCTGGGTCATATGACCAGCATGACTAAACTGCTTCTGTTGAAACCAGAGCAGCGCACGGAAACGCCGTTTACCTTCCCACCGGAGCAGTACCTATTTATCTACTTGCATTGGCATGCTTTCAAACTGCAAGGTTGACAGGAGCTGGGACTGAGCAACGGGAGCTCACCCCGTCATGGGGATTCGAACCGCCAACCTTCCAATCGGCAAGCCCTAGGCTCAGAGGTTTAGACCACAGCAGCACCTGCATCCCTATCCTCTTCTTTTAAAGCTACCCAAAAATAACATGAAGCAACAGCCACTAACACTGTGCAAGACCCCACCCAATGCATTTGGTTTGGAGTCTGATTCAGTTTCCATTTAAGAGAAAAGGACTGAAAAACAGTTATATGAAGAAGGCTGGGTTCTAAATAAGCAGACCAAATGCCACCAAACTCTAGCATCCAAAGAACTTACAAAAGAGTGAGTTAGTGAGACCGAGCTGCTAGTTTTCACTTCCCCTCCTCACCAAGTGAGTTTGGATCACAAAACTAGTGCTGTCATTCTGCAAAGTGCAGTTCCACTCTCACCCCACCCACTCTGGCATTCTCCTTATGTGGCGGTGCTGTTTTGCAATACTTTGGAGATACACTGTCTGGAGTGTTTTGCGTTCCAGATTGATCCACATTGCTACAAATGGTCCAAATTGCTACAAATCTCCCTCTCTGTCCAGGGACATTGATCAGGGTGACCCTGGCTGATTCTGTGCAAAAAGTGGACCCCCAAAAATCCAGGAATGGAATAGATCAGGGCTGGGAAACATTATCAAGATCGCCCTTGGGGCCAAATTTGACAGGTTAGCATGGCCTGTAAATTATGTGATGACATTATGCAGTTGACGGACAGGTGTCCCCACCCACCTGTCAAAATCCCTTGCAGGGTTCCGAAACACTTCCTGATGCTGTGGGAGGAGAGAAAAACAAGTTCTTCCTGGTGATTTGCCCAGCAGCAGTTGGAGCCTGGGAACCCTGCTGGCTTTCCTTCTCTCCCTTTCAGTGGTGGTGGCAGCAGCAGCAGAAAGGGTGGGACAAAGCTTATTTTTCTCCTTTGGGGTGAAAGCTTTGTCCCCCACCTCAACCAGCCAACAGCAATGGAAGGAAGGCAGTGGCTGCTGCTGTTGTGTGAAGCCATTGGTGGCCAGTGGGCTTAAATTTCCTCCTGTCCCTTTTTAGTCAGATCTTGCTACAATCTCAAAGAAGGAAGAAGAGCCTCCCAAAGCCTTTCCCCAATCTTTGCATGTCCCCCACCCCACCCCGCTTTGAGACCACAGTGAGATTGGCTTTAAAAGGGAAGGGGGAGAGAAGTGTTCTCCCTTCTAAGACTGATCACACTGCAATTGCCAAGATGGAGTGGAAAACTCCCAAGTGCTCCCAAACTCTTTTAAGACCCTGATCTGCTGTTTTAATTTCATCCTTCTGTCTAGGCTGTGTGATCCTGTTCCCTCCTGGGAACAGGGCTGCACAGGAAACACAGGATTTAACCCTGTCCTCCTGCTCGGCAGCTGGCATCGGCCGTGACATCAGCTGATAGACAGTGGAACTCACCATGAATGCCTTCCTCGTTCTCTTATAATGGCAATGGTAACTACCTGAGAGGGGTCCAGCTGAAAAAGAGTTCTGGGCCAAAGCATAGAGAACACAATTCATTGTATCCATTTCAATCATAGATGGGAACCTGTTTGCTAAAGAAAAAAGATGCATGTTGACTCCTGAGACGGGGTGTGATAAACACGAGACAATAGGAAATAAATTTCTTGGACATACTTACATCGACTATTATATTGAACACCTGTGCTGTGTCGATTTTTGCAGTGATAAATTATAAACTGGTCAGAAAACTGATTGAAGATCCATTGTATCCTGAGAAATACAAATGGACTTTTCCTTCCCAGCTTTATTTTCCTATGCACATTATTTAAATTTGACCTTTTGTCTGATTCTGTGGTCTGACAATCACGGAAGGGGTTACCTGGTATGGAACATAAAGCAAGACTAAAGGTGAATCTATACTCCTTGTTTTGAGCTACAGTTGTTTTGACTCCCCCCCCAAAAGTAGAGGTAAGAAACGCTTTATTTTACAATTATGCTCTGTGACATTTTAGAATGATATCTCTAATATCGTTCTAATAATGTTAAACAGGTCTGTGTAGATCCATCCTAATTCTTTCTGAATGCCGTGCTGCTTTCCCCTCTTTCCATCACTGTATCATTTTAACACCAACAGAAGTGGGCAGTTTCTTGCGAGTCCCGTTCTGGGTATTCAACATTAGTTTCTCCTAAATTAACATGCTCTATAGTTCCAACTGCTAGGAAACAGCACCAGTAATTTGGAACTAGTTTGGGCAGGATAAAATTTGGGTGGGCCTAGAATGTGATACATGAGTGGGTTTTGACCCTGGGGTGCCTTGACAACACTGGCTTCTGTCCCTCTTTCCCTCCCTCCCTCCTCTGATGCCCTCTTGCTTCTCTGCCTCCCAAAGGCTTGCACAACTGTTTGTTGCAGCAGCCCTGGCTACTAGCTCCCCAGGCAAATGGTGCATCTGGGGCTGCCCAGGGAGTACTTCCCAGGCCCCCGTGGAGCAGAGACACCTCTCTTTGCAGAAGGGGGCAGACAGCTAAGAGACCAGGGGTGGCAGCTGTGACTGCCCAGAGGACTCCCAAGGAGTGGGGGAGGAGAGGAGGCTGAGGGAACACTCCACAAGAGAGGGTGAGAGGCTGCCAGCTCTGCAGGCAAGGAGTGATATAACTGGGCTCCTGAGCCCCACAGAGGTGCAACAGAAAGAATGTAGTTGGTCAAGGGAGCCATGGACTCAAAAAGGTTTAAAACCTCTGCTTGAATGAAATAAAAAACACTTCCTTTGCCAATCATTCAGTTTTATTCTGTTTATTTAATCCACCATTCCTATCACAAATTATTGCTACTTTGTTTTTTTAGGCACATTGAACCATTCAGATTTTCAGTAGATTGATTGGCTTCTGAAGGATCTGTCTTTATACTTCTCTTCCTACTCTTATTTCTACAATGTTGTCTCTACTGAGCATTTTCTGTCAATAAACCATTTAGTTTAAGTTAAAGTAATGACTTTGTCTCTATCTATCTATCTATCTATCTATCATCTATCTATCTATCTATCTATCTATCTATCTATCTATCTATCTATCATCTATCTATCATCTATCTATCTATCTATCTATCTATCTATCTATCTATCTATCTATATCTATCATCATCATCATCATTATTATTATTACTACTACTACAAAGAAAATGACTTTATTTATGGATTTATTTCATAAAGTTCATACACCTCTCCATCATATAAAGTCATCAAAGAGGTTTACAAAAAGGATAAAGCAATAAGAAAAATTGATAACAATAATTTGAGACTTTTGAAAAGTGAAAACAAAAGACTAAAAACAGATTGAAACCTCCATCCATTTTCCTAAACATTTGGGTAGGCCAGTCTAAACAAAAATGTTTTCAGCAGGAGTCAAAAAAAGTACAGTGAAGGGATCTGCCTGACTGGAATACGTAGGGAGTTCCAAAGTATAAGGTGTTACCACACAAAAAGATCAAGTTCTTACAAATGCAGAATGGATATTATTAAGTGGTGCCTGTAACAGTTCCAGTTCTGCTGACTGAAGCAGTCTAGTCAATATTGTAGGTAAACTGATAATACCAAGCTTATAGGACATCGCAAATAATGCCGTTTTCTGGGCTGCCACTCCTCAAATGTCTGAGGGTGATGGAAGTACCAAGAAGGCCCCATCTGATCTTAATCTTGGATGGTGTCAGGAGTTTCTGCACATGGTGTTGACAGAAGTGGGGGGCAGGTGGGTTCATTGACTTGGGAAGGTAGTCCATGTAAGAGAAAGAAAGATCTGATCTGAAACCTCCACTGCCTCGTGGAATATATTCTGGAAAAGAAAAGGCCTAGAGAGTAACCTCTATACAAATTCGGAGTCCCTAAGACTGTTGGATGGCTCCTTGTACAGATCCTTCCGGCAACTCCTGCAGTCAAGCTGGTGCCAAACATATAGCTCTGCTTTCCTTTGGACCACACCAGTGAGGCCAAGAGGAGGGTCTCGTCATCTGGACAGTCCAGGACTTCCATATGCACTGCTTGCATCCCAGGGAGGTCACACAGCAGTTTGACTTCACCCTCAGAGGCACACTCCATACGTTTTTCGAGGCAGATGGATGACCACAAACCATGTATTATCATCTCTGTAGTGGATTGACAATGCACTTGCAGCTCTTCAGCCAACAAAGCCTACTCATTATGCAGGTAATGATATACTCATCAAGATGCCAACAGACCACTGACAATCCATGGAGAGGAAAAGGGAAACATCCGATATGTAGGAGATTTCATAGCCCATTAGACTCACTCTTCATGCAACTAGTAGAGGAAAAATGACTCTTGAAGTGCCTGTGGAGTCATGCCCTCAACGGGATCAAAAGAAGCAGATTGTCTGTAAGTGTAATACCGTGAGTGTAATACAAAATCTCCAACCACACAGTGGGACAAGATAAGATAAGCATTTCTTTCTAGAACAGGGACACATCCTGTACACTCCTTGCTTTAGTAGCTTGAAATGTTTGGTTTACTTCCCATGGAAGGAGGATGGTGGTGCCTGCTATGGTGACACATGCTATAAGAGGAAGAAATTTGGGCCAGGTAAGTATCCTCAGTTTCCAAATATTTGGGTCTCGTTGTAAATGTTTGAGAACAGAAGTGCATTTATACTGCCACCAGAAGTTAGATGTTAATAGTCACAGCACCCCCACAAACATGGTAAATATGGAAGGCAGTTGAAAGCGATATTTAAGCAGAATCAAAATCACTTTCTTTATCAATCATTCATTTATTTTTTTAATCCACATTCTAATAATGAATTATTGTTACTTTGTTTCACTATGCACATTGAACCGTTCCAGTACATTGATTTGCTTTTGAAGGATCTGTGTTTCTTTTCCCGGTCTTCCTAATATATTGTTTCTGTACTGAGCGTTATCAGTCAATAAACCTTTTAGTTTAAATTACAATGACAACTCTGTGGTTAATAACTCTATTTCTATTACTATTAATTCATTTTTGTCTCCCTTCACTCAGGTCCCAGGGTGGCTTACCACAATTTTAAAATACAAAATATAACATTAAATATAACATTAAAATAATCAAACCTTCCTCACAGAGTTGTGATGAGAAAGGGAAAGGAGGGATTGCTCATGCTTTCTTGAATTTATTGGATGAAAAGAGGGACAAATTATCCAAAACGTGTAATAGTCAGGCTAGATTGGTTGAACCCTTGGAGCTGTACCAGTTTGAGTGGGAAGGACAGAAAAACATGGCTCTTTATAAGACAAAGATGTGCCAGTCTGGTTAAAGGAACCAATATTCTTTTGTTTGCTACTATACAAAAACAAATTCTCAGAATAGGGACTTGTTCATCAGTTGAGGAGCAGGGATTAAATCCTGATGGTTTTGCAGCAGAAATCTTGTTTCCTGCTGGGAACATGGTGCACAGCCAGTGCATGATTAAGCCCTGCCCTTCCTATCTCACCAATGATGTCAGCTGAAGGATGGATGGGCATGGTTTGGAAAGAATGGCCTCACAGGCTAAATTAGACCCTCTGGCAACCCAAGATTGATTGGCTTATGGGATTGAGTGTATCATAGAATCCTAGAAATGTAGAGTTGGAAGGGACCCCATAGGGCATCTAGTCCAATGCCCTCCAATGAAGATATCATACATGACAGATGGCCATCCAACCTCCAAGGAGGGAGAGTTCATCACCCCCCCCAAGGGAGTCTGCATTTTGAAGGTGTTTACTTGGTAGCCATGGACGACACTTAAGATCTTACTTTTGAATATATATATTTTAATGGAAAAGCTTTAGCATTCCGCACTCAGAGCCATAATCACATTCAGAGTCATGCCTTTAACCAATATGAGCATGGGACAAAGGAAAACTAAAGGGCACAAACAATGCACCCACACGCTGATGTGTGGAGGATCTTCAAGCTGCTTCCAGTGCCGTGAGAAATTTGTCATTGCAGAAGTCACTGTCTTCGCAGCAGAAGAATTCGGTCCACTGGTCTGGGAACGGGGCGGGCTCTGAGGTGCCGCACTTTGCAACTTTCTTTGTCCTGCAGCTTAGTGTTTGTATTTGAAGATCACCATCTGTGATGGCAGAGAATAAAATGAATGGAAAGAGGGGGGAAATGAGTAAGCATTTCCATTTATATTTTCATAGGTATATATACTAGGTGCTGCTATCCCTGCTTGCATTGCTCACCAACCCTGCCTGGCTGGGTGCCCACTCCCTTCACGTGGCCTCTCATTCAGCCAGGCCACCCACTCATTTGGACCCCAGGCTTCCCTTCTCGACATCATTTGCAGGTGCACTGCCTTGAACCCGAAACATTGGGTGCCCACCATCACCGCGGCATGTGCAATTGCGCACATGTCAGCACACCCCGTGGTGTGCTGATGTCACTTGCACATGCCACAGGGAGTGTGTGCACCACCAAAAAGAAACGGGGGGGGGGGCTGATCATTTAAAATTTGTGGGTGCCCAGGCACCTGTTGTTGTTGTTGTTGTTTTGTCGTTTGTCGTGTCCGACTCTTCGTGACCCCATGGACCAGAGCATGCCAGGCACTCCTGTCTTCCACTGCCTCCTGCAGTTTGGTCAAACTCATGTTCGTAGCTTCGAGAACACTGTCCAACCATCTTGTCCTTTGTCGTCCCCTTCTCCTTGTGCCATCCATTTCCCCCAACATCAGGGTCTTTCCAAGGGAGTCTTCCCTTCTCACGAGGTGGCCCAAAGTATTGGAGCCTCAGCTTCACGATCTGTCCTTCCAGTGAGCACTCAGGCCTGATTTCCTTCAGAATGGATAGGTTTGATCTTCTTGCAGTCCATGGGACTCTCAAGAGTCTCCTCCAGCACCATAATTCAAAAGTATCAATTCTTCGGTGATCAGCCTTCTTTATGGCCCAGCTCTCACTCCTGGACCCCGCTTAGTTGGCTCCTATGTCCTCCTATGTCCTTTTGTGCACACATGCAAGTGGGAAAATGGGTGGCAGCAGGAATATGGAGAACATGTGAATGCCCACTTGGGACCACCCAACTGCTTGCTCTGCCAACCTGTAAGCTGGCCTGCCTGGTTTCCACACTCCACCTGCTGTTCTTTAGCCGCAATTCTTACCAAAACATTATATAGTATGATATATATTTTTGAGTGTCTAACACCATTCCATTCAAGACAGGATTTTAGTCCAGCACTGTTCTGTGAGTGCACCACCATGTGGAGGGAAAGGGACAACCTGGTGTATCGCTAAGACACTGGCAGTTGCACAACTCACATACTGAAAGTCCACATTACATTCCCTTGCATCCCCACATTAAAAGAGAAAATCAAGTAGTGGGTCTTATAAAAGACCTCTGCTGAAACCCTGAAGAGCCAGTTCCAGAGTATGCAAAGGGCACAGTAATGAATCATTAGTCATCAGTGTGCAAATGGCTGTCCTTCCTGGACTCAGATGTTTTGACAAACAGTCATATCTTGGAAGTCGAATGGAATCTGTTTCGGAAGTCTTTTTGACTTCCAAAACATTTGAAAACCAAAGTGTGGCTTCTGATTGGCTACAGGAAGCTCCTGCAGCCAATCGGAAGCTGCAGAAGCCTTGTCAGACATTCAGCTTTCAGTCACTTCCAGGTTTCGATCGTTCGGGAGCCAAGAACTAGGCTGTTCAAAAACCAAGGTACATCTGTACTCTGCAACAAGATATGTACCAAACTGTGGGAAGCAGATGGAACTGTAAACATGGAATTTGATGTCAGTGAAATTTGCATTGGCATTATTGCTCCATAATTAAGCCCAAAGAAGAGGAAGCTTAGATTACTTACTAAGGTACACCTTTAGGGCATGGCAGGTTTGCCTTTCAGGATCAGCTTCACAGGCACGAGGAGGCAAAAATTCTTCCGATGGACTGGAGGAGCTTTCCCGGCATTGCAGCGTATCAACTTCGAAAGACAAATCATCCTGATTATAATACCAAGCTTGACCTTAAGTGACAATGAATGAATAATCTATTCTTTGAAGTCACTGAAGTTTGCCATATGAACATACAGTGCAGAATCCTTAAATTAAGGATAATGCTGGCTGAATGGATGCAAAATATTAACTATTTGATGCCCTTTAAGATTAGATTATGTGCTTGTGAAGTCACTGAATGGGCCTTATGAGGAGCTTTTGAAGGAGCTTGGTAGGTTTAGCTTGGAAAAGATGAGACTGAGATGAGATATGTTGGCCATCTTCAAATGTCTTAAGAGCTGTCACATGGAAATAGGAACAAGCTTATTTTCTCCTGCTCTGGAGAGTAGGATTTGAACCAATGGCTTCAAGTTACAAGAAATGAGACTCTAACTAAACATCAGGAAGAACTTTCTGACTGTTCAACAGTGGAATAGTCTCCCTTGGGAAGTTGTGGACTCTCTTTGCTTGGAGGTTTTTAAGCAAAGGTTGGATGGCCATCTGTCATGGATGCTTTAGCTGAGATGCCTGCATTGCAAGGGGTTGGACTAGATGATCCTTGGATATCCTCCAACTCTATGATTCATTAGCAATGCAACTTCTACAACACAAGTTAAAGGTCTTTGGATCATGCATGTGGCACTCACTGGGACATGGTGGTCAAGATTCCAGTGAGAGCTCATTTGCTGTTTGTTGTAGCTTGGAAGTGCATGACCACCCTCAGGGGTCACCACCAGCTTCTGGACCTTCCAGCCTCTTTGCCTCAAACCATTTCCTCAGCATTACTGCAGGCAGACTTTTCCCCTGGACTTTATGCACAGAAATCCATCAGCGCATGCACTATGGTTCACAAATTTATTTTGTGCCACTCCCCCTTGGTTCTATAAACTTATCTGCAATATCCCCATCCCATTAAAAAGCATCATTCAGAACAGCACAACCCACCAAGGAAGATCATAGCACAATACAATTCATGACACTACCCATTAATTGTGCATTTCCCCACAATATCCAATAAAACTATTTAGTTTAATTAATTCAACAAAATGGATAAACTTGATGCCAGCTTTTCAAAGTCTGTGTCAGAGCTGTTCCCTTTCAGAACAGCACAACCCACCAAGGAAGATAATAGCACAATACAATTCAGACACTAAACATTAATTGCACAGTTTTTTCAAAATCCTGTTAAAGCTATTTAGTTTAATTCAACAAAATGGATGAACTTGACCCAGTGATGCCAGCTTTTCAAAGTCTGAAATTCATTTACACCTGCAGCACGCTCCTGCTGACACCTGCCTCTTCGTGCTCCCTAAGTAAGATCACGTTTCTGAACCACGGCTGAGGTTTGATCATGCTTTCCTTTGTATTGAAATGAGTTACTATTGTCCCCTTTCTCTTTTTTAAATGCTTTTGTCTATGATACCTTGAGTGAACAGCCTTCTTTCAGCTCTGGGAGAAGGAACATACCTTTATGTGGAAGGAAGAGAAAAGCACAGATAACAAGGAGCAGGAGCGGAACCCTGGGGGACATATTGGAATCAAGAAGGTTCTGTGGGCCACAGTAATGCTCTAGGTTCTACCAAGGAGGAACAATGATGTCCACTCCCTCCCAACAAGACAGGACAACCTGCTTCTTTTATCCCTTTACTGGCATGTGTACAGAAGCATTCTGTCCCCATTAACTGTGGACATACATAGGGAGTTCAGTGGGCACTGACTGGAAAGAAAATGAACACACAGTGTAACACCAAAGTGAGGGGAGGATGACACTGCTTTGTACATTCTAAGACAAGATGTGAACCTTAAAAGAACTCTCCCTGGAAATTTACACTTATTTTAATTTTGTGATATGATTCTCCAACCAAATAAATATTTTTTCTTCCACCTTGGGTAGCATCATGCCAAATTGGGTGAATGCCTCTTCAGAGGTGTCCAAATTAGTGTAGTTTGGAACAGTCTAGTCTGCCATCTTGATCCGAAATGGCATTCAACAGCTCCTACATTTCAGAAATCAATATACCAGATATCTTCACAAAGTCTTCATGGAAGATAGCGGCACTTCCTCCCATTATATATCTGACAAGTGCCTTCTCTATTGTCTTTTTAGCACCTACTCAAAACATTCCACTTTGAACTAGCCTTCTTAGTGGATATCTTCATCCAAGTTGATATTGGTATTTCATCCGGAGTGAATTTATTCATGTTATCTCTCTCCCCCCTGCCTAAGAAACAGTATCTGACTTTTCTCCTTGATCTGGGCTGATCCAGGGAACTCTCAACCAGGATCTGGTCCCCAAAGTCAATTGCAAGCAGTGCTAACATTTAACAAGGGCTTTTAAAACCCTGTATGGTGGGGAGACACATTGCCATGGGGGCAATAACCCATGGTGAGAGACCTATTGACGCTGCTACCTCAGTTGGTAGAACATGGAATTCTTAATCTCAGGATCATGGATGTGAACTCCAAATTGGGCAGGTAATTCCTGCACTGCAGGGGGTTGAACCAGATGATCCATGTGGTTCCCTCCAACTCTCACATTTTAAGATTCTTTGACCCCTGGCGCTAGCCCAACATTAGTTCCGTATCAGATTGTTTTACAGTTTTGGAAGGTTTAGCTCACCACCTTGATTTAAAATAAGAGTCCAATGGTTTTCAATTATAGAACAAAACCCCTTCCTTGGTCCCAGGAATCACCATGCCAAATTGGGCAATGGAATCTTCTGTGAGGTCCCAAGCAGTGTAGCTTGGTATTGTTTGGTCTACCCTCTTGACATTGCAAAATGAAGCAATTAGCAATGGTAAATCTCCATGGGATGCCTCATGGGAAGCAATTCATAAATGAAACAATAACGAAATAAATAAAGTTGTTGAAAGGGAATAAAATTTAGGAGATCACAATACTGGATAGTTAACTTTTATAAATATTAGTAAGAGACATTTTCCCTTTGAAAACAATGATAAACACAACCCTTGTTGGCTGCCCATTTCATGACTGTGAACAGCCAGAGATGATGTATTGGGCAGACCCAAGAGCAAGACGATGTTTTTCTCTCATTTAACAGAGGTTGCAGCAACACCATACATTTAAAGAACTCCTACACCACTTAAACAGCCATGGCTTCCCCAAGAACTGTAGTTTCTGAAGGGTGTTGACCTCACAGTGCTACAATTTGCAGCACTCTTAACTAGCTACAGTTTCAAGGATTCTCAAACCCAAAGTAGTATAAGAGTACTGTCAATGTATAGCATAGATCTGAACATAGGAAAAACCCATTCTACAACCAGAGGTGTTTCAAAGTTGGCCTCGCTAGCTGTTTTTGATTCCTTCTGTGGAATTTCATAGGCCAGGGATGTCCAACCAGTAGATCATGACCTACATGTAGATCCCCAGCTGATCCTGGTAGATTGCGGGATCCTTATCATGTTCAAAAAGTTACAAGGGAAAAGCTAAAAAAAACCTCTGTTCAATCCTCCCCCCAAAAAGCTCAACAACTCTGGGCAACCCACCCACCCCAGGCACGCTCCTCCTCCCTCCAATGACAATGGGTAGATCACTGCCAGTTTTTTTATACTGGGAGTAGATCACAGTCTTTTGGGAGTTGGACAAGCCTGGCATAGACTACTGAAGATATTTGCTTGAATGCTTCCTAGCTTCCTGGTTTAGCAACTCGTGACTACAATCTTAATCCCTGATCTGTACATATGTTGATGGCTTCATGCCTCACTGGAATGTGATCATTACAATGTGCAATTGTTATTTTTCATGCCATTGCCCATGGGACCCTCTGTCTCTGATAAGGATGGAGATTTTCAAAGTCCATGTCAGAGCTGTTCTCTTTCGGAACAGCACAACCCACCAAGGAAGATAATAGCACAATACAATTCAGACACTAAACATTAATTGCACAGTTTTTCAAAATCCTGTTAAAGCTATTTAGTTTAATTCAACAAAATGGATTAACTTGACCCAGTGATGCCAGCTTTTCAAGTCTGAAAGTCATTTACACCTGCAGCACGCTCCTGCTGACACCTGCCTCTTCGTGCCCCCTAAGTAAGATCACGTTTCTGAACCACGGCTGAGGTTTGCTCATGCTTTCCTATGTATTGAAATGAGTTACTATTTTCCCCTTTCTCTTTTTTAAATGCTTTTGTCTATGATACCTTGAGTGAACAGCCTTCTTTCAGCTCTGGGAGAAGGAACAATGACAATGGATAGATCACTGCCAGTTTTTTTTATACTGGGAGTAGATCACAGTCTTTTGGGAGTTGGACAAGCCTGGCATAGACTACTGAAGATATTTGCTTGAAAGCTTCCTAGCTTCCTGGTTTAGCAACTCGTGACTACAATCTTAATCCTTGATCTGTACATATGTTGATGGCTTCATGCTCACTAGAATGTGATCATTACAATGTGCAATTGTTATTTTGCAAGCCATTGCCCATGGGACCCTCTGTATCTGATAGGGATGGAGTGCACTTAAGGGTATCTGGGCAAGCACATCATCAAATGGATAAAAGGAAGCTGCTTGTTCGCCCCAGTAGAAGTGAGTGGAGATCACCATTGCCTCCTCTGTAACCAAGAGCTCTGTTGTGGCAAGATGTCCCTCATGGTTCAAATGCTGCTCCTTGGTATCTGTGTTAGCCTCTTCCTTCCTCCTGGAGGTAAGTTCCCTTCCCCAGTGCTGGGAGAAGGTTTTTCAGATGGAAGCAATAAACCTTTGATAACCAGTTGTTGGCAATCACAAGTGAAGAAAGTGCTGTGGAGCTCCTACTTGTGGGCATCTGGTCAGGCACTGTGAGAAGAGGATGCTGAACTCAATGGGCCACTCTCCTGATCCAGCAGAGCTCTTCTGAGGTTCTTCTACATAAATTACACTTGAGGTTCAAGGTTGGTATTTTGGAGTCTGAGAGGGACTCAGAGGCAATATGTCTCCAAATAGCAGGGGATTCACCAGTGGCTGAAGTGCTATTGAGCTCACATGCTACTTGTGAACTTCCCAAAGGGATCTGTTGGGCCTCTGTGAGAACAGGGTGCTGGACCAGCTGGGCCATTGGCCTGAACTAACAGGCTCTTCTTGTGTTCTTATACATTGATTACCCATTTATTATCACCTGAGTTTCAAGACTGGTATTCTGATAACCTTGAGGTTCTCCCTTTTGATGCAGATGCATTGACATGTCGACTTTGCATGTCCCCATCTGAAGGGATTCCATGTCTCCCTGCAAATACATGCTCAGCAAACCCTGAAACACAAGTGTGCCATGCCTACAAAGTGACCAAAGGTAAGAGTTCTACATTTCCCCATTGCATATAATTATGAAGGGTGGTATAATATATCAGAGAATTACCTTTATAAGGAAACCTATGTTGCTATACTAACATGGCAATCAGGGACACGATGCTGGCCATGAAAATTTCATCAATATTTCTTGCTGCAGAAATTCCACATTATTACAGTCCTTTCTCCTTTTGGAATTTTGTTTCCTGTGGTGGAAACCATAAGTATGTCTAATGTCCTGCATTCTGGCCTAAAGCAAAGATGGAGAAAAGGTGAAGCTCCAGATTTGTTGTACTACAGTTCCTATTGGCCTTTGCAATTGGCCTGGCTGGGGCTGGTGGGAGCTGGAGTCTACAACACGTTGACCATTCCTAAACTCAAGGATAGGCACAAAACTGAGCAATGATCCATTATTGGGCACTAGCTAAGAGCAACTCCTGAGTGTCCTTCAGATCACCCTCTACCTGATCTATTTTAATTGGAGACCCTCCATATGCAAACCATTTGCTCTTCATGCTTGTTCATCATTCTGGTGTGCAGTGCAGCTTTTCCCACAAAAATAGTCCGGGAACGCAGCCCTGTCCCTCCTGCTTACATGTACGAGCTGGAGAGGCAGGGCTGTGAGGGGATGGGCAGAGGAGACGTGCAGGGAAGAAGCCTCCCTGCATGTCAGCTCGGCAAGCTGCAACTGTCCCTCCTGCATGCAGCCTTGCCTCTCTGACAGGCGCATGCGAGCCACAGGTACAGAGCGGCTTGCACAGTGACACTCAGGGTGGCTTCTTCCTGCGCATCAGCTGTTAGCCAGGAAGCTGAAAAGCCTCATCAAAGCCCCGCTGCACCTCCAGCTCATGAGAAAACCCTTTTCAGAGCCCACAGAGGATGTCCCCTCTGTGCTCCAAGGACAGTCTTCTCATGAGTCAGAGGTACTATGGGCCCAGAGGTGTTACTGCTGAAAAAAGCCCTGCCAGTGTGCCAACTGATTCACAACTGTGGCACAACCTGGATCCTGTAATTAGCATGGCTGATAAGTTTCACCACACTCACAAGTGGGGAGAATGAAGACCCAGGAGAGGACTTCATTTGTTATAAACTGTAGATGTGAGGTGTAGTAGCCTTGATGTCCAGAGAGCATAAATATAAATGTCTTCTCCTTTTCTCTCTCTACTTGCATTCTGCCTGTCACCATAATAGATGGAAAAGTTCAGCAGAAAGTTCTAGGCTGCAAGTCAAAGGAATCTGGAGTTTGCAACACCGGCACCAATATTGATGGATATGAGGCTAAACATATCTGCTGTGATGACAGAGACTTCTGCAATGAGGCTCTGTAGACAAGAACTAAAAACAACCTGAAGAATGACTGCAAATTGAAGCATGTATAGGATCTTCTGCTTATGGTCACCTTTTTCTATATTCTCTTCTTCCGTTTACTGTATTTGATACAGAGTTTTCAAGGTTGTTGTTGTTTTGAAAAAAATTAAAGGCAACTGCTACACACAAATACAGCTACAGCAGAGCAAGATGACGATGATTATCTATATCTATCTATCTATCTATCATCTATCTAGCATCAAAAACATTCATATTATTTTCAGATTTTGGAGATGTGATTTCTGGAGTGAAACTGAGTCATCTATCAAGCATTGCCACAACTTTCACAACCTATACTTCATTTGCCACCTTGTCTGCCTGCTTACCTGTGCTATAGATGCATATGAGGATATTGATAAAACACAAAAGGCCATGTTAATGTGATTGTATGTACGATGGGGTCAATACAAGTTTTCTCCAGTGTTTCACAAATGCACAAGGCCTGCAACTGTGGAGCAGAAAGGCACTGCAGAGGTAGATTTTGGCTGCACCTATACATATCTAGGTGTGCAATAATCTATTCTTTGAAGTCACTGCAGTTCTCCATATGACCATGCACTGCAGAATCCTTAAATTAGGGATAATGCTGGCTGAATGGATGCAAAATATCAACTATTTGGTGCCCTTAAAAATTAGATTATCACTGAATGGGTCTGGAACCAAAGCCTTACGAGCAGTGGTGTAGCGTGGGGGGTGCACGGGGGCCCCGGCCACACAGGGCGCAACATCTGGGGGGTTAGGGTTAGGGGGCGCAAATCCACGGGTTAGGGGGTGCAAATTACTTGCCTTGCCCCGGGTGCTGACAACCCACGCTACGCCACTGCTTACGAGGAGCGTTTGAAGGAGCTTGTTATGTTTAGCCTGGAAAAGAGCAGACTGAGACCAGATGTGATAGCCATCTTCAAATGCCTTAAGAGATGTCACATGGAAATGGGGAAACAAACTGGATTCAAACCAATGTAGGATTCAAACCAATGTCTTCAAGTTATAAGAAAGGAGACTCTGACTAAACATCAGGGGGGAAACGTCTGATGGTAAGAGTTATTCGACAGTGGAATGCTCTCCCTCTCTGATTCTAAAAGTAATGCAACTTTTACAACACAGGTTAAAGGACTTTGGATCATGCGTGTGGCACTCAGTGGGACTGGGACATGGTGGGTCAAGGTTGCAGTGAGTACTCAGTTACTGTTGCAGCCTGGAAGCGTATGACCACCCTCAGGGGTCACCACCAGCTCCTTGACCTCCATGCCTCCTTGCCCCAAACCATCTCCTCCCCAGCAGTTGCAGTGCTGCCACCACCTGCCGCATGCTTCCCTTATGTGCTACTGCTGGTGCAAGCATTACCACTGCATGCATTACTACAGGCAGACTTTTCACCTGATGCACATAAATACATCAGCGCATGCACTATGGCACTGGTTCACAAACTTCTTTTGGACCACCCCCACCCTTGGTTCTGTAAACTCATCAGCAATGTCTCCTACCTTTTAAAAAGCACCAATCAGAACAGCACAACCCAAGTGTTGTGTTTGCAAAGTAAAGGAAGGATTGAACTCTGATTAATAAGAATATACACAGAGGCTTGAATCAGCAAGACTCTGGGAAGGGTGCATATAATCGTGTCTCTCTGTGCTTGTCCGTGTCTGCAGCCCCCTGAGCCAGGTAGTTTTTGTTCACAAAAGAGCTTTTTACAGAGCGTTCGTAAGAACCAATCAGATTTCTTCTGAGCATTTCTACAAACCCACGTGGGGACAAGTAAAACTACTAAAACTAATTAAGCACAAATATTTCTGGGGTAAACAAAGAACAGAACTACAAAGAAGAGCATCTGGCGACCCCGGAGGTAATAAACAATCAATACACATGATAAGGAGGATGGCCAGGAGGACCACGATCACTTTCCTGTTAGATCTGTTTCCTGGCCCTAAGATTAACATCCTACAACAAAGAAACTTGCCCACTGTCTTTGATGACCCAGGATGCCTGCCTGTCTAAGCAACTGGGCTGTGTACGTGACAAGAGAAATGGGCAGTAGAAGAAATGGCCAGAGATGCAGAGGTGTAGATTGAGCAAGAATCATATCAAAATAGTTTAAACCCAGTCAACGTAATGCTTTCATTGCTGACACAGATGGCTTACTCTATATTTGTTATAATTCCTCATAGCAATCCCACCTGATCACTACATCTCTGGATATTTGCACTCCTACAACCAAGGAAGGTAATAGCACAACACAATTTATGGCACTAACCATTAATTCCACATTTTTTTTCCAAAATCCGATAAAGACTATTTAGTTTAATTACCGTATTTTTTGCTCTATAAGACGCAGCAGACCACAAGACACACCTAGTTTTTGGAGGAGGAAAACAAGAAAAAACATTCTGAATCTCAGAAGCCAGAACAGCAAGAGGGATCGCTGCACAGTGAAAGCAGCAATCCCTCTTGCTGTTCTGGCTTCTGGGATAGCTGCACAGCCTGCATTCGCTCCATAAGACGCACACACATTCCCCCTTACTTTTTAGGAGGGAAAAAGTGAGTCTTATAGAGCAAAAAATACGGTAATTCAACAAAATGGATGAACTTAATGCCAGCTTTTCAAAGTCTAAAGTCATTTGCAGCTCCAGTGCCCCCTATTGCCCCCTTGCCTCTTCGTGCCCCCTAAGTAAGACCATGCTTTCAGAACAATGGCTGAAGTTTCCTCATGCTTTCCTGTGTATTGAAATGGTGGTGTGAATTGACACTCACACTGTCTCTTGGAGCTACCATTGTCTCCTTTCTCTTTTTAAACTGCTTTTGTCTATGATATCCTTCTTTCAGCCCTGGGAGAAGGAACTTACCTTTATGTGGAAGGAAGAGAAAAGCACAGATAACAAGGAGCAGGAGCGGAACCCTGGGGGACATATTGGAATCAGGAGGGTTCTGTGCGCCACAGTAAAACTCTAGGTTCTTCAAAGGAGGAACAATGATTTCCATTCCCTCCCGACAAGACAGGACAGGACAACCTGCTTCTTTTATCCCTTTACTGGCATGTGTACAGAAGCATTCTGTCCCCATTAACTGCATAGAGAGACCAGTGGGCAGTAACTTGAAAGAAAACCTGCTCTTTAACACTAAATCCAAACAAACAGCAATCTGCAGAAAGCCTGATTGCTGTTTGTTCTGAT
Source organism: Podarcis gaigeae (assembly GCF_964106915.1). Taxonomy (NCBI): domain Eukaryota; kingdom Metazoa; phylum Chordata; class Lepidosauria; order Squamata; family Lacertidae; genus Podarcis; species Podarcis gaigeae. Next base: position 99,532,630 of record NC_139680.1, read on the forward strand.
CCAATGCTAAACTGGAGTTTTACCGGGGCAAAAGCGGCAGGGCAAATGGAAGTGTGAAAGCTGCCTATGTGTAAGCTGCCCTCTGGCATTTGCCAATGGGTGATATTGTTTGGTATCCATTTGTTTCAGGAGACTATGGAGGCATGCACTTTGGTGGGTGAAGTCAAACATTTGGAAGATTATAGAGGAGACCTGTTTTGTTGGAGTTGGGGTAGATGAAGGTGTCTGGTTGTGGTGCTGCAAATGTACCATGGTGTTTCTTTTCTCTTGCCACTGCTACAGATCCATCACCTGACTGTCAGTCTCCAGGCACTGTGGTCATCTGCAAGGGATTCCCACAAGGCGGGGTTAATGTTGCCAGCCTTCATGTCACATCTGCAGATATCTTTGTGACATAGAGTTGGTCTGCCAACGAGCTTGCTCCCTGAGGCCAGCTCCCCGTAGGTCACGTCCTTGGAGATTATTTAAGAGAATTTATGCACTCTTTTCCTGTAAGAAAACCCCCTCAAAGCAGTATCTATGTAAATAAACATTAAGCGGCAAAAATATAAATATATTCTTCTGTTCCCCATCTCTATACTCATTCTACCCAGTACTACCATAGATGGGAAGGATCTACAGAGAATTCTAGGCTGCAGGTCAAAGGGACCTGGCGTTTGCAGTGTCATGTTGAATTATGCAGCAGGCCTGATACAACATCTCTGCTTTGATGATGGAGATTTCTGCAATGATAAGCTCTAGGTAGTGGCTTGAAGCAACCTGAAGAATGGCTGCAAATTGACACATGTGTACGATCTTCTCCTTATGGTTACTTCTTTTCCATATCATCTCCTTATGTTTATTAGGGACTGGGCAGAGGAGGAATGATGGAGACCGCTTCCGCAGCCTGACGCTTCCAGAGAGGAGGAAGGCAGTTCAGAATCACAATGAGCACTCACACTTTACATTGTGGGTGCCCTTTGTGGGATCGTGCACAGTGCTACAATTCCCATGGAGCTTACTGGCAAACAGGGGCTGGCTTGCCTCTCAGTGTTAATTTTTGGAGGTTCACCCCCAGCCTCAGTAATCAAGTTTCTTGCTGGGAGGTGGGGCCAGCACCATTTATAAATAGGGGGTGGGGCCGACAATAGTCAGGCAGCTGGCTCTGGAGATTCACCCTCCCTCTGTTTGCAGGTTAACTTTTTCTTCCTGTTTAGTGGGCGCTGCTACGGTCTTTGACTGGTTGCTGTTGAAGGACCGGGAAGAAATTTTCCTGCATTGGCAGGTTTTGTCTTCCCCGTAGCAATTCATCACAACTTTGGCAGTTATGGCCTTGGGTGGAATCCTTTAGTCTTTTCTTCCCTATTCTGTGTGTGTGAAGTGGTGACTCACCCCCCTGCGACGATGATTCCAGGGTTGCCCTCTTAAAGGGGTTATATATATGGGTGTCTCTGGCCATACATTGAAAGGTCATCAGTGAACTACCCTGCGTGTGGGGATATGGGCTTGGCTGCCTGCTACATTTACGTCTCGCAGAGCACCCCCATATCCCATTTACCCTGATGAGCCCCAGTTCCTCCCGGCTGGGGGGCTAGGAGGGATACACACCCAAGGCCTAAGCCAAGGTCTTCCTACATTCAGAAGTTTAATAAAGTTGTGGCCTAATTTTAATTCCATATAACGTTGTCAGAGTCTTTATTCCTTCTTTATGATCCCTTGGGGGCGTGGGCTGTCGCCGCCTGGTCACGCAACAGGGGTTTAAGGGAGGTCACAGCTCAGAGGCAGAGGAGGGGACAAGTTGGGAAATAATGGGAGAGGAGGATGAGGAAGAGGAAGAGGAAACACCAGAGGGGTGACAGCTGACAGACACAGTTTCTTTAGAAAGCATTTCAGACCCCCCCCCCCAATTCCCAGAACCTGGCAAGCCTTGAAAGTAGGAGAGCAAAGAACTCAAATGCATGGGGCACTTATCAGCACCTGTAGAGATGATAAATGAGGAAGTGCAGAGTTTTCAAGGTTCTTGTTTTTTAAATTTTAAATGAAAGGCAAGTTCACAACCACTACACACCTATCCAGCTAGGAGCAATAGGATGAAGATGATGTATGCCCTAATACTTGATATACTGGCTTTCAGATGGTTCATAACAAAAAAAGAAAAAGAAAGATAAAATCCAACTGTCATTAAATACACAATAGAACAATTCCACCATTTCCAGAGTTTGGAGATATGATTTCTGCCATGAAACCAAGGAGTCTATCAAGAGTTGCTACAACTTTCAAAAGCTACAGTATAGTTCATTTGCCTCTCTCTCCCTCCACTTCCCTGTGCTGTAGATGCATTGAGGATAATGATATAACACAAAGGTCCACTTTGGTGTGATTGCATGGTTGATGGTGCCAATATACATTTTTTTTCAGTGCTTCACAAGTACACAAGGACTGCAACTGTGGAGCAGGAAAGCACTGCAGAGGTAGATTCTGGCTGCATTTGTACACATGATGGTGTGGATGTATAAATGTGCAGTGATTTATCAACAAGTCCATGTAAAAAGAAAGCTGCTCTACCACGGCTTCAAATACAGGATCCTATATAGACCAATTTTTAAGAACAAATGGATTACAAAAAAATTCTCAAGAAAATAAGTTAATGCTGAATTATAAAATAACGGAACAAGAGGTGGAAGGTGCCATCCAGAATATGCAGTTGGGCAAATCTCCAGGGCCGGACGGTTTAACCTCGAAATAGTACAGATCCCTGAAAGACTGGTTAATTCAACCACTAAAGGAGGTTTGCAATGAAATTTTGGAGGGGGAAAAAGCGCCAGAGTCGTGGAAGGAAGCTTACATTACACTTATACCGAAAACTGAGTTTGAAAAAACGCAACTTAAGAACTACCGCCCCATATCCCTGCTTAATGTGGATTACAAAATTTTTGCAGATATATTGGCTAAAAGATCAAAAAAAGTTTTAGTTGAGGAGATACATAAAGACCAAGCTGGCTTTCTCCCGGGTAGACACTTGTCTGACAACACGAGAAATATAACTAACATTTTAGAGAAGCTGCAAGTGAACATTAATACTAAAGCAGTTTTGATATTTGTTGATGCGGAGAAAGCCTTTGATAATATTTCTTGGAGTTTTATGAAGAAAAATCTTCAGGGGATGGGGGTTGGTCAAGGTTTTGAAAATGGTATAGGTGCAATTTACTCAGAACAAAAGGCCAAATTGATAGTTAACAACGTGGTGACAGAAGAATTTAAGATGGAGAAAGGGACACAACAAGGCTGCCCAATTTCCCCTTTGCTTTTTATTTCGGTCCTGGAGGTTTTGCTAAATATGATTAGAAGGGACCATCTGATCAAAGGTATTCAGGTCGGAGCTAAACAGTACAAACTTAAAGCTTTTGCAGATGAATTAGTATTGACATTACAGGAGCCAGAATCTAGTACCAAAAGAGTATTAGAATTGATTGAGGAATTTGGTCAAGTGGCAGGATTTAAGTTGAACAAGTTAAAGACTAAGGTTCTTGAGAAAAATTTAACACCGATTGAGAAAGAGAGGTTTCAGAAGGAGACGGGTTTAACACTAGTTAAGAAAGTAAAATACCTGGGGGTTAACATGACTGCTAAGAACTTAAATTTATTTAAAGACAACTATGAGAAGTGCTGGTCAGAAGTGAAAAAGGATCTTGAAATATGGTCAAACTTGAAGCTTTCCTTGTTTGGTCGAATTGCTGTTATAAAGATGAATGTATTGCCAAGAATGTTATTTTTGTTTCAATCATTGCAAATTTTGGACAAAATGGACTGTTTCAAGAAGTGGCAGAGAGACATTTCTAGATTTGTCTGGCAGGGCAAGAAGCCCAGAATAAAATTTAAAATATTAACTGATGCAAAGGACAGAGGTGGATTTGCCCTGCCAGACCTTAAACTTTATTATGAATCAGCAGCATCTTGCTGGTTGAAAGAATGGCTGCTTCTTGAGAACACAGACATTTTGGATTTAGAAGGCTTTAATAACGTTTTTGGGTGGCATGCATATTTGTGGTATGACAAGGGTTCTGTTGATGAGAGCGTAGGATCATTGCCAGCCAGACCACGGTATTTTTGCAGGATTGGATGCTCTGGTGAGGAACTATAGTCCGGAGGCTTGGGGTCTTGTGGTGCTGGCAAGGCGAGTGCCGGAACATACGGCATCACAGCAGGCTGGACTAAAGAAGCCGGAGGTGATGTTGGCAATACAGCCATGGAGATATTTTTTGGTGATAAAGAGCCCATGGCGTAATGAACCTTGCACCATGCATTCAGAACACGAACACCAATGCTAGGGTGTCCATGAAAATGTGCTCCAATCCTATCCCAATGTTTTAATTCCCAAGTTCCATCTTGAGGATACCAGGGGCAATGCTCATCGATGGCCAGAATAAGCTGTATCAAATCACCCTCAGGAACTTCCAATTTGTTGGAGGAGAGGAGTAAGTGATACCCCCCCTTTTGATGCAGGAGAAGGGGGGGAGAGAATTTGAACTACGTTATCTGCAAGAGAGAGGGAAGGAAATAAAGATCTACTGCTCAAAACCTGGGAACGGGCTGCCAAAGGACAATAAGATTGCCGCTCTTTGAAAGCGCACTGTTTGTGAACAGAGCTGTGCTGGTCCCGGGGGGAAGGTACTGTTACCGTAGTCAGAGTTCACAAGATGTGAGGCGAGGTCCGAAACAGCGAGCCGGGCGGGGACAGGAACTCTCGAATATCAGAAGCAGAAAGCCGGGCGGGGAACAAGAACGCTGGAAGGTCAGAAGCAGGAGGCCGGGCAGGGAACAGGAACACTGGAAGGTCCGAAGCTGGGAGCCGGGCGGGAACAGGAATGCTGGAAGGTCAGAAGCAGGAAGCCGGGCGAGGAACAGGAACACTGGAGGTTCAGGTCTAGGTCCGGGTAAGAGCAGGTACTCAACAACGACGTTGCTCCCACAACCTGGGACCGGGCTGACTGACCTTTATCTTCTCTAAGGCCAGGGGCGGTCCCGGCCCCCAGGAGCCCCACCTCTCCTGGCCTTAAGGCGAACACTCCTCCTGGGAGACACCAGTTCCCTTCGCCTCTCTGCCCTAAGCCTCTGCAGTTCAGGAGAGGCCAAAGGGTTACTGGGCCCCGGGGGAGGCTCACCTGTAGACACTGAGTCCTCAAGCACCTCTGGGGCCAGAATGGTTTCACCTGGTGCCTGCTCCTGAGGATCTGACACAGGTGCAGGCTCCTCAGAATCTAGGCCTTGCCCCAGTTCAGCCGGCCCTGGAGGCGGGGACTCCTGTGCAGGCTGGGATTCCTCTGGTTCAGCCTCTGAATCGGAATCCCAGGCAATCACAAGAGCAATTTTTGACAGCTAGCTCTGCAAAGGGGATACATTGTTTATGGATGTCTTTTCTTGCTCTTAGAAAGAAAGGAAGTAACTGAAAAGTATCAGAAATTGAAACTGACTTTCACTTTGTTTTTTTCTTCTTTGTTTGAAGTGGGGGTCTTAAAGTGCCACTTTGGAACATAACAATTATAGACTGTTACTGTGTCCCCCTAGAGGAAATCTTTGAAACTGTTAACAATTAGGCCAGGGGAATTTTCCACTTTAAAACAAGTGGCCGTGGGACTGACCTTGGGTTTCTTCTACCTGAAGTGTTATGGCAGATGGGAAAGAAAAAGCAGACCATCCTTCAGACAAAACAACGAGGTCTGGCAGCGAAGACCGTCAACATCGGGTCCTTCTGCTCCACCTGCAGCTACATCTACACAATCTAAGCCAAAATGTATGTCATCTGAAGAAGCACTCGCAATCGCATTAGGCAAGATAAATGAATCATTGGAAAAATTAAGTAAACAGGTGGTCGAAGCATCAAATGAAATTGATCAAAATACTATAAGTATTAATAATTTGGGACAAAAGGTGAATTCTAATACAGAAACTATTGAGAAATTGCTACAGGAATCTACTCTGACTCGACAGACAGCTGAAGAAGCTAAGGAAAAAGCAGCTGCAGTGGAGGAGAAGATTCCAGGTATACAGAGGCAGCTTGAGGACTATAGGTCGACTTCTTCTATGATTGAACTTAAGGAAAAACAAACTAATTTGAGGATCAGAGCTGTGCCTGAGTTAGAGAAGGATAATTTGACAGACTTTCTTATGCAGGAATTTGCAGACTTCTGGGAACTGGATTCGGGAAAAGAAGGATTTATGATCATGAGTGCTTTTAGACTTGGAAGAGGGGGGAAGAAGAACAGGGTGAGAGACTGTTTGATTACCCTCCGATCAAAAGAGGAGAGAGACAGAATTTTGGGTTTGCACTTCCAGAAGACTTTAGAAATACATCAGTCAAGAGTTGAGATATTTAAAGATATCCCTAAACATCTTTTGGACCTTAGGTCTAACTACGGAGACTTAGTTGCCCTGTTGAGAAGGAACAGACTTATCTTCAGGTGGGAATTTCCCCAAGGCCTATCTTTTAAGTTTAAAGGAAGAAAGATAAAAATAAGATCTGTGGAAGATAAAGAAAAATTATTGAAAGATTACGGAGAAGACTTACAGAAAGAATCTGGAGAAGAGCTAGGAGTGCTGGACAGAGAATCATTTGACAGAGGCCTAGAGCAAAGAGCATTGGTCAGAGGATCACCAAAAAGAGGAATACTAGACATATCAAGACTATCTTTTGGATTGGACGGTCCAGAGAAAGAAGCAGCAATACCGCCGACTGAACAAGAGCAAGCACTTGGTGCGGTTGGAGGAAAAGCAGCATAACTACATTATGGCCCTGCAACTATTGACTTGGAATACTAATGGTTTGAACTCCCCTCAAAAAAGAAAAAAAAATCTTTCACTTACTAAAAAAGGAACAATTGGACCTGATTTGCCTACAGGAAACACACGTGATAAGGCTCCATAGAAAAGTATTGATTAATAAAAGATTGGGCCAAGAATTTATCTCTTCAGACAAAGTTAAAAAAAGAGGAGTAGTAATTTATGCAAGGAGAGCCTATCACCGAAATTTATATTTAAAGATGATCAAGGAAGATTTGTGGCAATTGAAATTCAATTACAAGGAGAGAAATTTCTGATAGTAGGCCTTTATGCTCCGAATGAGGGAAAATCAGAATTCTTTTAAAAAATTGCATAAAATTTTGTTGGACTATCTAGACTACAATGTCATTATGATGGGGGACATGAATGGAGTGGTTTCTACAAACATGGACAAGTCACAGAGACAGGTAGTTACTAAGGATGGCAGACTACCAAAAACCTTTTTTGAAATGACTGACAATATGGACACAGTTGATATTTGGAGAACAAAGAATCCCCTAGGTAGAGAGGGAACTTACATCTCTGAAGCCAAAATGACATGGACAAGAATTGACCAAATTTGGATAACTAGAGGAATGGCTCCAAAGACTAGAAAAGTGGAAATTTGCCCTAAAACCTGCTCCGACCATAATGCTGTGAAAATGGAGATGAAATTAACACCAACTGGATCCTTCAGATGGAGGATGAATGACACCTTATTTAGAGATGAAGAAGTGACTAAGAAGGCCCAAAAAACTTTGAGAGACTATTTTGAGATAAATATGAATACTACTCTTGAAAAAAGAGTAATCTGGGACGCAAGCAAAGCGGTTATGAGAGGGTTTCTGATTCAACAGAATGCAATAAAGAAGAGAACTCAAAATGAGAAATAAGATAAAATTTTGGAGAAAATAAAAGAAGGTGAGAAGAAATTAAGAGCGAAACCAAAGTCGCAAGAGATTCTGAGAGAAATAAAGTTATATCAAGTACAATACATGAAAATGATAAATCAGGAAATAGAATGGAAAATCAAACAGATGAGACAAAAGACATTCAAATCGGCTAATAAATGTGAGAAACTGCTAGCCTGGCAGATGAAAAAAAGACAAAAACTTAACTCCATTACAAATTTGGAAGTGGAAGGAAAGAATATACAGAATCCAGTGGAGATCAGAAAATGTTTCCAGAGATACTTTAAACAACTATATACACAAGGGCCACAGAAAGAGATTGATATAGATCAATTTTTGAAAACAAATGGACTACAAAAAATCTCTATGGAATACATGGAACTGGCCAAAATGACTGGCAGAATCCGAGACCAGGGAGAAGAGTCGGTAGAAGAAGATTGGAAGAAATTTAAAGACTATTTACCAACTAAGTTAGTTCTTGGTATGAGCTTTCGTGTGCATGCAGTGTATCTGAAGAAGTGTGCATGCACACGAAAGCTCATACCAAGAACTAACTTAGTTGGTCTTTAAAGTGCTACTGGAAGGAATTTTTTTTGTTTTGACTATGGCAGACCAACACGGCTACCTATCTGTAACAAAAAAGGGAGGTGTGAGGAGGTCAAGGAAATGAGCAAATGAAAATAAGACATGGAAAGTTGGATGTGTTTTTAACTGTTTTTTATTTTTTTTATTTTTTTCGTATTGTGTACTTTTCCTGTCTTTTCTTTCTCTTTTTTTATTTCTGTAAACCTTTTTGAAACCTCAATAAATATTATTTAAGAGAGAGAGAGAGAGAGAGAGAGAGAGAGGAGAAACTTTTTCAGGGTTGTGAAAAGAATTGTGGCCTCCCTAAGACATTGATCCACTGAGGCAGCTTTCCTAAGGCAGCTGCTGGAAGCTCTATGGTCCATCTGCCCCACACTTGGCTTCTGGATAGAGACCTCCACTGAGACCCTCTAACGGGGTACCCTGAATACGCTGCTGGTTGAGGACAGGGTGATGCACCACTTAACCTCAATATTTGAAGACTAGAATTCCACTCAATGCTTTAACTGCCAAAAAGTGTGACGTTTTGCTATGGTGAAGGCAAAACCTCTAGATGGGCCAATTTGTCTGCATACAAATTCCTTCCCAGCTCCAAATATGGCAACCGTTGGCAACCACAGCAAGGCCAGGAAATCCAAGGAATAAAGACGTGGTTAAATAAAAGAAAACCTAGGGAATAAAAGATGGTTAAACCTACAACCTAGAAAGCAAAACACATTTTAGAATACACGATAAAGAATTGACAGTGTTCAACAGCGGAACGGGCTTCCTTGGGAGACTGTGGACTCTCCTTCCTTGGAGGTTTTTAAGCAGGTGCTGGTTGGCCATCTGTCATGGATGCTTTAGCTAAGATTCCTGCATTGCAGGTGGTTGGACTAGATGAGCCTTTTTGTCTCTTCCAACACTACAATTCTATGATTCCATGACCTAGAATGTAATAAACACTTAATGATAAGGGATGAAGGGAGGGTTTGCTCTTTTCCCAATGAATCTGAGGGAGTCAAGTTTAGCCAGTTTTTATGCATTGCTGGTTGACCAAGCACACAAGCAACCAACCCCAATCAGCCAGCAAGGCACTGCTTAATGGGGAGGCCTCTGATTGGCCTGTTTAAATGTAGCTTTTTGGCGGGCAAACCTGCTCTGCAGCCGAGCCAGTTGGGGAAATCCCCCAAATCGTCAGCTGGACACACATGCCCTGGCCAGCATGGATGGCAGCCAAACATGAGGGGCTGTAACCACCCAGGAACGGGGTAAGTAGACATGTGTTGAGGTCCTACAAAGTCTCCCATCTGATACTTGCCTGATCTGGTTTAGTACCACTTGATGTGGCTTCCGGTTTATATCTCTGTATGTTAAGAATAAGTAAAAGTCTGTAAAAGAAGCTCTTCCTTAGCAAACTGATTGGACTGACGGGAGACCAACACAATATGCTGTACAGTGGTACCTCAGGTTAAGTACTTAATTCGTTCTGGAGTTCTGTACTTAACCTGAAACTGTTCTTAACCTGAAGCACCACTTTAGCTAATGAGGCCTCCTCCTGCTGCTGTGGCACCGGAGCACGATTTCTGTTCTCATCCTGAAGCAAAGTTCTTAACCTGAAGCACTATTTCTGGGTTAGCGGAGTCTGTAACCTGAAGCGTATGTAACCTGAGGTACCACTGTCGTTGAATAATCCACTCTGTGCTCCAACGACCACCTGTGTTTCCAAAAGAACCAGGAAAATCTAAGCACTGACTGACATCAAAATGATGTCTATACTACAGATTTTAAATCCTGTTGCACCACTTAATCAGTCACAATCTAATGGAAGTGCTTACCTCTATGTTAATTGCTTCTAGAGGGAGAAGGAAGCATTTGTACTCCATTAATCTAGAAAATAAAACGAGTAAAGTGATGAAATTTGGGGTGGCATCTTAGCACGCATCTCTTTCTTAGCATTTTTATGTTATGAGGATGGGAGAATAGAAGCAATCACAAAGCCAAAGTTTCATAACACAACAGGTAATGAAGAACATTAGAAACTGGGGCAGAAGCACTAGCATTATAACAAGAAAAAACAAATGCAATAACCCCCATGTCTAAATGCAGGGTCTGGAAATGACAGTCTATTTGTCAACCACAGCGAAAATTGTGCTTTGTGAGAAAAGAAAACTTATACCACTACCTATTGATTTGCAACTCAATCAATAAAGTTTGGGAAATGGCTAGCTAACATGATGAAATGAACTTACTTTGTTAAGAGTCAGAGACGGCATACGAAAAGATGGTGTTTATTAGAAAATGGAATTTATTTGTTTTACACTGGAATAATAAAGCACAAGATCACATTTGTTTTTGTTTTGTTTTGTTGTTGTTTAGTCATTTAGCTGTGTCCAACTCTTCGTGACTCCAAGGATCAGAGCATGCCAGGTACTCCTGTCTTCCACTGCCTCCCACAGTTTGGTCAAACTCATGCTGGTAGCTTCGAGAACACTGTCCAACTATCTCGTCCTCTGTCGTCCCCTTCTCCTTGTGCCCTCCATCTTTCCCAACATCAGGGTCTTTTCCAGGGAGTCTTTTCTTCTCATGAGGTGGTCAAAGTATTGGAGCCTCAGCTTCAGGATCTGTCCTTTCAGTGAGCACTCAGACTGATTTCCTTAAGAATGGAGAGGTTTGATCTTCTTGCAGTCCATGGGACTCTCAAGAGTCTCCTCCAACACCATAATTCAAAAGCATCAATTCTTTGGCGATCAGCCTTCTTTATGGTCCAGGTCTCATTTCCATACATCACTACTGGGAAAACCAGTAGCTTTAACTATATGGACCTTTGTTGGCAAGGTGATGTCCCTTCATGGATCACTGCCTCGCCATGGCAAAGGGGCTTGAATAACTCAGAGAAGCTATGAGCTATGCTGTGCAGGGCCACCCAAGATGGACAGGTCATAGTGGAGAGTTTTGACTAAATGTGATCCACCTGGAGCAGGAACCAGCAAGCCACTCCAGTATCCCTGCCAAGAAAACTCCATGGACAAAGACAACAGGCATAAAAAAGATCACATTATTTCACATTATTTGGAGAAAAACATAAGGCAAAGTAGAAAGAAAAGACAGTCAAATTCTTTCTGATATCTGTAGTCTTTAAAAAGCTTAAAGACAGATATAATAGTACCCTTTATAAGCTTCTGGGAAATAGAATATATTTGTTAGTAAAAATGAACGTGTTCCCTAAACTACTCTTTCTATTTCAATCAATTTTAATACTAGGTGGAACAGACCGCCTCAAGGCGTGGCAAAGATTTATTTCTAAATTTATTTAGCAGGGGAAAAGACCTAGAATTAAACATCAAATCCTAATCGACATCAAGGAAAGAGGAGGCTTTCCCTGCTGGACCTAAGATGCAGTGGCCTGTCTCACCTGGTCAAAAGAATGATGCTCACTTCAAAACCCAGACCTGTTAGATCTAGAAGGGTATTAAAACAGGTACGGTTGCCATGCGTACCTGGGATATGGGAAAGTCAAAGTGCACAAAAACTTTTCGAACCAAATCATTCGAAAATCTCTATATACCTTCTGGTGAAAATATAAAGACCTCCTCAAACCCAAAGTGCCATTGTGGATTTCACCACCCGAGGCAATTGCGGTAAAAAGGAAAATGGAAATTGCCTGTATACCAAACAGTATTAAAAGAAGAAGGGAATCAATTAAAACTAAAGAGCTTTGAAGAAGTGAGAGAACAGGTATCTGACTGGTTTTAGTATTATAAACTACTTGAAACATTTAAAATTGACAAGAAAAAAGGATTCGTGACAGAGATCTCAAGATTTGAAATAAACTTAATAAATTAAAAAACCAAAACTCTTTCCAAAACATACCAATTCCTCTTTGACTGGGAAGTCAAGGAGGAGGAGGTTAAATCAGCTAAATGGGCCCCAAGACCTTGGTTACAATATAGAGATGTGTCAATGGGAAAATCTATAGAAACTTCCAAAAAATGTACTTGACCCCTTATAAGCTTTCCAAAATGTACAAAAGCATCCCAAATACGTGCTGGAGATGCGGAGAACCAGGCGGCACTATGTTTCATATGTGGTGGGTATGTAAAAAGATCAAAGCCTTTTGTAATTATATCTATCTTGAGCTTTAAAAAATGCTAAATGTAACCTTCCTTAAAAATCCAGAATCATTCCTACTCGGTATCACAGGCCCAGACATTCCTAGAAATGTAAGAAAAGTTTTTTTATATGCCACCATTGTCGCGAGGGTACTTATAGCCACGGAGCAGAAAATCGACAAAATCCCCACTAGATCTGAATTGGTTTTGTAGCTTGTAGAATTTGCTGAGCTAGCTAACTTTTCTGAAAAGATTGAAGATAAGCCTAAGCAGGAGTTCATTTCAAACTGGGAACCCTTCAAGAGAAATTTTAAAAATAGTTGCTGTCAACCAGTAAGCAACAACTATGAAGAACATTTATTGTTATAATATTTGTACTTTTTGTGATTTTTGATTATATTGATTTACTGATAACAATGAATACAATTTTTTTCTGTTGTACAGATGCAATTACAAACAATAAAGCAAATGGAAAAAAATATGTGTTCGTAATTTTTGGAAGATATTTTATGGGGGTTTTTATAGCTTTGTTAGTATGTTTTATAAAAGCATACTGTCAAGATTAAAAAGAAGGATTTATTGCAAAAACAAACTTTTATTTTCAAATAATACGGCCTGGCAAAAAATCAAAGCAATTTCATATGTTACTGCTCCTAAATTGCCAACTCAAACCTTCTGATTCAGTGTGGATACCCTGATTCCCAAAGTGGGGACTAGGTGATCCAACCATCAGATCTGTTGTTCCAGCCACTTCCTGCTTATCTCTGCCCCAAACCTTTGAAAATGTGCCTGGAAAGTACACTACACCCCTGACTCACCCAACAAGCTTTGAAAGATCAATGAGTCCAGTAGTGTTTAAGGGGGCTCCCTGTCCCAGATCTACTAGCAGTTTAAGAAGGTGGGCTTTATGTTTTTAAAAAACCCTCCCCCACAAGTATCCTGGAGAACAACCTGCCTTCATGAAGGGAACATGGAGAGATGCTGCTGAATCACAAAAGAGTACACTGGTAATTGACAGGACCATAATGAGGATGGGAGTGGGAGTATGAAATGGCAGAAGGACAAGAACCCTCTTTCTATACAGCTGCTATGAAGGGGCATCATGAGCAGACAGCCAATATGGGGGCCACTTCTGTACCTCCTTCCCCAATCACTATGCAGCGAATGCTGACTTTGCCCAGGTTCAGCAGTGAGGATCATTCTTTACTCTTGAAATTTAGAACTCTGGAAGAAACATATAGACTAGACTTGCATACAGGGGAAGGAAATTGCAGCCCTCAAAAACAGCCATGATGAGTAATGTTGTTGAGGCGACTGACAGGTGTGCAAAGAGCCACCCACCGCCATGACCCGCCAGCAAGGGCCCTGTTGTCCAAAGTGTCATTGGTGGGCAGGGGCTGTTTTTCTCTAAGCTGATTTTTCAGGGGCGATGCTTTTATCCCTTGAAAATTAATAGCAGCACAGCCTCAATGACATGCATAAGGGGGAACTTTCTCCCACAGAAAGTATTGATGGTAGCTAACCAGGATGGGTTGAAATGAGGATTGGACATTTGGATGGAAGATAAAACTATCCATGGCTACTAGCCATGATGGTTACGGTCTGCACCCATGGTTCAAGACAGTATTGTTTTTGTATACCCTTAAAATCACAAATTGTTGTGGAAATATATATAAATATCAGAGCGGTGAGCCTCATTCTGCTCAGTGGGACATATTTTTAAATAGGCATGTAATTGTGGCTTTGTTTTTGGTTTTAATCAAGTCATTTCTACAGATTTATTATATTAAATTAGAAACATTAAAACCACCATTCATTTATTGTTGTGCAAGAAGTAATAATATTGATGATTATTGAGTATCCCACGAAGCTCTGGCCTTTTTACACCTGATCATCTGCCTGCCCCATCCACATAGATATCTCACTGCAATCTTTCTTGTCCTGCCTATGAGGGGTCAACGTGTGATTTCATGGCCCAGAAATCTCCACCTACATTTGCTTCTTCAAAGACAGAATCATCTTCCGGGTACTTCTGCATACAAGCTATAAATGGGAACAACTTGCCCATCCTGTTGGAATGAACAGAGACTAGTCTTCCTTCTTCCATAACTTTCAGCTGTGCTGTGGCACACAGAAGCCTCCAGACAGGAAGATGTCCACAGTGTTTCAGATCCTGTTCCTTGCATTCTGTGTTATCCTTTCTCTTCCATCTGTAGGTGAGTTCTTCTAAGGCTGTTAGAAATATTTTTATGTCACCAATGTGGTATGAAGCATTTCACATAATGCCCTCCTCAGGCATTCACAAGAGTGTCCTAGGACTATTGCTGGCTAGAGATGGATAGCATCTTCAGCATCCCCGGTTCTCCATAGCTAGTGTGGTGTAGTGGTTAGAGTGTCAGACATGGACCTGGGAGATCTGGGTTCAAATCCCTACTTGGCCATGAAGCTCACTGGTTCACCTTGGGCCCTCAGTCTAACCTATCTCAAGGGTGGTTGCGGGGATTAATTGGGGAGTAGGGAAACCATGTATGCCCCTGTGAGCTTTTTGGAAGAGCTGTCCAGAGTGGCATATAAATGTTGTTGTTGTGGTGGTGGTGTACCCACTCACTGTACCCTAACTTATTGTTTCTCATTGTTTCTTTCTCTGTTCAACTTTCAACTCGCCCCAAATGCCTCCTGGACTTAGATTCCTCGTTCCATTATCATGTGCTAGATGTTCTGAAGACAAGACAATATTATCTTGAAGAGGCTGTGCATACAACATATCCCATGCATTAAATCTCTGTTGCTAGTAACATGAGGGTTTGTTTTGTTTGTTTTTTTGTCATTGAGCATATGAAGATCTGCAAACCAAATGGCTGTGAAGAATCCATTGTTGACCCTGGTGCAATGTTGGCTTGGTGTTCTTGTAATAGTCAATACTTGTCTTTTTAGGAGCAACTGTTCGTTATTGTAGTCACTGCAAATCAGTTATACCAGGAGGTCTCTGTAGACCAAAGCACTGCAAGATTAGCCCAGAAGGAACTTGTGTGGCCCTCATAATTTATAGAGGTAAGAAACCTATCCCAAACTCATATATTCTTTAGATTTTTTGCTCCTCACCCAAACACCTCATTTTCTCTTTAAGCCACATCTTCATTGGGTTTAATGTTTCAAGGAAGTGGGATATTCTGTAGAAGTATTGTGTTAGGAGTTTGCGAAGCTCCCAACATTGGCTGGAGAACCCTGGAAGGAATATTGAATATGTGCATCCCAGCTTCTGAGTAGCCACGCAAAGGTGGAAGGACAGGGATCTGATAGCTCCTGCTGAGCACTGTCAGATTCGGTTCTGCAGAGGGTCAGAGGAAGCATGAGAGTGACACAAACTCCCAAGAAAGCCCTGGTTCTGCAACTGGCAACAGTAATTTGGTGGGCTTCTTTCTATGTCTCAGTGCTGGAAAGTATGGAGAAGGGGGGGGGGGTCGGCAGCAAAAAAGCTGGTCAGTTAGGTGACAACACAACCCTGCGGAGTGAAGCTTTTGTTTCCAGCCTTACAGTGGCTACTTATCAAAGAAATCTTCAAACCAAACTTCAAGGTGAGGAGTTACCAATTTAATTAGGTTGAATAATTCAGTTACAGCGGGGAGTATTAAAAGGAAGTCTACCCCTGTCTGTGGCTGCTTGCGAGCATGAGAGACAATGCAAGTGGAAAGTTTGTGGATTACTTTGATGGAGTTAGAGCCAGCTAATGTTTGAGAAGGAAGTAGGATTATACAAGTGTTTTTAATACCAATCTGAACTTTTGACTTTTTCAAATCTTGAATTTGAACTTGACCTGAAGTAGAATTAAGAAGTGAACTTGACTTGAATTTGAGATTGCAATTAAGGTTCTTAAATAAGAGACCCTGATGCTGATGGAAGAAAGGAACCTTGGCTAACAGCCAAAAATATAAATATAGTTAAAGACAATTATGAAAAAACACGGAAGGAGATAAAAAGGAATTTAGAAATTTGGGGAAGAATGAATATTTCATTGATAGGAAGAATATCAGTTATCAAAATGAATGTATTACCAAAAATGTTATTTTTATTCCAGTCAATTCCAGTAATCAACAATGCTTCAAAGAATGGCAAAGAGATATTTCAAGATTGATTTGGAGAGGGAAGAAGCCAAGAATAAAATACAAATCACTAACAAATATAAAAGACAAAGGAGGATTCTTCCACATCTTCAAAAGGGGCAGGGTGCAGGGAGGCTCGAAAGGGGCATTTAATATTTTATATATTTTGTTGAAAACCTCTGCCCAAAATTTGGATTCCAGAGTAAATTTATGTTGACCTTAAGCTCCAGAGATCTGGATTATAATTTTTGATCAGCAGTGGATTTTATGTCCACTGTCCTATCTATAAAATGGGAATATGTTTGACTGATTTCAGGGGCAACTAGTGATTTCAAATGGGGTTGAGCATTTCATGTGAAATCAAGTTGATTAATGGAGAAAATGCAAATGTTTAATCTCCTCACCCCCCCTTCCTCTTCTTCACTCTTCATTTCAGGGGGGAAGGTTTTTGAGAGAATACTTGGTTGCCGGAAGAAGACAGATGTGACATGTGGCCTCATCCATGTTGATAATGAGAATTCTTACCGCTATGATATCATCTGCTGCACGGATAAACATTTCTGCAATGAGCACTACCCATGAGACAGCACTTAAAGCAGCCTCTAGGCCCTCCACACACAAATAAAGCTTTTGCTGTGTTTCACTTTGGGTTTTCTCTTTTCATACTTTCTTTCCTCACATTTGTTGGTTGGAACTTTCAATTCTATCCATGTGACGAGAACCCGCTCGTCATCAGTAATGATCAGTCTCATGCCAGGATGTGTTGAAGGCGTCTGATGATTCTGGGTCACCAGAACCCCATATTTATTGAACACACTTCCATAAGCCATACCAGAAAAAACAACCATATAAAGAACATAACATTGTATCCGCCATCGGATAGGGAACTACCATATGAGGGCATCATACCATCACACTACTTCCACGTAGCTTGTCATGCTATACTACGTCAATATTTCTTTTACAGGATTTTCAGGACTTCCTGCAGAAGAAAGGGATAAGGCACCGAGTTGCTGTTTCAGCGGAAGCGTGGAACAGGGGTGTCTGTGTACGGGTGAACAGAGAATTGCAAAAGGGGATGGAAGCGCAATTGCTTAGTTCACATCTGCCACATGAGTACTGGGCGGAGTCGTTAATGTTGTATTGTTATACGTGGTTGAGAAAGTTTTCAAAAGAGTTGGGAAGTTCTCCTTTTGAGAAGCTGTTCCATAGAAAACCTTCTGTCACCCATTTCAAGGTTTTTGGGTCTCATGTGAGGACAGAGGCTCCAGGGGGAGTAAAGAATGCCAGAGGCATTTTTGTGGGATATGAAAAAGGTCTCTACAGAGTAATTTTGTCTGAATCTGGTCAGGTGATTCTCACAAAATTTCTAGAGAGCGCTTCTGAACAGGAGAGAGTAATTGTTCACACATTTCCCACAGAGGACAATTCAGATGATGATGATGATTTTATTGATTACAGTGGTACTGATGAAGACAGTGATAGCTCAGGGAGCTCAGTTGTCACAGTCATTGAGAGGAAATCTCACACAATGGCTAGACCATCACAGGTGGAGGATGAACCATTGTTCACTGTTGGTACTGTTTCTCCAAAGAGTCCTGAAACTGAACCAGTGAGCAGAGAGGATCAGCACCTCATACGTAGGTCTGAGAGAGTCACAAAGGGTGTCCCACCCAAGAGGTATTCAAAAGAGTTTGCCAACTTAGCTGTTGCATGTATTGCTGTTGCACACAACCAAAGACAGGTTGAAACTGTGTCTAAGTCAGAGACAAAGGCACAACAGAGAGTTGCTAGCCAAGGTAATGCAGAAGCACTCATTCCTTGGAAGCCAGACAACCAAAGAGGTACACTGGGGAAACCAGTGGCGGGGAGTTCCAAGGGTGGAACTGAAACAACAGGGGAGTGTTATATGTATAACAACTGTTTGTTTTCCTCTTTGGATCAAGCTTTGCTCGCAACACGCATTGATTCTTTTGGGGGAGGATGTTACGAAAAAGGAGCAATGCTCCGGCGAGCTGCAGCTGGCTGTAAAGCCAAACAGGATGTTGATGTTGTGGCTGTACCGTGGGAGCAGAGGGACAGCATATTCACAGTGCTGAGCACCGGATGTTGGCTCAGTGTGTCATCTGACCTGTACTGGAAGTACAGGGGTGGAGCTACTCTCTCTGCTGTTGTTGTTTGAAGAGTACGGACGTGTTTCTCTGTACTGCTGCATAGACAGAAATAAAGGCATGTAAATACATTTCTGTCTGTCTCTTCCCCCCTCCTGGGGAAACAGGGAGGAGGGAGAGTGGGAGACTCCTGCCGGGAGTCGCAGACAGGGGAGGTCAACAAGTAATCTTAGCTGGGTGCCTGGAGAATGGCACATTCCTCTGACTAGGCTTGAAGATTACAACAGTCCAATCATCAACATTGCACGAGGTGTTCACGTGCTCATTATGCCTGGCGCAGCGTACCATACCAAAAGGTCAGACTGCAGTAGATTTTCACCCACGCACTCATTGGGCCACGTATGCACAAGCAACCATTTTCCTACATCCATGCACAACAGATAGAATTAGATATGACCATCCAGGTGCTTCACTTATGTCTGGTATGAGATGCAGTAATTCCTGATGGAAGCTATGATTTAAAAAATAAAAAGAAGGTTGGATTATATAATAATCAGGACTACAAAGGCAAACCGATAACCCTACTCCATGATATATCAGGTTTGAAGGTGTGTTGAATCAGGGAAGCATTAAGAACTTCAGTTTTCCATCTGCAGTCAGAAAGAATCAGGACTAGCATCACAGCCTTCACAATGTATCCTTAAGGTAAAGGTAAAGGGACCCCTGACCATTAGGTCCAGTCGTGGCCGACTCTCGGGTTGCGGTGCTCATCTCGCTTTATTGGCCAAGGGAGCCAGCGTACAGCTTCCAGGTCATGTGGCCAGCATGACTAAGCCGCTTCTGGTGAACCAGAGCAGCACACGGAAACGCCGTTTACCTTCCCGCCGGAGCAATACCTATTTATCTACTTGCACTTTGACATACTTTCGAACTGCTAGGTTGGCAGGACCAGGGACTGAGCAATGGGAGCTCACCCCATTGCGGGGATTCGAACCACTCACCTTCTGATCGGCAAGTCCTAGGCTCTGTGGTTTAACCCACAGCGCCACCCGCATCCCTAATGTATCCTTAGGTGGGTTTAATACAAGGTTGAAATGGTCCCAGCACACACTAGCTTGACAGATGGAATCATAAGGTTGGAAATGCAGGGAATCCACTGCTACATCATCTCCAATAGATGGCAGCCCAACCTTTGCTTAACATCTTCTAACCATGTAGATTCTAACACCTTCCAAAGACGGCTGTCATCTAGTAGGGACAATTTAAATGTCTAACACTGAAAGTGATCAAACATTATTGCATTCCTTGAGCCCAGTGGCTGCACCACTAAGAAGGCCCCCTCTGGTTATAAAATCCAAAATTAAACTATGTTCTACTGTGCCAAATTCCAATTCTGAATCCATGAAAAATACATTCTATTATATGTTTAATAACTCATAAGGTAGCTGACTACAAAACCATTCCTATTGATATCAATGTAACCAACCATAAGATTATTGCTCTTGTTCATCAATATGATATTCTAAAGGTTGAAAGGGGTCTGCATGATACTCTTCATATAGTCATCCCTTCCAGGGACTTGGGAACAATATATCCAAGTACATTTTCACTGGGAAAGAGCAGCAAGTTGAGTATCCCGTCGCCATCCTGGATTGAAGCCACAAGGCAACATGCACAGAACTCCCCCCACCCCTTCTACTCTAACTGCATAATGCTTATGACAACCTGGTGTCTCATACTGAATGTAAATGAACTGTGAAAAGACTCTATGAATTGAAAGTGGAGAACAGTGCGTACTATTTTGTCACACATGAAATATTTAATTAATTGATTGATCAATTTAATTTCACTGGACAAGGGTCCATTTGTTCTGGCTGGATGATTAAAGATCCTAACCTTTGGTTTCTATATGATGGATTGGTGACAAATTTCCACCCAGGAAATTTCCAGTGTGTCGGCGTGGGCGCATTTACGTTTCCGGTTACGGTGGAGGTCAATCTCCAGGAACCCCACCTTGGAAGCAGACGGAAAAAGGCAGCCCTAGGCGAACACTGCGCAGATGAAATTTTCCTGTCAAATTCTGTAGGGAGCGTTGGGGGAGGATTTATAGGATTCCTCTCGATGGGTGTTTATCCAGGAATAGTTTCTGAGCAAAATAGACAGGCGCTGTTTGCTCTTACATGCAGGCTGGAGAAAACTATCAATGCCACCACCCGTGTTTTGCGCTCGCTGCAGGCAGAGGTTGAAGATTTGAACCAATTGACGTTGACCCATAGATTGGTTTTGGATTACCTCCTTGCACGTTTAGGCGGTTTTTGCAAAATTGTCCCAAAGGGTTAATGGCAGGTTAAATTCCATGATCTTAACAAGACAATTGATGACGAATTGCAAAAACTGCAGTCTTTGGTAGCTGACAACACACCCACTCAGAATCCCTGGGGAGAGATGTGGTCATGGATCCCAGGGGAGGGGTGGGTGCACAGCCTTCTGACTGCCTTAGCCATAGGAGGTTTTATTTTTCTGTTGCTTCTTTCTGTAATCCCTTGCTGTATGTCTTTGCTTAGGGGGATGATAGCCCGCAATGTTAAGCATCTCACTGACCCTCAGATTCTGGCAATATACCGAGCTTTGCCCCCAGTGCCAGATGAGCCAGAGGAAGATGATGGTTATGAGCGAATGCATAGGGAACCGGTTCCAGTGCAGGAACAGGCCCCTTTGCAGGAAGCAGTGGTTTATTCTGATGTCCAGAGTGGTGTTCAAGCTCAGGAATCAGATGAATCTTCTTTCTGAACTTGAAAAGGGGGGAATGAGGCAAGGAAGAAGGGCTACCCCTATGCTATTCATATAATCAGTTATCAGAAATCAATATATTTGTATATGCTCACACATAATCAAGGCTTACAGTATTTTATAATCCATTTTGAATCAAAGGGAAGCTGTGCCTTAGCTAACTGCATATTGCTTGAAACAGCAAAGTTTAGAGCCGACCTTTCCCCTACTACATCTGTGAACCCTGGACATGGGGAAGACGTGAATCAGAGATTCTGGTACAAAATCCCCTCAGATACAGGCTAAATTAGTCCACAGAACAGGAAGAGCAAAACCACAAAAACTCCCAACTCCCTGTCCTGTCATAACTAGCGGAGAGGTTAGACAGAGCGTCACTGCAAGCATCGGAAAGCAGAACTTGAACTCGGTGTTTGACCAGTGCTTGACCAGGTGCTGGAAGCATGGCCAGAAGCTTGCTAATTGGCTATTCCTTGCTGACAATATCGTGACTGTCTCATGGTTGTCTTATGATCTATGATTTGCTGTGATCTACTCAGGTATAAAGACCTCTGGATTTCTGTCAATCGGGGTCCCAGTTCCTTTTGGAAGAGATTCCAAACTGGGTCCTTATTGCCTGGCAATAAACTTCACCTTCATTTTCTCCATTTGCTGAGTCTGCCTGATCCTTATTTGCACCTAGTGAGTTCTTGCTCACGTTCACTTGCTTCAATATCAAAGATTATTGCTCTTGTTCATCAATATGATATTCTAAAGGTTGAAAGGGGTCTGCATGATATTCTTCATATAGTCATCCATTCCAGGGACTTGGGAACAATATATCCAAGTACATTTTCACTGGGAAAGAGCAGCAAGTTGAGTATCCCGTCGCCATCCTGGATTGAAGCCACAAGGCAACATGCACAGAACTCCCCCCACCCCTTCTTCTCTAACTGCATAATGCTTATGACAACCTGGTGTCTCATACTGAATGTAAATGAACTGTGAAAAGACTCTATGAATTGAAAGTGGAGAACAGTGTGTACTATTTTGTCACACATGAAATATTTAATTAATTGATTGCTCAATTAATTAAACAGAGTGCTTTTACTTCTTTTTTATCTTTACTTCCTTTCAAATAACACAGCATGGCAAAAAAGCAAAGCAATTTAATATGTAAATGCTACTAAATTGCCAGCTCATCCCTTCTGATTCAGTGTGGATACCCTGACTCCCAAAGTAGGGACTAGGTGATCCATCCATCAGATCTGTTGTTCCAACCACTTCCTGTTCTTCCCTTCCCCAAATCTTTGAAAATGTGCCTAGAAAGTACAGTACGCCCCTGACTTACCCAATAAGCTTTGAAGATCAGTAGTGTACCTCCTTCCCCAATCGCTATGCAGTGAATGCTGACTTTGCCCAGGTTTTGTACTGAGGATCAATTTCTACTCATTAAATTTAGAACTCTGGAAGAAACATATAGATTTGCATACAGGAGAAGGAACCTTCAGCCCTCAAAAACAGCCATGATGAGTGATGTCGCTGAGGCGACTGACAGGTGTGCAAAAAGCCACCTCCCGCCATGACCCACCAGCAATCTTGTCCCAAGGGTCATTGGTGGGCAGGGGCTGTTTTTCTCCAAGCTGGTTTTTCAGGGACGATACTTTTATCCCTTGAAAATTAATAGCAACACTGCCCCACTGACATGCAAAGGGGGAACTTTCTCCCCCAGAAAGTATTGATGGTAGCTAACCAGGATGGGTTGAAATGAGGATTGGACTTTTGGACGGAAGATAAAACTATTTATGGCTACTAGCCATGATGATTCTGATCTGCACCCATGGCTCCAGTTAGTATTGTTTTTGCATACCATTAAAATCACAAATTGTTGTGGAAATACAGGTGAAACTCAGAAATTAGAATACCATGGAAAAATTCATTTATTTCAGTAATTCAACTTAAAAGGTGAAACTAATATATGAGATAGACTCATGACATGCAAAGCGAGATATGTCAAGCCTTTATTTGTTATAATTGTGATGATTATGGAGTACAGCTGATGAAAACCCCAAATTAACAATCTCAGAAAATTAGAATATTAAATAAAATCAGCAAAACAGGGATTGCAAATAGAGCAATATTGGACCTCTGAGAAGTAGAAGCATGCATATGTATTCAGTATTTGGTTTGGGCCCCTTTTGCATCTATCAGCCTGTAGAACTGCTGAGGTGTTAATGGAAGACCAGGATGCTTCAATAGCAGCCTTCAGCTCTTCTGCATTGCTCAGTCTCATGTCTCTCATCTTTCTCTTGGCAATGCCCCATAGATTCTCTATGGGGTTCAGGTCTAGCCAGTTTGCTGGCCAATCAAGCACAGTAACCTGGGCATTGAACCAGGTTTTGGTACTTTTGGCAGTGTGGGCAGGTGCCAGAGTCCTGCTGGAAAATGAAGTCAGCATCCCCATAAAGCTAATCTGCCCAAGGAAGCATGAAGTGCTCCAAAATCTCCTGGTAGATGGCTATGTTGACCCTGGACTTAATGAAGCACAGTGGACCATAACCAGCTGATAATAATAATAATAATAATAATAATAATAATAATAATAATAATAATAATATCTTTATTGTCATTGCCCCCTCTCAGGGACAACGAAATTACTTGGCTGCTCCATCCACCCAGATAGGGCACTCCACTTAAAATCAGAACAACTATAAAAACACTAATTAAAACAATATAATATAATACAGCAAGGAAGATTAGATGACTTCAAAGTCCAGGTTTCCCATTCACGGCCGAGATCGCTCTGGAGAAGAAGCTGTTCTTGAGACGGCTCGTTCTTGTCATCATCGTCCTGTATCTCCGTCCCGACGGCAGGAGCTCGAAGAGACAGTGACCAGGATGCGATGGATCTTTTACTATGTCCAGTGCCTTCCTATGGCACCTTGTGGCATAAATCTGCTCTAAGGTGGAGAGTGGGCAGCCAACAATGCTCTCTGCTGCCTTAACAACTCTGCACAACACCATCCTGTCCTGGGTAGTACAGCTTCCGTACCACACACATAAGCCATAAGTGAGCACGCTCTCAATGGCACAGTGATAGAAGGCAAGCGGCAGTTTCTGCGGAAGATGGTTTTTCCTTAGGATTCTTAAAAAGTACAGTCTCTGCTGCGCCTTCTTCACAAGCCCCCTTGTGTTGACACTCCAGGACAGATCCTCTTGTAATTCAATACCCAAAAATCCGAACGTTGTTACCCTCTCCACACAGACCCCATCAATCAGAAGTGGCTGGACATTGCTCTTCTGTCTCCTGAAGTCCACCACAAGCTCCTTTGTCTTCCTTGTATTTATGAGCAAGTTGTTAGCTCTGCACCACTCTGTCAGCCGCTCCACCTCATCTCTATAGTCCGTTTCACCCTCCCTTTCAGAGATGAGCCCAATCACGGTTGTGTCATCTGCAAATTTGACAACCCTATTACTAGGGTGAGCAGCAACACAATCGTACGTGTAGAGAATATAAAGGAGCGGACTAAGTACGCATCCCTGTGGTGTTCCTGTGTTAGTCTTAAGTGTATTAGAGGTATAAGGGCCCAACCGAACCCTCTGGGTGCGGTCCGACAGAAAGGCCGATATCCACCCACAAAGTGATAACGGGAGCCCCAAATCTTCCAGTTTAGACACCAGACGTTGTGGTAGAATGGTATTAAATGCCGAGCTGAAATCTAAAAAAATGACGTGCCTCCCCAAATCTCTTTTCTGATGAGAGCAGCTTTTGCATCTCATTTGGAAACCAAGGATCCAGAGTCCGGAGGAAGAATGGAGAGGCATACTGCCAGGGGCTCAGGAGCAGAGGCACAGGAGAGGGAGGAAATGGAGAGCGAGGGGGAGGAATCTGAGGGGAGCGTAGGCGGTGACAGTGGTCAGAGGGATTCCACGAGCCTCTCCAGCGAATCGGAAGATTCACAGAAGGGAGCGCCGATGGCCAGGGCAAGGGGGGTGCCAAGGGGGAAACCCCAGAAGGAAGGGGCCAGCGGGCACTCCCAGAGCAGCAGTTGGAAATCAGGACCAGCTTACCCACCAGAGCACAGTGGGGGGGGGGTGTCCCAGGAATCGGGACCAGTGTTCTCACCACCAGCGAGAGGAGATGAGTCAGGATTGACCACGCCTCCATCGGAGAGCGGGGAAACGGTCAAGAGGAAGGTTACCGGCTGGGCGCATGCGCCAAGTTCAAATGTACAGGCGAGCGGCACAGCAGGTAGCCCGGATAGGGAGCCAGGTCCTAAAGCCCGCCGGAAGGAGGGGCAAGACTCAGGGGGGTCAGCGTCAGAAGAGTCCAGAAAGGAGGAAACCCCAGGGGGCAGAAGGACCCAGAGGAGGAAAGAACAACGGAAGAGGTGGAGTAAGGCTAGAGTCTTAAACTGGTGTCTAGGAGGCGGAGACTCAGATGGAGCTACGCCGGTCTAAGTTCTAAGACGTAGAGTTGCACGCTGCGGTTTGGAAATGGAAACTAATCTTCAATAAAGACTTTTATACGTTATTACTGACTAGCGTTGGTCCTCTGTGAGCTGGGACCGGGAGGCAACTCTGACAGTAAGCTCCATCTCGTAAAAATAAAACCTTGCAACGTGAGTGGACGCAGCGAGGGGGCGAAGATTGGTGCTTCGCAAGCTCACGAAGGCAGGACAAGATGAGTACCGAACAACAAATAACAGACCTGCAAAACGCAGTGGCACAACTTAACTCGGAAATACTGGCATCCAGGAAGAGGGAAGAAGAATCCGCTGTTGCCTGCAAGGATCTGCAAATCAGGTTGGAAATATTGGCTAAACAGGGGGTGCCGGGAACCAGACCAGAGGGGATTGGGCTGGGAAAGAGAGGAGGCAGCCTTGTGTTGCATTTCGATGGGAATCTGCAGCAGTATCCTAACTTCAGAGCAGACGTGGTTTTCGCCCTAGAATTGCTGGAGAAGGACTTTAGAGATGAGCAGGAGAAAGTAGGCTTCATACTAACGCATCTCCACGGAGACGCTAAAGCGTGGCTGCGGAATCTGTACCGAGATAAAGACCCAGCCCTCCAAAATGCGAAAGCCTTCCTTAGGGCGATATATGCGTGCTTTTTATCAGAGATTGATGTAGATATCGCCAGAAAAGAGGTACATGGACTGAAACAAGGCAGAGCCACTGTAAGGCAATATCACTCCCGCTTTTTTGCATTGGTCAACGCGCTGGGATAGGAAAAAGATTCAGCTGCCGTCAGGGACCTGTTCTGGGAGGGGTTGAACGGGGCTGTGAAAGACGAAATTGCGAGGGGGGAGCGACCCCAGACCACTAAAGACGTGATCCAGAGAGCGCTGACGATTGGGGTGAGGCTGGAGGAATGTTCCTGGAGCAAGGACGAAGGGCGTTGGGGACGCATGCCAGAGAGAGCACCTCCCTTCTTTCCCAGGGAAACAGCGCGCGCTCAATCCACGCCTCCGCTGGGAGGGGGAGAGGAGCCGATGGAGATAGGTGGTGCCAAGGCTCAGTCAGCAGCCAGAGCCCTAACACCGGGAGCAGTCAAAACGAAGCCTCCTAGAGGAATCAGGAAGTGTTACATCTGCGACAGTGCTCAGCACATGGCAAAAGAGTGCCCCCAGAGGATCCACAAGCACACTGCAGCCTCAGCAACAGTAATAGGAGCAGTTCAGCAGAAAGAAGCACAGCAGGGAAACGACGAAGTCTGGCTGGAAGTGGAGCCACTGGGGCCCAGCCAGACAAGTCAGTGAAGCAGTCCCCAGGAATCTTACAGCCCACAGACCCCCTCCCACCCAAACCAGTGGTGCAGCTCACCGCCTCCCTCCAGTTTCCCAATGGGCTCACCATGGAAGTCCCTATTACCATTGACTCTGGTAGCAATGCAGACTTTATAGGAGTGGATTTCATCAAGCAACAAGGCATAGCGCTCCTGCCTGCCACGATGCCCCTGAAAGTAGTGACAGTCGACGGCAGAGACTTGTTGGGGGGACAGGTGGTACAGCAAACGCCGCCAATGGTTATGCAAATTGGAAATCACCGCGAAGTCATCAGCTTCAACGTCACCCACCTGTCGGACACGCCCATAGTGTTGGGCATGAGTTGGCTGGACAGGCACAGCCCGGCATTGGCATGGTACCAGCGTCAACTGACCTTCTGCTCCTCCTACTGCGCAGAGCACTGCATCCTCGCTAACCAAGAAGATGAGGGGCACGAGGATGGACCACAGCTACACTTAGGCATGTTGCAAGCGGTACCCAACAAGTACAAAGAGTTTTTGGAGGTCTTCTGCGAGAAGGAAGCGGACAAGCTGCCTCCCCACAGGCCATATGACTGCAAGATTGACCTCCTGCCGGGGGTGACGCTGCCGACGGGGAAACTGTATTCCATGTCTGAGGATGAACTGCAGAAACTCAGGGAGTTCATAGATCACAACTTGAAGCGGGGCTTCATCCAAGAATCCAAGGCAGTGGGGGGCAGTCCCGTGTTTTTTGTGAAGAAGCGGGACACGCCCCAAAAGAGGCTTGTAGTTGATTACAGAATTTTGAATTCGAAAACCAAGCCCACAGCCTTCCCCATGCCCAAGATCGATGACCTGCTGGCGACGGTGAGGAAGGGTCGCATCTTTACCAAGTTGGATCTACGCGGAGCGTACAATCTCATACGCGTGCGGGAGGGCGACGAGTGGAAGACGGCCATGTTTACGCCGCTAGGCACCTATGAATATAGAGTTATGCCTTTTGGGTTACAAAATGGTTCCCACTGTTTTCAAGCCTTCATGCACCACGTCTTAGCGGGTCTCCTCTACAAGAAGTGTGTCTGCTTCCTGGACGACATCCTGATCTTCTCGGAGTCGCAGGAGGCCCACGAGAGAGATGTCAAGGAAGTCCTGCAGAGGCTGAGGGAGCACAGGCTTTATGCCAAGCTGGAGAAGTGCCAGTTCGACATGACGGAGGTGGATTTCCTGGGCTACAAGCTGTCCGACAAGGGGCTCGCCATGGACAGCGCCAAGGTCCGCTTGGTGCTGGACTGGAAAAGCCCGCGCAATCGGAAGGAGGTCCAGAAGTTTGTCGGCTTTGCCAACTTTTATCGCAAGTTTATCAAGGGTTTCGCTATGCAGACGGCGGCCATCACCGACACCCTCAGCTCCAAGAAGAAGAAGTTCATCTGGACGGAGCAGGCGGAGCAGTCCTTTCAGAAGCTCAAGCGTCTCTTCGCGTCCGAAGAACAACTACTACATGTGAACCCCAGCAAGCCCATGAGGGTTGAGACGGACGCCTCAGACAGAGCCGTGGGGGCGGTCCTGTTGGAGCGAGACCACCAAGGGGACTGGAGGCCGTGCGCTTTCTACTCCAGGAAACTCAGCAAGTCGGAGCAGAACTACATCATCTGGGACAGAGAGTTGCTGGCCATTCATGCAGCATTCAAGGCATGGCGGCACTTCCTCATCGGAGCCAAACACACAGTGCAGGTCCGCACGGACCATAAGAACTTGGAGTACTGGCGCACGGCGAGGTTCCTGAACCAGAGACACATCCGCTGGGTGGAGTTCTTTGCAGATTTCGACTTCAGGATAGAATACATCCCGGGAGACAACAACATCATGGCGGATGCGCTATCCAGGAAACCGCAGTATCTCGAGGAAGAGGCACTGGCGGCGGCCAAGCACATTTTCGCACCGAAAGCGTGAGCATGCGCCTCAGTCATGGTGGACCTGGACGCAGTACATCGCGCGCTGCAGACGGACTCCTTCGCACGAGACAAGATGGAGGAGGTGCGCAGCGGCACAGCGAAGGACGACGAGTTCCAGATACGCGACGGACTGCTCATCCGCAAAGGGGCCCTCTATGTGCCGGGAGACGACCTCCGCGCGAGAGTACTGCAACAGTTACACGACGCGCCCAGCGCTGGGCACTTCGGCAAAGAGAAGACGGTGGAATTAGTAGCCAGAGACTTTTGGTGGCCCAAGATGCGGGGAGAAGTTGCGGATTACGTCAATAGGTGCGACACCTGCCAAAGGGCCAAGCCAGTACACAGGCCGCCGGCGGGACTGTTGGAACCGCTACAGACCCCGCTCAAACCGTGGGAGAGGGTGGCCCTGGACTTTGTCACTGATCTGCCCAGCTCGAGGGGCAAAACAGCAGTACTCGTGGTAGTAGACTTGTTCACCAAGATGGCCCACTTCATTCCTTGCGCGAAGGTGGCCACAGCGGAGCAGACCGCCAAGCTGTTCATAGACCACGTGTTCAAGGTGCACGGCCTACCACGGTCTATCCTGTCCGACCGGGGGCGCCAGTTCATCTCCAGCTTCTGGCAGAAGCTGATGGGCATCCTGAACGTCAAGGTCAGCCTAGCGTCGGCAAGACACCCGCAGACCAATGGACAAGCGGAGAGGATCAACGCCATCATGCAGCAGTACCTGAGATGCTACGCGAACCAGCAGCCCTCGACCTGGGTGGACTACCTACCGCTGGCCGAGCTTGCCTACAACAACACGAAACACGTGTCCACGGGGGTGACACCGTTTTTCGCCAACAATGGGCGGCATCCCAGAACCTTCCCGGGTTTAGAGAAAGTGAGGGAGGGGGAGCCGCAGGGAGCTGAGGCCTTGGCAGCAGAGTTACAGGAGGTCCACGAGCAACTCCGAAGGCAGTTAGAGCTAGCTAAACACGCGTACAAAATGCAAGCGGACAGACACAGGAGAGTTGGGGAGGACATCCGGGTGGGGGACTGGGTCTGGTTGGCAGCCCAGGCAGTGCCGGCCAGATCGTTAGCTAAGAAGAAGCTCGGACACAAGCAGATAGGCCCTTACCAAGTCGAGGCACAGATCAACCCAGTGGTCTTCCGGTTGACACTCCCGGAGGGATCCAGAATGCACCCGGTCTTTCATAGATCGGTGCTCACGCCCTACAAGGCACCTCACAGGTTTCAGGCGCCAGGGACAGCACCAGACCCGCTCAGGGGAGCGCCCACGAAGGGGGGGTCACCGAGAGGGGAGCCACTCAACGAGGCCACAGAGATTTTAGACTCGAGATGGGGGGAGGAAGGGATTGAATATCTCCTTGCCAGGGAAGACACCCCGGTCAGCGCCAACAGGTGGGTACCGGACTATGCCGTGGAGGAGCAATGGCTCAAAGACGAATTCCATGCAATTTTCCCACACAGGCCCATGCCGGCAGATTATTTCGACGAATATCTTTTCACACCCACACTCTCAGCCAGCACGTTTCAGGGGTTCTCTTCAGCTGAGGACACGACGCTAGAGACTAGCTCTCCAGAGGGATCGCTCTCGGGGTTTGGCACAGGGGGCTCCTATTGGTGGGAGGATCAACCTGACGTGGGGTGGCGCAGAGAACTGCCGAGAGGGCCATTGCACGCAGCATCACCCCAGGCGACAGGGGAAGAGGGGGTCATGGGCGAGTTGGGGGAAGATCCCGGGTTCGAACACACCGCCCAGGAGATGGACGCAGAGGAGATCGCCGTTGACGAGACCATGGAGGACTTCCCGGACTTATCCGGCTGGCTGCACGCCACGGGGGACGAACTGTATCCTGCACTCACCCCCACAACACTGGAGCACCCAGAACCCGCACCTGAAGAGGGGGAGGGGGGAAGGGGGGCTTCGAGGGGGGATGGATGTCAGGGGCTCAGGAGCAGAGGCACAGGAGAGGGAGGAAATGGAGAGCGAGGGGGAGGAATCCGAGGGGAGTGTAGGCGGTGACAGTGGTCAGAGGGATTCCACGAGCCTCTCCAGCGAATCGGAAGATTCACAGAAGGGAGCACCGATGGCCAGGGCAAGGGGGGTGCCAAGGGGGAAACCCCAGAAGGAAGGGGCCAGCGGGCACTCCCAGAGCAGCAGTTGGAAATCAGGACCAGCTTCCCCACCAGAGCGCAGTGGGGGGGAGGAGTCCCAGGAATCTGGACCAGTGTTCTCACCACCAGCGAGAGGAGATGAGTCAGGATTGACCACGCCTCCATCGGAGAGCGGGGAAACGGTCAAGAGGAAGGTTACCGGCTGGGCGCACGCGCCAAGTTCAAATGTACAGGTGAGCGGCACAGCAGGTAGCCCGGATAGGGAGCCAGGTCCTAAAGCCCACCGGAAGGAGGGGCAAGACTCAGGGGGGGTCAGCGTCAGAAGAGTCCAGAAAGGAGGAAACCCCAGGGGGCAGAAGGACCCAGAGGAGGAAAGAACAACGGAAGAGGTGGAGTAAGGCTAGAGTCTTAAACTGGTGTCTAGGAGGCGGAGACTCAGATGGAGCTACGCCGGTCTAAGTTCTAAGACGTAGAGTTGCACGCTGCGGTTTGGAAATGGAAACTAATCTTCAATAAAGACTTTTATACATTATTACTGACTAGCGTTGGTCCTCTGTGAGCTGGGACCGGGAGGCAACTCTGACATATACAATGCCAGATACTTGAAGTCCAGAGTGATGTTTCCACAGTCTGTGTTGATTTGGGGAGCCATGTCATCTGCATGCTTCTACTTCTCAGAGGCCCAATATTACTCTATTTGCAATCCTTGTATTGCTGATTTCATTTAATATTCCAATTTTCTGAGATTGTTAATTTGGGGTTTTCATCAGCTGTATGCCATGGTCATCACAATTATAACAAATAAAGGCTTGACATATCTCGCTTTGCATGTCATGAGTCTATCTCATATATTAGTTTCACCTTTTAAGTTGAATTACTGAAATAAATGAACTTTTCCACGATATTCTAATTTTCTGAGTTTCACCTGTATATATAAATATCAGAGCAATGAGCCTCATTCTGCTCAGTGGGACATATTTTAAAATAGGCATGCAACATGAAGCTCTGGCCTTTTTACACCTGATCTGGGAGAGTGGTGCTTGAGGCTGCTGAGGTGTTGGGGAGAGAGTTGTTGCTCTTGTTGCTGTTGGGTTTGTTTTGTTTTGGTTTGGTTTTTTGTATCTTCTGCTGCGATTTATTGTTAAGTTTGGTTTTGCATTTTCTGTTGATGGCTACTTTTGAGATGTTGTAAGCTGTTAAGGGACACGGGTGGCGCTGTGGGTAAAACCTCAGCGCCTAGGACTTGCCGATCGCATGGTCGGCGGTTCGAATCCCCGCGGCGGGGTGCACTCCCGTTGCTTGGTCCCAGCGCCTGCCAACCAAGCAGTTCGAAAGCACCCCCGGGTGCAAGTAGATAAATAGGGACCGCTTACTAGCGGGAAGGTAAACTGCGTTTCCGTGTGCTGCTCTGGCTCGCCAGAAGCGGCTTCGTCACGCTGGCCACGTGACCCAGAAGTGTCTGCGGACAGCGCTGGCTGCTGGCCTCTAGAGTGAGATGAGCACACAACCCTAGAGTCTGTCAAGACTGGCCCGTATGGGCAGGGGTACCTTTACTTTTACCTAAGCTGCCTTGAGTATGGTTTGAACTGTAGAAAGGCAGAATGCAAATAAAAATATGTATGTATGTATGTATGTATGTATGTATGATTACACGTCTTGTCCTGCAGGGGCAAATGTGCCAGTGGAGACTTGCAGAGCCCATTGTAGCCCTGAGCTAAAAGACTCTGTTCCGCCCACACATCATTAGTGTCCTGTTATGAGTGGCCAGTTCATAATGTCACGGCCCACCAGTTTATCTTTATAAGTCCTTTCGGAGTACACTGTGATCTGTAGGGTGGTGTTAACAGGAACAGAGAAGAAGCTTTCTACTCTGGTGGAATCCAGTGCATTTGTTCCTCTATTACTTAGGGTTCTGCTGCAACATACACAGTGTCTTCTGCTTCCAAGATGTCCACCCCAGGCCAACTTTTTCTGGTAATCTGTGCTTTCCTGTGCCTTATACCTGGAGGTATGTTTTCTTCTTCTTCCGAGAGTTGGGGAAAGCATTATCAACCAAGGGAGATAGGTTCAAGGCAGGTAGACTGGTCCAAGGGAGAAGGAAAATGTAACTTAGGTAGATTCACATCGAAATATGAACCAAACCAAACTTCTCCCTCCTCTATAGAATCTCAGCTAAGCCAAAAAAATGACCCTGATTCTGTTATCTGGTACCACTTGATGGAAGGATTGTTTTTAGCTGACAACTGATGGAGAGGGAGAGCTAAAGACAACAGTAGTTGCAGTCGAGTGGATGGAGTGGTCCTGCTTCACATTTGCACCTTTCCTGCCAACTGCTACAGCCTGCTGAGATTTATTTATTTATTTATTTATTTATGCATGCCACTCTCCCTAATATTTAAATTGGAATGCCAGGGTAGAGGTATCTCGGTAGAGGTACTTTGCAAATACAGAATGAACTCAAGCTGTGGTCAAATCATGGGCTCCATCATCTCAGAGCTGGGGACGGATGGGTCAATGTATTTCCATTCTGTGCCAACTCCTTTTAATCCCATTTGGGGCAAATTATGTAAGGAAAAATCAACCCAGCTTTTCAAGCAGCAATATTGAATATTCTGAAGAGGTGGTCTGTGGAATGCCTCTTTCCCTCTTTAGTATTTTACAGCTGCTTAGAGCAGCTCTGAGGCCATGTGGCAAAACAAAATTGTGATCTCAGGAATTGACAGTGCTGTCGCTTCCTGGGGAATGGTAATGTAGAAAGGGATGCCTGCCCCTGTGTGCCTATGGGGGCAGCAATTGTAAGATACCAATACAAGGAAGGAAGGAAGGAAGGAAGGAAGGAAGGAAGGAAGGAAGGAGGAAGGAAGGAAGGAAGGAAGGAAGGAAGGAAGGAAGGAAGGAAGGAAGGGGGACAGAATGAAAGCAAGCTGAGCCTCGGCCCATTACCCCTTTTCCATTGTCTGAAAGTAAGTTTACAGATTCAAAAATCTGTAATCAGGCACTCTGAAAACAAGATAGTTTTCCATTTCTTTTTTTGAAGTACACTGTCTGTGAACATTCCGTCAATGTTGTTTTTGTAGCCTAGGGGCTGCCAAAGTGTCACCCATGAGTGGATATGCATCCACAGGCACATCCCTGGTACCTATGATATCCCCTCTCCACCCCTTGAGGAGGCAAGACTTGAAAAAAGAGCCCTATTTGTCACCCGTAGACCAGATAGTGATGTGTGCTTGGTTGCAATGTGTTGCCCATGTCAATTTTTCTTGTTTATAAATATGTCCATAGTCCCCAACAATCCTTGTACTAACCTAAGGCAGCTGTTGGTGGACTACAAGTTACATCATCCCTAAATAGCAGGATCTGTGGTCAGGGATGATGGGAAATGTAGTCAAAAAACAAACAGAGGACCAAGTTTGGGAAACCCTGACCTAAGGGATTACTTTCTTGACGAGAACATGAAGATTTCCAACCAAATGGCTACAAGACTACTCTCGTTTATTCACATGAGACTTTGGTTTTGTCTTTTGGAGCAGATGCTCTCCAGTGTTCAATGTGCGTAGCCTTGGAAGAAGGAGGAAAATGCGAAATGAGTACCTGTGAAACTGATGGTGAAGGACAGTGTGTTGCATTAATTGTCTATAAAGGTAAAAAAACCACACCAGCTATAAGGTTGGACCTTCTTTGGGCTCCATGTTCCCTTTCCCCTTAAGTGTCTTTTGGGGGGGGGGCTTAGCGATACAATAAAGGGGGATAGAATTCAATGTGGCACTAAGTGAGGAATGTGGGGGGTGGAAAATTAGATTCTAGTGAAGCATTTCAACAACAGAAGACGTGGGGTTCCTAGATCCAAAGAGCAGGGCTAGCACACAGAAAGACCCAGCAGAGTTTAAAATCATGTCACACTTTCTGCAGTAGGACAGCGTGGGGATAGGCTGTTAAAGCTGCTTTAATATCCCATTTAATCCACTAAAGCAGTGGACCCATTTCTATCCCTCTTAGGATTTAAAACACCACACCTTGTTAAGGAAGTTTTCAAATGCTTTACTTACGGATGCAAAAGACTGATTTATTATTTGTTCCATGCAGTGGCAAGCAGAAGTCAGGTACAATGCTCTTTGGTGGAAAACATAGAAGTTTAGTTTCAAAAACGCAGTCTGAGCTTGTAGGAAGCAAGCTCAGACACACTGAATGGTGGAAGAGAGTGTGGAAAGGAAGAGAAGGCTTGACTTCTTCCGTCACTGGAGAAGACAGTGTGGGACCTCAATGATTCTAGAAAACACAGTTTTCTGGTATTAACCCCTTCATACACTAACTAGCACTCAGGCACAATTATGTTTGACTGCAATGTCCCACAGTATGCATGTGGGTAGCAAGGTCTGATCACATAACAAGTATCCCCCCCCCACACACCTTTCCTTCCCATATGAACTGCTTAAACTTGTTCTGGGTTTCTGCTAGAGCAGATTAGGGAGCAGGCGAGGAGTGTGTGCCTATACCCAGAATAGCTTTGTTCCCCAAGAGTAATAAATTGTGTGTTTCTTCTTTCCTTCAGTCATCAGTATTAAAGGTAAAGGTAAAGGTACCCCTGCCCGTACGGGCCAGTCTTGACAGACTCTGGGGTTGTGCGCCCATCTCACTTAAGAGGCCAGGGGCCAGCGCTGTCCGGAGACACTTCCGGGTCACGTGGCCAGCGTGACAAAGCTGCATCTGGCGAGCCAGAGCTGCACACGGAAACGCCGTTTACCTTCCCGCTGGTACGCGGTCCCTATTTATCTACTTGCACCCGGAGGTGCTTTCGAACTGCTAGGTTGGCAGGCGCTGGGACCGAGCAGCGGGAGCGCACCCCGCCGCAGGGATTCGAACCGCCGACCTTTCGATCGGCAAGTCCTAGGCGCTGAGGCTTTAACCCACAGCGCCACCTGCGTCCCACATCAGTATTACCAGACTATTTATTTCTAAGCTCTGCAGAACTCTCAGTAGGGGGCACAGCTCAAAGGACAGCAGTTTAGATCTTTTAGGTGAAATTCAGTTAATCATTGTGGTGGCAATAGTGATGCAAACATTCACTCTTTTCTCTCCTCCTTTTTCCTGCTTTCTGTCCCTTTTCTCAGGTGAGGAAGTTTTTGAAAAAATACTTGGTTGTTCGAAGAAGGATGATGTCACCTGTGATGAAACAAGTGATAACCCAGAAAATGGCATGCATTATAAACTCAAATGCTGTGATGAAAGTGATCTCTGCAATTCAAAGTTTTAAGACTCTGCTCACTTGCAGACAATAAAAGCTTATGCTCTTAGCTTGTCAACTTTTCTTTGAATGTTCTTTATGCAGTGAGGTCATAGTCTGAGACAGTGGCACCAGGTGAGTTCAAAACAGCCAGTACTATTTCTGCAGCAGTGTCCCAAACCTACCCAATTAGCGTGAAAAGGGAGCTTTTGGGCCACTGTAGTTTCTAAAGCTAAGCATCTGGAAACACTGCAATCACAAGGGGCTTTGGATTCAAGAGAATGGTGTGCAAGTTCTGTTAAGCACAATGTGTCAATTATTTGGTTAATTAAAAAGAATTCAATGGATTCCTAAATCCAAAGGTGGGACTAAATACTCTCCAGTAAGAGAGAGCCCAGGGAAGAGTTTTTTGAAGTCACAAAACATGCAGCAGTAAAGCATGGGAATATAGGCAATTTGACCATTTTAAATATCCCATTCTAAGTCAGTTCCAGTGCTTTCCTTTAGCATTTGACAGAGCACATTGGTTAGTAAGTGAAAATGGTTCTTACTTACAAACTTCTAAAGTTTGATTCATGCATTTTCCCATAAAGCAGCAAGCAAAACTGGAAGAAACCTTGGGTTAAAAATACGGTAAAGTTTATATAAGCACACGGTCTAAGCCAGGAGCCCGTGGTTCAGACCTCCATTACATATGGCATTTACATGGTGGGCTGAATAAACAAAGCACTTCTCTAAGCCTTCATCACCAGAGGGGAGGGGGCATGATCAAAGTCTAGGAAAAGAGTTCTGTGGTCTTTACCCCTTCATGCATTAACTGGTACTAAACACACACTGGTTGTATGAAGCTGCAATTACCCCACAAAATGGAACTTCATGGAAAACACATCTGAAGTAATTCCAAAGCATTATATTAGAAAATATTAGATCTAGCTGAAAGACAACATATGGAGATCAGCATTGATTGTGGCAATACAACCTACATCATCACCATCACCATAACCATCATCATCATCACCCCCTGCAAGGCAGGGAGCAGGTCTTCCAGGTCTTTCCTTAAAATCTTCTAACCATGGAGAGTCTACCAACCTAAGAAGGCTGTCTTGTAATGGAGACCCTTAAAAGAAAGCAATGAAAATGATCAAGAATTTCTACATTCCTTCTACCCAGAGAGATCAAACAGGTTGTACCATTAAAAGGCCTCCACTGAGCATCAGATCCAATATAAAGCTACAATTTGTTGTGCCAAATGCCTTTTCTGTATCCATGAAATATAATACTCTAGTTTTATACAATTCCCTGGTATATTATAGTTAATAACTCCTAATTTAAGGCAGCCGGCTATAAAACCATTCTTATGGATAGCAATATAACCAAGCACAAGCATATCACACTTCCTGATCAATATGATATTCTAAAGGTTGAAAGGAGTCTGTATAATATGCCTGCTACATTTCACTCTGCTTTGCAATCAGGACTATATTGGTTTCTTTTCAAGAGTGATGGAGATTTCCATGGCAATTTGATAGTGAAATGAAGGGGTGAAAAGCAAGGAGCACAGAAGAATGAATGGAGCCATCTCTTCACCCTGAACAATAAACTTCCACGTACTTGGGAACAATATATCCAAGTACAGTGGAAAATGAAGTCAGCATCCCCATAAAGCTAATCTGCGCAAGGAAGCATGAAGTGCTCCAAAATCTCCTGGTAGATGGCTGTGTTGACCCTGGACTTAATGAAGCACAGTGGACCATAACCAGCTGATGACATGGCTCCTCAAATCTCTTTTCTGATGAGAGCAGCTTTTGCATCTCATTTGGAAACCAAGGATCCAGAGTCTGGAGGAAGAATGTCTGGAGGAATACAATGCCAGATACTTGAAGTCCAGTGTGATGTTTCCACAGTCTGTGT
The DNA here is from genome assembly GCF_964106915.1 of Podarcis gaigeae. NCBI lineage: Eukaryota > Metazoa > Chordata > Lepidosauria > Squamata > Lacertidae > Podarcis > Podarcis gaigeae. Next base: position 99,570,942 of record NC_139680.1, read on the forward strand.
TGATTTGGGGAGCCATGTCATCTGCATGCTTCTACTTCTCAGAGGTCCAATATTGCTCTATTTGCAATCCTTGTATTGCTGATTTCATTTAATATTCCAATTTTCTGAGATTGTTAATTTGGGGTTTTCATCAGCTGTACGCCATGGTCATCACAATTATGAGTCTATCTCATATATTAGTGTCACCTTTTAAGTTGAATTACTGAAATAAATGAACTTTTCCACGATATTCTAATTTTCTGAGTTTCATCAGAGCAATGAGCCTCATTCTGCTCAGTGGGACATATTTTAAAATAGGCATGCAACATGAAGCTCTGGCCTTTTTACACCTGATCTGGGAGGGTGAGGTGTTGGGGAGAGAGTTGTTGCTCTTGTTGCTGTTGGGTTTGTTTGTTTGTTGTTGTTGTTTTGTATCTTCTGCTGTGGTTTATTGTTAAGTTTGGTTTTGCATTTTCTGTTGATGGCTACTTTTGAGATGTTGTAAGCTGTTAAGGGACATGGGTGGCGCTGTGGGTAAAACCTCAGTGCCTAGGATTTGCCGATCGCATGGTCGGCGGTTCGAATCCCCGCAGTGGGGTGCGCTCCCATTGCTCGGTCCCAGTGCCTGCCAACCTAGCAGTTTGAAAGCACCCCCGGGTGCAAGCATATAAATAGGGACCGCTTACTAGCGGGAAGGTAAACAGCGTTTCCGTGTGCTGCTCTGGCTCGCCAGAAGCGGCTTCGTCACGCTGGCCACGTGACCCAGAAGTGTCTGCGGACAGCGCTGGCTGCTGGCCTCTAGAGTGAGATGAGCACACAACCCTAGAGTCTGTCAAGACTGGCCCGTATGGGCAGGGGTACCTTTACTTTTACCTAAGCTGCCTTGAGTATGGTTTGAACTGTAGAAAGGCAGAATGCAAATAAAAATATGTATGTATGTATGTATGTATGTATGATTACACGTCTTGTCCTGCAGGGGCAAATGTGCCAGTGGAGACTTGCAGAGCCCATTGTAGCCCTGAGCTAAAAGACTCTGTTCCGCCCACACATCATTAGTGTCCTGTTATGAGTGGCCAGTTCATAATGTCACGGCCCACCAGTTTATCTTTATAAGTCCTTTCGGAGTACACTGTGATCTGTAGGGTGGTGTTAACAGGAACAGAGAAGAAGCTTTCTACTCTGGTGGAATCCAGTGCATTTGTTCCTCTATTACTTAGGGTTCTGCTGCAACATACACAGTGTCTTCTGCTTCCAAGATGTCCACCCCAGGCCAACTTTTTCTGGTAATCTGTGCTTTCCTGTGCCTTATACCTGGAGGTATGTTTTCTTCTTCTTCCGAGAGTTGGGGAAGGCATTATCAACCAAGGGAGATAGGTTCAAGGCAGGTAGACTGGTCCAAGGGAGAAGGAAAATGTAACTTAGGTAGATTCACATCGAAATATGAACCAAACCAAACTTCTCCCTCCTCCATAGAATCTCAGCTAAGCCAAAATAAATGACCCTGATTCTGTTATCTGCTGCCGCTTGATGGAAGGATTGTTTTTACCTGACAACTGAAGGAGAGGGAGAGCTAAAGACAACAGTAGTTGCAGTCGAGTGGATGGAGTGGTCCTGCTTCACATTTGCACCTTTCCTGCCAACTGCTACAGCCTGCTGAGATTTATTTATTTATTTATTTATTTATTTATTTATGCATGCCACTCTCCCTAATATTTAAATTGGAATGCCAGGGTAGAGGTATCTCGGTAGAGGTACTTTGCAAATACAGAATGAACTCAAGCTGTGGTCAAATCATGGGCTCCATCATCTCAGAGCTGGGGATGGATGGGTCAATGTATTTCCATTCTGTGCCAACTCCTTTTAATCCCATTTGGGGCAAATTATGTAAGGAAAAATCAACCCAGCTTTTCAAGCAGCAATATTGAATATTCTGAAGAGGTGGTCTGTGGAATGCCTCTTTCCCTCTTTAGTATTTTACAGCTGCTTAGAGCAGCTCTGAGGCCATGTGGCAAAACAAAATTGTGATCTCAGGAATTGACAGTGCTGTCGCTTCCTGGGGAATGGTAATGTAGAAAGGGATGCCTGCCCCTGTGTGCCTATGGGGGCAGCAATTGTAAGATACCAATACAAGAAAGGAAGGAAGGAAGGAAGGAAGGAAGGAAGGAAAGGGGGGCAGAAGGAAAGGAAGCTGAGCCTTGAAAGAAGAGCCCTATTTGTCACCCGTAGACCAGATAGTGATGTGTGCTTGGCTGCAATGTGTTGCCCATGTCAATTTTTCTTGTTTATAAATATGTCCATAGTCTCCAAAGAGTTAACAATCCTTGTACTAACCTAAGGCAGGGATTTCCAAACTTGGGGGTCTCCAGCTGTTGTTGGACTACAAGTTGCATCATCCCTAAATAGCGGGATCTGTGGTCAGGGATGATGGGAAATGTAGTCAAAAAACAAACAGAGGACCAAGTTTGGGAAACCCTGACCTAAGGGATTACTTTCTTGCCGAGAATATGAAGATTTCCAACCTAATGGCTACAAGGCTACCCTCGTTTATTCACATGAGACTTTGGTTTTGTCTTTTGGAGCAGATGCTCTCCAGTGTTCACTGTGCGTAGCCTTGGAAGAAGGAGGAAAATGCGAAATGAATACCTGTGAAACTGATGGTGAAGGACAGTGTGTTGCATTAATTGTCTATAAAGGTAAAAAAACCACACCAGCTATAAGGTTGGACCTTCTTTGGGCTCCATGTTCCCTTTCCCCTTAAGTGTCTTTTGGGGGGGGGGCTTAGCGATACAATAAAGGGGGATAGAATTCAATGTGGCACTAAGTGAGGAATGTGGGGGGTGGAAAATTAGATTCTAGTGAAGCATTTCAACAACAGAAGACGTGGGGTTCCTAGATCCAAAGAGCAGGGCTAGCACACAGAAAGACCCAGCAGAGTTTAAAATCATGTCACACTTTGTGCAGTAGGACAGCTTGGGGATAGGCTGTTAAAGCTGCTTTAATATTCCATTTAATCCACTAAAGCAGTGGACCCATTTCTATCCCTCTTAGGATTTAAAACACCACACCTTGTTAAGGAAGTTTTCAAATGCTTTACTTACGGATGCAAAAGACTGATTTATTATTTGTTCCATGCAGTGGCAAGCAGAAGTCAGGTACAATGCTCTTTGGTGGAAAACATAGAAGTTTAGTTTCAAAAACGCAGTCTGAGCTTGTAGGGAGCAAGCTCAGACACACTGAATGGTGGAAGAGAGTGTGGAAAGGAAGAGAAGGCTTGACTTCTTCCGTCACTGGAGAAGACAGTGTGGGACCTCAATGATTCTAGAAAACACAGTTTTCTGGTATTAACCCCTTCATACACTAACTAGCACTCAGGCACAATTATGTTTGACTGCAATGTCCCACAGTATGCATGTGGGTAGCAAGGTCTGATCACATAACAAGTATCCCCCCCACACACCTTTCCTTCCCATATGAACTGCTTAAACTTGTTCTGGGTTTCTGCTAGAGCAGATTAGGGAGCAGGCGAGGAGTGTGTGCCTATACCCAGAATAGCTTTGTTCCCCAAGAGTAATAAATTGTGTGTTTCTTCTTTCCTTCAGTCATCAGTATTAAAGGTAAAGGTAAAGGTACCCCTGCCCGTACGGGCCAGTCTTGACAGACTCTGGGGTTGTGCGCCCATCTCACTTAAGAGGCCAGGGGCCAGCGCTGTCCGGAGACACTTCCGGGTCACGTGGCCAGCGTGACAAAGCTGCATCTGGCGAGCCAGAGCTGCACACGGAAACGCCGTTTACCTTCCCGCTGGTAAGCGGTCCCTATTTATCTACTTGCACCCGGAGGTGCTTTCGAACTGCTAGGTTGGCAGGCGCTGGGACCGAGCAGCGGGAGCGCACCCCGCCGCAGGGATTCGAACCGCCGACCTTTCGATCGGCAAGTCCTAGGCGCTGAGGCTTTAACCCACAGCGCCACCTGCGTCCCACATCATTATTACCAGACTATTTATTTCTAAGCTCTGCAGAACTCTCAGTAGGGGGCACAGCTCAAAGGACAGCAGTTTAGATCTTTTAGGTGAAATTCAGTTAATCATTGTGGTGGCAATAGTGATGCAAACATTCACTCTTTTCTCTCCTCCTTTTTCCTGCTTTCTGTCTCTTTTCTCAGCTGAGGAAGTTTTTGAAAAAATACTTGGTTGTTCGAAGAAGGATGATGTCACCTGTGATGAAACAAGTGATAACCCAGAAAATGGCATGAATTATAAACTCAAATGCTGTGATGAAAGTGATCTCTGCAATTCAAAGTTTTAAGACTCTGCTCACTTGCAGACAATAAAAGCTTATGCTCTTAGCTTGTCAACTTTTCTTTGAATGTTCTTTATGCAGTGAGGTCATAGTCTGAGACAGTGGCACCAGGTGAGTTCAAAACAGCCAGTACTATTTCTGCAGCAGTGTCCCAAACCTACCCAATTAGCGTGAAAAGGGAGCTTTTGGGCCACTGTAGTTTCTAAAGCTAAGCATCTGGAAACACTGCAATCACAAGGGGCTTTGGATTCAAGAGAATGGTATGCAAGTTCTGTTAAGCACAATGTGTCAATTATTTGGTTAATTAAAAAGAATTCAATGGATTCCTAAATCCAAAGGTGGGACTAAATACTCTCCAGTAAGAGAGAGCCCAGGGAAGAGTTTTTTGAAGTCACAAAACATGCAGCAGTAAAGCATGGGAATATAGGCAATTTGACCATTTTAAATATCCCATTCTAAGTCAGTTCCAGTGCTTTCCTTTAGCATTTGACAGAGCACATTGGTTAGTAAGTGAAAATGGTTCTTACTTACAAACTTCTAAAGTTTGATTCATGCATTTTCCCATAAAGCAGCAAGCAAAACTGGAAGAAACCTTGGGTTAAAAATACGGTAAAGTTTATATAAGCACACGGTCTAAGCCAGGAGCCCGTGGTTCAGACCTCCATTACATATGGCATTTACATGGTGGGCTGAATAAACAAAGCACTTCTCTAAGCCTTCATCACCAGAGGGGAGGGGGCATGATCAAAGTCTAGGAAAAGAGTTCTGTGGTCTTTACCCCTTCATGCATTAACTGGTACTAAACACACACTGGTTGTATGAGGCTGCAATTACCCCACAAAATGGAACTTCATGGAAAACACATCTGAAGTAATTCCAAAGCATTATATTAGAAAATATTAGATCTAGCTGAAAGACAACATATGGAGATCAGCATTGATTGTGGCAATACAACCTACATCATCACCATCACCATAACCATCATCATCATCACCCCCTGCAAGGCAGGGAGCAGGTCTTCCAGGTCTTTCCTTAAAATCTTCTAACCATGGAGAGTCTACCAACCTAAGAAGGCTGTCTTGTAATGGAGACCCTTAAAAGAAAGCAATGAAAATGATCAAGCATTTCTACATTCCTTCTGCCCAGAGAGATCAAACAGGTTGTACCATTAATAGGCCTCCACTGAGCATCAGATCCAATTTAAAGCTACAATTTGTTGTGCCAAATGCCTTTTCTGTATCCATGAAATATAATACTCTGGTTTTATACAATTCCCTAGTATATTATAGTTAATAACTCCTAATTTAAGGCAGCCGGCTATAAAACCATTCTTATGGATAGCAATATAACCAAGCACAAGCATATCACACTTCCTGATCAATATGATATTCTAAAGGTTGAAAGGAGTCTGTATAATATGCCTGCTACATTTCACTCTGCTTTGCAATCAGGACTATATTGGTTTCTTTTCAAGAGTGATGGAGATTTCCATGGCAATTTGATAGTGAAATGAAGAGGTGAAAAGCAAGGAGCACAGAAGAATGAATGGAGCCATCTCTTCACCCTGAACAATAAACTTCCACGTACTTGGGAACAATATATCCAAGTACAGTGGAACCTTGGTTCTCGAACGGCTTAGTTGATGAACAATTGGCTCCTGAATGCCAAAAACCTGGAAGTAAGTGTTCTGGATTTCAAATGTTTTCGGAAGCCAAATGTCCAACTTGGTTGTTGGCTATTGTTTCCGGGGCACCGGGACTTCTGGAATAGATTAAGTTTGAAAATCAAGGTTCCACTGTACATTTTATGGGGAAAGTGCTGCAAATGGAGGTATTTCCCTCATTTCCTGGATTGAAGTCACAAGGGAACATGAACAGAGGGCTTCTTCTTTAAAAAAAAACAAAACACTGCATGGCTAAAAAGCAAGGCTATTTAATATCTAACTTCAATTTAAGTGCCAGGTCACTACTGCTGATTCTGTGTAGATATCCTCACTCATAAACAGAATTCTAGGTGATGCATACTGACTCCAAGTATCAAATCTGTTATTCCAATCACTTTTTGTTTAACCTTGCCCACAAACCTTTGGAAAGTGCCTAGAATGTACAGAACACTGTTTATTCCCGCAACTTGGAAGATCAATGAGTTTAATAGTATTTGAGGAAGCAACCCTTAAATTTTTGACATGACTATTATTTTGCATTCCCAGAAACTGAAATGGCACAGCCATCGGTCTATGGGCCTTGTCTGAGTTTTTCATTTCTTCATCTGCCTTTCATGTATGTGTGTTCTTGGCCAGCGAAGGCATTTGCTCTGGTACACTTCCCACAGTGTACTGTGCTATCTGGAACATCTGGTAGAGATCAGCCAGATTCATCTATACTGTGTACTTTAACTACAATGTGTACTAGTGTGCTCTGCTTAAGGGTTTCTTGTGTGCCCTGAATGCATTTCTAACGTGCAGGAGCTTTGCGTACCTATATGTCAGGAATACTTTCGCTGGCAATCACACATTGAGAGCTGCTTCTGAATACTACCAGTAGTTGCTGAAAATAACCAGAGGGAAGAAGACCCTTGTGCTTGGGTCCTTCAAGCCAGTTTCCCACAGGAATTTGGCTGACTCTTGTGAGAACAGGATGCTGGACCGGATTGGTCATTGGCTTGATCCTGCAGGCTCTTCTCATGTTCTTAATTTTGCAATCTAAACCAAATTCTGAAATTCTAAACATGGTACAATTGTACCTTGGTTGACAAATACCTTAGCAGTCTAACCTTTTGGCTCCCGAACGGCTCAAACCCAGAAGTGAGTGTTCTGGTTTGCAAACATTCTTTTGGAAGCTGAATGTCTGGTGGGGTTTCTGTGGCTTCTAATTGGGTGCAGGAAGCTCCTGGAGCCAATTGGAAGCCACGCCTTGGAAGTCGAACCTTTTTGAAGTAGAAAGGGCTTCCAGAAAGGATTCCATTTGGCTTCCAAAGTATGACTGTATTACTAAATATTTTGGACATTACCTTTACCATTATGAAATGTAATCTTCATGTTCATTCAGTGAAACCTGACAGCAACTCAACAAGATAAATTTGTGCATTTGCAACAATGCACAACAATGTGATCCTGTATGGGTCTACTCAGAAATCAGCACTGCTGAGTTCAATGGAGCCGATTCCCTGGTCTCTTTAATACATAACAAAACAGAGGACATTGCAAGTCCATCCTTCTTCATTAGGTGGGGGAAATGCATTTAATCTTTCAGGAACCCTGAGACTCAGTCACTGCTCCCATTGTTCGGTGCAGCTCCTGCCCATTTAGTAGTTCAAAAGCATGTTAAGTGCAAGTAGATAAATAGGTACCACTCCAGCGGGAAGGTAAATGGCATTTCCGTGCGCTGCTCTGGTTTGCCAGAAGCGGCTTAGTCATGCTGGCCACATGACCCGGAAGCTGTCTGCTGACAAACGCCGGCTCCCTCGGCCTATAGAACAAGATAAGCGCTCAACACCAGAGTTGTCCACGACTGGACCTAACGATCAGGGGTGCCTTTACTTTTTACTATCAAAATCTGCTACAAGATTGTTACCTCCGTCTTTTGTATACAGTGAGGCTGCAATCCTGTATGCACCTGAGGAGAAAGGCTCATTGAACTCAATGGGGCTTACTGTTGAATAGGCATGTCCAAGGTTGCAATGTAAATATAACCTTGTTTGTGGTGTTAAAATGGACATTTCTAGAATTTAATTACAGTAAAATATAAATATTAAAACACCCATCCATAGATTAGTGTGCAAGAAGTGAAAATATTGATGATTACAGATCTTGTCCTGCAGTTTTTTGGTCCTAAAAGTGGCAGGTGTGCCAGTGGAGACTTTCAGAGGCCATTGAAGCCCTGACATCAAAGAATCTGTTCCACCCACACTTCAATATCACTTAAATTGGGATTTTTGTTCTGTGATGAGTGGCCAGTTCATGATGTTATGGCCCACTCATTTATCTTTATAGTCCCTTTCTGAGGACACCATGATCTCTAGGCTGTTGTTAAAAGGATCAAAGGAAGAAGCTTCTCCACCCTGGAGGAATCCAGTAAAGGTCCACATCTATTCCTCTGTGATTTGGGGCTCTGCTGGAGAACACACCCTTTGATACCAAGATGTCCATCCCAAGTCAAGTACTTCTGGCAATCTCTGTTTTCCTGTTCCTTACACCTGGAGGTATGTTCTTTTTGCAAGAGCTGGGAAAAGCACTGTCAGCCAAGGGAGGCAGCTTAAGTGCAGGTTGACAGGCCTAAGAGAGAAGGCAAATGCAACTTTAGTTTAATACTGAAAAATCTGAACTTAGCCAATGAAATGGCCCTTCTTCTGTTCCATCCCTCTGTTGCACCTGAATGGAAAGACTGTTGCTACGTGGCGGTTGAGGGAGAGGGCGAGCCAAGGGCAGCTGTTGTTGCAGTAGAGCTGATCAGAGAATCTTAGAGCTGGAAGGGACCCAAGAGTCATCTAGTCCAACCCCCTGCAATCAATGATGAGGTGGCCCTGCTTCACATCTCTTCCTTTACTGCAGCCTGCTACAGTCTGCTCAAATTTATTCATTTAAGCCACTCTCCCTAATATTTAAATTTGTGTGTCAGGACTTTTCTTAGTAAAGATACTTTGCAAGTAGAAAATAAGACTCAAGATTTGAGCAGGCTATCGGTGTCGTGCAGCGGTAAATTAATCAAAGCAGAGTCTTCTTCATAAACAGAATAAAACTTTTACTCAAGAAAATAAAGTTGTTCATAAACAGCATAATTAAAGAGTATACACAGAGTGCTCATAGCAGCTATCTGACTCTTCACAGAGCCACAGTTACAGATTTACTAGAGTCCTGGAGACACTCTGTCTTCAACAACACAACACACACACCAAGCTGAGACACACACTGGCTGGCTACTTTTGTAGGGAGAATGAGTCTTCACTCAAGATGTGTCATGGGTCACAGTGACTTAGCAGTTTGCTGTTAACAGTTAGCAGTTAGCAGGCTTGAATGATTGTGTAGGCCTTACTGCTTCTGCTCTCAAAAACCTTTGTCTCAGGACAATAGGTTCCATCATCTAAGAGCTAGGGATGGGTGGATCAATATATTTCCCTCCTGGGGTGGCACCCATATTGTGTGAGGAACAAGCCATCAGAAATCCACCCAGCTTTACAAGCAGAAATATGAAGTTCTGAAGAGGTGGTCTGGGGGCTGCCTCTTTCTCCCTTTAACATTTTACAACTGCTTAGAACAGTTCTGTGGTCATGTTCTGTCCCTTCCTGCGGAATTATATGGCGAAAGAGATGCCTGCCCCTGGGAGCAGCAATTTTAAAGCTATCAGATACATTGTACAGAAATAAGAGAAGAGAGCTGAGGCAGTCCCTGTTGTTGTTTTCCCAATGTCTGTACATCAGGAATTCTGAAAGCAAGATAGGGAACCATTTCTTTTCTAAAAGTGCACTGCTGGTGAACATTCCTTATTTTGCAAATGGATGGGATCATCAAATCAACATGGTTTGTAACCTAGGGGCTGCCAAAGTGTCATCCCCTCCCGCTCTCATTGATGGAATTAGCTTTGAAAGAAGAACCCTATGTGTTACCCACAGAACAAGTTGTGATGTATGTTTGGTTGTTGTGTGTTCCCTGAGTCAGTTTCTCCTGAGTGTAAATATGTCCATGGTCCTCGACTATTACTAACCCAAGTCAGGATTTTCCAAACTTCCTTTGTTGGTGAGAATATGAAGACCTCCAATGAAATGGCTACAAAACCACCGTCATTTATTCACATGGGATTTTGGTTTTGTCTTTTGGAGCAGATGCTATCGTCTGTCTGCACTGTGTAGCCATTCTACCAGAAGTCCCATGCAACCTCCAAACCTGTGAAACTAAAGATGGAAGCCCCTGCATGGCCCTCCTCATATATACAAGTAAGAACCAGCAGCTAAGGTTGTCCTATCTTTGGGCTCCACCTCCCCCTTCTCCTTAAGTTCCATTTATTTTGGCTTAGTAATGCAATAAAGGGAAAGAGGTCACAGAAATGCCCTTATCACATGCCTCAGCATTTAGGAGTTTATAATGTTTCCAGCAACAGTAGGAAAAACATGGAAAGATTCTTGGCTATGTACATGTCAATATTGTGATATGTTAGGGGAATGCTCTGGGTGAAATTCCATGTAGCACAAAGTGTGGGGTGGAAAAATTAGATTTTGGTTACCCATGTGTGTGGGTGAACAAGAGAAGAGCCAGCAAGATACCTAGATAAAAAGAGCAGACAGAAAGACCCAGGAGAGTTTAAAATCATGTCACAATTTGTGCAGCAGTACAACTAGGGACAGGCTATTAAACCTGTTTTAATATCCCATTTATTCCACAGAGCACTGAACAAAGCACACACTGAGAGATAAGTTTACAAATGCTTTACTTACAGATTCAAAAGTTGGATTTATCTGTTGTTCCATGCAGCAGCAAGGAGAACACATGCAGAATACTCACATGGAAAATACAGAAGCATAGTTTCAAGCAAGTAGTCTGGGCTTGTATATAGCAAGCACAGACATGTCTTTCTTTTTTATTTTATTTTTTTATCAATAAATTTTTATTATTTTCTTTACACAGTTGTTTTACAATACATTAAACCACATATGCACTTTTAGCTCTGCCGAGCTTGCGACTTCCCTCCTTACCTTCAGTGGGTATCCCTTATTCTCTTCAGTCGCGTATTTTAATTTTTATCCTAATATCTATATTATACATTGTAGGAGTTCCTTCAGCCCTGCCAGTGTTTTTAAGTTTTTACAATTATCCTTTAAATACACAATAAATTTACTCCAACTTTCCTGGAATCTCTGATCATTCTGATCCCGAATCCTGCTGGTCAGTTTGGCTAACTCCGCGTAGTTAATCATTTTCATCTGCTACTCTGCAATGGTAGGGACTTCTTGTAGTTTCCAATTTTGGGCCAACATATTCCTTGCCGCAGCTGTGGTGTACATAGATAGTCTTTGGTCCATTTTCTTAATCTCCCTCCCCATCAAACCCAACAAAAAAGCCTTTGTTTTTTGGGGGGAAAGGTATATTTAAATATTTTCTTAAGTTCATTATAGATCAACTCCCCAAAATTCTTAACTTTATCGCAAGTCCACCACATGTGATAGAAATCTCCATTCGTCTCTTTGCATTTCCAGCATTTCTTGTCCCTCATCCTATATATGTGGACAGTGGAATTTGCTGCCAAGGAGTGTGGTGGAGTCTCCTTCTTTGGCGGTCTTTAAGCAGAGGCTTGACAACCATATGTCAGGAGTGCTCTGATGGTGTTTCCTGCTTGGCAGGGGGTTGGACTCAATGGCCCTTGTGGTCTATTCCAACTCTATGATTCTATGATTCTATATTTTCGCCAGCTTTACTGGTGTCAAATGCCACCTATAAATCATCGTCATTAAATTTTCTTTTAGAGCCGTACATGCCGTGAATTTCATACTTTCATTCCATAATTTTAGCCATGCATCCAATTCAATATTATGCCCAAAATCTATAGCCCATTTTATCATTGCTTCTTTCACCTCTTTATCTTTTGCAAACCATTCTAATAACAAATCATACATCTTAGATAATATTTAACCTCTGCCTTCTATTAATTCTAATTGAAATCTTGATTCAGCTTGAACCCAGCCTTCCTTTTATCCTCACTCAGTATATCGTTCACCTGATTGCAGCCAACCTGTAAACATGCCTTCTATTTGATCATATGGTTTAAGCTTTAACCCTTGTTCCATTTTTCTAATGATTTCCTCATAGGTGGCTTGCCTTCCTTCCATATTCACTTTTTTGACAGTCAATACCTCTATTGGCAATATCCACCATGGGATTTTCCTTTCCAATAAATTTAAATTGACCTTCTGATCACATGATTTAAAAAACCTTTATGAACTTTTACCTTATCATACCACAGGTACGAGTGCTACCCGTACCTATTGTCAGGATCTTCTAAATCCAAAAGGTCTGTTTTTTCCAATGTTATCCATTCCTTTAACCATACGAGACAGGACGCTTCATAATAGAGATTCATATCTGGTAAGGCAAATCCACCTCTTTCTTTTTTATCTATCAATATTTTCATTTTAATCCTCGGCTTCTTTCCGTGCCAGATGAATCTAGACAATATTTTTTGCCATTCTCTACATTGTCCTGTCCCTTTGATCACTGGAATTGTTTGGAATAAGAATAATATTCTAGGCAAAATGTTCATCTTAATCACTGATATTCTGCCTAAAAAGGATAATTTCAGCCTGTTCCAAATTTCTAAATCCTTTTTAATCTCTCTCCATGTGATTTCATAATTATCTTTATACAAATTTATATTTTTCATTGTCAGCCAAATTCCAAGGTATTTCACTTTCTTAACCACCATAATTCCTATCCTATGTTGCAATTCCTCTGTCTCTTCTTTATTCATAATATATATATGAATATATGTGAGAAAATAAGCACAGACACGTCTTTCCTGGCTGCTGCATGGTTGAAGAGAGTGTGAGCATGCACTTCCGCCTGCACTGGAGAAGAGGGTGTGCATCTTAACTGAGTCTAGGGAACATGGTTCTCTTGTCTTACTTTATACACCAATTAGCGCTCCTGCACACTTATCCTTGACAGCAATTTCCCAGTTTGATTGTGGGTAGTTAGGTCTGCTCACATAACAATCTTCCCCCCACCTCTCCTATCCACATGCATGCCTGAGGTTTTCCCCTCCCCTCTAGAGCAGATTTAGGAGTCCACGAGGATGGGGAGGGTGGAACATGTGTGCCTATACTGAGAATAGCATCAGCATTACCCGACTACAGGCAACTCCTCACTTGTGCAGGGATTCCATTCCCAGCTGCCACATGCACCAGCAAAACATATGTAATTGTGTCCTTCCCTTCTCCGCCCCTGCTCTGCCCTCACCTCACCCCCTTCTGGTGCCAAAAATGCCACATTGACAGCAGCCCCTCGTGGGCTGATTGTGCACAGGTAGGGCTGTGCCTGTTATTGTTTCTGTGCTCTGAAGTGGTTTAGTCATGCTGGTCACATGAGCCAGAAAGCTGTCTGTGGGCAAACGCCGGCTCCCTCGGCCTGAAAGTGAGATGGGCGCCGCAACTCCATAGTCGCCTTTGACTGGACTTAACCGTCCAGGGGTCCTTTACCTTTTATTTTACTATATACAGTGGTACCTCGGGTTAAGAACTTAATTCAGTCTGGCGGTCCGTTCTTAACCTGAGGTACCACTTTAGCTAATGGGGCCTCCCTCTGCCACCACGCTACTGCTGTGCAATTTTTTGTTCTCATCCTGAAGCAAAGTTCTTAGCCTGAGGTACTATTTCTGGGTTAGCAGAGTCTGTAACCTGAAGCGTCTGTAACCCGAGGTACCACTGTATACTCCAAACTCCCAGTCAATAGGGAATACAGACACAACTCATTGGAGAGCACCTTGGTTATTTTATGTGAAATCCAGGTACTCATTGTTGTTGTGGTGGTGATGACCCAAACATTCACTCTTTTTTCTCTTCCTCTTTCCTCCCTTTCACCCCTTGTCTCAGATGGGAAAGTTTCTGGGAAAGTACTTGGTTGCAGGAACCCTAATTCTCCGAAGTGTGGTTCTGTAGTTTATAAGCCAGAGATCGTAACCCATTATGAACTCCACTGCTGCAGGGGTAAGGATTTATGCAATGGAAAATTGTAAGACAGCCTGAAAGCAACATCAAGATTCTACACTCCTGCAAACAATAAAAGTTTGTGCTGTTTCCCCTTGGCTTGTCAATTTTTTAAATTCTTTTTGTTTTAATTGTTCTACGTGAATTGATCTAGTGGTCCGGGTTAGCAGGCAGGGGCTGGGGGTTTAAAATGGAAAGTATTCTACAAAGCTAAGCATTTAGGAACACTGAAAACCCAAGGGGCTTTGGTTTCAAGAGAATGGTGGGTAAATTTATTACGGACAATGTGTTGATTATTTAGTTAATTGGAAAGAATTTACTGGATCCCTAAATTCAAACATGGAACTGAAGACTCTGGTAATAAAGAGCCCCCCCACAGTGTTTTAAAAATACAGTAGTAAAGCATGGGCATATGGGCTGTTAGATCTTCTAGAGATCCCATTCTAAGTCAGTTACAGTGTTTCCCCTTTCTACCTTCTGTAATATTTAATAAACCACACCGTTTAGTAAGTTAAAATGGTTTTACTTACAATCTCCAAAGGTCAGATTCATGTGTTTTTGCATACAGCAGCAAGAAAAACTCAGGCTGAAACCTTGGGTTACAAAATATGGTAGAACGTTTATAAACATAAGAAGAGTCTCCTGGATCAGGCCAATATTTTATCTAGTCCAGCATCCTGTTCTAATAGGGACCAACAAGATGCCTGCAGGTAAACGGCAAGGAGGACCCAAACACAAGAGCACTCTGCCCTCCTGCAGTTTCCAGCAACTGACCATGGAGGCAAAGCATATACCTCAATCATAGCTAATGGTCATTGTTGGCCTCCCACTCCATGAATTTGACCAGTTCTCTTTCAAAGGCACCTAAGCTGGTGGCCATAACTGCCTTCTGTAGGAGCCAATAGCTCTGTGGTCATATGTGAACGATTCCATTCACTCACAAAAAGGAAAGCTGGTGTTGAGGACAGCATCCTCACAGAGCATGTGAAAAGTATTGCTAATTAGAAGGGCAAGTATATTATGTTTATGACACTATGGGCTCATCCCATGATGTGCCTCCAGCGTGGCCCACCATCTGCTAGGGCTGATGGGAACAGAGAACAGCTAAGACAGGCTCGACATATATTAAACAAGTGCCCAGTGGCGTTGCTGCCATCACCATTGGCTATAGCACTGCGCCATCTCTAGTTTGTGTTTGCCAATAGATCACATCAAAAGAAAAGACAAGAGAAGAAATCCAAGATATGAACACGGTGCCCCATATATACTAAGCCTGTACTTGGCTATGACTCTTCTCAGAACAGAGATGGAGACATAGCTGTCAACTTTTCCCTTTTCTTGAAAGGAATCCTATTAGGAATAAGGGAATTTCCCTTAAAAAAAGAGGGAAACTATGGATGCAGAATCTCTTCCAGATGTTGTTGGACTTCAGCTGCCAGCTGCCCTAGCCAGGATGGCCAAAGTATTTTAATTGTGTCAGTTTGACAAGATTTCTCTACCACCTATTTGACAAAAAACCCTGTAGTTTTCATAAGGACATATAAAATATTCATTAAAAATACTGATAAGATATTAGATAGAGTTACAGAGTGGGTGTCTCTGAGAAATATTAATGGGTAGGCACTTCCAGGGAGCAGGGGCTATGCTAAAGGAGCAGTTTATTGGGGTGGATGTGTTGAATAATTCTCTCTATATAGCTGACAGATGAGGAATCAGAAGTTCTTGGAATCAGGTGGGGGATTTCCCCCATTTCTTGGATTGAAGTCACAAGGGAACAAAGGGAACGTGAACAGAGGGCACCTTCTCATTTTGAAATAACATGGCATGGCTGATAAATTGCAAAGCAATTTAATATGTACCGTATT
Organism: Podarcis gaigeae; assembly: GCF_964106915.1. Lineage (NCBI taxonomy): Eukaryota > Metazoa > Chordata > Lepidosauria > Squamata > Lacertidae > Podarcis > Podarcis gaigeae. The sequence continues at coordinate 99,586,768 of NC_139680.1, forward strand.
TTTTGCTCTATAAGACACCCCAGACCATAAGACTCACCTAGTTTTTGGAGGAGGAAAACAAGAAAAAAAATGTTCTGAATCCCAGAAGTCAGAACACCGAGAAAGATCATTGTTCTGGCTTCTGGGATAGCTGTGCAGCCTCTTCAGGACAGCGGGATGAACGCTCCCCATGCCCTGAAGAGGCTTCGCGTGGCTAAGCCAGAAGCTAGAACAGTGAGAGGGAGCGCTCACTGCATTCACTCCATAACACACACACACATTGCCCCTTACTTTTTAGGTGGGAAAAAGTGCATCTTATAGAGCGAAAAATATGGTAACTGCTTCTTAATTGGTCACTCCGTCCAATTCAGTGTGGATATCCTCACTGACAACGTGAGGGCTAGGTAATCCCTCCTGACTCCAAGCATCATATCTGTTGTTCCAACCACTTCCTCTTTATCCCTGCCCATAAACCTTTGAAAATGTGCCTGGAAAGTACACTACACCCCTGACTACCCCAAGAGCTTTGAAGATCAATGAGTCCAGTAGTGTTTAAGGGAGCTCCCTGTCCCAGATTCACTAGCAGTTTAAGAAGGTGAGCTTTATTTATTTTTTAAAAAATCCTCCCCCACAAGTGTTGTGGCCAATGGCATGGCCAATCCAGTCCAGCATCCTGTTGTCTATTCAGAGTCCCTAAATGCTTAGCTTTGTAGAATAAGGTAAAGCGACCCCTGACCATTAGGTCCAGTCGTGACTGACTCTGGGGTTGCTGCGCTCATCTCACTTTATTGGCCGAGGGATCCGGCGTACAGCTTCCGGGTCATGTGGCCATCATGACTAAGCCGCTTCTGGCGAACCAGAGCAGCGCATGGAAACACCGTTTATCTTCCTGCCGGAGCGGTACCTATTTATCTACTTGCACTTTGACGTGCCTTTGAACTGCTAGGTTGACAGGAGCTGGGACTGAGCAACGGGAGCTCACTCCGTTGTAGGGATTCAAACCACCGACCTTCTGATCAGCAAGTCTCTGTGTTTTAACCCACAGTGCCACCTGCGTCCCAGCTTTGTAGAACACAGTGGCCAAACTGTATTCATGAGGGGGGGATAGTACTTTCTCTTTCGAACCCCCAGTGCCTGCCTGCTTTCCCAGACCACTAGACCACTTCTCATAGCTCAATTAAAACAAAAACAATAAAAATTGACAAGCCAGGGGAAAACAGCATAAACGTTTATTGTTTGCAGGAGTGTAGAATCTTTCAGCCTGTCTTACAGTTTTGCATTGCAAAAACCCTTACCCCTTCAGCACTGGAGTTCATAATGGGTGGTGAGCTCTGGCTTATAAGTTATAGAACCACACTTCAAAGACTTATCCGTCTTTCAACCAAGTATTTTGCCAGTAACCGAGACAAGGGGTGGAAAGGAGGAAAGAGGAAGAGAGAAAAGCGTGAATGTGTGGGTCATGACCACCACCACGACAATGATTAACTGGATTTCACATAAAATATCCAAGGTGGTCTCCAATAAGTTGTGTTTGTATTCCCTATTGACTGGGAGTTTGGTGTATATATTGCATCAGAGTACAGAAATAAATGCAGGCACCATCTTCTTGCGCACAATCAGCACACGTGGAGCTGCTGACATGAGCAGCATTTTTGGCACCAGAAGGGAATGAGGTGAGGGCAGGGGCAGAAAAGGGAGGGACAGAATTACATGTGTTTTGCTGATGCATGGGGCATCTGGGAATGGAACGCCTGCACAAGTAAGGGTTCCATTCCCACAACACCAGATTTAATTTTAAAAGTTGGCAGGTGTCAGTATATAGGTAGAAAAATTCAATTTCAGAATTCATAGGGCTGAAAGGGATGCAGTGGGGTGAAGGGAAGGATCTGGACAGTCTGAGCCAGAAGTTCATAGATCCCACTTGAAAATGCCCAAAGGCGCTGTGTAGTAAGAAGCTGAATTGATGGCTTGAACCATAACTTTTGATAAAAAAATACAGAGTTGATGAAAGTTTTGAAAGTAGAGGAAATAAGAGTGATTATATATATATATATATATATATGCTTTCGTAGATTTTCACGGGTACAGGAATGCAGGTTTTGGTGTCCTCGGGTGTCTTCCCGTGTAAAAGTTGGGGTGTCTAGGCGACGTTTCGACGAGGTCTCACTCGTCATCTTCAGGCTGGTGCTTTCGGCTTCTTGTTACTGGAACAGAGCGGGATCTCAATGTTTGAGTTCCTATAAATACTGTAGAGGGGGTGTGGTGTCTAGCCTCCAATGTTCTGGGCAGAGAGGAAGTTCTGGGAACTTCCTCTGCCTGGGAACTTCCTCTCTGCCCAGAACATTGGAGGCTAGACACCACACCCCCTCTACAGTATTTATAGGAACTCAAACATTGAGATCCCGCTCTGTTCCAGTAACAAGAAGCCGAAAGCACCAGCCTGAAGATGACGAGTGAGACCTCGTCGAAACGTCGCCTAGACACCCCAACTTTTACACGGGAAGACACCCGAGGACACCAAAACCTGCATATATATATATATATATATATATATCCAGTTAATTATTTTTGATTAACCAAGAAATCAACACATTGTGCATAACACTTGCCCACCATTCTCTTGAAACACAAGCTTCTCATGTTTCAAGTGTTCCTTAATGTTTAGCTTTGCAGAATACAGTGACCAAAATTCTCAACTTTCATGCTGTTTGGGCTGCTTTTTTCCTTTTTAAATCATTTTTCTTGAGTTTCACCTTTTAAAAATCCAATCAAATTACATAGAATGTTCAAAATTAAACAAATACATATCAAATAGTCCAAATATTCAGCCTAAATTATAAATATTTTGTTGGGACTTCCCATGCTTCAAGTTTGGCGGGCTCTGATCTGTTTGGGGTTCTATCAGATACTGCAGCCAAAATAATACTGGCAATTTTGAACACTTACCCACCCCCCCATCTTGGACCATTACACCACAGAATATAGCATATTTGAAAGAAAGGAAAAAACAAGAAAGGTTGACAAGCTGAGGGGGAACAGAATAAACGTTTATTCTTTGCAGGAAGGCAGAATCTTGAGGTGGCTCTCAGCCTGTTTTAAAAGCTTGCATTGCAGAAATCTGTATCATCACAGCACCTGAGTTCCTGAAGCATGTTCTTTCGCTGTAAAGAATTTTCACACCGCACTTTATCCTTCTTTGCACAATGGAGTATTTTATCTATAAACTTCTCATCTGAGACAAGGTGTGAAGAGGAAGAAAGAGGAAAAGAGAAAAGAGTGAAGGTTTGTATCATCCTCACCCTCAGTTCCCACAATGATTAAGCGGAATTCACTTAAAATATCCAAGGTGCTCTCCACTAAAAAGCCTGGTAATACTGATGGCTGAAAGAATAAAGAAACACAAGGGCTGAATCGAGACATATATATATATATAATTAGGAAAACGTGTTGTAAACTTCATAATGGGAAATCACGTTGGAGAAAAATGGGACTCCACAGCGCCATCCAGTGTCATAGTGTTATAACGCATATAAAACACTTTTTCTTTACTAATGCAGCTGAGTCCAAGGTTTATTACTTTGGGGAAACAAAGCTATTTTGAATACAGGTACACATGTCTCTCCCCAACTTCTTCAACACCCCCTAAATCTGCACTAGAATGTAGAGAGAAACACACAAACAAGTTTAGGAGGCACATATGGGAAGGAGTGGAGTGGAGTATTGTGTGGTACCCTCATGCATACAGTGGGATATTGCAGTGAAACATAAGTATGCATGGAGGCTTTGAGACCAGAGAGCTGTGTTTTATAGAATTAGGTCGCACACCCTCTTTTCTGGTGATGTAAGTATCTTTTTTGTCCTTCTTTTAATTATTTCAATGTGCGGGGGGGGGGGTGACAATAATTTTTCTGCACCGGGTACCACCTGACTTTGCTACGCCACTGGGTGATGGAGGAAATAAGACCTTCTCTTCCTTTCTACACTCACACTCTCTTCAACTATGTAACAACCTGGAAAGAAATGTCTCAGCTTGCTGCAAAAAGCTCAGACTGCATGCTTGAAGCTATGCTTCTGACAAAGGCATTTCCATGAATTATTCCCCTTCTTGTATCACTAAGCTGAAAGAAATGGAAAATAAGCAGAAGGGGAATGTGGACCATGGAGCCCAAACAAGGCACAACCTTTGCAGCTGTTTCTTACTTTTATAGGTGATGATGCCAACACAGATTCCTTCATCATCAACTTCACATATTTGGTGTTTGCATGGTATTCCTGGTATCATAACGATGCATTTTATACAGAGGCGAGCATCTGCTCCAAAAGAGAAAACAAAAATGTTGTGAATAACGGAGGGTTGCTTTCATTGATGGATTATATTTTTATGCCACTTTTCATTCAAAGGAACCCCAAAGTGTCTTAGAAACAATGAATGACAATAGCATCATAGAGCAACAGAAATACAGCAGAAAGTTGTTGGACTATATGGAACTGGCGGAAATGACTGGCAGAATCCGAGACCAGGGAGAAGAGTCGGTGGAAGAAGACCGGAAAAAGTTTAAAGACTATTTACAGAAACACTGTAAAATCAATGAATGTTAGAAAAATGTTGGAATGAAGTTATATGGCTTTAGTAGAAATGTTATAAGGAACCAAGTACAAATAGATTATTAGTGTATTAAAGGGAAAAATAAGGTTAGAATATGTTAAGATAATTACAGGACAGAAAACAGAGGAAGATGGGAAGGAATTGCTGAAACAATTAACTGAAGTGGAAAACAAAAAGGGAGGTGTGAGGAGGTTATTGAAACATTTGAATGAAAGATAAGATATTGAAATTGATTGATGTGTCTTAAATTGTTTTTGTTTTGTTTTGTTAGTTTAATGTCTTAGTGTTAGTGTTATGTAGGTGTTATGTTATATAGTGTTTTTGTTTTTGTATTGTATTGTTTTGTTTAACTTTTTTTTCTTTGTAGTGTTTTATGTTAGGAAAGTAATAAATATTATTTTTAAAAAACCAGAAATACAGCAGAAATAATATAGAATAATTAACAAGATTTTTAAAAAGTAATAGCCAAATGGCCATGGAGTTTCCCTAAGCATCTGTAAAATGTGAAATGGAGAAATGGAGAAAAAGGCAGCCCCCTTCCAGTTCTCAGATTCTCTGATCAGCTTCACTGCAACAACAGCTGCTCTTGGCTCACCAACTCCCTCAATTGCCACCTAGCAACAGTCTTTCCATTAAGTTGCAACAGAGGGGGAGAACATTGGCTCAGTTCAGATTCTGTGGACAGAGCATGAATTTGGCTTGGTTCATACTTCAGTATGAAACTACCTAAGTTGCATTTTCCTTTTCTTAACCTGCCTCCCTTGGCTGACAGTGCTATTCCCAGCTCTTGCAAAAAGAACATACCTCCAGGCGTGAGGAACAGGAAAACACAGATTGCAAGAAGTTGTTGACTTGGGATGGACATCTTGGTATCAAAAGGTGTGTTCTCCTGCAGAGCCCGAAATCACAGAGGAATAGATGTGGACCTTTACTGGATTCCTCCAGGGTGGAGAAGATTCTTCCTTTGATCCTTTTAATGACACCTTAGAGATCATGATGTTCTTGGAAAGGAAGTATAAAGATAAATGGGTGGGTCGTAACATCATGAACTGGCCACTCATCATGGAACAAAAATCCCAATTTAAGTGAGAAGTGTGGGTGGAACAGATTCTTTGATGTCAGGGCTTCAGTGGCCTCTGCAAGTCTCCACTGGCACACTTACAACAGATTTTGATAGCCAAGATGTGTAAATAACAAGCAGAGTCTTGATGTTCCTGAAAGACTAAATGCATTCCCCCACACCCAAAGAACAAGAAAGTGTTATAGGACTTCCTTTCAACACTCCTTGGTAAGTGGGTGTAGGTTTACTGACTGAGTGGACGAAGTCTCTTCAATACAAAATAAAGCAAAAGACATTGAAAGGAAATCCTATAACACTTTCTTCTTTGGGAGTGGGGAAATGCATTTAGTATTTCAGGAACGTCAGGACTCTTCTGCTTATTTACACATCTTGGCTATCAAAATCTGCTATAAGATTGTCACTCCCATCTTTTCTATATTAGTGAGGCTAAAAGGTCTCCATGAAGTTATTTTTGAATGGGCATGCATAAGGTTGTGAGGTAACTATGGCTTTGCGGTGTTTATATTGTCATTTCTACAGATTTATTATATCAAATTAGAAACATTAAAACTATTGTCCATTTATTGTTGGGCAAGCATTGATGACATTTCTCATTTTGCCCTGCATTTATTTGGTCCTAATGTTGGCTATTTGCACATTAGTTGCCCTGCAGAGAGCTTGCTGGGGAGACCACACATTACAAGGAACACAAAATAACTTTAGCTAGATTTTAATAACATAAACAAAAACTCCTTTCACAATTAATGTATCAGTAAACAAGACCCATCGACCAACCGAACCACCAGTGTACTGAGAGAGCGAGGTGCTGCTCTTTATATACTATACCCAATTGCTGACACAGCTTAATTAACACAACTTAGCAGCACCTGCCATACTGTTTCACAGCTGTAAAACTAGGTCACGTTATTTCCTCTGGCCCTTAAAGACATACACATCTTGTGGAACAACAATGAACCTTCAAATTTAAAGAGACCATTCAACACCTAAAAGTTGAATTAAACATTAAAACCATTGTCCATTTATTGTTGGGCAAGCATTGAAGATATTTTTGATTCTGCCCTGCATTTATTTGGTCCTAAAAGTGGCAGGTGTGCCAGTGGAGACTTGCAGAGGCCATTGAAGCCCTGACATCAAAGAATCTGTTCCACCCACACTTCAATTTCTCACTTAAATTGGGATTTTTGTTCTGTGATGAGTGGCCAGTTCATGATGTTATGGCCCACCCATTTATCTTTATAGTTCCTTTCTGAGGACACCATGATCTCTAAGGTGTCATTAAAAGGATCAAAGGAAGAATCTTCTCCACCCTGGAGGAATCCAGTAAAGGTCCACATCTATTCCTCTGTGATTTGGGCCTCTGCAGGAGAACACACCTTTTGATACCAAGATGTCCATCCCAAGTCAAGTTCTTCTTGCAATCTGTGTTTTCCTGTTCCTCACGCCTGGAGGTATGTTCTTTTTGCAAGAGCTGGGAAAAGCACTGTCAGCCAAGGGAGGCAGGTTAAGAAAAGGAAAATGCAACTTAGGTAGTTTCATACTGAAGTATGAACCAAACCAAATTCATGCTCTGTCCATAGAATCTGAACTTAGCCAATGAAATGGCCCTTCTTCTGTTCTCACCCTCTGTTGCACCTGAATGGAAAGACTGTTGCTAGGTGATAACAAAGGGAGAGGGCGAGCCAAGGGCTGCTGTTGTTGCAGTGAAGCTGATCAGAGAATTATAGAATCTTAGAGCTGGAAGGGGCCCAAGGCTCATCTAGTCCAACCCCCTGCAATCAATGATGGAGAGGCCCTGCTTCACATGTCTTTCTTTACTGCAGCCTGTTAGAATCTGTTCAACATTTTATCTATTTAAGCAACTCTCCCTAATATTCAAGCAGGGAAACTGACTCCTTTACCGGGTAGAGATACTTTGCAAACAGAAAATAAAATCACGATATGGGCAAGCCTTCTGTAGCACAAGAAATCTTTAATAAAAACTATTCTTTTTAAAAAAACAAGATGAGGGCAAACTATAGGTTCATCCCAAACTAGGGGTGTATGGCTCAATGTTTTTCCATCCTGTGCTAACTCTCTTTAATCACATTTGGGGTCAATTCTTTAAAGAAGAAGCCATGAAAAATCCACCCAGCTTTACTTTTACAAGCATGAAGTCCTTCAGAAGTGGTCTGGGGGCTTTCTCTTTCTCAATTTCTCCATTTAATATTTTACAGTGGCTTAGGGAAATTCCATGGCCATTTGGCTATTACTTTTTTTAAAAACCTTGTTAATTATTCTTTTTGATTTCTGCTGTATTCTGTCTTATGATTTGTGATGTATTTCTGATGCTCTATTACCCTATTGTCTTTCATTGTTTCTAAGACACTTTGGGGTTCCTTTGAATGAAAAGTGGCCTAGAAATATAATCCATCAATCAAAGCAACCCTCCATTATTCACAACATTTTGGTTTTGTCTCTTGAAGCAGATGCTCGCCTCTGTACAAAATGCCTAATTATGGTAGCAGGAATGCCATGCAACCACCAAACATGTGAAGTTGATGATGGGGGAACCTGCGTTGCCATCACCACTCTCGAAAGTAAGAAACAGCTGCAAAGGTTGTGCCTTGTTTGGGCTCCATGTTCCACATTCCCCTTCTGCTTATTTTCCATTTTTTATAGCTTAGTGATAGAGCAATGGGGAATGATTCATGGAAATGCCTTTGTCAGAAGCATAGCTTCAAGCATGCAGTCTGAGCTTATATGCAGCAAGCTGAGACATTTCTTTCCAGGTTGCTACATAGTTGAAGAGAGTGTGAGTGTAGAAAGGAAGAGAAGGTCTTATTTCCTCCATCACCCAGTGGCGTATCAAGGTCAGGTAGTACCCCGTGCAGAAAATGTATTGTCAACCCACCCCCCAGCACATTGAAATAATTAAAAGAAGGGCAAAGAAGATACTTACATCACCAGAAAAGAGGGTGTATGAACCAATTCTATAAAACACAGCTCTCTGGTCTCAAAGCCTCCATGCATACTTATGTTTCACTGCAATATCCCACAGTACGCATGAGGGTACCACACAATACTCCACTCCACTCACAATACTCCACTCCACTCCTTCCCATATATGCTTCCTAAACTAGTTTGTGTGTTTCTCTCTACATTCTAGTGCAGATTTAGGGGGTGTTGAAGAAGTTGGGGAGAGACATGTGTACCTGTATTCAGAATAGCTTTCTTTCCCCAGAGTAATAAACCTTGGACTCAGCTGCATTAGTAAAGAAAAAGCATTTTATATGCATTATAACACTGTGACACTGGATGGCACTGTGGAGTCCCATCTTTCTCCAACGTGATTTCCCATTATAAAGTTTACAACACATTTTCCTAAAATGTTTATATATATATATATATAGAGAGAGAGAGAGAGAGAGAGAGAGATTCCTTGTGTTTCTTTATTCTTTCAGCCATCAGTATTACCAGGGGTTTTTTTAATGGAGAGCACCTTGGATATTTTATGTGAAGTCCAGTTAATCGTTGTGGTAACTGAGGATGAGAATGATACATATATTCACTCTTTTCTCTTTTCCTCTTTCTTCCTCTTCACACATCTCAGATGGGGTGTTTAGAGATAAAATACTCGATTGTGCATCAAAGGATATGGTGAAGTGCGATATGCCTTCTCCTAATCAAAATGGTATCCGTCTGGAAGTCAACTGCTGTGATGATTCTGATTTCTGCAATACAAACTTTTAAAACAGGCTGAGAGTCATCTCAAGATTCTGCCTTCCTGCAAAGAATAAATATTTATTCTGTTCCCCCTCAGCTTGTCAACCTTTCTTGTGTTTTCCTTTCTTTCAAATATGCTATATGCTGTGGTGTAATGGTCCAAGACAGGGGGGTAAGTGGGTTCAAAATGGACAGGACTATTTTGGCTGCAATATACGATAGCAGCTGAATCAGCATGAAAGGGGAAATTTTTGTTCACTGTATTCTGCAAAGTCAACCATTTAGGAACACTTGAAATATGAGGAGCTTGGATTTCAAGAGAATGGTGGGCATGTGTTGTTATGCACAATGTGTCGATTTCTTGGTTAATCAAAAAGAATTCACTGGCTCTATATATCACTTGCTCTCATTTCCTCTACTTTCAAAACTTTCATCAACGCCGTAGTTTCTTTAATCAAAACTTATGTTTCAAGCCGTCAATACAGCTTCTTACTATACAGCTCCTTTTGGCTTTTTCGAGTGGGATCTATGAACCACTTGCTCAGACTGTCTAGATCCTTTCCTGCACCCCACACTACCCCTTTCAGCCCTAAGAATTCCGAAATTGAACTTTTCTACCTATATACTGACACCTGCCAACTTTTAAAATTAAATCTGGTGTTGTGGGTGATGCAAGTCTGTTCAAGAGTTCTGACACTATGTTATACATAACAACTAGGCATTCGTTTTACAAGACCTCACTCCTGGTGGAACACTGAAATATGTTTTATTTTGTCTTAGGCCACATTCGCACCATGCATTTAAATTACTATGATGCCACTTTAAACAGCCATGGCTTCCCCCACCCCTAAAATCTTGGAGTTGTCGTTTATTTTTATTCCATTTTTTTTTAAAAAAAAAACCATTGTTATCGCTTTCCAAAAATATAAACATTAACAGAACAATTGGTTTTCCCCATTCCCACCCCCTCTCCCTGGAATAGAAGACTAATGAGTTAGATTTTCCCATAAGTCCATGTGAATATTTCATAAAGGGGTAACATATTTCAACAAAATTATCCAGATCAGATGCCTTGTTGAGACATGTACTCTCTTTGTTAGTTTCTCACACAAAGCAATTGTCCATATTTTTTTTCCATTATCTGATGTGTAGGTGATCAATTACTTTGCTATGAGTCATTGTGCAGCCACCAGAAGAAAATCAATACAGTGGTACCTCGGGTTACATACGCTTCAGGTTACATACGCTTCAGGTTACAGACTCCGCTAACCCAGAAATAGAGCTTCAGCTTAAGAACTTTGCTTCAGGATGAGAACAGAAATCGCACGGCAGCGGTGCAGCGGCATTGGGAGGCCCCATTAGCTAAAGTGCTGCTTCAGGTTAAGAACAATTTCAGGTTAAGAACGGACCTCCAGAACGAATTAAGTACTTAACCTGAGTTACCACTGTAAGTTCTGTGTATAACAAATTAAGTTGAATATTTGTTAATAAGCCTAGGCTTGGATTACATTATATTATATGTCCTGATCCGTGATTTTGCTTATTTCTGTACATACGCTTTCCCAGAATGGTTGTAACAGCTCACATGCCCACCACATATGAAAAGTCATATCAGTTGCCCTGTAGTTTATTAAGGGTGCTGAGAGTTGCTTATAAACTCTCCTATTCCTTCCCAGAGCTACAATTCCAGAGTTCTTTAACAATCAATCCTTCTTCTTAGGGAGCTGTGGCAACTTTAAAAAACAACCATTCCTAGGATTATTTGGGGAAATCTATGACTGTTTAGAATCATAGAATCATAGAATCATAGAGCTGGAAGAGACCACAAGGGCCATCGAGTCCAACCCCCTGCCAAGCAGGAAACACCATCAGAGCACTCCTGACATATGGTTGTCAAGCCTCTGCTTAAAGACCTCCAAAGAAGGAGACTCCACCACACTCCTTGGCAGCAAATTCCACTGTTGAACAGCTCTTACTGTCAGGAAGTTCTTCCTAATGTTTAGGTGGAATCTTCTTTCTTGTAGTTTGGAACCATTGCTCCGTGTCCGCTTCTCTGGAGCAGCAGAAAACAACCTTTCTCCCTCCTCTATGTGACATCCTTTTATATATTTGAACATGGCTATCATATCACCCCTTAACCTCCTCTTCTCCAGGCTAAACATGCCCAGCTCCCTTAGCCGTTCTTCATAAGGCATCGTTTCCAGGCCTTTGACCATTTTGGTTGCCCTCCTCTGGACACGTTCCAGTTTGTCTGTGTCCTTCTTGAACTGTGGTGCCCAGAACTGGACACAGTACTCCAGGTGGGGTCTGATCAGAGCAGAATACAGCGGCACTATTACTTCCCTTGATCTAGATGCAATACTCCTATTGATGCAGCCCAGAATTGCACTGGCTTTTTTAGCTGCCGCGCCACACTGTTGGCTCATGTCAAGTTTGTGGTCAACCAAGACTCCTAGATCCTTTTCACATGTACTGCTCTCAAGCCAGGTGTCACCCATCTTGTATTTGTGCCTCTCATTTTTTTTGCCCAAGTGCAATACTTTACATTTCTCCCTGTTAAAATTCATCCAAGTCGTTGATAAAGATGTTGAATAAGACCGGGCCCAAGACAGAACCCTGTGCCACCCCACTAGTCACTCTTCTCCAGGATGAAGAGGAACCATTGATGAGCACCCTTTGGGTTCGGTCAGTCAGCCAGTTACAAATCCACTGAGTGGTAGCATAGTCAAGTCCGCATTTTACCAGCTTCTTTACAAGAATATCATGGGGCACCTTGTCACATGCCTTGCTGAAATCAAGGTAGGCTACATCCACTGCGTTCCCTGCATCTACCAGGGTTGTAATTCTGTCAAAAAACGAGATCAGATTAGTCTGACATGACTTATTTTTCAGAAATCCATGCTGACTATTGGTGATCACAGCATTCCTTTCTAGGTGCTCACAGACTGTTTGCTTAATGATCTGCTCCAGAATCTTCCCTGGTATTGATGTCAGACTGACTGGGCAGTAATTATTTGGGTCCTCTCTTTTCCCCTTTTTCAAAATAGGGACAACATTTGCCCTCCTCCAGTCTGCCAGGACTTCGCCTGTTCTCCAGGAATTCTCAAAGATGACTGCCAATGGTTCTGAGATCACATCTGCCAGTTCTTTTAATACTCTTGGATGCAGTTCATCTGGCCCTGGAGACTTGAATACATCTAAACTAGCCAAGTATTCTTGTACTATCTCCTTAGTTATTCTGGGCTGTGTTTCCTCTGCTGAATCATTTGCTCCAAATTGTTCAGGTCGGGCATTGTTTTCTTTATTGGAGAAGACTGAGGCAAAGAAGGCATTGAGGAGTTCAGCCCTTTCTGTGTCCCCTGTTTGCATTTCACCATCTTCTCCTCTGGTAAAGTGGTTTCATATAGTTTTAGATGTGTGGATTCAAGATTAATTCTTCTTCTTCTTCTTCTTCTTCTTCTTCTTCTTCTTCTTCTTCTTCTTCTTCTTCTTCTTCAGATTGCAGGGCTCACATAAAACATTTTACCAGTCTTTTATTAATCAGTCTTGCCAGCAACTCAGGTATAGGGTCTTTTCCGTGCAGGATCCTGAATAATGGAAAGAGCAATGGATCCTTCAGCTCTCTTCCACTGGAACCTTCAAAACGAAACAGAGAATGGGACTGAATGGCAGACATGCACCCCTCCACTGTTCCTGCTGTTTTTTAAACCATATCAGTTAATCTTTTCAGATTGACTCTAAGCATTCATTGCCCAATAACATTAAACTCTCCCCTTAGGTTATTCATTGCTTGTTGACAATGCTAGAAGAATTTATGAGGATGCGAAACACTTTTTACCAAATACCAAATTATTTCTGCCTCTCACTTCACCTCCTGCTCCTGAATTTAATTACTGGTAACTAGCAGAATGGAAAGAAGTATAATGGTAGTTTAGGGAAAATGTCATTGCTTAATTGAGCAGTCAGCTATACAGAGTGTTGCCAAAATAAGTGGAAGCATTAGATTGTTGTAATGAGACTGGACTGTCATGACTGAGAATGAACATCTCACCAGGGATTTGGGTAGATTAAACATATGGGGGGGATTCAATGCAGTTCATAGCAATGAGACCCTAGGTGTCAATTCCCCATCATACAGCCGGGCTCTACCAACTGTAAAACATACGGAGCACATTAATTCTAAATAGGAAAGCAATCTATGGTGTGTGGGTCATAAATTATTAGGGCATGGGACAGGAACCTGAAAGCCGGTGGTCCTCCTGAATATGGGACAGATTTAAGACTCCTTGCCTTTCTGGTGCTGTATCACTGCCACTGAAATATACTCAGAGTTGAGAGTGGATTTCATGCTCTTTATTCAGCTCATAGTGGTGAGGAGGAAAAGAAGTTCCCCCACCACTATTTTTCCTTAATTTTTGTAGGGAGGAAAGTGTGTCTTATAGAGCGAAAAATACAGTATTGCCAGTGTGGAAACACCGGCTCCCTCAGCCTGAAGTGAGATCAGCGCTGCACCCCATAGTCGCCTTTGACTGGACTTAACCTTCCAGGGGTCATTTATGCCAGTGTGGTGTAGTGGTTAAGAGCGGTAGTCTCATAATCTGGGGAACCGGGTTCGCGTCTCTGCTCCTCCACATGCAGCTGCTGGGTGACCTTGGGCCAGTCACACTTCTTTGAAGTCTCTCAGCCCCACTCACCTCATAGTGTGTTTGTTGTGGGGGAGGAAGAGAAAGGAGAATGTTAGCCGCTTTGAGACTCCTTAAAGGGAGTGAAAGTCAGGATATCAAATCCAAACTCTTCTTTTTACCCTACCTACATAGTTAGTGTGAAATGGAAGTTGCATCACATACCAGCTGTCATAGCCATACATCTGCATTCTTTCCTCCCTCTTTGGTTATTCCTGGTCCAAAAATTATAACCTGGGCAACAAACCAAGAAAATGCAATGTGTTACTATGAGAAACATTTGTGTCAATGTAAAATTATTTAACGGAAATTGTGAGAAGATGCATTAACCTTGCCAAAGGCTTTGTATACCAGAATGTAAAAACAAAATGTAACAGATCACATCGACACATTTCTCTCTCTTCACCTCGATGGTCTTTGCTCCTGTACTCTTCTGATCCTCCCACTAATAGCTTTGTGCTTTTATCCATAGCATACACCACTCTTGGGACAGACAGTGCGTTTTCTTTTTGCCAGAGGCTTGCACTTGAACTTAATGGGAATCTTTTTCTGGACTTCAAACAGCTGTGATTCCTCATTTATTTTTCTCTTCTCATTTCTCCTACTCCATGTTTAGAAGTTAGGGGCAGATCCTAATGGTTAACCTTGCTGGCACTGGTCTTTGCAGCAATGCTCTGCACATCTTGTCCCAGCTCCTGGAGACTATGGGCACCAGTCCCAGTGCTACCATTTCTACATGAATTGGGAGAGTAGGATTGGCCCAGTGGTTGAGCTCACCCTTTTAATCAGAAAGTTATTGAATCCTTGGCACCTCCAGCTAAGAGGATTTCAGACAGCACTATGAGAAAGACTGCCTGACACTTTGGTGAGCAGCTTCTAGATGGAGTAGAACAGGACGTTCCACATGGAGAGAGCCACAACTGAGAAGGCCCTCTGCCTGGTTCCCTGTAACCTCATTTGTTGCAGTGAGGGAACCACCAGAAAGCCCTCAGAGCTGAACCTCAATGTCTGGGCAGAATGATGGGGTTGAGATGCTCCTTTAGGAATACAGGGCCAAGGCTGTTTAGGGCTTTAAAGGTCAGCACCAACACTTTGAATAAGTTATATAAATATATAACCTATATATATATAAATATCTATTTTTATTTATGTTAAATGTTAACTGAAAAGGCACATTTAACGTCAATTGTTTCTTTTCTTGATGACTAAATCAGTGTTCCTCGGATGTACTAGTGTAAATCAGTTTGTGTATTAGCAGGAATCTGTATAGCTCTCTAGAATGGCTGTTGGGCATACAATTCCTATAGAGTTCCTCCTAGTTCAGGGTTTGGGAACCTGCATTCTTTCAGACATGGCTTGACTACAGCCGCCTTCATCTACTGGGAGTTCAACAGAGATTGGGCTGAGATTTCTCATCCTTGTGCAAGGACAATAGAAGAGAGAGAGAATGGACATCTTCAGGCTAGATTATCCTTGAGGAACATTGCATATCATTTATTCTCTGCCCCGGAATAAGATATAAAAAACACTTCTCCACAGGAGGCTGCCTGTTCAACTGAAAAAATAATTCACTCAACTCCTCCTTTTCAAAGTACTCATGTTTTTTCTACCTCAGTTTCAGAGCTGTCTCCAAAAAGTCTGAAGGATTTCTTCTGATCTATCTCTTCACGATGATCGTTCAGCCAGCCTTGAAAGGAAAAAGGATCCATGACCTTGGCTTCGTTTAACGGGAAAGGCATTTCTTTCAAAAGTTCATCTAAAAACAAAGAAAATCCAGAGGTAGAAAAGATATATATATATATATATATATATATATATGCTTTCGTAGATTTTCACGGGTACAGGAATGCAGGTTTTGGTGTCCTCGGGTGTCTTCCCGTGTAAAAGTTGGGGTGTCTAGGCGACGTTTCGACGAGGTCTCACTCGTCATCTTCAGGCTGGTGCTTTCGGCTTCTTGTTACTGGAACAGAGCGGGATCTCAATGTTTGAGTTCCTATAAATACTGTAGAGGGGGTGTGGTGTCTAGCCTCCAATGTTCTGGGCAGAGAGGAAGTTCCCAGGCTAGTGTGCCTTTTCTTCTTTTGTTCCTTAATTACTTGAGAGATACCTTGAGTGATTTCTTGAGTGATATCCTGAGTACCACTTAGGTGGGTCATTAGGTGTGGATTAGTTGCTAAAGTCTTTGTGTCTTGACCTCTTGAACTTTGTGAAGAGTTTTCCTGAGAAGATGGCTGTATTGCACTTAGTTGTGCTTTGGCTTGGTTTCGTGTATAGGGGCGAGCTGTGGTTTTGTGGCTTGTGTCAGCCAGATCTGTGTAGGGATTGCAGGGGGGTGCAGCATCCGGAGGTGCCACCATGGATTGGCTACTGGATGGTGTCAGTAATTCATCTGTGGAGAGGGTCTGGGTTTGGGTCTGGTGTGGTTGATTGGTGTTGGCGTTCTGTGTGCCTCTGGATCTGGTGTCAGTTTTTGTGGGGAGGGCTAATTTCCAGATGTCTGGCAAGCGGGATGTGTCGTCACGCTTGTTCATGTTGTGAGGGTGTTTCTCTATCTCGATGGCTTCCATGATTATTCTCTTGTGGTGATGTTCCGTGTTAAAGAGCAATTTGGAATCTGCAAAATTAATTTCGTGTCCTGTTTCTTTCATGTGTTGGAAAAGAGAGGAAGTTTTTTCTTCTTTTTTGACGGCATTCTTGTGTTCTGCGATACGTGCATTTATTCGTCTGTTTGTTTGTCCAATGTACGTGGCTGGGCAGACTTTGCAGGGTATTTCATAGATCCCTTGGTTTTCCAACTGGATTTTATCCTTGGGGTTTCTGAGGATATTGGCTATTTTTTGGTTGGTGCAAAAGGCTGTTTTGATATTGTGTTTATGGAGTTCAAGTTCAAGAGGTCAAGACACAAAGACTTTAGCAACTAATCCACACCTAATGACCCACCTAAGTGGTACTCAGGATATCACTCAAGAAATCACTCAAGGTATCTCTCAAGTAATTAAGGAACAAAAGAAGAAAAGGCACACTAGCCTGGGAACTTCCTCTCTGCCCAGAACATTGGAGGCTAGACACCACACCCCCTCTACAGTATTTATAGGAACTCAAACATTGAGATCCCGCTCTGTTCCAGTAACAAGAAGCCGAAAGCACCAGCCTGAAGATGACGAGTGAGACCTCGTCGAAACGTCGCCTAGACACCCCAACTTTTACACGGGAAGACACCCGAGGACACCAAAACCTGCATATATATATATATATATATATATATATATATTTCTGATTGCTTTAGAAGCTGTGACAGATGTTTGCCCATCAGAAAGCTTATTGCAAGAACATGTGATATTGTCATATTAATGCTTGGTGTTTCAGAAGATTCAAACATATGGGTAGAAATGACAAGGGCCAAATTTCAAATTATCTAACAGTCCACGACTGCTTTTCCTGCCCTTCACTAGCTTCTTTAAACCTGCTGCCCATTAGGTCTTTCAACTCCTGCTTTGTCACAAATACAGACAACATTAAGCATATATGTTTACTGCCACTACTGTGCGTTCAAATGCCTTCTAGGGATTCTCTCGGCCAATATGGAGCAAAACTGATTACGCAGCACTTCAAAATTTAATACCCTGCATTTCCTGATAGTTTTGAAACAGTCTGAAACACTCTCTGCCCTTTCAAATCCTGTTCTGAGGTTGGCCTTTAAGGTCTTTTAATTTTAAAAACCCTCAGGCCAACACTTCATGCATGGTGGAGCAGCACAAGCTGGGCAGCTTCTTCCCAACACCTGCCTTCCCAACGCCAAGAGTCACTGTTAGTTCTGAGGAAGGAAGAGGCTTAGCAGAGGTAGTCCAGTGCTCCTGCCACCATGTTTGCACCTCACTGGGACCCAGTGTGGTGGTGTGGTTAAGAGCAGTTGACTCGTAATCTGGTGAACCGGGTTTGTATCTCCGCTCCTCCACACGCAGCTACTGGGTGACCTTGGGCCAGGCACACTTCTCTGAAGTCTCTCAGCCTCACTCACCTCACAGAGTGTTTGTTGTGGGGGAGGAAGGGAAAGGAGATTGTTAGCCGCTTTGAGACTCCTTAGGGTAGTGATAAAGCGGGATATCAAATCTAAACTACTACTACTACTACTACTACTCCTCTTCTTCTTCTTCTTCTTCTTCTTCTTCTTCTTCTTCTTCTTCTTCTTCTTCTTCTTCTTCTCTGAACTCCCTACCCCGTGTCTTACCTTTCCTCCTCTTAGGAATGCTCAGCATTGGGAATGCAGGTGAGCAACGTTGCCCTGCCTACCTCAACCCCTCCGATGGCTGCTGCATCTAGTGGTGTCTTATAGGCAGAGATGGAGAAGAAAGAGATGCAGAAATCAGTATCATCACAGCACCTGAGTTCCTGAAGCAGGTCATTTCGCTGAGAAGAATTTTCACACCACACTTTATCCTTCTTTGCACAATCGTGTATTTTATCTATAAACTTCTCATCTGAGACAAGGTGTGAAGAGGAAGAAAGAGGAAAAGAGAAAAGAGTGAAGGTTTGTATCATCCTCACCCTCAGTCCCCCACAATGATTAAGCGGAATTGACATAAAATATCCAAGGTGCTCCCCATTAAATAGCCTGGTAATACTGATGGCTGAAAGAATAAAGAAACACAAGGGCTGAATCTAGAAATAGATATAAAAAAACGTTTTAGGAAATCATGTTGTAAACTTCATAATGGGAGAAAGATGGGACTCCACAGTGCCATCCAGTGTCATAGTGTTATAACGCATACAAAGGCATTTCCATGAATTATTCCCGTTTGATATATTACTAAGCTAAATGAAATGGAAAATAAGCAGAAGGGGAATGTGGACCATGGAGCCCAAACAAGGCACAACCTTTGCAGCTGTTTCTTACTTTTATAGGTGATGATGCCAATGCAGATTCCTTCATCACCAACTTCACATATTTGATGTTTGCATGGTACTCCTGGTATCATAACGATGCATTTTATACAGAGGCGAGCATCTGCTCCAAAAGAGAAAGCAAAAATGTTGTGAATAACAGAGGGTTGCTTTTTTATGCCACTTTTCATTCAAAGGAAACCCAAAGTGTCTTAGAAACAATGAATGACAATAGCATCATAGAGCATCAGAAATACAGCAGAAATCATATAGAATAATTAAAAAGATTTTAAACAAGTAATAGCCAAATGGCCACGGAGTTTTCCTAAGCAGCTGTAAAATGTGAAATGGGGAAATGGAGAAAGAGAAAGCCCCCAGACCACTTCTGAAGGACTTCATGCTTGTAAAGCTGGGTGGATTTTTCATGGCTTGTTCTTTAAAGAATTGACCCCAAATGTGATTAAAAGGAGTTGGCACAGGATGGGGGGGGGGGTGAGCCATCAACCCTTAGCTCTGAGATGAACCTGTAGTTTACCCTCATCTTTTTTTTCAAAAAAATAGTTTTTATTAAAGATTTCTTGTGCTACAGAAGGCTTGCCCACATCTTGAGTTTTATTTTCTATTTGCAAAGTATCTCTACCCAGTAAAGGAGTCAGTCTCCCTCAACCGCCACCTAGCAACAGTCTTTCCATTAAGGTGCAACAGAGGGAGAGAACAGAAGAAGGGCCATTTAACTGCCTCAATTCAGATTCTATGGACAGAGCATAAATTTGGTTTGGTTCATACTTCAGTATAAAACTACCTAAGTTGCATTTTCCTTTTCTTAACCTGCCTCCCTTGGCTGACAGTGCTTTTCCCAACTCTTGCAAAAAGAACATACCTCCAGGTGTGAGGAACAGGAAAACACAGATTGCAAGAAGTTGTTGACTTGGGAAGGACATCTTAGTATCAAAAGGACACTGTATGTTCTCCAGCAGAGCCCCAGTGGGTGGGTTGTAACATCATGAACTGGCCACTCATCGCAGAACAAAAATCCCAGTTTAAGTGAGAATTTGAAGTGTGGGTGGAACAGATTCTTTGATGTCAGGGCTTCAATGGCCTCTGCAAGTCTCCACTGGCACACTTATAGCAGATTTTGATAGCCAAGATGTGTAAATAAGAAGCAGAATCTTGACGTTCCTGAAAGACTAAATGCATTCCCCCACACCCAAAGAACAAGAAAGTTATAGGACTTCTTTTCAACATCCTTTGTTTTATTTTGTACAGTCATACCTCATGTTGCATCCGCTTCAGGTTACGTGTTTACGTGTTGCGTCCCGTAGCAACCCGGAAGTACCGGAAAGGGTTACTTCTGGATTTTGCGACTGGTGCATGCGCAGAAGCACTAAATCACACCGTGCACATGCGCAGATGCAGCGCTTTGGCTTGCATCAATTCCATGTTACGGACGGGCCTCCGGAATGGATTCCATCTGTAACATGATGTTCTAGTGTATTGAAGAGACTTTATCCACTCGGTCAGTAAACCTACACCCACTTACCAAGGAGTAAGCGCCATTTAACTAAGTAGATTTCACTTCTGAGTAGACCCATACAGGATCACCTTTTTTCAGGTTTCATTCATGAAATGTGACATGTAATGTTAATGGCAATGTCCAGATTATCCAGTAATACTTTAGAATTTCAGAATTTGGTTTTGAGTGCAAAATTAAGAAGATGAAAAGAGCCTACTGGATCAGGCCAATGACCAATTCACTCCAGCATTATGTTCTCATAAGAGTCAGCCAGATGCCTGTGGGAAACTGGCTTGAAGGACCCAAGCACAAGGGTCTTCTCCCCTCCGGTTATTTTCAGCAACTGGTAATCGGAAGCAGCTCTCAAAGCGTGATTGCCAGAGAAAGTGTTCCTGACAAATTGGTACACAAAGCTCCTGCACATTAGAAATGCATTCAGGACAAACAAGAAACCCATAAAGAGAGAAAATGCAATTGCACATTGTACTTAAGGTACACAGTATAGTTCCATCTGGCTGAACTCAGATAGCAATGTCCCAACTCCTGCCTGCCTTCATATAATTTCAGTACACTGTGGGAAGTGTACCAGAGCAAATGCATCCGCTGGCCAAGAAAGCACATACATAACAGGCAAATGATGAAATGAAAAACTCACAAGGTCATAGGCTGATGACTGTTTCATTTCAGTTTCTGGCCAAAAACCTCCCCTTTCATGCTATAAGGCATGGAGAGTCCTCCCCTCCCTTCAGTGACTTCAAAGACAAGAATTAACGAGCACTTTCTATTTTATAGTCCTTTTTATTCAGTCATCTGGTTGCAAGCAAAAATCCATATCCCTCCACAAGGAGCGAAGTTGAACCGTCTGGGACGCAAGTAAAGCGGTTATGAGGGGGTTTCTGATACAACAGACCACCATAAAGAAAAGAGCACAGAATGAGAAAAAAGATAAGATCCTGGAGAAAATTAAAGAATGTGAGAAGAAGTTAAGATCGAGACCGAAGTCAAAGGAGATTTTAAGAGAAATTAAACTCTACCAAGCACAATATTCTAAATTGATAAATCAGGAAGTGGAATGGAAAGTTAAGCTAATGAAACAAAGATCTTTTGAATCGGCAAATAAATGTGGAAAGCTGTTAGCATGGCAGCTGAAAAAGAGACAAAAATTGAACACGGTCACAAATTTAGAGATTGAAGGAAGAAATATTCAGAACCCAGTGGAGATCAGAAAGTGTTTCCAGAGATATTTTAAACAACTATATACACAAGGGCCGCAAAACGAGGTGGAGATAGATCAATTTTTGATAAAGAATGGTCTACCAAGGCTGTCTCAGGAAAATAGAACAATCCTGAACTATAAAATAACACAACAAGAGATTGAAGAAGCCATTCAGAACATGCAACTGGGCAAATCTCCAGGGCCAGATGGGCTTACCTGCAAATATTATAAGACATTGAAAGACTATTTGATACATCCATTAATGGAGGTTTGCAATGAAATTATGGAGGGGAAGAAGGCACCGGAGTCGTGGAAAGAAGCTTTCATCACATTGATACCCAAACTAGAAACTGAAAAGACACAACTTAAGAACTACCGCCCCATCTCCCTCCTAAATGTGGATTACAAAATATTTGCAGACATTTTAGCAAGCAGATTTTAAAAAGTTTTAAATGAAGTAATTCACAAGGACCAGGCAGGCTTTCTCCCAGGCAGACATTTGTTTGCTAACACAAGGAACATTATTGATATTTTGGAACTTTTGCAAACAAATATTAATACAAAAGCAGTGTTAATATTTATAGATGCGGAGAAGGCCTTTGATAATATTTCATGGAAGTTTATGAAGAAAAACTTGGAAGGGATGGGAGTGGGACGGGGATTTGAGAATGGGATAGATGCAATTTATTCAGAACAAAAGGCTAAATTGATAGTGAACAATGTGGTGACGGAAGAGTTCAAAATCGAAAAAGGAACACGACAAGGTTGCCCTATTTCCCCTTTGCTATTTATTTTGGTCCTGGAGGTGCTCTTGAATATGATTAGAGGAGACCGGTTGGTGGAAGGAATTCAGGTCGGAGCGAAACAGTATAAACTTAAAGCATTTGCAGATGACCTAGTTTTGACCCTACAGGAGCCAGAGTCTAGTACGAAAAGGGTATTACAATTGATTCAGGAGTTTGGTCGGGTGGCGGGATTTAAACTTAACAAGCAGAAAACTAAGGTTTTGGAAAAAAAATTGACACCTTTAGAATCAGAAAGGTTTCAGAAAGAGACAGAGTTAAATGTGGTTAAAAAAGTAAGATACCTAGGGGTAAACATAACAGCTAAGAATCTGAGTCTATTTAAGGATAACTATGAAAAGTGTTGGTCAGAAATTAAAAGGGATTTAGAAGGTTGGTCAAGATTGAAACTTTCCTTGTCGGGCCGAATTGCTGCTATAAAGATGAATGTATTGCCAAAAATGCTGTTTTTGTTTCAGACTTTACAGATTGTGGACAAAATAGAGTGTTTTGGGAGGTGGCAAAGAGATATCTCCAAATTTGTCTGGCAGGGCAAAAAGCCCAGAATTAAGTTCAAGATATTAACTTCAAGATTGAGGTTGAATCCTGACAAGACAGAAGTACTGTTTTTGGGGGACAGGAGGCGGGCAGGTGTGGAGGATTCCCTGGTCCTGAATGGGGTAACTGTGCCCCTGAAGGACCAGGTGCGCAGCCTGGGAGTCATTTTGGACTCACAGCTGTCCATGGAGGCGCAGATTAACTCTGTGTCCAGGGCAGCTGTCTACCAGCTCCACCTGGTACGCAGGCTGAGACCCTACCTCCCCGCGGACTGTCTCGCCAGAGTGGTGCATGCTCTAGTTATCTCACGCTTGGACTACTGCAACGCGCTCTACGTGGGGCTACCTTTGAAGGTGACCCGGAAACTGCAATTAATCCAGAATGCGGCAGCGAGACTGGTGACTGGGAGTGGCCGCCGGGACCACATAACACCGGTTCTGAGAGATCTGCATTGGCTCCCAGTACGTTTCCGAGCACAATTCAAAGTGTTGGTGCTGACCTTTAAAGCCCTAAACGGCCTCGGTCCTGTATACCTGAAGGAGCGTCTCCACCCCCATCGTTCAGCCCGGACTCTGAGATCCAGCGCCGAGGGCCTTCTGGCGGTTCCCTCATTGCAAGAAGTGAGGCTACAGGGAACCAGACAGAGGGCCTTCTCGGTAGCGGCGCCCGCCCTGTGGAACGCCCTCCCATCAGATGTCAAAGAGATAAAGAATTACCTGACGTTCAGAAGACATCTTAAGGCAGCCCTGTTCAGGGAAGTTTTTAATATGTAATGCTGTACGGTTTTTAACACTGATTGGGAGCCGCCCAGAGTGGCTGGGGAAAACTCAGCCAGATGGGCGGGGTATAAATAATAAATTATTATTATTATTATTATTATTATTATTATTATTATTATAACTGATGCTAAAGAAAGAGGGGGCTTTGCCCTGCCAGACTTAAAGTTGTATTATGAATCAGCAGCTTTCTGCTGGTTGAAAGATTGGCTGCTTCTTGAAAACACTGATGTGTTGGATCTGGAAGGTTTTAATAATGCTTATGGATGTCATGCATATTTGTGGTATGACAAGGTTAAAAGTCACAAGGCTTTCAAGAACCATATTGTCAGGAAAGCAGTGTTCAATGTCTGGACAAAATATAAAGACTTATTGGAAAACAAGACCCCAAGGTGGTTATCACCAATGGAAGCTAAGGCCCGGAAAAGACTCAATATGGAGGCCAAATGGCCGAAATATTGGGAAATATTAGAAAAAGATGGAGATAATTGGAGGTTGCAGAGTTTGGAGAAATTAAAAGATAAAGTGCGAGATTGGTTACATTATGCTCAGATTAAAGAGGTTTTTAAGTTGGACAAAAAGATAGGATTCCAGGTGGAAAAATCAAAGTTGGAAACGGAATTGTTAGAACCTAAGACTAAGGTACTTTCAAGAATGTATAACTTGCTGTTAAAATGGAATACACAAGATGAAACGGTCAAATCGGCTATGATAAAATGGGCACAGGACATTGGGTACAACATCATGTTTGCTGACTGGGAAAGGTTATGGACCACCGGTTTGAAATTCACGGCATGTAATGCCTTGAAAGAAAATATTATGAAAATGATATATAGGTGGTACATGACCCCAGTCAAGCTCGCAAAAATATACCATTTGTCTGATAATAAATGTTGGAAATGTAAAGAAACTGAAGGAACGTTCTTTCACCTCTGGTGGACCTGCCCTAGAGTTAAGGCTTTCTGGGAAATGATATATAACGAGTTGAAAAAGGTATTTAAGTATACCTTCCCTAAAAAACCAGAGGCCTTTCTTTTGGGCATCGTCGACCAGAGAGTGTTAAAGAAGGACCGAACATTTTTTATGTATGCAACAACAGCAGCAAGAATACTCGTTGCTAAGCACTGGAAAACCCAAGATTTGCCCACACTGGAAGAATGGCAGATGCAACTGATAGACTATATGGAGCTAGCAGAAATGACTGGCAGAATCCGAGACCTGGGAGAAGAGGCTGTGGAGGAGGACTGGAAGAAATTTAAGGACTATTTACAAAAATATTGTAAATTGTATGAATGTTAAGAAAGATGTAAGATTATTAACA
Source organism: Podarcis gaigeae (assembly GCF_964106915.1). Taxonomy (NCBI): domain Eukaryota; kingdom Metazoa; phylum Chordata; class Lepidosauria; order Squamata; family Lacertidae; genus Podarcis; species Podarcis gaigeae. The sequence continues at coordinate 99,611,865 of NC_139680.1, forward strand.
ATATGGCACCAATAAGTTAGTTAAAAGGAATATGAAGATAAATGAAAATATAAGAAAAGATAAATTTTGGATAAATATTATGTTAAAATTAAGCTTTTAAGGTTTGGGCTAAATTATCTAAAATTAGGGATACAATATTGGAAAAATATAATATAAGAATTGAAATAAGGTGATAAATTGCTGGGTAAAGCTCGAAAATTTGGAACGCAGGAACGAGAGTTGCGAGGAAGTCCAAAGAAGTGAAGAAAATATGGATATTGAAAAATTATATGTTATTTTGTTTGTTTTTTCTATTGTATTAAGAAAATCTTTAATAAATATTTATTTAAAAAAAAGAAGTTGGCTACTATGAATCCTCCCACAATATCCCGGGCGTCAACGAGAAGTTCCTCCTCTCTGCATTCTTTGTTCTCTAATACGGACAGACCTCCTAGTTTTGGGGGAGGGAGGGTCTCCCATACTCTATAATGATGTCTCTGCTGGCTGTTCCTTCCCTTCTGTTTTTCTTTCCATTATCTCGTAGCTATTCAACTCCTGTCTAAGATGCTCTGTGTCTGTGTCTCTCCCTGCTTCTGAAACTGTTGGAGACAAGGGGCATGAATCTTCCCACTCCTCCAGCTCCTCTTTAAAGGGATCTGATCTGCCTGAGAATGCATTCCCCAGTCCTCTGATTCAGACCATTCCCTGACACATGCTGATTGGGCTGTTCTAGGATACTGCGGGAGGCATTGTAAAAGAGTATTAATAAATAAGAGATTGGGGCTTGAGTTTATTGCATGAAGTAAAGAAAAAAAGAGAGGGCTGGTAATTTATGTAAAACCTCAGATGGAGCCAAAACTGCTTTACAATGATGAAAAAGGTCGAACAGTGATTATAGAGGTTAAGATCAATAATGAGAAAGTGGTAGTTATTGGAATTTATGGACCAAATGAAAGAAAATCCGAATTCTATCAATTCCTGGAAGAAAAAGTCATAGAATATTTAGGGGGGGAAATTATATTATTAGGAGATTTTAATGGAGTAGTCAATCCAAACATGGACAGGACAATAAAGAAGAAAGAAAAGAGGCAGAACAAACTCCCAACTACATTTTCCCAATTAACAGAACTCCTGAATTTGTTTGACGCTTGGAGGTTTAAGAATCCAACAGAGAAAGAATTTACACATTACTCAGAGCCACATAAATTGGCGGGACGAATCGACACGATCTGGACAACAAAGGATTTATTAAATAATATTACAAAAGCAGAAATCCATCCAAGGACAATTTCTGATCACAGCGCGGTCTGGGTTAACTTTAAAGGAAAAGAAGAAAAGGTTAAAAGGTGGCAACTTAATGAGAGTATGCTAAACAATGAAAAAATTGTACAGAAGGCCAAGCAAATCTTAGAAGAATATTTTAAGTTTAATTTAAATCAAGGAGTAGATCTAGAGACGGTTTGGGACGCGGGTAAAGCCGTCATAAGAGGCTTCTTTATACAACAAAACACATTCCAAAGGAAAATAAAGGAAAACAAGAAAATGGACATCTGGGAGGAAATTAGAAAAAAGGAAAGGATCCTTTTCCAAAAACCGGATGATGAACTAATTAAGCAAAGTATAAAAATTTTACAGACGCAATTCTCCATGATAATAAATGAAGAGATAGAATGGAAGATAAAATGGTTGAGACATAGAAATTTTGAGTTTGCAAATAAACCTGGTAAACCTCTGGCCTGGCAATTAAAGAAGAAAAAGGAAGATAGAATTATCAATAAAATTAAAATTGAAGACAAATGGATTCAAGAACCGAAGGAAATTAGTAAAAACTTTGCTAGTTTTTTTCGGAAAACTATATAAGGAAGGTCCAGAGACTCTAGAAAAAATAATTGATTATTTGGGCAAAAATAAACTACCAATAATACCTAAGGAAAAAACTGAAATCTTGAACTCACCAATAACAGCTATGGAGGTGCAACAAGCTATACAGAGATCAAAATTAGGGAAGACACCGGGCCCAGATGGACTTCCAGCTAATTACTATAAAAAGTTAGAACAAGCATTATTTCTTCCCATGAAAGACCTAATGAATAATATTCTGGCAAATGGAAAACTTCCGAAAACCTGGAAGGACAGCTTTATTCCTCTTATCCATAAACAGGGAACAGATGCCTCAAACATGGCCAATTACAGACCCATTGCATTGCTAAATAACGATTACAAGATATTCGCAGACATTCTTGCAAATAGATTAAAAATGGTGCTGAAAGAGATAATTCATAAAGATCAAACCGGATTTCTTCCCGGACAATTTATGCAATCCAATATTAGATGTGTGATTAATGTATTAGAATATTTGGATATTAAAATTGATAAAACAGCAGCTATTATGTTGGTAGACGCTGAAAAAGCTTTTGATAACGTGTCCTGGAAGTTTATGAAAAAATTAATGGAAGAAATCGGGCTGGGAGAAAATATTTGTAAAGGAATAAATGCCATCTATTCGGAACAATATGCAAAATTGATCATCAACGGAAGAATTACTGAGGAGTGCAAAATAAACAAGGGAACCAGACAGGGCTGCCCACTGTCTCCACTGATATTTATCTTGGTGATGGAAGTCTTGAACAATCAGATAAGAAGGGATCAGCTTGTTAAAGGCATCACTCTGGGAAACAAAACATATAAAATTAAAGCTTTCGCGGATGATCTACTTGTTATGACTGAAAACCCTAAAGAAAGTCTGAAAAGAGTGCTGGAACTGATTAAAGAATTTGGAGTAGTGGCAGGCTTTAAGCTGAATATAACAAAAACAAAAATGCTTGTTAAAAATGTAACCACAGAAGAAAAGGCCTGAAAATCTCTTCAAAAGTGAAATACTTGGGTATTTGGATCACCCCCAAGAACATAAACTTATTTCAGGATAATTACACCAAAACTTGGCTAGAGATTAGAAAAAAACTTGGTAACCTGGAGTAAACTAAAATTAACATTTCTGGGTAGGATTTCCATTATAAAGATGAATGTGCTTCCAAAATTAATCTTTTTATTTCAAATGATTCCGATACTGGGTGAAGCAGGTTGTCTCATGATATGGCAAAGAGAAATTTCCAAATTTCTGTGGGAAGGGAAGAAACCTAGGATTAAACACCTGATCTTAATAGACATAAAAGAGAGAGGAGGCTTTTCCCTACCCGATCTAAAACTTTACTATGAGGCAGCCTGTTTCACCTGGCTAAAAGATTGGTGCACGTTGCAGGATCCGGACCTCCTGGACCTGGAAGGTTTTGACAACCGTTGGGGATGGCACGCCTACCTAACATATGGAAAAGCGAAAATTCATAAAAAAATTTACCAACCATATAATAAGAAAGTCACTCTTTGCTGTATGGGGAAAAATATAAAGACCTGATGGAGCCTAAAGTCCCGTGGTGGACTTCTCCAGTAGAAGCCATAGCAGTAAAACGGAAAAATACTCAGGAAAGCTGGCCAACATATAAAATACTTCTAAAAAATGAAGATAACCAAATAAAATTTAAAAAAATTGAGGAAATAAGAGAACACATTTCAGACTGGTTCCAATACCATCAGTTATTTGAAAAATTTAAATCTGACAAACAAAAGGGGTTCTCAGTAGATATTTCCCAATTCGAATCTGATCTTGTAAATTCTAAAAGAAAAACTCTTTCCAAAACTTATCGGAGGAGGAGGTAACAGTGGCAATGGTGAGGTGGTCCCAGGATTTTGGCCATTCAATAACCATGGCCCAATGGGAAAATTTATGGAAGATCAATTGGAAATTCACAAACTGTTACACGATTAGAGAGAACTTTCAAAAAATGCAACATCGATGGTATGTAACACCATGGAAACTTTCAAAAATGTATAAAAATGTGTCAAGTAATTGTTGGAGATGCGGGGACTCAGGAACATTCTACCATATGTGCTGGACATGTAGGAAAATACAGGTATTCTGGGAGAGTATACATGCAGAACTGCAAAAAATGCTAAAGAACTCTTTCAATAAAAAAACAGAGGCCTACCTCCTGGAAATAACAGATTTGGATATTCCACAAAAGAGGAAGGGTATCTTTTTATATGCGACGGCAGCAGCAAGAGTTTTGATTGCAGCAAAATGGAAGAGTAATGAAATCCCCTCTATACAAGATTGGATCCAAAAGCTGACAGAATATGCCGAATTAGATGGTTTATCAGAAAAAATAAAGAATAAATCAAAACAGGAATTTGTTTCTAAATGGGAGGTTTTCAAAGAATATCTGAAAAATAAATATAGTAGTTTAAATTCTGTTGCAGCATTCGAGGAACTTCAGTAATAGTTGCTAGGTAGATAGAAGAAATTAGATTTATTGAGAATAAGTTTAATTATGAAAAAAATGTGTATTGGCAATAAGTAATATGAATTTGAAATATGGAATAGACGGGAAGTTGGGTCTTTAGTGTTAAGACCAATAGATGTTTTATTGTTTGCCAAGAAAATTATGTGTCTATGGTTATTTTTGTAATTTGTGTGTAATTTGGTATTTGTGTTATTGTGTGTTTTTTTTCTTGTTGTATAAATATTATTTGAAAAAAAAGAAGGTTGGCGGTTTGAATCCCCGCAACGGGGTGTGCTCCCGTTGCTCTGTCCCAGCTCCTGCCAACCTAGCAGTTCAAAAGCACACCAAAAAGTGCAAGTAGATTAATAAGTACCGCTCCGGCAGGAAGGTAAATAACGTTTCCGTATGCTGCTCTGGTGTCGGTGTTCGTTTGTGCCAGAAGCGGCTTAGTCATGCTGACCACATGACCTGGAAAAACTGTCTGCGGAGAGGACAAACACCGGCTCCCTCGGCCTGTAAAGCGAGATGAGCGCTGCAACCCCAGAGTTGTTCACAACTGGACTTAACTGTCAGGGGTCTCTTTACCTTTACTGTACCTTATGATACTGCAGCTGAAATAGCACTGACTAATTTGAACCCACTCAACCCCCCCCCCCACTATCTTGGACTATTGCACCACTGCATATATCACACTTGAAAGAAAAGAAAAGAAATAACCAAGAAAGGATGGCAAGCTAAAGAGAAACAGTATATAATTTTTATTCTTTGCAGGAGGGTGAAGGCTGATGACTGTGTCAAATCTGTTTCCAAGAATTGCCATGTCCAAGCTTGCCATGTCAACATTTAAAGGGGAAATATATTAGTGCAGAGATGGATCCTCTTTTTCAACTCCAGGGAAATCCTGAAGGTGCAAGGGGTTCATGCCAGTGGCCACACACATTGACTAAGAAGAGGCAGGCAGCTTATACACACATGCCATGGGAGAGAAGCACTATGACAACTGACACATTTGTTAATTTTGGATTCTGTCTCATTTCTTGATTCCTAAATTCAGTTTTCCAGAATTCCACAACAATTCATTATTTACTGATATTTGGAAGTAATTGTGCTGGGCCCGGGGGTAACACGAGAACCTTGGTCCAGGTCCATTCCAGAATCTAAAGGTTCTGCTAGGAGTCAGTCCGACAGGGTCAAGGCAGGACACGAGGCAGAAAACCAGGCAAGGTACAGGATCTGGCATACAGCAATGTTGCTCCCGCAACCTGGGGCGGGGTCTGACAGCCTTTTATCTTTGTTGGGGTAACGGCCGGTCCTGATCCCCCGGTGACTCACCTCCCTGTTTCGCTCGAAGGTGAGCACTCCTCCTGCAAGTACTCAGGTCTCTCCTTCTCTCAGACCTTAGTCTCTGCAGCTAGGGAGATGTCAGGGGCTGCCTCAACCTCCCCTGACCAAACCGGTAGTGGAGCAGCTGTAAGTGATGGCCCAGCTGAAGGCAACAAGCTTTTTTTTTTTTATAAAGATATTTATTAGGGTTTTTTATAAAAAATACAAAAATAATAAACAACATTCCTTTTGTCTTAACAAATTTTCAAACCTTTTTGGACTTCCTCACGTTTCCCGTTCACACTTACATTGTCAATACATTTTTCCAAGCAAATTATCATGTAATTTATAGTCACTCTTTTAAATGATAAATAACAATTCTTCAGCAATTTTTGTTTTCTAAAATCTCACTTATCTTCCAATTCAAATCCAGATTAGTGATGGCCAATTTTTTGTAATCAAGCACCCTTCTTAACATTCCACCAAATTACAATATTTTTGTAAATAAATCTTAAATTTCCTCCAATCTTCTTCAATCTTTTCTTCTCCCAAGTCTCGGATTCTGCCGGTCATTTCCGCCAGTTGCATATAGTCTATCAGCTGCATCTGCCATTCTTCCAGTGTGGGTAAATCTTGAGTTTTCCAGTTCTTAGCGATGAGTATCCTTGCTGCCGTTGTAGCATACATAAAGAATGTTCGGTCCTTCTTTAACACCTTCTGGCCGACTATACCCAGGAGGAAGGCCTCTGGTTTCTTAGTGAAAGTATACTTAAATACTTTTTTCAGCTCGTTATATATCATTTCCCAGAAGGCCTTCACTTTCGGGCAAGTCCACCAGAGGTGAAAGAATGTTCCTTCATTTTCCTTACATTTCCAACATTTATTTTCGGACAAGTGGTATATTTTAGCAAGTTTAACAGGGGTCATGTACCATCTATATATCATTTTCATTACATTTTCCTTCAGAGCATTACATGCAGTGAAGTTCAGCCCAGTGGTCCACAACCTTTCCCAGTCTTCAAACATAATATTATACCCAATGTCCTGTGCCCATCTTATCATAGCAGATTTAACCATTTCATCTTGTGTGTTCCATTTCAACAGCAAGTTATACATTCTTGATAATATCTTACTCTTTGGTTCTAACAGTTCTGTCTCTAACTTCGATTTTTCCACCTGGAATCCTAGCTTTTTGTCATTTTTAAAAACTTCTTTAATCTGAGCATAATGTAACCAGTCTAGCACTTTATCCTTCATTTTCTCCAAACTCTGCAATTTCTAATTGTCACCATCTTTTTCTAATATTTCCCAATACTTTGGCCAGTTGGCCTCCATATTGAGTCTCTTCCGGGCCTTAGCCTCCAGAGGTGAAAGCCACCTTGGGGTTTTGTTTTCCAACAAGTCTTTGTATTTTGTCCAGACATTAAATACAGCTTTCCTGACAATATGGTTCTTAAAGGCCTTATTGATCTTAACTTTGTCATACCATAGATATGCATGCCAACCAAATGCATTGTTGAAACCTTCCAGATCCAACACATCCGTGTCTTCAAGAAGTAGCCAGTCCTTAAGCCAGCAGAAAGCTGCTGCTTCATAGTACAACTTTAAGTCCGGCAGGGCAAAGCCACCTCTTTCTTTCGCATCAGTTAGTATCTTAAACTTAATTCTAGGCTTTTTGCCCTGCCAGACAAATTTAGAAATATCTCTCTGCCACTTCCTGAAGCACTCCGTCTTATCCACAATTTGTAATGTTTGAAACAAAAACAACATCTGAAGGCAACAAGCTAATCCCCGCATCTGGAGCCAGGGCAGGCTCAGGGACCTGACTCAGCCCAGTTGGTGTTTGTTGCAAGGGAACCTGTGCAGACTGGGACACTTCAGGATCAGGCCCCAGACTTGGTTCAGATGATAGGCAAAGGATCCAGTGCAGACTGAGACTCCTCTGGTTCTGAGCCTGAGCTTGAGTCCCAAGCCATCACAGTAATACTGTCTCCAACCCTCGGGGCAAAGCATAACTATCATGGCTACTAGGCACGGATAGCCTTATCTTCCATTAATATGTCCAAACGTCACTGAAAGCCATTCAAATTAGTTGCCAGTTCCAGCAAGCTCTTCTTACATTCTTAATTTTGCACTCAAAACCAAAATCTGAAATTCTAAATAAAGTATTACTAGATATTTGGACGTTACCATGAACATTATACGACTCATCTCTTGTTCCTTGAATGAAACCTGAAAAAGGTGATCCTGTATGGGTCTACTCAGAAGTGAACTCTGCTTAGTCCAGTGGCGCTTACTCCTTGGTAAGCGGGTGTAGGTTTACTGACTGAGTGGACGAAGTCTCTTCAATACAAAATAAAACAAAAGACGTTGAAAGGAAATCCTATAACATTTTCTTCTTCTTTGGGAGTGGGGAAATGCATTTAGTATTTCAGGAACGTCAGGACTCTGCTGCTTATTTACACATCTTGGCTATCAAAATCTGCTATAAGATTGTCACTCCCATCTTTTCTATATTAGTGAGGCTAAAAGGTCTCCTTGAAGTTATTTTTGAATGGGCATGCATAAGGTTGTGAGGTAAGTATGGCTTTGCGGTGTTTATATTGTCATTTCTACAGATTTATTATATCAAATTAGAAACATTAAAACCATTGTCCATTTATTGTTGGGCAAGAATTGATGACGTTTCTGATTTTGTCCTGCATTTATTTGGTCCTAATGTTGGCTATTTGCAGACTAGTTGCGCTGCAGAGAGCTTGCTGGGGAGACCACACATTACAAGGAACACAAAATAACTTTAGCTAGATTTTAATAACATAAACAAAAACTCCTTTCACAATTAATGTATCAGTAAACAAGACCCATCGACCAACCGAACCACCAGTGTACTGAGAGAGCGAGGTGCTGCTCTTTATATACTATACCCAATTGCTGACACAGCTTAATTAACACAACTTAGCAGCACCTGCCATACTGTTTCACGGCTGTAAAACTAGGTCACGTTATTTGCTCTGGCCCTTAAAGACATACACATCTTGTGGAACAATAATGAACCTTCAAATTTAAAGAGACCATTCAACACCTAAAAGTTGAATTAAACGTTAAAACCATTGCCCATTTATTTTTGGGCAAGCATTGATGATATTTTTGATTCTGCCCTGCATTTATTTGGTCCTAAAAGTGGCAGGTGTGCCAGTGGAGACTTGCAGAGGTCATTGAAGCCCTGACACCAAAGAATCTGATCCACCCACACTTCAAGTTCTCATTTAAATTGGGATTTTTGTTCTGTGATGAGTGGCCAGTTCATGATGTTATGGCCCACCCATTTATCTTTATAGTTCCTTTCTGAGGACACCATGATCTCTAAGGTGTCATTAAAAGGATCAAAGGAAGAATCTTCTCCACCCTGGAGGAATCCAGTAAAGGTCCACATCTATTCCTCTGTGATTTGGGCCTCTGCAGGAGAACACACCTTTTGATACCAAGATGTCCATCCCAAGTCAACTACTTCTTGCAATCTTTGTTTTCCTGTTCCTCACGCCTGGAGGTATGTTCTTTTTGCAAGAGCTGGGAAAAGCACTGTCAGCCAAGGGAGGCAGGTTAAGTGCAGGTTGGCAGGCAGAAGTATGAACCAAACCAAATTTATGCTCTCTCCATAGAATCTGAACTGAGTCAGTTAAATGGAAATTCTTCTTTTCTCTCCCTCTGTTGCACCTTAATGGAAAGACTGTTGCTAGGTGGCAATTGAGGGAGAGGGCGAGCCAAGGGCAGCTGTTGTTGCAGTGAAGCTGATCAGAGAATCAGAGAATCTTAGAGTTGGATGTGACCCAAGGGTCATCTAGTCCAACCCCCTGCAATCTATGATGGAGAGGCCCTGCTTCACATGTCTTTCTTTACTGCAGCCTGTTAGAATCTGTTCAACATTTTATGTATTTAAGCAACTCTCCCTAATATTCAAGCAGGGAAACTGACTCCTTTACCGGGTAGAGATACTTTGCAAATAGAAAATAATACTCAAGATGTGGGCAAGCCTTCTGTAGCACAAGAAATCTTTAATAAAAACTATTTGGGATCAATTCTTTAAAGAACAAGCCATGAAAAATCCACCCAGCTTTGCAAGCAGAAAGTCCTTCAGAAGTGGTCTGGGGGCTTTCTCTTTCTCCATTTCTCCATTTAATATTTTACAGAGGCTTAGGGAAATTCCGTGGCCATTTGGCTATTACTTTTTTAAAATCTTGTTAATTATTCTGTATGATTTCTGCTGTTTTCTGTCTTATTATTTGTGATGTATTTCTGATGCTCTATTACCCTATTGTCATTCATTGTTTCTAAGACACTTTGGGGTTTCTTTGAATGAAAAGCAGCATAGAAATATAATCCATCAATCAAAGCAACCCTCCATTATTCACAACATTTTGGTTTTGTCTTTTGGAGCAGATGCTCGCCTCTGTGCAAAATGCCTAATTATGATACCAGGAATGCCATGCAAACACCAAACATGTGAAGTTGATGATGGAGGAACCTGTGTTGGCATCACCACCCTCGAAGGTAAGAAACAGCTGCAAAGGTTGTGCCTTGTTTGGGTTCCATAGTCCACATTCCCCTTCTGCTTATTTTCCATTTCTTTCAGCTTAGTGATACAGCAATGGGGAATAATTTATGGAAATGCCTTTGTCTGAAGCACAGCTTCAAGCATGCAGTCTGAGCTTGTATGCAACAAGTTCAGACATTTCTTTCCTGACTGTTGCATAGTTGAAGAGAGTGTTAGTGTAGAACGGAAGAGAAGGTCTTATTTCCCCCATCACCCAGTGGCGTAGCAAAGTCAGGTGGTACCCGGTGCAGAAAATTTCTTGTCACCCCCCCCCCAAGCACATTGAAATAATTAAAAGAAGGACAAATAAGATACTTACATCACCAGAAAAGAGGGTGTATGACCCAATTCTATAAAACACAGCTCTCTGGTCTCAAACCCTCCAAGCATACTTAGGTTTCACTGCAATATCCCACTGTACGCATGTGGGTACCAGACAATACTCCACTCCCCTCCTTCCCATATATGCTTCCTAAACTAGTTTGCATGTTTCTCTCTACATTCTAGAGCAGATTTAGGGGCTGTAGAAAAAGTGGAGAGAGACATGTGTACCTGTATTCAGAATAGCTTTGTTTCCCCAGAATATTGAACCTTGGACTCAGCTGCAATAGTAAAGAAAAAGCATTTTATATTCAATATAACACTGTGACACTGGATGGCACTGTGGAGTCCCATCTTTCTCCAACGTGATTTCCCATTATAAAGTTTACAACACATTTTCCTAAAATGTTGTGTGTGTGTGTGTGTGTGTGTGTGTGTGTGTCTAGATTCAGCCCTTGTGTTTCTTTATTCTTTCAGCCATCAGTATTACCAGGTTTTTTTTAATGGAAAGCACCTTGGATATTTTATGTGAAATCCAGTTAATCATTGTGGTAACTGAGGATGAGAATGATACATATCTTCACTCTTTTCTCTTTTCCTCTTTCTTCCTCTTCACACGTTGTCTCAGATGGGGTGTTTAGAGATAAAATACTCGACTGTGCATTGAAGAATATGGTGGTGTGCGATGTGCCTTGTCCTACTCAAAATGGTATCCGTCGGGAAATCAAATGCTGTGATGATTCTGATTTCTGCAATGCAAACTTTTAAAATAGGCCGAGAGTCACCTCAAGATTCTGCCTTCCTAAAATAATAAACATTTATTCTGTTCCCCCTCAGCTTGTCAACCCTTCTTGTGTTTTCCTTTCTTTCAAATATGCTATATGCTGTGGTGTAATGGTCCAAGACAGGGGGGTAAGTGGGTTCAAAATGGCCAGGACTATTTTGGCTGCAATATATGATAGCAGCTGAATCAGCATGAAAGGGGAGATTTTTGCTCACTGTATTCTGCAAAGTCAATCATTTAGGAACACTTGAAACATGAGGAGCTTGGATTTCAAGAGAATGGTGGGCATATGTTGTTATGCACAATGTGTCGATTTCTTGGTTAATCAAAAAGAATTCACTGACTCTATATATCACTTGCTCTCATTTCCTCTGCTTTCAAAACGTTCATCAACTCCCTATTTTTTTTAATCAAAACTCATGTTTCAAGCCATCAATTCAGCTTCCTATTACACAGCTCCTTTTGGCTTTTTCGAGTGGGATCTATGAACCACTGGCTCAGACTGTCCAGATCCTTCCCCTCTCCCCACTCTATCCCTTTCAACACTAAGAATTCCAAAATTGAATTTTTCTACCTATATACTGAAGGGACGCGGGTGGCGCTGTGGGTAAAACCTCAGTGCCTAGGACTTGTCGATCGTATGGTCGCCGGTTCGAATCCCCACGGCGGGGTGAGCTCCCGTCTTTTGGTCCCAGCTCCTGCCCACCTAGCAGTTTGAAAGCACCCCTAAGTGCAAGTAGATAAATAGGTACCGCTTTATAGCGGCGTGGTAAACGCCGTTTCAGTGTGCTGCGCTGGTGCTGGCTTGCCAGAGCAGCTTCGTCACGCTGGCCACGTGACCCGGAAGTGTCTTCAGACAGCGCTGGCTCCTGGCCTCTTAAGTGAAATGAGCACACAACCCTAGAGTCAGACACGATTGGCCCGTACAGGCAGGGGTACCTTTACCTTTACCTTTACCTATATACTGACGCCTGCCAACTTTTAAAATTAAATCTGGTGTTGTGGGTGATGCAAGTCTGTTTAAGAGTTCTGATACTGTGTTATATATAACAACTAGGCATTCGTTTTACAAGACCTCACTCCTAGTGGAACATTGAAATATGTTTTATTTTTTCTTAGGCCACATTCGCACCATGCATTTAAATTACTATGATACCAGTTTAAACAGCCATGGCTTCCCCGACCCCTAAAATCTTGGAGTTGTCGTTTATTTTTATTCCATTTTTTTCGCTTTCGAAAAATATAAACATTAACAGAACAATTGGTTTTCCCCATTCCCACCACCTCTCCCTGGAACAGAAGACTAATGAGTCAGATTTTCCCATAAGTCCATGTGAATATTTCATAAAGGGGTAACATATTTCAACAAAATTATCCAGATCAAATGCCTTGTTGAGACATGTACTCTTTTCGTTAGTTTCTCAGACAAAGCAATTGTCCACCCCCCACCCCCCATTGTCTGATGTGTAGGTGATCAATTACTTTGCTATAAGTAATTGTGCAGCCACCAGAAGAAAATCAAAAAGTTCCTTGTATAACAAATTAAGTTGAATATCTGTTAATAAGCCTAGGCTTGGATTACATTATATGTCCTGATCCGTGATTTTGCTTATTTCTGTACATACGCTTTCCCAGAATGGTTGTAACAGCTCACATGCCCACCACATATGAAAAGTCATATCAGTTGCCCTGTAGTTTATTAAGGGTGCTAAGAGTTGCTTGTAAACTCTCCTATTCCTCCCCAGAGCTACAATCCCAGAGTCGTTTAACAATCAATCCTTCTTCTTAGGGAGCTGTGGCAACTTTAAAAAACTACCATTCCTAGGATTATTTGGGGAAATCTATGACTGTTTAAAGTGGTGTCATATAGTTTTAGATGTGTGGATTCAAGATTAATGAATTTCTTCTTCTTCTTCTTCTTCTTCTTCTTCTTCTTCAGATTGCAGTGCTCACATAAAACATTTTATCAGTCTTTTATTAATCAGTCTTGCCAGCAACTCAGGTATAGGGTCTTTTCCGTGCAGGATCCTGAATAATGGAAAGAGCAATGGATCCTTCAGCTCTCTTCCACTGGAACCTTCAAAACGAAACAGAGAATGGGACTGAATGGCAGACATGCACCCCTCCACTGTTCCTGCTGTTTTTTTAAACCTTATCAGTTAATCTTTTCAGATTGACTCTAAACATTCATTGCCCAATAACATTAAACTCTCCCTTTAGGTTATTCATTGCTTGTTGACAATGCTAGAAGAATTTCTGAGGATGCGGAACACTTTTTACCAAATACCAAATCCTTTCTGCCTCTCACTTCACCTCCTGCTCCTGAATTTAATTACTGGTAACTAGCAGAATGGAAAGAAGTAAAATGGTAGTTTAGGGAAAATGTCATTGCTTAATTGAGCAGTCCGCTATACAGAGTGTTGCCAAAATAAGTGGAAGCATTAGATTGTTGTAATGAGACTGGACTGTCATGACTGAGAATGAACATCTCACCAGGGATTTGGGTAGATTAAACATATGGGGGGGATTCAATGCAGTTCATAGCAATGAGACCCTAGGTCTCAATTCCCCATCATAGAGCCAGGCTCTACCAACTTTAAAACATACGGAGTACATTAATTCTAAATAGGAAAGCAATCTATGGTGTGTGGGTCACAAATTATTAGGGCATGGGACAGCCCTAAATTATTAGGGCATGGGACATGCCCTAAATTATTAGGGCATGGCACAACAACCCAACAGCGGGGCATTTTGGTTAACACAAAACCATGTTGCTTGTCACCAGGCAGTTCTGGTGGCCAAGGGTAAGGGAAGATGTACGGGAATATGTACGGGGGTGCGATCACAATGTTTTTATTCCTTCTCGACAGGTCAGCCAAATCTCCGTAGTTGAAACTAAGATCCAAAAGATATTTCAGGACGTGTTTCAAAATTCCACCAAATCTGAAGGTCCCCACAACTCCAATCTCCTCCTGACCCAAGTCCAGGTCCCAAAGGTCAGTAAATCCCTGCATGAGGGGATCTATCCAACTTTCCTTCTTCAGTCCAAGCAGGGCTCCAATCCTCAAAATCTGACTTTTTCTAGATTCAATCATAAAGGGCATCAACTTATAATCATCAAATTGCCTCTGTAAGGCTGGGGCTCTCTCCCTCTCCACTTGTATTACTTTAGGTTCAACAACAACAACTTTCTCCTTCGCCTTCTCCACAATTTGCCATGTCAAAGTAGATTCCTGTATCGATTCCTGAATAGTTTCTGTATTGATGTTCACTTTTTGTCCCAAGTTATCAATTTTGATAGTCATCACATCCGTCTTCTTGTGAAGCTGTTTCAATGAATCATTTATCTTACATAATGCAATCACTATGGCTTCTTCTGTCGACATTCTTAACCAATCCAAGGTCAATCCCTGATTCTCACAGTTTTTTATTTTGCAGCTGGAAATTCCCCCAGCTCAACTCTTGTAACAGTTTCAAAGGCTCCCTCTAGAGGGAAACAGTTTCTCTTTGTATCAATCCTTTTAAGCACAGTTCAAGCAATAAAGTTAGTTTCAATTTTCAGTTGCTTTTACTCCTTTTTAAACGCAGGAGACAATGGAAACAATGTATTTCTCTTATTTAACTAGCTGTCAACACACATTCTATTCACAGTCAATGAACTTTCCCAAAACGTCAGTCTTACTAGCAGCCCGTTTCCAGGTTCAGAGCGGTGGTAATTTGACTTTCTTCACTCTCTCCTGCAGGCTTACACGATCCAAAATTTCCCCCCTCTTCTCCTGCTTCCAAGGGGGGTTTAATGATTTTAGCCGATGGAAATTTAATCCTTTACGGAAGACTTTCCAAGACTTTAGCTTGCAGCCTCTTTGCTGCAATCTATTTACAAAAGAGGGAAGGCGGACTTCCTGTTTGAAACCTCCCCGTTTTGATGCCAAATTAGGACATTTAAAAATCCAATTTTCCGTTCTACTCACGGGTAGTTGTTTAAAATCAAATTGTCCACAGGAAAAAGTCAGCGCTCTCCGGCAACAGCAATGTGGCTTCACTCCGTGAAAGAAGCAGTCAATTTGAAGCACCGTGCCGCTCACCCCACATCGCTCCGGATCCCCGAAACCGGGTTTCCCCGCGAGTAGGGGAGGCGCAAAAAGTGCCAGCCGAATCCCACGTTCACAGGCTTCTCCCGCCTGTGATTTTTAGTGGGTCTCTGCCTTCGCCGGGCCGGCCAGACCCTGATTTCCACAAAGCAAATTCCTCCCAATCAGAGGAATTCCCCCATTGCCGGAGGCGCCAACCCGGAAGTGCAACTCGAATGTTTTGGCTCCCGAACGCGCAAACCCGGAAGTGAGTGTTCCACTTTGGAAATGTTCTTTGGAACCCAAACATCCAGCATGGGTTCTGCGGCTTCTGATTGGCTGCAGCAGCTTCCTGAAGCCAATCAGAAGCAGCGCCTTGATTTCTGAACGTTTTGGAAGTCAAATCGACTTCCGGAACGGATTCCATTCGACTTCCAAGGTACGACTGTACAGGGGAAATAGCCAACAGTGAAACAAATAAATTCTCTGAGAAGGCCTGCTGAAACAAAATATCTTTTGGTGTCAAAAATATCAAAATGACAGCACCTGTCTGATTTCAGTAGGCACAGTGTTACAAAATACTGGTGCCACTACACACAAACAAGGGTAGCCAATATGGTGTCCTTCAGATGTTGTTGAACATTGCCCACCAGCCGCAGTCATCATGGTTAGGAAGGATGGGAGCTGTAGTTCAGCAAAATAAATAAATAATGGCTACCCCTGGTGTAGAAACTAAATGAATTTTTCATGAATAGAAAGCAGAAGGAGCAGTGATGTACCAATACCTGGGTGAGAGGAGGTGGCCATTTGCAAAAGGTGGCCAACCTCACATACTGTTGTATACTTACGCAGTCTGTTCTGGGATGAGAAGGCTGTCTCCATTTGCTAGACACAGGGTATTACTGTCAGCAGTAACAACAGATGTTCCTTCCTGAAAAGGCAGGAACAAAAGACAGGCTTTTAATTCTTCCTGGACTGTCATTAGCAGCCACAAACTAGGAAGTATATCTTAATGAACTAATTAGTCAGTCTAACCAAAGCATCAGTAATCTAGTGATCTGGGAAATAAACAAATCAATTAATTCTGTAAAAGCAGGGCTTGTGACCCAAAACAGTCATTAACAACTATATGCCACAGGCTTGATAGACATCCTTGGTTCTCCTCTTTCTGGGACCTGAATAAACTGAATGGTCATTGGGACAAGAACCTAGATTTGGCTGGTGGTGGGAGATGTTTCATTTACTACGGTGTTTCTCACCTTTTTTTCAGTCCATGTCCCCTTTTAGCTAACATAAAAAAGATGCCACACCCCCTTCAATCCCAGTTCACATAATTATTTAATTTGAATTTTTCACATGGATTGAAATTTCCTAGCTTTAAATTTGTTTACTTATATTGTACATTACCAAAACAAAAAAACAAAAAAATCCCACTCTCACAAACACTCCACACCAAGTTCTTCGTATGCCCCTGTTGGTTGAGAAAAAACTGATTTAGTGCATCACAAGTTGTGCAAACCTTGAATGCAGTGAAAAGGTTCTCCTTTGTTTTGATCAGTTTAGGGCTCATTACTTGCAGGAGGCGGGGGAATTGAGACCAATAATGTGAGTCGATGTAGAAATTTGGGGAAAAGCTGTTCACTTCTCCGTGGAATTCTGTAGTGATAGCTGATCTTTTCATTTGTGGAACTATTTGATTTGAAACAAACAAACAAACAAACAAACAAACAAACAAACAAACTGAGTGAGGCTTAACCTCCATAGTAAAGCCAACAGAAAAACTCCCCTGCTACCCAGTACAGATGCACTGTGAGGAGCAGCAATCAGACTGAGTTTTGCAGCCCACAGCTCCACATAATGAAGCTGTCTTGAGGCAACCCACTTCTGTGGCATTAGTTAATCAACTAAGCTAGCAGTGTGCTGAAAGATATGTCAGCCTGAAAATACGCCACTTGGTTGTTCGAAGTATTTTTTCAGTCTTCTCATCAGATCCTTGAAATACTTTCCAAGACCTGAAAAGTTGCTCACCAAGCCAACAGGGACTAGACTGACATTGTGTTGTTGTTTAGTCGTGTCCGACTCTTCGTGACCCCATGGACCAGAGCACGCCAGGCACTCCTGTCTTCCACTGCCTCCCGCAATTTGGTCAAAAACATGCTGGTAGCTTCGAGAACACGGTCCAACCATCTCGGCCTCTGTCATCCCCTTCTCCTTGCGCCCTCCATCTTTCCCAGCATCAGGGTCTTTTCCAGGGAGTCTTCTCTTCTCATGAGGTGGCCAAAGTATTGGAGCCTCAGCTTCACGATCTGTCCTTCCAGTGAGCACTCAGGATTTCCTTCAGAATGGATAGGTTTGATCTTCTTGCAGCCCATGGGACTCTCAAGAGTCTCCTTCAGACTGACATTACTTCAAGGAAAACCATGAATACGCTACTAAAAAGGGCTCATATCTGTCTTGTAAGAATGATGCTCTGTGAGCCATTTCATTCCTGTGAGGACTAATGCAGGTCTTGCATGAACAGAACTTTTCAAATGAGCAGGTAGGGAGAATGCTTTAACACTCAGGTTGTGCTTGTGGGCTGCCAATGGGACATCTGGGCTATATAGACTTTTGACCAGATCCAGCAATAATCATCTTCTATTCTTAAACTAAAGCACAGCCAGCATCAACAGTAGACTGGGTTCAGAGACTGCTGAGGAACCCATGGGTGAACCCCACTGCCTCAGTCCAACTGCAGCGATGACAAGGGTGTCCCAGCATCATCTGTAACCCCTGAAGTGAAAGACTTTTCTCCTGAGCCAGAGTCGAACCCACAGCTGGATCCTATGCCCATGGAGGCTTCACCCAGTGGGGCAGAGCAGCTACGCTTGCTTTCTGACAAGTGTGTTGTTATTGCTTGCCAGGAGGAAAACGGGCAAGGCTGTGGGGTAGGGTTGGGGGAGACATGGCCAAACACTGGATTGGCTTTGCAGCATGCCAGCCTCTATGCCACCTTGCTGCTCTCCCTCCAGATAAGCAACTAGCTACCCCAGAAGCTACCATAGCAGTTCTGTCCTACCTGTTGAGCCACTTCTGATCAGTGCACACACCTCATTTATTTCCATTGCTTGTTCGATGGAAGAATTATTGCCAGTGCAGAAACACCGGCTCCCTCAGCCTGAAGTGAGATCAGCGCTGCACCCCATTGTCACCTTTGAGTGAACTTAACCGTCCAGGCGTCCTTTACCTTTTTACCCTACCTACATAATTAGTGCGAAATGGAACTAGCATCACATACCAGCTGCCATAGCCATACATCTGCATTCTTTCCTCCCTCTTTGCTTATTCCTGGTCCAAAAATTATAACCTGGGCAACAAAGCAAGAAAATGCAATGTGTTACTATGGGAAATATTTGTGTCAAAGTAAAATTATTTAACGGAAATTGTGAGAAGATGCATTAACCTTGCCAAAGGCCTTGTATACCAGAATGTAAAAACAAAATGTAACAGATCACATCTACACATTTCTCTCTCTTTACCTCTATGGTCTTTGCCCCTGTACTCTTCTGATCCTCCCACTAATAGCTTTGTGCTTTTATCCATAGCGCACACCACTCTTGGGACAGACAGTGTGTTTTCCTTTCTCCAGAGGCTTGCACTTGAACTTAATGGGAATCTTTTTCTGGACTTCAAACAGCTGTGATTCCTCATTTATTTTTCTCTTCTCATTCCTCTAAATCCCTGTTTAGAAGTTAGGGGCAGATCCCAATGGTTAACCTTGCTGGCACTGGTTTTTGTAGCAATGTTCTGCACATCTTGTCCCAGCTCCTGGAGCCTATGGGCACTTGGTTTTAATGATTTATTGCTTTTGTAAGTTGATTATGGTCACTTTTGCGAGGAAAGCAACATCATCAATAGAAGATGCATCCATGTGGGGGATTTTTCTGACATTGTAAACCACCTCCAATCAGACTTGATTAGTAGAGGTAAATAGTAATAATGATATTAATTTTATTATTTGTATCCCACCTATCTGGCTGGGTTTCCCCACTCTGGGTGGCTTCCAACAAATAAAAAATCATAATAAAACATCAAACATTAAAAAATTCGCTAAACAGGGCTGCCTTCAGATGTCTTCTAAAAGTTGTATAGTTATTTATCTCCTTGACATCTGATTGGAGGATGTTCCACATGGAGAGAGCCACTACTGAGAAGGCCCTCTGCCTGGTTCCCTGTAACCTCATTTCTTGCAGTGAGGGAACCACCAGAAGACCATCAGAGCTGAACCTCAATATCTGGGCACAACGATGGGGCTGAGATGCTCCTTCAGGAATACAGGGCCAAGGCTGTTTAGGTCTTTAAAGGTAAGCACCAACACTTTGAATAAGTTATATAAATAGCTATTTTTATTTATGTTTAATGTTAACTGAAAAGGCACAACCGGTCCCTTCACATTTAACGTCACTTGTTTGGTCTCTTGATGACTAAATCAGTGTTCCTCAGAAGTACTGGTGTAAATCAGTTTGTGTATTAGCAGGAATCTGTATAGCTCCCTAGAACGGCTGTTGGGCATACAAGTGCTATAGAGTTTCTCCTGGTTCAGGGTTTGGGAACCTGCAGCCTTCCAGACATGGCTTGACTACAGCTGCCTTCATCTACTGGGAGTCCAACAGAGATTGGGCAGAGATTCCTCATCCTTGTCCAAGGCCAATAGAAGAGAGAGAATGGACATCTTCAGGCTAGATTATCCTTGAGGAACATTGCATATCATTTATTCCCTGCCCCTGAATAAGATACAAAATAAGATACAAAAAACACTTCTCCACAGGAGGCTGCGTGTTCACTTGTAAAAAATAATTCACTCAACTCCTCCTTTTCAAAGTACTCGTGTTTTATCTACCTCAGTTTCAGAGCTGTCTCCAAAAAGTCTGAAGGATTTCTTCTGATCTATCTCTTCACGATGATCGTTCAGCCAGCCTTGAAAGGAAAAAGGATCCATGACCTTGGCTTCGTTTAAGGGGAAAGGCATTTCTTTCAAAAGTTCATCTGAAAACAAAGAAAATCTAGAGGTAGAAAAGATAGATATATATATATTTCTGATTGCTTTACAAGCGGCGACAGGTGTTTGCCCATCAGAAAGCTTATTGCAAGAACATGTGATATTGTCATATTAATGCTTGGTGTTTCATATGGGTAGAAAAGGACAAGGGTCAAATTTCAAATTATCTAACAGTCCACGACAGCTTCTCCTACTTCTCCTGCCCTTCACCAGCTTCTTTAAACCTGCTGCCCATTAGGTCTTTCAACTCCTGCTTTGTCATAAATACAGACAACATTAAGCAGACACGTTTACTGCCACTACTCATTACCTTCGTACTGTGTGTTCAAATGCCTTCTAGGGATTCTCTTGGCCAATATGGAGCAAAACTGATTACGCAGGACTTCCAAATTTACTACCCTGCATTTCCTGATTGTTTTGAAACAGTCTGAAACACACTCTGCCCTTTCAAATCCTGCTCTGAGGTTCACAGTTCTGCACCCTGTGAAATTAACTTCAGTCTCTTAACTACATGCAAAGGTGAAATCTTCACCCACACTCCCATTTTCTTCTCCGAAAGCCACGCGGTACTCTCAAAACACATCTCTGGGGTGCTTTTTCGGTAATGGTCCAAATAAGATGCAGAAAAATGCAACGTCTCTCTGTGGTATCCCAAGTAGTTATGAAGCACATTAGGTAAGCATCAGTAGTATAGTCAGCCAGGGGTCGTGGAATTGTGTTCATTTGGTCTACTTTAAAACCTTCCTGTATCCTGTATAATTGTTTTTGCAGATCAGGTTTAGATGTGAAAAAAAAAAATGTACTGCACTGGGAATAGCAAAGACATGGCACCAAAATTTATAGTTTTTTTTAAAACCCAAACAGATCAGAAACTTCTTAAAACTCTGCAGATCTCTGGCAAGAAAATGCTATTCCTGGTAACTGGCCTCTAAGCTCTTTTAATTTTAAAAACCCTCAGGCCAACACTTCATGCATGGTGGAGCAGCACAAGCTGGGTAGCTTCTCCCCAACACCTGCCTTCCCAATGCCCAGAGTCACTGTTAGTTCTGGGTAAGGAAGAGGCTTAGCAGAGGTAGACCAGTGCTCCTGCCACCATGTTTGCACCACACTGAACTCCCTACCCTACCCTGTGTCTCACCTTTCCTCCTCTCAGGAATGCTCAGCATTGGGAATGCAGGTGAGCAACGTTGCCCTGCCTACCCCAACCCCTCTGATGGCTCCTGCATCTAGTGGTGTCTTATAAGTAGAGATGGAGAAGAAATTCAGTTTAGTGAGGACTTGCAATGCGAACCTACCTGATTGGAAGTTCCTGAAACAACTTGCAAATCTTCAGGATTTGTACTTCTCTACATTTTACAATGCAGTTCCCCAACCAAACGACGCATACAAAAATGTGTATATTAAAGTGTGCATCAAAAGGCATATGTTCCTGAAAACAACATATAAAATGCAAAATTGCTTTGCCCCCCCCCCCAAAAAAATGTGTATGCCAGGCAAAATTGCAGGAGGAAATTTCACTAAAATGCTGATGAATTTTCAGGGAATTTATATTTTTAAAAATCACAGAAAAAAATGAGAAACTGAAGCCAAAAAGGGACAGATTCACCCACCCTTACTCCAGGAACTTGTCATGTACATTAACATCCTTGCACAGCAAAGATGACTGCACTTAACTAAATGAACAATTGATGCAGAAAACAGGTCACAAAGATGATGGTTTTCTTCTTGCATCAACCAGCTATTTTTCTTGCATTTCCCTCCTAACTTTCATTCAAGGCTGCCCAGAGCAGCTTAAACCTTTCTCTTTCTCCTCCTCTCCTCCATCATTTTAACTCCATAGCAATCCTGCTTGGGTTGAGAGATAGTGAACTCACATGATAACATCCCAGGGTATAAAATGAATGGA